>NW_023425562.1:11715500-12371500 GCF_014108245.1 Pipistrellus kuhlii
ACTGAACAAAAATGGTTCTAAGCTATTAAGCCATGGAAATTTCTAGTAGAGTTTCCCAGGAGGCAGAAGGCAGAATGCTGTCTGCACTTGAAATATCCTATTAACTGGGATTCCAATCTGTGAATTACTCTTTTTAGAAAAATGTAAAGACTCTTCCCTTACTTACACTCATAAAGAGAGTAACTGAGCTTCTGCCTAGAGAAACCAAGGTACTTAGAACAGAGGCTCACAAGTGAACCGCAGAACCTCAAAAACAAAAAAAGACACATTCAAATGTCCAGCATTTGCAGAGCATGTCATAAAGGAGCCAAATCTTTTAACACATGGCTTTGCCTGAAGGCATCCTTGAGCATTTTTTCATAGGCTGCAATTGGTATTTCCTACCTATGGGACAAGGGCCCCAATACAAAGAAATGACAACCTAATATAAACTGCCATGGACAAGGACACAGAAAAGCAGAATTTGAATATTGAAACAGTCAGACAAGTCTAAAGAAAAAAAAATCATAATTATCATAGGCTAAAGACTCTCACTAACTCCTTCCTGGAGTGCTAACTAGAAATTTATATTAGGCTACTTCATATTTATATATATATATATATATATATATATATATATATATATATATATATATATATATATCATAATATTCCCTCTGCTTAACCAAAATGAGTACAGTACATTAAGAGAGCCCAGATATCATCCATATATTCTGTTATTCTTAGTTTAATTTATATGTCCCAAATTAAAGAACCTTTCAACAGATGTTAAAGGAGCAATTGGAAATGATAGGATCCTTACTTATGACTGGAGCCTACATCCTGGTGTCCAAAGTGATAAAACTGGAGAAGGAACACCTACTACAAAAGTTTCCCTTTATAGTGTGGAGCCCTAACAACCTAAACCTCTATTTTCCCACTACAATATAATCTGCCACCAGTATTCCCTCTAATGTCTACATCACTTCTATAAAAGTAAACTGGTTCCTCTTCCTCTGTGACATGGGTCACATTTTCTCAGGTCTGGAATATCATCTTATGCTCTTCATCACCTATTGAAATTGTATCTCTCTATTAAGCCTCAAATGCTACCTTTGCATAACATCATCCCCGAGTATTGCAGCATAAAGAGTCAACAAACACACACACACACACACACACACACACACACACACACACACACGCGCGCGCCATTAACAATGGAGAGCTATTTAAGAGGAATCACCTTGTTCATTATCTTTACTCTTCCCCCACTGAAACTGTGAAAAAAACAGGTTTGGGCAAAAGATAAAGTTTAGTCTCAATGAAGTCTCAAAACAAGTCTTGTTGGAGATTAATCCCTCATCAGTGGTAATATGGTCAAATATGTTCTCCCAGCAGTAGGTTTCTTGTTGTTTTGTTGATGGTTTCCTTTGCTATGCAAAAGCTTTTTTATTTAGTCCCATTTGCTTATTTTCTCTTATGTTTCCAGTTTAATCTTAAACATTTACAGGAAACTCATACAACTTAACAAAAGGAAAATAAACAACCCAATTTTAAAAAATGGACAATGGGCCTAAATAGATACTTTTGGAAAGAAGACATAAGGAAGGCCAATAGACATATGAAAATATGCTTAAAGAGATGCAAATCAAAACAACAATGCATACCATCTCACACCTCTCAGAATGGCTATCATCAATAAATCAACAAATGACAAGTGCTGGCAAGGATGCAGAGAAAAAGGAACACTTGTGCACTGCTGGTGGGAATGCAGACTGGTGCAGCCACTGTGGAGAACAGTATGAAGTTTCCTCAAAAAACTAAAAATGGAATTCTCATTTGACCCACTGATCTCACTTCTACAAATATATCCCAAGAAACTAGAAACACCAATCAGAAAAGATATATGCACCTCTATGTTCATAGCAGCACAATTCACCATAGCTAAAATTTGGAAATGGCCAAAGTGCCCATCAGTAGATGACTGGATCAGAAAACTATGATACATCTACACAATGAAATACTATGCTGCAGTAAAAAAGAAGGAATTCTTACCATTTGCAACAGAATGGATGGAACTGGAGAGCATTATGTTAAGCAAAATAAGTCAGTCAGAGAAAGAAAAATATGTGATCTCACTCATTTATGGAATATAATGAACAACATAAACTGATGAACAAAAACAGATCCAAAGACAGAGAAGCATTGATCAGACTACCAAACCTCAGAGGAAAGGTAGGGGAGTGTGGGGGTAAGGGGGAAAGATCAACCAAAGAACTTGTATGTTGTATATAACATATAAGCTTAACCAATGAACACAGACAACAGGGGGGAGAGGGTAGGAGTTGGGGGAGGGGGAGGGATGAGGACGCTTATGTAATACCTTAATCAATAAAGAAAAAAAAAGTCCCGTGCCCTCCTTTGGGGGATTCTGAAGATAGGATGCTGCTTCAGAGCTTTGTGTTGATCAGTCATCACTGAAAGACAACCCAACATGGGGAGGTTTTGAGACAACTTTAAAAGGGACTGACAGCCGGCACTAGTTTGGCTCAGTGGAAAGAGCGTCCACCTGTAGACTGAAAGGTCCCAAATTGGATTCCAGTCAAGGGTATGTACCTTGGTTGCAGGCACATCCCCGTTAGGGAGTGTGCAGGATGCAGCTGATCGATGTTTCTCTCTCATCGACATTTCTGGCTCTCTATCCCTCTCCCTTTCTCTCTGTAAAATATCAATAAAATATATATTTTTTAAAAAGGATTGATAATTGAATACTGCCTATAGCAGCACTCTCAGGAGAATGATCCTTTATTCTTGAAGGGGATTAGAGCATTGTCATGTCCACCACATCCAGGAAGTACACAAGTGTTTTGGGGTAGGGTTAGGATCAGGTAGAAAGTTCTTTATAAAAGACAAACTAAGATGATGCCATATATGCTGCCTGTAAGCACATGTCTAACAGAAATGACTACAGCACAGCTCAGATGAGTAAGCAAGAAGGAAGAGAAAATAGACAAGGCAACGGGGCCATGGTGTTATATTAAGCCCTCACTCTTGGCAAGGCCTCAGCTCTAACTTCATGAATTGTATCAACAGTGTGTGTGTGTGTGTGTGTGTTTGGGTGGTGTTTTTTTTTTTTTTTTTTTTTTTCCCTTTTTCTCCATTTTTCTTCAAATGATGTTATTTTTATCTAAGTATAGGAGTTACAAAGCTATTCTTTCATGCATGAAACAAAAAGAAGAAATCCTTCACTTTAAAGATGAAATTGTGTTTCATTTCTCCTCTGATGTCTATACTTAGGTTGTCTTCTCTGACCTTGGCAGGGGAATTCTTCCATCATGCTGCGAGGTTCTGAGACAGGTTAACCTGGCCTTCTACCCCAGCATTTGCTCACCCCACAAAACTTAGCTGGTGGTTCCAAGGAACAAATGGCGTTTGCTGGGCTCTTCAATAATATGATTTGCATGCTTGAAATGAGATCACCAAAGTAATTCTAGAATATTGCTTGCCATTACCATCATTAAAAACAGCAGATGTAGGAGCACTCCCAGGGAAAATCTTCCTGCTGGGTTTTCATGGAGATAAGTGCACAAAATCCACTTTTGAAAAGATGTTGAATGGAATGAATTTGCCATTCACTGGTTGTCTGATGATGATTTGCTTGTTAATTGGAAGTTTAGGCTTTAGAGAAGCCTTAACAAATTTGATTGCTAAATTCAGGAGGTTTACTCCCTCCTTACAAGCCATATTCAGAAGCGTAAATCCTACTTTTTGCCTGTGTGTCTATGGGCTCATTTGGAATCTCTGTGAAAAGAAACCAATCCGTAACCCTCCTGTCAGCTGCACTTACTTCCCAGAGTGACTTTACCAACAAACAAGGACAAAGCCTTCTGTCCCTTCATAAGTAGGTATCTCTGGGGCCCAAATATTGGCTAAGAGGAGAGGGAGGTAGGCAGAGCCATGAGAGCTGAGATAAGGGACAGTGATGTTATCAGGTTATCTCAATGCAAATGTTTGATGATGGCACCACACTAGGCTGTTAGTAACTGAGAGGCTGGACTCCACTTGTGGACATCACTTCATTTCCATTCTCAATCAGCTCCACTGCTGTTAAAAAACTCAAGGAAAATTTTTAAAAAATATATGAAAATAAGAAACAGAGCATTTGTTTGGGAATCCTACTATTTATTTTTCCCCCCTCTATTCACTGGCTAAGTGTCCTCTGATATAAACAATGTCAACTAGCTGGCAAGATTAGCAGCCCCCTGAGGAGGCCCTGCTTTATTTTTAATGACTACAGTTGCACATTTACAGAATGACTTTATTCATCCCTGTCATTACCTATCCAGGTCAGTTTCCTCTCTGTGACGGTAAGTTTATCACCAGTCAAAGAGAATGACAACTGCTACGTGGAACCACGTGAGCAATCATGTAAGTAATCTAGACAAGAGCTCCTATACAGGATTTCCCAGATCAAATACTTCAAGGAAAACGGCCAGACGGCCTTTCCTCTTTATTATTCCCAGAGGTTTAATACCATGTGTGTAGCTCATCCAATAAACCTGCTTTGAACATTATTTATGTAGCAAATGACATTAGCATGGAATTATATACAGAACACAGACATAGACATTGGGATCAGTTCCAAGCAGAAGCCTGCGAATAATAATGTATTTTAAATATTTAGTAAACTAAAAGCCTCTTCATAATTCTTATGGCTCCCCTACACAGCATTCTCACAACTCTATAGAGGAACCAAAAATATGAAAACAAAAACAAGTGAGTCAAATATATATTTATAGCAGAGCTTTGCCAAGATCATAGAGACACAATTTCCATGGAAAAAGGGAACAGGGGCCCGTATAATAGTAGGACATTTTAGTCCATCTTCCTCTCATTCTAAATTGGGTAACTGCTCTCCTACATCCTATGCACTTAGGATAAAAAAGAGGGTGTTCATTTACTAGTGTGCAGGGGAATTAAGCAGAGCAGGCAGAGCTAGTAAAGAGTTACAAAGTTTCATCCAAGGTCAACTTTGCCTCTTAGTAGTAGGGCTGGAAATAAAAGTCAGGACTCCCCCTTCTTTTTCCTGTCCTGTGTTCATTGGACCAAACTGCTCTCAATCAATAGGCAGCCAGTTATGACGGATTCACATTGTACCCAGTGTCAATAAAAACAAAAATCAAGTTTTAATCAAAACACATAACCAAGATCTACATTTCTCTTGGCTACAATAAATCTTCCCCGAAAGGAAGCGGGCTAAAATTCTTTACATTTAAAAAATGAGCTCTGCTGGGACTCCAAATTCCAGTTCGATTTTTGAGCTGAGGCATTTTTTTTCTTTATCATGCACTTGGTGCTGTAGTGTGATAAGGGCCCCATGCAGACCATAAAACTAATTTATCATCTGTAAGGTGTACAAAGAAAATGGTAGCTGCCTACTTGTCTGCTTGACATATGAGGTCATTTTTGCCGCTAGCTTTCTAATACTGAGCAATTTTATCAGCTATTTATATACATTAATTGTGGGTACCCATATGCTCAATGTTGTATTTAATAATGTATTGCATTGAATATGCATTCCTTAAGTTTTAGCATGCAGCAAGCATCTTGCATTTAACTATTTGGTTTGCCTATTAAAGCCCATTATTCATCTATGCCAGGTTACCTTCTCTCTCAACTGCATTTATGTTTCTTTAAATCTGGCTCACCCTGCTGAAACCCACTGAACTGGACAAAGCTACCTCACATGTCCCAAGGGCTCCAAGCAAAAACAAGTAGAAGACGTGTCATGGTCCACTTAATAATACTCAAGCAAAAGTATTATTTGATGAATCCCTTGCCCCAAAGGAAAACAGCGTATTCACACTTCACAGTGTAAATAAAAATACAGTTTTCAGGCAATGAAGACACGGGATACTGGATAAAGTGTGAAAAGTACCATGGCAAATAGCTATGCCAGACTTATTTCTTAACTAGCAAGAGGGAATCTGTTTAAACATCCAAGGCAATCCTAAGCCCCTAGTCTCCAAGCCTTCCCCAATTCCATCCCCCAGGAAAGAGAACAAAGTCAGTTTTGCTGGGTCCTTGGCTGACTGTTTGCTCTAGTCAACTCTCTCTCCAGGATAGAAAATCTCACTTCCTGATGAGGAGAAAAGAAACCCAAACTAGGAGATGTCTTCCCCAAAGCTCACATGTCACAGTGCTAACACTTGCATCATAAAATTATTATCTCGTGTATCTTTCCTTTGTTCTACTGAGTAACAAAAGCTCCTCTGAAAATGTATTCCAAACCAAGGCATTCAAGAGCTAATGCTGTTTAGATTATTAGTAAATGTTTCTCTTTGCTCAGGGCCATTGAAGTTCTTGTTTTTTTATGATGCAAGTGTTTCCTGAAAATCTAGTACATTTGGGTTTGCCCCACAGATGAGGCCCCACTATGTAAATTTTCTCTGGTACTGACATTTAACCATGTTCTATTAGGAAATCATCTCTTTAAACAGTCTCAAATGTCTTTGGGCTAACAAAGGCTGAGTAACTAGCCCACACCAACATGGAGAGTTAGGGACACTTAGCCTAGTAAGTATGTCATAAACATTGCCTAATGTAGTGTAAACAAAAAATAAAAGTGTTTGATATTATCAGTGTTTCATTAATGTATTTAAAGTTAATTCACGGCAATTCCACAGCCTTTAGTCAAGATATGTTTCAAGCAAGTAAATATTCCAGAAAGGAAAGTCCACAGTAACTTCAGGGGCTCTTTGTTAATTCTAAAAAATAAATAAATAAATAAATAAAAACATTAAATAAAGGACATATTTCTTTAAGCCCTCTTTTGCCTGAACTTATGCCTATTTAGCTTTGATATTTTTATATGCTTTTACAATTTTGAGCCTTTACTTCATTGTGAATACATTTTTAAACAACAGATACCAAATTTGATAATTATGGGCCCAGCACGCTTCCGCTGCGCGACTCTGCTCCGCTCCAAATTTGATAATTAGATTCATGTAATCACTGAGGTCCAGAGACTGCTTTAGATCTGCCCAAAGCAACTACTAAGTGGAAGAGGAAGAATTCTAGAATATGGTTGGATGAAACCACAAAGGAAACTGGGAAGGAGTATCTAAAGGCAGGAACAAATTAGAGGGTATGATTTCAAGGAGGCAAAGGAAGACTATTCTAAGATTTGAGAAGTTAATGATCTCAAATGTTGTTGATAAGTTAGGCAAGGTAAAGGTTCCCTAAATTTGGAAACAGAAGGATCTTTGATAAGCTTAACCAAATTAGCTGCAGTGACTGGTGGGAGTGAAAGTCAGATGGCAATGGATTGAGAAGGGGTAAATGGTGAAATAGATATAGTGAATCAAAAGAAAATCTGATTTCTTGGATAAAATGATAAAACGTTGTTATTTCTTGGACAATGATACACAAAAAATAGATAATTGGACATCATCAAAATTGCAAATTTTTATGTATCAACAGAGTGAAAAGGCAACCCACAAAATGGGAGAAAATATTTGCAAATCAAATACCTAGTAAGGCATTAACATCCAGAATATATAAAGAACTCCCTCAACTCAAAACAATAATAAAATCAAATAACCCAAATTAAACATAGGCCAAGGGTTTGAGGAGACATTTTCCAAAAAAAAAATATACAAATGGCTTATAAGGAAATGAAAACATGCTCAGCATAATGAATCATTAGAGAATTATAAATTAAAATCACAAGATACTTCAGACCCATTAGGATGGCAAATATTTAAAAATACTAAATCAGCCGAGACCAGTTTGGCTCAATGGATAGAGTGTCGGCTTGGGGACTGAAGGGTCCCGGGTTCGATTCCAGTCAAGGGCATGTACCTTGGTTGCGGGCATATCCCCAGTAGGGGGTGTGCAAGAGGCAGCTGATCGATGACTCTCATCGATGTTTCTAACTCTCTATCTCTCTCCCTTCCTCTCTGTACAAAATCAATCAAATATATTTTTAAAAAATAAATAAAAATAAAAATAAAAATATTGTACTAAATCAGAGAGGCTAAGTAATATGACCAAGGTTTTCTCTAGTTTGCAATTTCTATGCCAGTATCCTTCTCATAAACCTCACCAAGTACACTGGGCACACACTCTCATTCACACCTGTGTTTTTACCAGGAAAATTTCCACAACAGTCTGGTCCTTGAGAGAGAGAGAGAGAAATAATGATGTGAGAGAGGAATGAGAAACACTGGTCAGTTGCCTTTCATCTTCCATACATGCCCCAACTGGGGATCCAACCTACAACACTGGGATATGTTCTGACCTGGAATTTAATTGGCAACCTTTCAGTGCATAGGACAATGCTCAACAAACTGAGCCACTCTGGTCAGGCCCTTCCCCCTTTTTTACTGAGATCCTCTCAGATATGTAATCTCTTATCTAATTGGTTTGCCTTTGCCCCACCTCTCCCTTTAGACAGAATTCCAGAACCATGTCTTCAGGGCTGTTGTATATGATGATAGTGTATATGGGCTGAGGAGAATTGTTGTTCAATGAATGCTTAGAATTCAGTTCACTCAGATCTATGATGCCCTCAGCCAATGTGCTCCTGGAAGGGAAGTAGAAATAGATGTGTACTTGCCTTAGAAATGCCACCTCATTCTCCTGCTTGTTTTTGTTATAATCCACCCCATAGATTGTAGTGGAGCCTGAGGTAAAAGTAAAAATCAGTAATGCTTATCCTGTTTTATTTTAAAATTTTGGTATTTTGCTTATCATGGATTTTTTTTCATTGATTTTTATCTTTTAAAAGATTACATTAAGATATTACTTATCTCGAGTACTGTGTTTTTTTGGTGCTCCCTTAAATTTGTCCTAGGCAAGCATCCCTCACTGACTTCACACTATCCAACTCTCTTCAAGACTAAAAGAATTTTTTAAATTAAAAAAAAAAGGCATAGAAATAGGAAAAACAGAAAACAGACTTCCCTGAATCAACTACTTAAGTGGAGTGAAGTCAGGTGCCAGTTAAGTGTTCTGGAGATAAAAGACGTGAGGTGGAGCAGCTGTAACCCTAAGTAGAAAAGATCATGTAAGTGTCTTTCATGTACCTTTCTGACAAGAGCATTTCAACCTAAAATCAAAAGCTTATATTTAAACACCCATAGTATATCTATAAAAAATCAAGTCCTAGAGGCTAACTTTCTGCATTTTTGTTCTCTTTAAAGAAGGTATCAGAGCAATTTGGATTTTCTTCTTAAAATATGTTTATTATTTTGTGATACGTAGCAGGAAGCTATCAACTGAACATTTAGGCAACAGGTCAGAAAGAAAGCAATATAGCTTGACTGCTAAGTATGTCACTGCTGTCTTCAACTGACCAGAGGGGTGGTGTGTGTGTTTGTGTGTGTGTGTGTGTGTGTGTGTGTGTGTGTGTGTGTGTTGTATTTCTCACCCCATGCCTTGTTTATCAGCTCACAACCAAACAACCCTGAAATAGTTTTATTTTCTAAGCACTCTAGAGCTTTTCTTTTGGACTGAGAAAACTGTCAGGAGACCTGGCAGAACCATCTCCCACTTGGTGGCCATCAGGATGAGCAAGTCTGCCCCCCACCCTGCCCTTTCCAGGGAATGCATTTGGAATCAGCCTGAGAATGCGCTGGTCTGATCTCAGTGTGCACGGCTGTTGTGAGAGGGGAAACTGTCTCTTCATTCCTCAGGCAAGGCGGATGCCATCACTCTGCAGGCTCAGTGGGAGAGGGAAGATAATGAGGTATTATGAAACTGTGGACATTGTCAAAAAGACATAAATTGGGAAAAGGACTGAGGTGGTGAATGATTATTTCTCAAAGGAGCAATGGAACACAAAATGGGTCTCAGTTTGGGTTAAGCAAGGGAAATGAGAAAAGGATGTGTTATGAATTATTTACCACTGAATATAATTTAGCTTTGATCCCAGTTCTAATTGTGAGTTGTCTTGGTGTGTATGAACTGAAATAAAAAGAGTTGCCAACTCTCCTGACTGTGTATTTCCATGGACATACATACCCCAACGTTCCTTACAGGTTATATATACTGAGGCCAAGTTTAGAATCACTTACAAAGTGCATAATTCAACAGCTCCTAAGAATGTGATCTATCAATAAGTATCTTCCTCATCGTGAGCTAAAATGTCTAAAATTGTATCATTAGAAATGCATTAATTTGGGTTAATCATTGTCTTCTCACTTGCCTTTTTATTTCTAAGTAAAAAGTACTCAAAGCAAAAGGTAGCATTTGTTAGGTGTACAAGAAAGGATCCAGAAGGCTAACACATGAAGTTTTTAATATTTAAAGATGACCATACATCCTCATTTGCCCAAGACAATCCGGGCTATGCCTATTGTCATAAAATAATTAACAGTAACCTGTTTCATGCTTAAAAGTCCATATTAAATAATAATACCATACTTTTAATCAATTAGTTTATTATCCTAGTAAAAGAAAAAACCTAGAGAAACATGATGACAACAGGTTTTTAGTTACACTGACATGTTCATAAAAAAGAAATAATGAGCACTAATGATGAATGTTACCTATTTCATAATTTTGCTCAGACCTGATCTGATCTGGAACATTTATTCTACCCATACCTGGTTTCCAGCCCTTCCATCCTCACATGAAGTATGTAATGCAAAAAATATCTCACCTTTGGTTCTAACCACTCTGAATAACTATCAATTAAAATCAACCAGGAAAAGCACACAACTAAACAACGCACATATAGAGGAGAATGTGCATATCATCTGCTAAGCAAAGCCTCGGAAGGCACAAAAGGCCAAAATGGCACTGCTGCTAGCAGAACAGGATTTAGGGAGAAAACCGGTAAAGCTTGGGTAATTCATAAGCTCAGTAATATTCCTGCAAGGAAGGAACAGAAAGCTGCTGTTGGCATTCATTCAGCCCACATCACCAGAGCAGGTCTCAGACACTGGCTTCCTCCAGACACTCCCCTTGTCCTTTAGAGGAGGTCAATTAACCTCAGCGGAATTCTCCATAATAATCCAGATTTCCCTTTTCATAACCCCAGCCACACTTTCATGCTGTAATTTTTAAATTGTCCATCCTTCATCTAGAATATAAACACCATGATCATAAAAATAATTAACATGTATTATGTCAGGCAGTGGTCAAAACACTTTGTACTAATTCAATGAATCCTCAAGGTCTCCTCACCAATGAGATTCCCCTTTGAACTGATTAAAAAACAGAAACGAAATTTTAAAATGGAGGCTCACGTAGTTTTTTCCAGGCCACGTATTTTCTAAAGGGTAGAATTAGTGTAGTATTCAAATTCAAATTGTTTCCAACCAATATATCATGTTGTCTGCCTTAGGTAGCAGATATCAGGCTATCCTGGTCTTTTATCACCATTCCCCTGAGCCTCCCACAATGACCGCACCATAGTTAAGGCTCAAAAATATTTCTATAATGAATAAATAAATATGTACCTTTTCTATGCTGCCACTATGAGAGGTTCTTATCCAAAAGAGCTAGATAAGTCATGGATTCCACTTAGAGGAATTCAGGTCCCATTGCAATAGGCAAAGCTTAGTCAACAAGATGAGGATACGAGGTTGATGCTTTCAGTCTTTACCTTCAATCAACATATGTTAATCTCAAAAACCTTGTTAACTTTAATGATTGAGCTAAAATTCCATGTGCTTTTTGCAAATGTATCATATTAGAAATACAAAAGAATTATAAGAAATGTGCTAGACTCAAAAGTGGCATAGTATCCTATGGATATCACAACACAAATGTTTACAAAAAATTAACTGTTAGGCTATTTTTCATTCCCATTGAAGGTGTTGCAGTTTCCTTCAAAAGCAAGCTAGTGGCTGAAACTGGTTTAGCTCAGTGGATAGAGTGTCAGCCTGCGGACCCAGGTTCGATTCCAGTTAAGGGCATGTACCTTGGTTGCGGGCACATCCCCAGTGGGGGGTGTGCAGGAGGCAGCTGATCGATGTTTCTCTCTCATCCATGTTTCTAACTCTCTCTCTCCCTGCCTCTCTGTAAAAATTCAATATATTGTAATATATTTTTAAAAAAGCAGGCCAGTGAACAGGGAGCATTGAGGACAAGAATGATTAGGAACAAAACTGGAGATTATACAAAACCATGATACTAGTAGATAGCTGGGAATAAATGATATACTGTGATACCACATACTGTGATGCTTTTAATTTTGAAGCTGTGATTTAAGTATAAGGTACATTTTTAGTGTTGTTTTTAAATTCTAAGTTGTAATGAATAACTAGAAAGGAGGTATAAGAACATTTCAAACATGGAAAAAGTCACATGTAAGAGAGAACGTGATAACCATCAATTTGTGAAACTGCGAGAAGAAAGAGCTAACTATAGTCAATAGTAAAGAGTTATGAGGGAGGAAATTAAAGAGTAGGACAATAATACTGGGGTTAAATGAATTAGAAATGAGAAGCCTCCATTAGGGTTTTTCTGTGGGAAGGTGTTTGATAATATGATAGTTTTTCTTCCATCATTAACATAGAAAAAAATTCAGTCATAAATGTGCCATATACTATGCTTTACATACTCTCTTGCTTGCTGATACTCTAACAAGAATTCTCAACATTTAAAGAGACCTCTCAGTTTCCCCCCTCCCCAGCTACATGTCAACTCCATCTCCACCACACAGACATCATGATGACTGACATAAGTTTTGATTTGACATTTGAACTGCTGAAATACACATGCACGCTCACTCACACTCACACACACAGAGCTCTCAACTTGTTATTTGATTGGCAGCAGTCATTTCATAGCCTATCTCTTGGGGATCAGACCAATGGACCTTTTTAAAGCTTGCCTTATTGAACCGACCCTTCTGATCTAGACACATGATTCATACTTGCTAATCTTCTTCAGAGTTTTCCTTACTCTTAACAAGCCTGTCAGTTTTTGCTTCTCTGAAATATTTTTCTCTAGGTACAAGATGATTTAAAATGTTATTTTTATGTCTCTTCTTGACTTTCATGAGGAAAAAAAAGTCATATAAAGGTATCAAAGAAGTAGTTATTCAATATGATTAGTGAATGTCCCCAAAGGAATATGGACATCATTATGTATGTGGATTACATTTTAAAAGCAGAGAAGGCTTCAATTCAATTTAATAAATATAACACTATAAAATGCTAAATATGGAAAGTTCTTTAGAGTTTAGAAAAACTTTCAGCCCAGTAAACAAATCTCTCTGTCATCTCTCTCAGATCATTAGCCTCTGTTTTGAACATTTTCTTTCAATGAAAGTCATTTGAAAGCCACTTTCACTCTGCTCAGTGAAAGTTCTTCCTTATTTAATATTGAAATGCAACCTCTTTAACATAACCTCCTAAATGCTAGTTTTGTCATCTGGAGCAGTGAAGTCACATCTCTCCCACACAAGATAATTCAGGGCTGAAAGAAGCTGGAAATCTACAGTTCTAAAGATTTATATATTTCTCATATGTGACTGCAATGTCATTCTTTACCACCTCTTACATTCTCCTTGGACAACCAAAGATCCGCACTGTGAGAGACTCTGTAATCATGCTTGTAGGTTCTTTCAGAATGTGGTTCACCTCTTGCTATCTTCTTGCCTAACCTCCACTTAATCACAATGTGGTCTTCTTTTTTCAGGTTGAAAATAATTTTTTTTTAAATAAAAGCATAGCATTCCCTGAACAAAAAAGAGAATTGTCATTTAGTGAGAGCCTTATATGTTTCCAGCACTTACTAAAAGCAAGATAGGAAAGACACAAAGATGAGAAAAATATAATACCCTCAAAAATGTATAGTCTATTGGGGAAAAAGAGACATAGTTAATATATAGATACATATAGTGTAAAATGACATGATATGTGTTATTTTTGAAATGACTCAAGGAGTTTATAATTATGTAGAACTTTATGATTTCTGTCTGATACAGAAAGTGAAAGGGAGATATCTTCTGCCATGTGAAAGCAATAAAAAGCCACAACATGAAGAAATGAAATTAATACTTTATATATTGCTACTGGAGGCCTGGTGCATGAAATTTGTACATGGTGGGGGATGGGGGAGAGTGTCCCTCAGCTAAACCTGCACCATCTTCAATCTAGGACATCCCTCTCACAATCCAGGACTGCTGGCTCCCAACTGCTCGCCTGCCTGCCTCCCTGATTGGCCCTAACTGCTTCTGCCTGCCAGTTTGATCACCCACTAACCACTCCCATGGGACAGATGGGTTGCCCTGAAGGATATTCTGGATCAGGGTGGGGGTTCCCTTGGGTGTGGGGTGGCCTGGCTGAGGGGCCTGTGGTGGTTTTCAGGCCAACCACTCCCCCCAGTGACCCAAGCAGAGGCCCTGGTGTCTGGGATTTATTTATCTTCTACAATTGAAACTTTGTAGCCTGGAGCGGGGCCAAGCCTTCTTCTCACTTCATGGTGGCAGCCATTTCTGTTGGGATTTATTTATTTTCTATAACTGAAACTTTGTAGCCTGAAGTGGAGGCCAAAACAGGCCAGGGCTGCAGAAGCTTGGCTTCCTCCATCCCGGGGGGCAGCCCTAGCATCCTCTCTCCGGCTCGGTGGCTGATGCCATTTTTGTTGGGATTAATTTATCTTTTATAATTGAAACTTTGTAGCCTAAGCAGAGGCCTGGGCCAGCCAGGGTGTGCGGAAAGCTTGGCTTCCTCCATTGCCAGGGAAACCCAAACCTCCTTCCTGCTCTCTGTAGCCACAGCCATCTTGGTTGGGTTAATTTGCATACTCGCTCCTGTTTGGCTGGTTGGTATGGCTGGTGGGTGTAGTAGAGTGGTTGTTAATTTGCATATTACTCTTTTATTAGATCAGATGTTATATATACATCTTTGATGTGGTAATGACCTCTGCCTCTATGGTTCCAAACCTCTCCCCTTTCAGAATATAATTTAACCTATAACAGTACTTCCAATCCAAAATCCATCATTGTGTTCTCATTATCTAAGAAGGAAAGGGGATAATGTAAGCTTCCCAAATTTCTTTATCATTAAATGATACTATTTACTTATGTCCTTCATTTCAGTACACCTGAAGACAATTACCAATTTTGTAAGATTTCTTCAAAATGTTTTGAACTTTGGCTTTCATTTTTTTAAATCTTGGTATGATAAACATTCCAAATTACTGCCTCTCTTACCATATGCCCTTCTTAGGGAAGCTGCTATACCCTCTAACCTGGGAAGGGCATCTCAGTGATCTAGCCCCAGGAGTAAATATTTACATTATCCTTGGCAAGAGACCACATCAGAATTTAGACTATAGTCAATTGGAAGACAGGTCTTAAATTGTGAGATTGTGTTGTCAGAGCTAGAATAAGGAACAAGCAAATGGAAGACAAGAGCAGAAGAAAGTTAAGAGGAGCAGGCAGGCCACCAGCTACCTTTTAATCCAACCCAGAAAAGGATAGAATGGCTAAGCACACCGCAGGCCACAGAAGCCAGAGACATGTGGCCCAATGAGTGGTTGACAGAGCAGCTTCCATTTACAACTTGCCCAATCTAATCATTTTGTGGGTATCTAAACAGGTCTATGTTTTTAATGATTTTTAGAGAGAGAGGAAAGGAGAGGAAGAGAGACATAAAAACACAGAGGGAGAGAAAAACATCAATCAGATGCCTCCTGCATACCCTCTTTTGGGGATTGAGCATCTGCTCTGACTCAGAATCAAAGCAATAACTTCTTGGTTCATGGGTCAATGGTCAACCACTGAGCCACACTGGCCAGAAAAGCAGGTCTTAGCTTTATAAACTTTCCTACCTGTAATAATACCTGTGGATTCCTTTTAATAAACTCTTTTTTCTTATTTGAGCCATGATGAGTGGGTTTTTGTTTATTGGAGCAAGTAATTTTAAAATTATATATTTTATTGACTTTAGAGTGGAAGGGAGAGGGAAAGAGATAGAAACATCAATGATGAGAGAGAATCATTGATCAGCTACTTCCTGCACACCTTACAAATTCTGGGCATGTGTCCTGACCAGGAATTCAACAGTGACCTCTTGGTTAATCAATACTCAACTGGCTGGGCATGGAACAAAAGTAATTTTTTTTTCAAGACACACCTACAGGCTCCTCATCTTTCTCTTTAGAGTCCAACTTGTTCTTAACTACTCCTTACCAGCACAGCTGCCAAAACTTTGTGCAGGAAAAAAATATATATGAGAGTGATTTTAAAATATGTTCATATGTTTTTAACACTTAACTTTTTTTTTACTCAATGTTTAAAATTAAACCATAGAATGAGAGGTGTGTGTTATGACCTTTTCATAATAAGGGAATAGGAGTGTTTAAAACTAGAGTTTGATGAGAATAAGGAAAAGATAAAGTGAAGGGATCAATATACTTCATCGCTGACAGAAGTAAAAAAAAAAAAAAAAAAGCAAGATACTATTTGAGTGTTTTGATGTGGGGTAGCTTAAAGTGAGAAGAGCTGCAGAAAGCAGTCTTAGAATGGTGCACCAGACCTAACTAAAAAAATAACTAAGCCAGTGGACAAAACAAAAGTCCTAAATCAGTAGATTATCTTTTCTGATTAATTATGCTGTTCTCTTACTGTGAACTTCCTATGAGATTATCAGGACTGAGTAACCATGAACCAGAGAGGACACCAGTAGAACACCAGAAAATAAAGGCTAAGTAAAGTCCTCTGATTAATTTCCCACATCTTTGTCTTTCCAAACAAAAATCCATCTACTCATTCACACACACTCATCAGGGAGAATATATATTTTAATAAAAAGCAGATAGCAGTAAGAGTCACAGCCCAGGGTCATCATCTCATTCCCCATCTATTGGAAGTTGAGAAAAAACACTTATATAGCCTCTACCCACAGGTTTGAAATGAAAATCAAATGTGAATGTGAATGTGAAAGAATTTTGCTAAATTAAGAGGCTCTATGAATATAATATTCTGTAATCTGTCAGGTTGCATATTTTTCTTTTTTTTCTTTTTTGAAACCTGGAAGGATTAAGGAATGAATAATATGCTTCTTGTGTCTCTCTACCCCACTTATTTTAAAAGTTTGAAAAATAGTCATTAAAACTTCAGATAAATCCAAAGTTTGCTCATCCATAATATCTTCATTGTTTCCTGGCTCTTTGAATGTCAATGAGTATATACTTCAAAATTACGCCTGTCAATTATGAAGGTCCTTATCTTTACATTGATTTTTACATACACAGATCAATAGCAGGATATAGCCCAATAATTAATATTGGGAAACTGAATTGCTTTTTTTCTCTCAGGCATTTAGCTTTAGTCACAGAAATATTTCTCTTTTACTAAAACTGTGCTTTTACATTTATCCCATTTTCTTTGTTTCTAAGACAAATTCTCCCACATAACTCATCAAATAAAAATTGGTACCTACTGCATTTATTTAAATAAGGCTGATGTTTGCTTAGTTATATACAAAATATCCTATGCAAAAATATTTTAAATATAAATTTCTTTAGCCCACACTTTGCCCATACCCTCTTCCCATGTTTCTTTTAACTTGTGTGATTTTACTGAAAGCCTTTCTCAACCCCCACCCCCCAATAAACCTTACTGATTGTGTTCTCAGCATTGTGTGAGGCACTGGAGGGGGGAAAAAATGAATGCTTCATTAAGTGGGAAGAGACAGGCATAATGAACCCATTTAGAGCTTACAATAGATGTAAGCACATTAGAGTAATTCTCTCAGTACAACTGGCCCATACTGACTAGAGAGTTGATTGTATACTTCTCTTCCCAACAGCTCTCAGTGACTTCACACTGGGGTCTCAAAACTGACAATAGTGGGAATATATACACCATGAGAATAAGATAATACACAAATCAGAACTTTCCACCCACCTTTTGGATAACCATTTGTCAACATTTACCCACATCACTGTCTTGAATAATTCATGAGAGATTATGGAATGGTTGGTGCTGAATCAGGACAGCTAACCTTAAAATCCCTTTATTATTTTGTGTGCCATAATGTAATTTAAAAAGGTTTTCATAAATTATACTTCTGTTTATGCATAGTCATTTAACAATTTGAGTACAAGGCCAATTGTTTGGAAGAATGGAACTTTAATTCTTTGATCAAACTGCCCAAAAAGCCATGTAAACTGGCCATTTAAATGAACAAATAAATTAAACAAGTACATATCAACCAGTTAATTTTTGAGTTTATCTATATTACAGCATTTTCAAAAGATGATAATACTAACTACTATGCTTTTGTGACTTTATTTTATCATGGAAGTTTGAAATGTATAGGCAACCGTCACAAAATAAACTGTAGTAATCTTACTTTGTCTTTGAATAGGCATGGTGAGATTGTCTAATAACTGACAGGTACCTCAAATTCAGATGAAGTCCCTATTAGGACAGAAAATCAAATACAGGTCAATACATGATAAACCTGAGTTTACCATGGGTCAAAAGTCACAGGAGTATCACTTTGTCCTACCAGTGAGCCAGAATGAAAAGATTAACCATGACAGCCTGTGATCTTATTCATGCCAAAAAGTTGTTATTATTTTTTTAACATTACAGAATATTGGGTCAGTACAGAAAACCTCAAAAAGATAGGTTAAAAGAAGTAAATAATACAATAATATAAATCAGCATTTCACAATAATCATTATTGTTTATTTATACTAATTCATTATTACTTTCTATTGTTTTACTCTCCCACATTGGCAGTCCACCAATTAAACCCACTATATATTTCTAGTATTAGTTCTAATTTCTTCCAGTAAACAAGCTTGGTCTCCCTTCAGTAGGCCTAATATTCAAATTCAGTTTTCACTTTCAGTAACTTGATCTTGCTTAGGCTGCAGACAACTTCCCAGCCACACATCTTCTACTATCTCTCCACACATACAAATATTGTCCATTTTCAAAACCATCTCAAGTTTAACTGTTTACTTCTTATATCTAGAGGGACCTAAGACTTCTTTACATTTCTGCTTTATATATAATTACTACTAGTAATATGCATTCACCATATTCAGGTGAGGAAATTAAAGTATGTCATATATCATATGGTTATTTTAAGAGCTATTCTCATTGGTGTAAATCTTGTCCTCGCCATATCATAACTCATTTATATTTCTATCAGCAATAAGCACAACATTGTACATTCTCCAAACACCTTATAAATACTCATTGAATAAACACTGTCTACACTCATTGTTACCAGCTTTTCATTAAGCAACTCTTTTACCTGCATAAATAGTATATATACATTATATGAATCAGTTAATGATTATAATATGCCTTAGATAATAAACAATATTAAAAATCCTTTACTTTGTTAACTATTATTATCTTATTACCAATGATTAGATTTAAATATGTTTAAGATTGGGGGAATTTGGTTATATGACCAACATAAATCTTGTCCACCCCTGCCCTTGCTTGAAAATTGATCTCTATAAGCAATTGCTTGCTCACATTTGTTTCTGTGACTCATGAGCAATATATTTCCCTTAGCTGGTGATAACACATCATAACTGCCCCAGATATGTTGTTCAAAGGAAGTTATATCAGTTTAAGTTCCCACAGAGGATACACTAATCATATAAATAAATTATACATAGGTACAGGAAATTACATTATACCAAATTGGACAAATTGAGTTTAACAGAAGAAAACATAATTGTGTAATTTTAGGAAGGAATAAATATTGACCAAAATGCACATTTCTACAAGTAATGTTATCTCTGATCAGCAACAAGCATGTTTCTTGATCAATATTTGTAGTTTGATTCATTTCCTGCCATATAGAATTTGATGGGCTCGTCAATATACGCAAAGGTCTGTGAGTTTTTGTGGTCTGGATTTGTTTTGTTTTTTAAAGAGGGAAGGTTGATTTTAAACGAAGCATTTCTAAAAGTCCCCTTTTTCCCCTTTCTTTCAGAAGTTATTTAAATGTCTGCAGGAACAGTGGTACAGTGGAAGGAGGGAAGAAGAGACCTGCTGAAAAAGAGGAATTTGCTTCAGATATGGGCAGGGACAAGAAAGACTTCTAAGATTTTTAAACACAATGAAGGATATTTTGGACTAAGATAACATGGGAATAAGACTGAAAGGTGTACGAGATATTTTGATAAAATGGTGATGAGATCAGTAAGTTACTGCTCCAAAGTATAAGAAAAGAGATATAGTGAAGAGACATTGAAGGATGGTGTCATGGTTTTGAGAGCCTTAAATGTAAAACTCTACTGAAGATATTTTTTAAAATTAAATAAAGTAAAAAAAAAAAAAAAAAAAAAAAAAAAAAAAAAAAAAAAAGCTAGCAGAGAATTATCAACATCACAAAAGTCTGTGAGTACATAAATTTCTTTTATCTGCAAATATGAAAAGTACAATATGCATAGGCAATGGGCAAAAGGACAGTAAAAGAATAAAATTACATAGAAACCTTCAGGTATCTGGTCCTAGTACCTTGGCAAACTACAATGATTCTCAATGATCTTTCCATAATCCAGAATTTCACTTTTAAGGATGAACTTGATAAAAGCAAACCTAATTAAGAAGCAATGACTTTAAGAAATTGTCTACAAGCATTGAACCAGGCATTCACTGAGTTCCTATCATTTCCATTTGTGAGCCAAGACATAAGATTAGAGTTACTTTGGTAGTTGATAGTAAAGTTCTGTTTTAAAAAATATATTTTTATTTATTTCAGAGAGGAAGGGAAAGGGAGAGAGAAATATAAACATCAATGATATATAAACAACACAGGTGACTGAGCCCGCAACCTGGGCATATGCCTGTTTGGGAATCAAACATGGTTCATAGGTCAACACTCAACCACTGAGTAATACCAGCTGGGCTCTGCCTACATTTTGATTTTAACCAAGTGAGATTTCTGACCTTCAAAACTATAAAATATTAAATTCTTATAGTGAAGATTTATTGATCAATACAATGTCTCTTTAAGAATGGGGTTCAGGGCCAACTAATTGAGATTCACAGGAGAGGTTGATTGTCACTGCTGTCCACACGCAAGTGGTGACCTCTGGATCCCACAAACACAGACATTTCTGCTCAGAACAAGAAGCAAGTGTGGAGACTTACTTAGTAGTCAGACTGAAAAATAGATTCCTATAGGATATAAAAGTCAACATCGGCAGAGACTATACAAAGAAGTAAATAGAATAATATAGGAACATTTTTTTAAAATAGTCCCAAAACATCAAACTCAAATGAGGTAATCTCCCAGCAAAGGTGGTGATCTCCAGAAGCAGAAATGGCTTTGTAAGTGAGGGTGGATTGAAGACAAAGTCCTGAGAGAGAATTCTACAACATCTGTCTGCATTCAACTGAGTATGAATTCAAACCTGATTTGAGCAGCTGAAGAACTGCTTGTTAGAAAGGACACAATTTTCAGTAACAATATGACCTTCATGCAAAGATTATTAAAAAATATCAGATACATAGGTGTCCAATGGGGCATCCACTGATGGGAAAAGGAAAGAATGAGAGGAAAAAACTATGGAGAGGAAAGAACTAATGAGAGGAAAGAACTATGAGGCATTTCAGTAGAAAGAGCTCCTTCTTTACTTGGTATCTCTTTGCACATAAACATTTTCCTTTTGTTACATACATATATACTTTATTGTAAGAAAAATCTTATATAATAAAAGCCTAATATGCAAATCAACTGAACTGAAGAATGACTGGTTGCTATGATGTGCACTGACCATCAGGGGGCAGATGCTCAATGCAGGAGCTGCCCCCAGCCCACAGGCCCCAGGCCAGCCAAGGCGGGTGCCAGTGGGGGCCCCCAATCATCCTGCTGGCCACCCCACAGATCGGACTTGATCGCCAGCCGGGTCTAGGGACTCTATCCATGCATGAATTTTATGTACCAGTCCTCTAGTAACTACATAAAATCAAATTCAGAAAATAAAAATGCTCTTAATATTACAACATAAATATGCAGATGGGATTGAGAATTTTCTTGAAGAAAAATATATTTCTCCTTGACACTGTATTTTAAAGACACCATCAATACAAAATAATTTTTAACCTATTTTTTATTTTTTAACAATTGATCTGGGTTGAGCTCACATGAATACTGCACTCATCATTTGCCAATTCTGAGCAAGGCATTGTCAATATTATTCATACTTCTCTATATTTTAGAATTCCATCTGTTACAACCACTGTGCTGTTCCATGAAGTGTTTTCTAGTAAATTTTAGAACAAACTGACACAATGGATATTATTATTCCCATTTTACTGGAATGGAAACTGAGGCATAGAGGGGCTTTGAGATTAAAGCAAAGTCACCCCTAATAAGTGTGAGATCCAGACTCAGTTTTGTCTTTCTCTTCAAAGCTCTTGCCTTTCCTCTTCTTTGTTTCCATGTGATCATCTTCCTTAAGATGGGAAATAATTTAATAGGACTCTTTTATTAGATGCACCAAAGCACATACAAAAAAATGGCTATTGCACTTCAAAGTATGTACTTCAGGGGGCTAATTACCTCTTTCAGATTTGGACTCTTTTATGGAAACTGCCTTCAGAGCCTGCTCACAAGCTGTAGAAGACAATGAGTCTCAAGCTTATAATCAATCCCCCTCATAACTGGAGCAGCAGCTGCCTCCTTCTCCACATGAGTTTGGGGGCATGAAAAAGCCTCAGTGTCTCTCTAGATGACCCTGTCACCCACTAAGTGAAGCCTGAAAGAACCCTTCAAAATAAAGGTTCTATCTGTTGGGTTATGTTGGTTTTTGTAAAAGTGATTACGTTCATCATAAAATTTTTCAAGATACAGAAAGTATAAAGGTATTTGAGAAAACAGCCAATGATTTCATCACCTAGAAATAATAATGGTAAAATTGTAAGATACTTTCTCCTTTCAATGATACAAATAACAATTTCTAGCAGATTCAGGAATCTGACTGCTGTGTGTTCTTTTTTATTAATTTAACAATATGATAAGTATTTGCCCACATAATTAAATAAGCTTCAAAATGTGAAAATAAAAATATAGTTTCATCTGTGCTCATTAATTGTAACAAATGTATTCTCTGGAGGGATTTGTAGTGGGGGAGACTATGCATATATACAGTGGGGTGACATGGGAAATCTCTGTATCTTTCCTTCAAGTTTACTGTGAAGCTAAAAATAGCTTTAATTAAAAAAAAGAAATGAAGGGAGGGAAGAAGTAAAAACTTGCCTTATTAAATATTAAGATCTGCTTGCTATAGTACAATGTGTTAGTAATGTATCAATAAACATACAGAGGAGATGAAAGAATGGACCTGTGTCTATTTGGAAACTTGATTTATGACACAGTGAGCATTATAAATCATTGGGAAAGGGTGAACTATTTTATATGTTATTCTAGAATAATTGGTTATCCAAGTGAAATCAAATCCCTACATTATTCTATACAAAAAATGAATTCCAGATGTGTTAAAAATGTATACATAAAGTGGCAAAACTATAAAACTTAGAAGATGCTATAAGAAAATGTCTCCATTATTTCTGGGTAGCAAAAGATTTTTAATATAAGATGCCAAAAGCAAAACCATAAAGAAACATGTTATAAATTTAACAATATTAATATTAGGCATGTGTTTTCATAAAAAGACAATAATGTATGTGCATTAAGTCTTCACTTAATGTTTTCAATAAGTTCTTGGAAAATTCAGTGAAACAATGTATAACAAAACCAATTTAACCATAGGCTAATTGCTATAAACAAGCGTTGAGTCTCTACAACATCCCATCAACATCATAATGGAAGAGCATTGAACAAAGCAATGTTCAAGGACCTACTATATATATGTGTATACATACATACATATATATATATATATATATATATGTGTGTGTGTGTGTGTGTGTGTGTGTGTATAATATATGCAGATAGATTTGTTAAATATATAGAGATATATTAAGTATGTATTAATATATATATATACATATATATACATATATACATATATATGAATATCTAAATGTAGGTGTGCCCATAGCACTGATATACAATACATAAACACAAACAGATTTTTGAATAAATGTTTAAAGTGTGCTTTAGTACACCATAACTGTTCTACCTTGGATGTATTTTCCTTCTTACCTTAGTCTTATAAATTCCTGTACTACCTCTAATACACAGCTAATCTTTTAAGTCTGAGGACACTTGCCTTTTAAGTTGCTCTCCACCTCACTTGGCGAAGCAGAGTCAATCATGTATCCTTAGTGCCATATCTATACTTTGCACATCCCTCCATTAGAATCCCTCCATGATTCAAGATTCAACCTGATAAAAGACCCATAATCCAAGGGGCAGAGCCATAGCCTAAACTTCAGTCTGACCATTGCTAAAGTTCTATCATTCATAGTTGCTGTGCAATAGAAGACATTAAATTGCATTCCTTACATCAAAACTCTTCTTTCTTTTTTAATGCTATCTTGTTATCTATTGATGCATAACAAATTACTATGGGATTTAATGGATTAAAAGAACTCATTTTATAATATTTTATGATTTTGTAGGTCTGGAATTCAGGAAGGGCTCAGCTGGATTATTCTATTCATGTTGCATTGTCTGAACCCAGTTGGTAGTACTCAGCAGAGTACTCAGCAAGACAGCTTTACCAAAATGCCCGCTGTGTGGGGAAAGATGGCTGCTAGACTGGGCTCAACAGGGGCTGTTGACCAGAGCACACCATGTGCCCCTCTAATTTGGAAGGTTTTAGAGTGTTCCAAGAGACAGATATTGAAAGCTGCCATTTTACTAAGTCTTTCACTTAGAAAGTAGCCCAGCATCACTTCTACCATTTTCTGCTAAAAGGAAGTCCAAAATTCAAGGGGAAGGGATATAGATTATACTTTTCATTAAGAACATTCAAAGAATGGATAGCCATCTTTAGCCTGTCACATCATAGAACATGTTGATGTAGAAAATATTAGCTATGTTTAAAACCAAAAATGAACTAATATCTCTAGAATGGCACTTTCTGTGATAATGGAAATATTTTCTGTGTGGTCAAATATGGTAGCCATGTGTTAGAAATGTGACTATGGAGCATTTGAAATGTAGGTGTGCCCACAGCACTGATTTTTAATTTTTAGTTAATTTAAATTCAAATAGTCATAAGTGGTAGCTACTACTGTCTTTGCACAGCATAGCTCTATA
Organism: Pipistrellus kuhlii; assembly: GCF_014108245.1. NCBI lineage: Eukaryota > Metazoa > Chordata > Mammalia > Chiroptera > Vespertilionidae > Pipistrellus > Pipistrellus kuhlii. The sequence goes on from NW_023425562.1 coordinate 11,740,664, forward strand.
ATATTAAAGGCATTCCTGCAAATCAAAATAAAATAAAATAACATAAAACCAAACTAAAATTGGCCAAAGGATATAAACAAATAATTCACACAAGTGGAAACTCAACTACCTCTCAAGTACATGAAAGGTATCCAAGCTCAATAATAATCAGAGAAATAGAAATCAAAATGATGATGTACTTTAAGCCTATCTGAGTAATAAAAGTTAGAACACAAGTTAATGCCAAATATTTCTAGGACTATAGGGAATTACCTCTCCCATTGTTAGTAGCAGGAGCGACTGGAATAGCTATTTCTGGGAGCAATCTGGCAATGCTTGTTCCAATTAAGTACTCTATGATTCATCATAATATCTAGGACATGGACAGTCTATGCTTTGTTGCAGGGGTGTAGAGACAAGTTAGGTATCCATTACTGGAGGAAGGGGAGAGTAAAAGGCAATCAATAAATATTGTGAAATTTTCCACAGTCATTTGAAGCAATGGCTACAGCAAAAGTATAATACATGCATCAAAATGAATGAATCTTAAAATCAAAATGCTAAGTTTAAAAATTAAGAAACATTATCAGCCCCCATAGGACAATTTTGTTTTGTTTTTGAAAAAATAAAATTGCATATTCATACAAAGCAACAATATATAGTCTATAAGGACACATACAAGTTTAAGGATACTTAAACATCTATTGGTTAGCAAACTCCTGAGCATCCTGGGTAAAATCTGAAACTGACCCCTGAACAAGGAAGGCAAGGAGAGACCAAAGAAAGAGGCAGGCCACTCCAAAATGTAAGTCTTAGACCTGTCTGGGACATGTATTTGGACTTGAGCAAATCTATCAACCTCTCGGTATCTTTCATTTACCCTGTGGTGATTAGTTATTAGTTTCCTACTGTCACAAATTATTACCAATTTGGTGTCTTAAAGCAAAATATATTTACTTTCTTAAAATTCTGAAAATCAAAAGTCTAAAATCAGTATTACTGCACTAAAATCAGTGTTGTGAAGGCAGATATTTCACCCAGTGATGAGATTAGAACTTTGAGATCTCCAGTGGTTTGCAATCCAGAACTTTCTTAGTTATTTATACCCTTCTCACTCTGGGCCAAGGGAGATGAAATCCCCACTCCCATTTTCTACAGCTCCCTCCTTCCCTAATTCTTAATTCTAGTCTAAAAGATCATTACTTCCCCCAAGCATTTAGCACATGAATTACATCACCTTTTAATAACTCTGTAGCCCCTGCACACAATCTTCACAGTATCCTTCACATCGAAAATATAGCACTAAAAACAAAACCAGTGCACTATGTCACAATAGTGATAGGATAGTTGCTCTTTTCTAAATTCTGCTTTTCTCATTTGTCGTTGTCAACTTTGGCTTATCAGAATCATCTGGGATATTCTCAAATTTACTGATGTGTGAGTCCCATCAGCTGAGATTCTAATATAATTGGTCTAATATAGTTGGGTATGGGAGTTTTAAATACTTCCTAGGTCTGTGGTCAGCAAATTGCGGCTCACAAGCCACATGCAGCTCTTTGGCCCTTTGAGTGTGGCTCTTCCACAAAATACCACAGCCTGGGGGAGTCTATTTCCAAAAAGTGGCATTAGGAAAAGTTTAAGTTTAAAAAATTTGGCTCTCAAAAGAAATTTCTGTCGTACTGTTGATATTTGGCTGTGTTGACTAATGAATTTGCCAACCACTGTCCTAGGTGATTCTCACCTGCAGCCAACATTGAGGATTGCTGTTCTAGAAGTTCTTTTCTTTCAAACCTGTTCTAGAGATCTCAATTCAATACACCTAAAAGTGGAAAGAAATCACCATATTTCTTCTTACAGAAGTGTTGCTTATTTAAGTCAAAGGTTTATTTTCAAGATGTACATTGTCTAATCTTATCAAAGGACACGCATACATTGAGTAGATACAAGAAGACAGGGCCATCTTTGCTCCTCCTGGTTAAACCATACCTAGGAAAGAGCCTGGCTTCCCCCGCAGTGTTCTTGACTTGGGGCACACAACAATGGTTTGGAAAGCCTAGAGCGCAAGTGTTGGATGCAGCTGTGATCACCTGGAAACCCACCTCCCTTTCTCTCCCAAAACAATTCCAGTCATAGCACAGTAACCTGACATTTCAGAAGCTACTCAGTTTGCAGTACTGATTATGACTTAAGTACATTTATAAGAGTTGTAGAACTTAACATCTTCATTTTTCCTCCCATGTTGTAATTTCCTGCTTCTCCTCACTCTTTAGGTTCACCTGTTACCCAATTAGCACCCCAGTAAGCTGAACTCTGTAGTTGTTTTACCCTAGCAATTACCTTCTCCAGGCCCCCCTCTGCAGAAAGGTCCTGATTAATACAAACTGCTCAATTATTCACCTAACAACAGGAAGCATGTCACAGTAGACCAGAAGAGGAACAATTTATGTTTTTTCTTAGATTTCTAAATGTGCCCAGAATTGGCTGAGGAAAAAAAAAATCCCTGAAATAATCTAGAGTACTTTGTGGATGTTTACAATAAGGGCACAAATCTATAAAATATCAGCACTTATCTACTTGTTTTGAGATGGTCAGCATCTACAGTTTGAAGGAAATGATAAGATGAAGAAGGAAATTCAATTGCTTTCTTTTTTTAAATTCTATAAACAGCTAACATGAATTTCTCATTAATGATCACAGTGACATATAGAAAAGATGAAAAGAAAAAAGCAGGGGAGAAGGCAGTAAAAAAGGAAAATAAAAGGAAAGTCATGTATAGCTGCTTTGCTCAGTGATTGAACATCAATCTACAATCTATGAACAAGGAGGTCACAGTTCAATTCCTGGTCAGGGCATATGCTCAGGCTGTGGGCTCAATCCCCAGTGTGGAGAATGCAGAAGGCAGCTGATCAATGAATTTCTCTCATCATTGATGTTTCTATCTCTCTTCCTCTCTCCTCCTCTCTGAAATCAATCCTATATAATAAAAGCCTAATATGTTAAGTGTCCAGTTGGCTAGTCTGCCATTCAACCAATCAAAGTATAATATGCTAATGATATACTAAGGCTGCTCAACAACTCGCTACAACCTGCAACTGACCACCAGGGGGAAGATGCTCCAACTGGTAGGTTAGCTTGCTGCTAAAGTCCGGCCCATTGGGACTGAACAAGATGGGCTAGACATGCCCTGGAGCTCTCCCTTGGTTCCTCCCCAGCTCTGATTGTACACCAGTGGGGTCCCTCACTCTGTCCTGCACCCTCTTGCAATCCAGGGCCCCTCGGAGGATGTTGGAGAATCTATTTTGGTCTGATCCCACAGGCCAGTCCAAGGAACCCCACTGGAGCACAAATTCATGCACTGGACCTCTAGTAAAAATATGTTCCTTTAAAAGGGGGGAGTCAGGATATTAAATACTGATCTGAGTAACCCAGCAATTTAAGAGATGAGATGGTCTATCTAAGCTATGTTTTTTTACAACTGAACATCATTATGAAGACGTCTTTCCTATTACTAAATACACAGCTTAATATATTTAATAAAGAAACTTCAATTAAACATTACTTTTTCTGAAAACTTGAAAAGAATTCAGAATTTCAAGTGCCTAAGATATGTTAATTACCATGAATAACAATTTGGCAAGGTAATAAAGTGGGGGTAATATTAAGTCCATAATATCTGTTTGTTTCTGTGGCTCACATCTGTAAAATTTTAAATTTATAGTGGGTCAGAGATGTGACAACAACCCAATTTTCCAGAAAGGTACACACCGTTATGTAAATATCAAAGCAGACCATAGCCATATTCATACCTGTTATAGAGAATTGCATAAAACTAAATCACCTACACATTCTATATGCAAATATTTAAGGGGGAAACATCACTTTTTAATCTAGACTGAAACGTATAGATCACTTTTTGTTCTATTGTTCTTTACCCACACATTATCCATAAGGCAATTATCTTACAACTGAAAAGGGAGGAGGCACACAGAACCACAGGAGCTCATGTGTGCATAATTAGAGGACTATAAAGAAGATGACCTTAATTTTAGCTGGAAATAAAATATATGAAAAGTTACAATTTTTTTATACAAAATTGCCTTCCAGGCAACTGAGGCAGAGGTGATTCCAAGAATCTAACTCTGAAAATTTTGTCAAAGAGTTCCTGAAACCTTTCCCCTGCAGACAATTGCAAAAGCCAGGAGTTTTGTGAGACCACTGCAGCCTGTTTTCTCTGACAGGGGTAGTCTTCCTTTTCCAGAAGCCTTGCTTCACTGAAATGCTAATCTGACCTAAACTTGGATGAGGAATAAAAAAAGAAAAAAGAAAGAAAGAAAGACCCTCCTATGTACTGAATGCCTAACCCCTGGAAAACTGTTTGTAGACAAGAGGTAGCCAACTCATAGCTGTGACCTCGCAGCTCTAAGGAAAGCAGCTTGCAAGCTACAGTGTCCAGGAGCAGAGAAGTGCAGTCATCTCTTCCTGTGAAATTTTAACAAATCCTTAGGGCAGGGGACAGGGGGGAAAGGGGAGAAAGGGGAAGACTGCATAAAGAAATGCTGGATCAGAGGCAGCCAGGCAGCATCAAATTCTGAGGGAAGGAAGGACTGAGAAAGGGGAGATGTGGCAATTTAGACAGAGGAGAAAAGGGAAAGGAGATTTGATAGAAATAGGGAGAGAGAGAGAGAGAGAGAGAGAGAGAGAGAGAGAGAGAGAGAGAGAGAGAGAGGAAGGTAAAAGTAGGAGAGATTAGAGGACGAGGGAGAATAAAGGGGAGAAAGGATATGAATACAATTGAAATCTCTAATCTGGTTTTACTATTAATCTCTTTGGGAGGGGGGTTAGAATGTAAGATGCTGATTGCTCCACGTTTTTGTGGGGTTTTTTTGTTTGTTTTTTTTCCTAAGCACCCCTAACTGACCAAACCATGTGTTAAAAACAGTTTCCTGTCCGGAAGGGATTATGCCCTTTGACTTTCAAAGGCATCTCTCACCTCTCCAACATCAATAAGGCTTGATGGTGTGCATGCTGGCATGGAGCGCAGCAGGGTGTCTGCAGAGCCAGAGCTGGGCATCTCACAGAAGTCAGCCAGCCTGGCTAGGGGATGCATTGTTTCCTGAATGCCGCTATTTCAGACAGTGTAGACATATTTGTTTGTAAATACGCATGTTATGTATGTGCCTGCATAAATAAATAAGTTTAAATATAATTTCCAAATGAACAACATGAGAAAAATCAAATAATGACTGCAAACAAAGTGTTTTGCAGCCGCCTCCGGCAGCCCAGCCCATCCCTGAGGCCACCCTGCCATCTAGTGGGATGCTGCCGGAACTCCGCCTGTAGCCACAGCCGCCTAGCTTACCCTCTCAGCTGGAGACAGGGACCTGAATGTTCCTAAATGTGTTAACTTAGCAGTGCTATATACGAGAAACAAATTCATATATAATTCTGCTGTGTCTAAAGGTCATTACTGGCGAGGCATAAATTCATACAGCTATTCCAGTTCATTCATGTTGGCGTTTGCTTCTGCATGTCTGAGCACATGCGTGAAAACAGGCTTCCCCTCAATGCAGAGGGGGAGACAGGAGGCCCAAAAGCGGTTAAGATAGATGAGCATACGCTTTGACCTAAAATTCAGGCAAGAGCAATAAATTTCAGATGCATGATCTTGCTGAGTTCCCTGAGTGCAGCCTAAACAAGTTCTCACACAGCTAAGCTGAAATTGAGGGGTGGGTGGGCGGGCATGGGGGCCACCACCAGGAGGCTGTGCTGTAAGCTTACCTGGTTCACCTTTGTAGGAAGGCACAGTGTCCAGTTACAGGCCAACAAGGACACCTCCTTCTGAGCACAAGTAGCATGCCCAGTCCATTCTGACCAGTCTGGCTCTAGAAGAGGCTATAAGGTTGGTCACCTGTCCTTCTCCCTAAAGTGGGTGCATTTTTACCACCACTCCCCATATTGATGAGTTTCCAGATCATTCTACAGTAGGGCTCTCCTGCTGTGGAATAAAACCCCACAGCAACAGAAAGGGAAGACCATGTGTGGGGTGGGATGAAATTCTCTCCACCTAATCTCAATTATTTTCAGGATTCTTAGGGGCACAGGCCCTTGAGCAAGGGCCAAGTATGTTAAACTCACGGCCAGTGGGCCACATGCGACTTGCTGGCCTCAGGTTTGACTTGCTTGGACACCAATTTATCTTTGCTTTGTTTTGGCCTATTTGGAGATTCTGATAAGATTCTGCATCCCCACCCTTTGCCAGGGCTAGATGTTGAATAGAATACCAGATCATCCCAGTTTTATTTTCATCAGGGGTTATTGTTATTCATATAAATTCTGGACTCAGAAACAAGAATATCTAAAAATGCCTTCAGGCTTCTGTTCCTGGCAAAATAAACAGTGTTCTTTGGAAGTATGTATGCCCTGGAAGGGCTCCTCTACATGGGGGTCTCTGCATGTCTATCGTGATCAGAATTGTTTAATAATTTCCCCGAAGAGATCTACCATCATAACTGTGTCTTCTTCCAACATCTCTGCCAAGTGAATTACCAAAGCCATATACTATACTAGTGACAATGCAAATGGTGTAAGATAAAATACTCCAATGAAACTGCAGTGCCTCATAATTTAGTTACAAAGAAAAGATTTACTCCCATAAAACAAAAATAGGCTATGCAAAACACGTTAAATCAAAAGTTCTAAACCATAATGATGCCTCTGAATCACCTGCAGGACTCTATACAAATGCAGAGGAATGGGCCACCCAGAATCCTAATCTCCTGATGCAGCCTTTTTGTTTTTACAAAGTTTTATAGCTAATTCTGATGCAGAGCCAAGTGGAAAGCAAATTATTCAATACTTAAAAAAAGGAAAAAAGGAAGAAATAAATCCTTGCATGGATGATACTATTAAGCAACCAGAAATGAGAACACACATGTGAAATGCAGTTCTGGGTGATGCCACATGGACCTTTGCTATGTGAAGTTAAGGGGTAAAATAAAAAAGAATGAGGGGGCAGACCTTCAAGGATGGGTGGGAGATAAACAGCAAGAACAAAGGAGCAGATATCTATGGATGCAGGTATTCTGTGCTCTTGCAGGAAAACAGATTGCAAATTCCAAGGGGCAGAGCTGCCTTGGAGAGGCAGAAATTAGTGTGCTTGGGAACAGCGAGGCCAGCCCACATCTGGAGCAGACAATGGTCTGAGTATAGCCATCAGAGTAAAGAGAAGAAAACACTAAGAGTCCAGAATATGGCCCAAATGCCATCTCAACAAGTGTACACACTGCACTTTTATCCAAGGGCTCCCCTACTGCCCCACCTCAGGGCATTTTGAATACCTGAGAAGTAGAGGGTTGGTTTTTCCCATCGTATTGCTAGCTGGAAGCTAAAGATTTCTTTCCACTTCTGGGTAAGGTAATGCACTCTGCTGTATTAAGCAGACAATTAATTTATCCTCTTGGCTGGCCACTACCCATCCTTAATGTACTTACAAAAGGAAATAGTGCTTACCTGGCTTTAACTCACACAGTGTCTGGGAGTAAAAAGGAATGCAGGAGATGAGACTGGAATCGCTGCACTGAGAGTCACCTTGATCATCATTGGATCATCATGTCACACACAACTTCATAATATTGTTACAGGGACATCAGAGCAGATGGGTAAAAAGGATCTTCATGTGAGGGAGTGGAGTGTTATTACTTCATTTTGCATCCATATGTCACAATTATAAAATGTGCTGAAATTCAGCTGGGTGACCAGTATATCGACTTCTGACAAATAACAGGCTTTCAGGTGTCCTAGGTAATCATTAGTTATCCCATTAATGTGTCCAAGATGAACAGGATTGGGATCAGCTTTGTGAAAACCTGGTTTGTCTGCCTGGGATTGCAAAAAGACTCAGCATTTTAACTGAAAGAACATAGTGACTAGGGAGTTAGAATGCTCCACAAGAAATACTTCCTCTCCAGGTTGGTATAATAGTACCTGTCCATGTGTTATATGAGAACATGGGCTAGGAGTTGATGGTCTCTCGAGATTCCTGCTCGCTCTTAGATACATAATTCTGAAGCAATTTATTTTGCTCAAAGAAACCTTGAGTGGACTGATATGGCCTACATGGTTAAACTCTTTAGCTGGCTATTCAGAGCCTTTTTGCCTTCTAGCCCAAACCTGGTCAGACAAATTTTTTGCAGACTCTCCTCCCATAAATTCTGTTCTACTGATGTTGATCGGCATAATGCCCTCTGATATGAATGATGCAAATATGCTATCACACATTATCCCACACTGTTCCCTAATTGTCATCTACTACAAACTTCTCTCCACCAATGAAAATCTGCCCCAATCTCCAAGTCAGCCCCTACTTCTTCCAACGAGTCTTCCTTGAAAGTTCCTATATGAAATGCCTTCATATGAGTATTAGTAATGCCTGAAATCTCTTTTGTCATATTACATTGCCTGGTTAATTACCTGCATATATATTATAAATAGGCCTTTTCTAAATGCAATTCCTTAAGATCAAGAGCTATGTTTTAACAGTTCATCCTCTTTCTGGCATCTAATGCAGCACCATCCCTAGACTTTATGCCCAGTAAGATCCAGAATCAGTCATTTGTTCACCACTATATTTATAGAGTTTGACATAGCACCTGGGGAGCTACACAAAGAAGAATGACACTTTTCCTTTTGGGTTTGTCAACTACAAAGAACACCTGCTCCTGCCTACCTGTAGAAGTATAGGCCGCATTAGACAAATGCCAGAAGAATGGAAGTGTCCACAAGTTATTTTCAGGATGTTCAAAGATAAACCCTATCCACGCTTTAAAGAGAAGAAAGAACATTATAAGCTCTCTTAAAGTGAATTTTTATTTGGGTAATAATCTTTGATGAAATGTAGAGATAAAAATGGAAAATAATATAGAAACATAAAATGAAAAATATTTCAAGTTATAGAATTCATTCCATAATTGCTTTTGATCTTTGGGTGATTAAAAAAAAAAACAGTAGTTCATGTCCATTAAAATGTTACTCCAACAATATTTATTTATAGGATCAAAGTTGATTAGAAAATCTTTATTCTGCTCTGGCCGGGTAACTCAGTTGGTTAGAACATCATCGTGATATCCCAAGATTGCAGGTTCAATCCCCAGTCAAGGCACATATAAAAGCAACCAATCTATATATATAAAAGACAAGCCACTGGAACAACAAAATGACTGGAACAACCGGTCACTATGACATGCACTGTAGTGGCCAACCAGCCTGATCTGGAGCCCTAATTGGCCCCCTCAAAGATCTCCACAGACCCTCCCCATGGCTTACCTAGCCCCTGATGGGCCACCCCCATCCCAATCAGGGGCAGGGCTAGCCAGCCAACTGCCCACAGCCCCTCCCCCCACTAACCTAGCCTAATCACTCCCCATCAGGGCAGACCAACTGGACCCCACCTGTGCATTAATCCGTGCACCGGGCCTCTAGTGAATACATAAGTAAGTGGAATAACAAATTGATGCTTTTCTCTGCCTGTCTCTCTTTCTCGTTCTTTCTGAAATCAGTAATAAATTTAAAAACAGTTTTAAAAGAAATTTCTTATCCTGTGTATTGTACACTGAAAACTGCCTGAGTAGAGGAAAAACGGGGAACTAAGACTTTCTATTAAAAAGTTAAAGAAATACAATGAAATTGGACTCAATCTTGGCTGAGTCATCAGTCATGATAGATTTCTACATATTTCAGATTAAGCCTATCAATGTGGGTTTAATTGCATCATTACTAACTATGTAAATGGGAAATGTTATGTAACACACTATAAAAACAAAGCCATGGCGTAGTAATGTGCTTTTTATTGAATCTATCCAGACCTCTTTAGTTTCTAGAAATAATTCTCACAAAGAAGGTCTATACAGCAAGCAATGCTAAAATCTGAAATTGAGAGTTTCTCATTAGATTTTGAATCGTCAAAACAAAAAGAACACCAGCTCTTCACCCTTCTTTTTCTCTCCCATTTTCTCCCAGCCTCTGCACATGGATAAAGAATGTGTAATGTTGCCAATCTTGCCACTTAATGATCTGGATGATAGCCTCCCGATACTGGCCATTATGGATGAGGTTCGTGGTATTTATAAATTAGCTCTCTTGTCCCTGCATATTCCTGAGTTTATCATCATTAAGGAGGAGGAATGTTTCTCAACAAAAGGCTCAGGCACTATGGTGATAGACACAATAGTAATGCTTAGATACACAGACAGGCATGTTTCCATTTGGTCTTTTGTATCCATCTTCATTTGTCCCAGATATGCCATTTTCTGATTCTTGGGGTGAAGAATGTTTTGAAGTACATTTGCTTATTCATGGACTGTTGGCTGTATTCACATTTTTCTATTCAGCTAATAGTTAAGTGTATTTAGGAAACAGGCCTCAATTTAGATTTGCAATGTGGTATGAAATATTGTAAAGGAAAATCGCTTTCAGGCTGTTAGATCTGGTGCAGCTGGAGAGATAGAGAAGTTCAAAACATCTGTCAGCCCATAACATTTTCACACACCCTTTCCACACTCAACAATACTGAATGATGTGACCACTAACCTAGAAAATATAAATACCTGAAGAAACATTAGAGCAAGGAAAAAAATCTAACTTTCAAATATTTTATTTAAATTCTTACCAGCTCACAGGTTGAGTTCTTTTGGGAAGACTAATATCTGCCTGATATGGGCTTGTGTCTGTGCCAATTTTATACTGTTTTAATGTATGGCTGAAAAGGGCAGAGAATAATGTCCCATAGGAGGAAAACTAAGAAGAAAGGTTTTGAGGGAAGCAGCTGTTTTGCCTTCATAAGCACCTACTATGTTAACTCTTACTTCCTTTTTTTTTTTTTTTTTTTTTTTTTTTGCCTGTAGGCAATTAGCCCAGTGGAATCTATACAGAATGAATAAGATATAACCCATATAAAAGTATAGGTCCTAACTTTACACATGTTATGTCGTGTGGCCTCAGGCTAAACTCCATATCCCAGTTAGTGATCTTGCAAAGCTACCCTACCAAGAGCACAGTCTGATACTATTACCTGACAGAATTGTCTATAGATACAAAGATATTGGCAGCCTCTCTTGTCAGTAAAGGACGCTGATACATCTCTTTCACAGTGAATGAAATTTCCAAACACAGAACCCAACTCATAGATAATAATTAGTAAACAAAAATGAATAATTGATTCTTAGAGAGAAAGAGGAAGGGAGAGAGAGAAGAACATGGATTTGTTGTTCCATTTATACATTCGTTGGTTGTTTCTTGTATATGTCCTAACTGGAGATCAAACCAGCAACCTTGGTGAATCAGAACAATTCTCTAACCATCATCATAAAATTGTGATGATGCAGTTGACAATGATGTCATGAGGATGAGGGTGATGGTAATGATATTAACCATAAGGAAGGTCATCCCCAAGATTACTACCAGTAGTGGACAAGAAATTTCCTTGTGGCTACCTCTTTCAGAAATAAAAATAAAATGGAACAAGGAAACACAAAACAAAAATAAAATTAATTTTATGCCATATATTTTCAATCATGTGGGCATGTATGTCTGGCTAACTGACAAGGAACTAAGCCAGAATTATCAGCTGAGACTGGTATAAGCATTCAAATTCCATTTATGGCCTGAGATAAAGGACACATTTCAGTAGTATGCCCTTTTCTCCAGATGTACCTCAAAGTTGGACAATGAACAAGTCATTGCCTGTCTCTGGCAAAATTGACATTGATTAGAGAAAAGATCACTCAACAAACATCATTGGCCCACTTGTATGATCCTGAAGACACATAATCTATATTCATAAGGCATTTTAGGATATTTAAATATCAAGTTCTAGGACAGTGCAATATACAATGAATCACTGAAACAAAGAATCTCCATTCAGCTAAATACACTTCACAGTTGCAGGGAAGAAGATGGCCTTGGAAGATTTTCTTTATAAATCTGCTCAGAATATTGGGTCTGCAGCATTCATATTTGCTATGTAATTTCCCCTCTACAAGTAGCACTTTAGAACCAGCTAACAGATTACAAACTACGAACAAAGACAAATTTGCAACCAAAAATTTCAACATGGAAGATTCCAGAATTTATTCAATGGAAACCAAAGTGTTATAGGTATCTATGTATCCAGAATTGATTGTAAAATAACTCAATAATTAGTTATCCTCTTTTGAATATGGTTTTTATTTCTTACCCAGAAGAAAATATTTTAGCCCAGGGATTATGTGATACATTCCTTTTGTATTCTCATCAGCATTTAGCATAATACATTGCAACACATTATCCAATAAATGTGTTGATAGCTAGATTAATAATATTCCTGACATTCAGTTCTTATTATAACATAACACACACACACACACACACACACACACACACACACACACAATTATCAGTGTCTCCCTGTTGACTATAATAAAGTATGAACCTTTTAACTTTTAAGTCATTTCATATCATGTAACTGAGCCTCAACTAACCTATCACCTTTCCAACATTAATTTCCTACCATTGCTCTCACAGAGCTCATTTTTCCTATATATGTGTCACACTTTCTTCGGTATGAAACATACATTTTCTCATCATTTCATCATTTTCTTGGTCAAATGTTACTTCCTTCATGTGCCCTTCTCTAATACTCCCTGAGACTCTCAACTAGATCATTGCCTTCCTTGAATTCCCATTAAAGATTAGACATATCTCTCTCATGGCTTCTCACATTGTATAGTCATCCTTGTGTGTGCTATATTTGTTCTATTATTCTGTTAATTCACTTAGGGTAATATCTACCCAAACCTTTTGATTTACCCTTGAAAATCTCAACACTCTTAGTATCTTTGGAACCTTAAGGCTCTTACACAAAGAGGTTTCCAGTAAATATTTGCTTAATTAGTTTGCTATTGATTAGTTCTAAAAGAGGCAAAAATCTGGGTGGACACTCTGAAGAAATCAATGAAAATTATCTATTCCTTTTGACACAGAATATTAAAATTGCATTCTGAATTCTTTTGAAAGGTATAGTTTAGCTCAGAAATTATTTACTAAATTCAGGCTTAGTAACTTAAGAGTTAACCCAGCCATGGCAGACACATTCATATCCTAACATATAATCCTCTCCTTTATTTCTGAAACTCTGTACCTCACTGGGTATTGTATAGTTTTTCCTTCTTCACTCCATTCGCCAAACTTCCTTCCTGACCAACTTTATACCTATTTCATCCTTTTGTATCTTATTCATGTAATTAAATAGCTCATAACCTAGTTAGATTTCTGGCAATAGCATTGTTCCTCTACTTTGGCCTAACACAGTGGCTGTTTGACTCACAAAAAGAATAAGAAAAATCATGGGTTCCTTCTCATGTACATGGATTACTGATATTCTGCTTCCTTGGATAGAAAGGAAGGCAAAGACAATAAGTACAAAAGGCACTTCCAACATATGCAGTCACTTTTACATATGTTAATACACATACTCTGCTTAGAAAAACACTATACAGTTTCCCAAATTTCTGGACTTCTCTTACAGACCATATGACAAAAGTCTCCAAGAAAGTACAAATCTGACATTCTCAAGAGGATGACTATGTATTATTTATTACCACATTCTAAGTACTACTACAGGGCTTATAATACAGTGGATGCTCTATAAATATTTGATGAATGAGTAACATTTATATATGAATACACTAATGGATTTGTTCTATTATCCTTGTCTTTAAAGAAGGTAGTTTAAATGGTTTCATCCTTTCTTCTACTGCTGAGTGTGCCATATATAGACCTCTGCCATCTATTGTATCATTTGCACAAGATTCACTTCTCAGATCACTTGTAAGCCCTTAGATCAGTGGTTCTCAGCCTTTCTAAAGCCTCAGCCCTTTAATACAGTTCCTCATGTTGTGGTGACCCACAACCATAAAATTATTTTCGTTGCTACTTCATAACTCTAATTTTGCTACTGTTATGAATTGTAATGTAAATATCTGTATTTTATGATGGCCTTAGGTGACCCTGCTATTGGTTCTCAACCTGTGGGTCACAACCCACAGGTTGAGAACCACTGCTATAGAGTCTAAGACCAACAAAGATATTTACATTACAATTCATAACATTAGCAAAATTAAAGTTATGAAGTAGCAATAAAAATAATTTTATGGTTGTGGGTCACCACAACATGAGGAACTGTATTAAAGGGTCAAGGCTTTAGAAAGGTTGAGAACCACTGCCTTAGATAAAGAGGAAATGTTGAAAGCAGGAGAAAAGGTTTAGAAAAGGGACCAAGAACAAATAAGAAATATATAAAATTATAAAAACGCCTTTATGTTCACAGTAGTTTACTATATTTTCTAATGTACTTTTGCATGCATTTTTGCAGTTGAGTAACATGATGATTGGCAATACAGCCAAAGCAGGTATTATCTCTCCCCCCACTCCCAACTGTAAAACCACATACACATTATATTACAGATGAGAAAACAGACATCTACAGAATAGATCCGTCTAGTGGGTCTCCTAATCTCAGATCTTCTAATTCCAGAATCCAACTCAGTGTTTGCAATGATTTTATTTTTTAGCTGATAATCTGATGACAATCCATTGCACTAAATAAATACCTTCCATTCCCCCCTCCCCCAATCCCTGCTCTCTTGTTTGTTTCAAGTTTAGTTGGAATGAGAGATCAAACAAGGACCACACATCCTTCCTTGAAATACTCTTATTTTTCCTTACACTCACAAAAGCTTTCATGTTATTTTCTTGCCTGTCATTTTCAAGGTGACGCCCCCCCCCCCCTACTTCTAGCCCATGTACTCCCAGTTACTCGGCTCATTTGTTGGGAATGAATAATTGAGTCCAATTATTATACCCATGGCTAAGCAAGTTCTGAGGGATCCCAGTGAAGCGGAGGTGGCAGCAACATTAAGACCAAGAGCCTGTAGCAGAGCAGTCAAGTGCTGCCTTTAGCATCATATGACTAAGAAGTGTTTGGTTAAATCAGGCATAGGAAATGCCTGCTCTACACAAGTTCACTACATTCTTCACTTAAAAAAATAAATTTCTCAAACCATTTTGAAAAGAAAAGGTTGCCACTTAGGGGTTTAATCCTTTTTGTAATCACAGTACACAGTGGTATCTAGTGGTCAAAAAATATATAAAGTCTGCCTAAGAATCAAGGGTCCCAATTTCTGGTCTTGGGCCAGTCTCATACTTATTAGGAGACCAAGTTATCAACTAAGTTATCTAAATTCAAGGTGCAGCTCCTGATTGGGGGGCGGGGGGGGGGACTTATAAGACCTAACTGCCAAAACAAAGGCCCCTCTCACTCTAGGGCTTGGCCCACCTGGGAGAGCTGAGAATGGCTGAAGTTCAATCTCATTAAGCCCCTTGCCAAGTGTCTTTTGTCTAGAGGACACTGGTCCCACCATAGGATCACCTTTGCCTGGCTGCCCTCTTGACACCTTCAGGCACACCTTTAGGTGCCTCCAGCATTGTTAAATTAATTTGAGGAAATCCCTCCTGAGCATTCCCTTCTGCTCCTAACCCCTCCCTTCTTAAACAGATCCCTCTGCTTCATTCTCCCTCAATCAGTCGGCCCCATTTGAACTTGACATCCAAAAGGATGTGATTCCAGACACCAATTTTACCCGTTTTTGTGCTCTGCAATATAAGGCATTACTTTCCTCTTAAACAGCAGATGATTCTTCCTACCAATGCTTTCTTAGGCCATTGACCTCATCTGTAAAATGGGCTTATGCTGCATAGTGAAGTTTTGATGATGATCAATATTAGATTGTAGCAATCGAGTTATTTTGGCAAGTACATAAAGATATGCTATACCAATGTAGTGTGTGGAAATTCAGACAAAGAGATCGAGTCTCTAGAAAGAACTGGAAAACAGGTGCTTAATTGCAATGACATGCTTCTAGGCAGGAGTACTCAGGCAGCTGATGATCTCACCCCATTTCCTTACCTGGAGAGTGAAACAAGAAAAGTTTATGTTCTTTTCATTTGTTTCTATAAAATTCCCAAGGAAAGTGCTTGACAGAAAAAGAAAGAAATGAAATCAGATCTCTTTTTTTTTCTCCCCGCTTTCAGATCCCTGACTTATTCACTCCCTCAGATGAGTGACATTTGGAATTAAAACCTCCAAACCCAGAGAAATAAAGACTAGGAAGATGTGAAGATAAGCCAACCAGAATAGAGTAAATTAGAAATGGCAAAGTAGAGGGAAGCAAGCACAGAGAGAGAATAAAATGAATGAGGGAAGGAGGGGTGGAGACTTGGAGAGAAAGGGGGAGAGAGTAGAGAGGAGGAAAATCAGGAGGGAGAGTGATCAAGGGGAAGAGAGAGGGAGAGGTGGAGGAATAAAGGAAAGCCAAGAGGAGAACATTAGGAGAGAGGGAAATGGCAAGAGGAAAGTAGGAGGGAGGAAGAGGGGGAAATATAGGTTGGGTGACTGATGCTTAATTTTGATTCAAAGGTAAATTGTCATTTTAAAACACCCCATGTCTTCATTTGCCACAGTTAGGATTTCAAAGACAGAAATTCAATTTAGTTGCTCTTTTCTCTAATAAAAATATGTTTATCCCAACAGAAAAACGTGTTTCTTTCTGCCAATAAGTGTCAGCAGCTAATCTGAAGACTTCAAGGAAACAATGCGATTAAATAATTTAATCTGGAAAACAGCCACTGATGTCTGTGAAATAATGTATAGATTTCAGATGGATCAAATTTTAAAACAGAAAAATAAAGTGGAAGAAATGGTCTTTTAGGAACAAAGAGGCATCTGCCACCAAACAGAAAGGAAATACATTAGTCCCAGGAAATTGAAAATAACCACAGCAAACATCCATGCTCACACAGTGTTGTGTTAAAGCACACAACAGGCTTTTAGAACTGCTGAGAAAAGATTGTTGAGAACAGAGATCCTTCGAGATGAAATCTGGTCCCAAACCAGATCAATTATTCTCCCCCTGCCACCTTCCCCCCACCACTGAATATAAATCTGTATATATCTCCCATAGATGTTCATTAAGGGTGATCTCTACACTTGGGCAGCCCTCAGGATCTGCAGAATACATGAGAAAGAATCTAGACTAATTCTTATCAGACCAAACTTCTAATTCAAGTTTTGCCACTAACTATGAGTATGTTCTGTTTAATGTATTCATCCCCAAAGTGTTTTGTATGTGTGTTTTTTTTCACTAGTAAACTTGGATGATGCTACTTAAAAAACTAAAGCATTATGGAAACACACAATAAAGTTCCTCTCTACATATAACTTCTCTCTCGTTGGTCATTTACTTATCCTTTCACTCATTGGTGTCTCATCAAAAGCCAGGCAATTATTCCTACTAATTCTGAAGAGACCTATTTCTTTCAACACTCCATAAAATGGTCCATAGACCAAAAGGTTCAAGAACCACTCACTCTGGGGCTCTCTCTTCCCACCCCTCCATTAGTGCCTCTATTAATCATCTAGGCCAATGATTTTCTACTCAAGTTGAGCATTAGAATGACTTGGGGAGCAAAAACAAACAAACAACAGCAAAAAAATAAAAATTGGTGTTTGAGCTCCACTCCACACCAATGGCACCTGACTTTCTGGAGGCTGGCACAGGCTTCCATATTTTTTAAGACTTCCAAGATGATTCCAATGTGTGTGTTGAGAACCCTGTCCCAGACACAACCTGGAAGTTCACTAATATAATAGAAATACATTTGACCAGTCCCTTTCAATCAAGACCTGAATGAAAAGCTGACTTGGAGATTCTTCTCAAGAATAAAAACTGTACCTTCCAAATTAAGCAGCTACCAACAGAGAACAAGGAGAGATTAAATTTATAAAAAGCCTAATTATTATCTTCTGCCCAATTGTGGGATCAAGACACATCTATTCTAGCTCCCAAGTACACAACTCTTGGAGTTTGAACTTTATGTTATAACAGGTAATAATAACTCAAGATTAAGTTAGAGTAAGATTTGTCCCTGAATTCATCCTCATAGCTTTAACACAGATGGACTTTGATGATTAGATGGTACAAACTACCGCAAGGGGCACAAGAAAGTCAGCAACAGCCTTCTGAACATGAACCAACCAAAAAAGCAGACATTGGCATACACAGAACTAATTCTAAATTCATACAGCCACTTTCCATCCATGTGTCCTTGAGAAAGTCAACTTACTTTTATCTGAACCTCAGATTCCTTATTTGTAAAAAAGGAATAACAATAACTTGGAAGCATCATGAAAATGAGAATACAAAAGAGAGAGAATTCACATATCAAAGGCAAAATAAATGTTGACAACTAGGAAGATGATCATGATCAATGACTTAAAGCAGAAAAGTATTAGAAAGATAGTATATTGAAAAATTGATTAGCATTTTCAAAGAAATCTTAAATTTGGTATTGAAATTGTGCACCAGAAAATAGAAACAGGACAGTTGTGAATAAAATTTATAAATATATTAGAAATAATAAGCCTTGGATGAAAATTTAAACATCCACTTGGTTGCTATGTAATATTCATATCTGGACACTGAATAGTCACCACAGACTTTGTTTGTACAGTTGTTTTCATATTTATAAGATACAACAAAGCTTTTAATCACTAAATACCAAGATGATCATGGTAGGTATTTGTGGCAATGAAAAACTACTCCTATTCCTCTTCTCCATTTCTGCTCTTGACTGAAATATCTGCAAAGCCAAGAACCCCCTTGTTCAGCTTTCTCTTTGAAAAAGAGAGGCTGTGTGACCCTATTCTGGCCTCCTACTTTATCATTTCTTTCTGTCTTTATAGTGGATATGGTGGCTGAAGACATCTTGAGACAATAAGAGAAAAGCTAAGAAAATCACAGAGATCTCATTCCTGACATCACTAAACCACTGACCCAGTGCTTATAACTCCTTACCTCTGGATATTTTATTTTGTGAGAAAAATACAATAATGTTTGCATAATAAGCATCCGCAATCAAGTCTGTATAATTTGTAGCTGAATGCAATCCTCCCTGATACAATATAATTGACTAAATCTAAAAATTTCATAAGGACTTGGAGTCTGAGTAGCCATCACTTACAGATCTCAAAATCAATATAATTGAACACATAATGGTAACTTATAAAGAAAAAAATATTTTTTCTATATCTAAAGCATAAATTAATTGAACACTATTTTTAAAATGCCAAGAAAACTATATTAAGAAATAAAATATAGGTTCTACAGTTTTGAATAAAGTGTCAAATCACAGACTGCTTTTACTCTGTGTGTTTAGGATGCCACCTTTTATCCTAATATTTAAGGCCTTTCCTCATCTGAATCTATTTACTCTCTCTCTCTTTTTTTTTTTTTTTAATATAAGCAGGGTTTCTTAATTGTTACCTATATATGCCAGGACTTTGCATGCTTTGCGGAATGTCCTCATTTTTCTCATCAGAAGATATGTTCCAAGTCACCCCTTTCCATTTATTCAAAATTCCCATAGTACTCTCCAGTTCCACCTCTTCCTTGAAGAATTCTTTGATTTCTCAAGTCCATAATACTCTCTTTTCAGTTTTTAAACCACATCATTAAAAAAAACACATTTATGCAAACCTGCATGCATGTGGGTATGCACACACATAGACTCTCTACAACCTTTGTCATATGTCTGGGTTTGCATTCCCCTGACTGTGACTCTAAAAGCAGGACACACCACATACTTAGCCCCTCACACTCACCATGCCAGGCTTATTGTTGGAGATGCACCTTATGGTTAACAGGATAATTTTGTGGGTTCTCAGATTAAATAATATGGATTGTTATGGAATCTTCATGAGACACTACTTTTGCCCTTATCTGTTATCTTTGTTGAGAATATCAGAAATTCTGGAAGGTCTTGGGTAGACACATTTTTTTTTCAGAGAGGAAGGGAAAGGGAAAGGAAGATAAAAACATCAATGATGAGAAAGAATCATTAATCAATTGCCTTCTGCCAGCCCCACACCTGTGGACTGACCCTGCAACCCAAGTATATGCCCTGACTAGGAATCCAACCATGACTTCCTGGTTCATAGTTCAGTGCTTAACCACCAAGCCACACCAATCTGGATTGGGAAGACATCTTTAAAAGGTAGAAATGGCCTGGCAACATTCACCCACACTTTGCTCTAGGAAAACCCAGGTACCAAAGAAGTGGTGTTGTCTGTGTGGCACATTGGCCAAGGAGTCACTTTGTGCCCAAGAGAGGTCCCATATCCAAGAGAACTTCAAAGGTTCCTACTGAAGGAATGTTTGCTTTTCATCCCACTATGCACTTCTCTTATCAAACTTCCTTTCTGCCAACTTGTCCTCTTTCTCCTTTGTCTTAATGCAGTTTATCTCTTCGGTTTACTTCTATTTTCTATTACCTTTCCTTTTGCCTTTCTCTACAAAGTTTCATTCATTGATCATTGCCTTGAATATATTTTTTATTAGATGTCTTCTCATCTATTCATCATTCTCCAAGTTTAATGTCTTAATCCCCTTTCTACTTATTAGGTGGCATGGGGATAACACTAGGACACAAGGTATTTTTAGGGTAGAGAAAACTAAGGCCCTGGCAGGAAAGGTATTTGTTCAAGGCCACAAAAAATGATTAGCAATGAGGACAGACATTCAGCCCCCATGAATATTTTGTCACTGATGGGTCCTACATACCACCTCAAATGTAACCAGACATCAGCAACCAGATGTCACACATTTCAGAAGAGTGATAGTTAATCTGATAAAACCATTCTACAGATAAGTGAAAGTGAAAAAAGAGGGAAAGTTAGTTAAGGAAATTAAAATGCAGGAATGAAGAATTAGTCCCTCCTTTCCTGGAAATAGTGCTAGTGGGATATTAGATTTATTAGTGAATTTGAACGCCCTTTTCCATCCTACTCTACTGTGCCTCTCTTTAGCTGGGAATTTATTTCAAGGCTTTACCAACCATATGCTAAAGCTGGTACATCACTAAAACATCTTCTGGGAGGACAGGAAGAAATCCAATCTAGGACTGAAAGCTGCAACTGTCATAGATTTTTAAAAAATATTCTTCCATAGGCTGCTATTGAGTCAAACAGTTGGAAGAATTACTGCAAAGTTGTCTGAACTTCGCATAAGTCACTAGCAGTACTTTGCCCAATGCCAGGTGTCCCCAATCTCAAAGACCCCAAGAAAAATGCAATTGGGACCCTCCCATAACTGCTCCCCAATGATTCAATGTTGCTATTAGCAGAGACTCCCCCAGGAAGGAATTGGCTAAATGATTTATGATGGATACAACAGGAGTTGTAAAGAACCAGATCTCTTTACTCCAAATTGCACATTCACCCCACTACCAGCACTGCTGAGGGATGCTCTAACCAGAAAAAAAATGTACCTTTTGAAGAAGAACACTGTCCTCTACTCTGCCATGAAAAATGTGTACTGAATGAATGACACCACTGCTATCAAGAAGCTCTTATAAATGCCCATGGTCAAATACACAGTCATTTGCACATTTATGTCCTGCTCACTAAAAAGTCCAAGCTTTTAGTCAGAAAATCTCAACTGTCCTACTTAGAATCCCATAAGCTACAAATTCTTTTTGAATTCCAGGGCTACAGTACCCCCTTGAATCCTCAGTCTTACAATGCCAAAATCTCATTCATGTACTCACATATTCACATATATGTACATGTACACACACATATCACAAGCATGTAAACATACTCTTAGTTAAATGCCCTGTGTCAAATTATCCAGGCCTCTCTGTTGCCTAGGATAATAGATAATTCAATATTTGTGTCTTTAATTTATGTGGCACAGGCTTAGTTTTTGGTCAGTAAAGATCATAATTTTATGACTTAAACAATAGATTCAATGGATCTTCACTTTCTGGGATATCTGTGTACCGAGTCAGATTGTTCATTCTGAGATAGAGCCATTGCATCCAATGACCTAATATGTAATCACAAACCCCTCTTTGGGGAGCTCCATTATAAAATGAAAATTCCCTGAGAATGAAGTCTTGCAAATTGCCTTCTTCCATAATCAGAGTTACAGCTTTTCAAGCCAACCCTCACCTGTCTCTTCAGGTAAGGGTAAACCAATTCTTAGAAAGAAGGGACTGTTTGGATGCCTTTAAAATCTGAAAAAAAATATTCAATGGGCTACATTTAAATCTCTAAACTGCCATCTCCAACTTCAGTATGAAACTTTAGTATTCTTAGTATAATGTCCTATGCCCCAAAATGTCAAATACAAAAGGACCTATATGTACTTACAACTGCAAGGTCTCTTTCACATACTTGTGCAACCTTAACTTCCTCCTTCTTTTTACTAACCTACAAATGCCGCAACCTTTCCTTTTTCTGCACAAAAGGATATCAAACAAATTGCACTTCTTGATATATGTCAGTCCCTTTACACAGGAAAAACGACATGGCTATTTTATTAGATGGGAGGTCTCAAGAGCTCCTGAACCCCACAGACAGTCTCATAAATTACCAAAAGCCATACCACCGGAATGACAATAAACTTGAAATGGGTTAAGTGGTTTTGTGTCTGGTCCTCCCCCACACCCCTCTGTGGATAGTCTTGTAACCACATAGCTCAATTAATATGTAATCACTGATGCCTGAGTATCTGTAACCCAAACTCAGGAACATCACTACACCTCACTTAGGTCTACAATCAGTAAAGTGGTTGTATCTTTGAATAAAAATACCTAAAAGGCATTCATATTAACTATCTAAGAGTTTATGTATTGAAAATATATTTCACTCCTTGAAATTTTTCATATTTTCAACTCTGCAATGATGTGATTATTTATAAAAATCTGTAACTTCTCCATTTTATGTGTAATAATGTTTCCTTTTATTTGACCTAACCTTGTAGCTTTAAGGCATGACCTCTGATGGGAGTATTCTGCATTCATCTAGTCAGGATCGATCAAGAAGACAGCTGGCCTCAGATCAGCAATGTTGCAGCTGAGTGTGCCTGCTGGGTACAACCACAACTCCAGCCTAAAGTGCAAGCAGAGGATTTGAAGAAAATCTCACCTGTGAGTGCCGAGGGGTTCCAGCTCCTCTCCTTAGTTCAGCCCGAGTGTAAAAGATGTGTCTGCATTCAGACTTTAACTGCACATACAGCACAAGTCAGTCTATATGGGTTATAAAATGGATAGCAGTAATAAGCCCTCTAAATAGTTATATAGTCCTCAAATCTATGTGTCCTGCCATTGCTTTAACATGTCCTCTGATAAGTCCAGGAGTGTGTGACTTCCTATGCAGAATCATAGATTAGGCATGGGAAGTTGGTCTCATTCTCATCCTCTACAATCAAATAGCCTCCCCTTGTTTAAAACAGATGTTACCTTACTTAAAGTAGCTTCTCCAATCTATCCATCTTTATGAGACAAAAAAACATATTCTTTTATGTCTCTGGAACCCTATAGTTTTGATCACCTACATCACATCCAGGCTTCTTTGTTAAGAAGCTTAAGCATTGCTTCCATGAAAGCTATTCTACTCTTCCAGGGGATGGGGAATAAAGAATGACTATCAAGTATTAGAATACCCTGCCTAGGTTTCCAGCCAGCCTCCAACAATACTTTCCCTATAATTTTGGCAAATCATAACTCCCCAGTACCTCAGTTTCCATATCTATAAAAATGGGATGGTATAATGGTCCCTGCTTTAGAGAGCTATCATGAGATTCTATAGATACAAAGCTGAGCACTGAATTTGACGAATACTACTGCTCAGAAAAGAGTTTGTTAGTATTCACTATAGAATTGGTTATGAAGCAAGTGCTGGGAATAACACAAAAAGAAAAATACATGTTTTATTTCCTCATAGAGCATAAATATACTCTCTTATTCCATATTTGATACAGTACCTCACCACCTGCTTGCCCCACAAGGATGAGAAGAAGAGAAAAAGAAACACACACAAAAAAACTGGAAAATATGCATATGCCTAGTTGTGTTCAAAATATCAAGCACAATAAATTTAGTGAATTATTTCTACACAACTTTAGCAACATCCCCTTCGTCCTCAGGTTTTACTCTCACAGGAAGCAACATAGAATTCCAGCCTGTGCCACACTAATGAATCCATTCTCTTTGTTCCTTATTGTGGGTCTAGTAAGCCTGAACATGGGGAAAACTTAAATGATTATATCCTTATTCAAGTTGGAAGTTAAGAAAAGAGACCAAAGAGCAGTAAAGAGTCTAATGAGGAGCACATTCCAAATAGTAGTCACAGGATTCAAGAAAATGGCCTTTCATGTACACCATGAAGGAATCATTGGGGTTTAAAATATCTTTTTTAAAATGCACTAAGTTGGTGAAGATGAAGTCACAGGGCTCAGAGGGGAGCGTGAGGTGGCCTGCACGAAAGCACAGATGGCTGGAGCCTAGCTACGCGAAGACCCAGCCCCACGCAGCCATTTCTCTAAAAGGCCTACTGCCTCACACAAAGGCGCATCAGACGTGTTAGGGAGGAGAGCGGGAGAGCAGGAGGCAGCTGGAGGAGCTGAGATTAATGAGGAAGCCCAAAATGAGAAAGAGCAACAACTGGAAACCCTTGTGGTGGCATCAGGAACAGAGCCAGAGAAGACAACCTTGTTATCGCATCTGCTCCGTCATTATAATTAAATGGTAATGTGTGTCTCTTGTTGGGTTACCAGAGTGGAATTCCAAGTCAGGGAGCCCCTCACCACCCGCTCAGGCCCCCAGCCGCTGCCCTTCTTGTTGAAGCTGAGGAATTGTTCCGGGTGCTAATAGGCTG
The DNA here is from genome assembly GCF_014108245.1 of Pipistrellus kuhlii. Classification (NCBI taxonomy): domain Eukaryota; kingdom Metazoa; phylum Chordata; class Mammalia; order Chiroptera; family Vespertilionidae; genus Pipistrellus; species Pipistrellus kuhlii. The sequence goes on from NW_023425562.1 coordinate 11,765,451, forward strand.
GGTGTCTGGAACAAGTGTTAATTTTGGATTACATCTGAGCGGAAATCAGATGAAGGTCTGGGGAATGCTTTGCCTTCGCTCAGATGTTTCATTTCCATTTACTAGCACTGCAGAATACCCAGGGAGATGTTTTCATTCCAATTTGGGAGATTTCATAAACCTCCAAAACTTTTAGGTATTGATCCAAGATCTTGAGCTTTGGAAGTGTGGGAGGATCTGAAAGCTCCCTAGGAGAGAGTAGGCTGTGGGCTTCCTATGAGGAGACTGCCCACTCTCAGACAGCCATACTTCTCTGTTCATGCCGAAATTGGCTCTGCCCAACCTGGATGCCCATTAGAGGCACTCAGAACCATTAGTTCCGATTGGCTCTGGCTGAGTAAATACTCTCGTGTCCAACTAGAAACTAGGGCAGCTGCCTGGATTGTTGTTTTTTCTTTCTTTCAAAATCAGCAAAGCAAAATTCTCAGCACCAAATGGCTCAAATGTGCCTCTTAACAAGTATACCATGTTATATATTCTGCTAGTGGAGGTCAGCAGTAATTTGAATTTTGCTAGACTCTCAGTCTTTTTTCATTTGGTTTTGAATATCTCAGATTTGTGTTTGATTTTTGACAGGGTCATTTGCAGGGAGGGCACAAATTTTTATCATCAGAAAGGAAGATATCTATACCTGCAGGAAAAGGCCTCTGTCTATCATCTTTGGAATCTATGAGTTAAATAGCAGTTGTTTGTGAAGCCTCCCAAAGGAGGTTTTGAAAAACAAAGCACTTCACTCAATGAGAGCAGGGAGGGTACCAATGACTCTGCGCTCATGCATTATTCAGCTCAGCTTCAGTTGGAGAGTATCAGAGTGCCCCAGGACCTGGACATTGCAAGGCTATATTTTCAGGGCAAGAAAGAGATGTAATTTAGCCTAAAAGGGATTTAATTAATAAATAATATTTGTCTCTTCTCTTATATTTTGGGTTAATAATGTAGTGCATCAAAAAATAGAGAAATCTATGGACAAGTTTCCTTTGTGATAAAATATAATTCTAACACCTTGCAAAGATTTCTTTCTACATCCAAAACAAAAGAATACTAAGTGGCACAATCCTGAGGTATCTTACATGTTTAGTTTATAATTGACATGTAGAGATGTCATACTGGAAGAGATTCAGTAAAATCTGTTGACCACAGAAACAGTTTCAGTCAAGCTAAAAATATCACCTTGACTTTAGCTGTGTTTAATCCCCTGGCTGATGAAAACAGAAAGACCGTAAGGACCATACCCTCATGAAACCAGACAGAACAATGCCAGGGCTGACCTGAGGACCTGACACAATCCAACGGCTCCAGTCTGTCAGTAGAGTGCAACTCCTTTAGCCACCGTGATTAATTGATTAATGATATTTTCCCTATAAAACCCATTCCCTGGAAGCCATTGGGGAGCCAGGTCTTTGGACAGGGACTCACCTGTGACTCTGGGCTTGCACCATTTCCTCAACTAATAAACCCTTACTTTCTTGGCAGCAAACTCCTGTTTACGATTGATTGGGTTTTTATGCACATGGGTAAATGCACGCCTTTAGTTCAGTAACAAGTCCAGATACACATGAACTTGGATACACATGAACTTGGAATTGACTGTTTATAGGGAGGGCCCCAAGAAGTAGGAAAAAAGGCCTAATAAATTCTTGAGCAACAGAGTCCCACTACAACCCAGCTTTGTGGAAAGATTGGATTAAAAATAACCCAACAGCATCCAGATAGCTGCCATTAAACTGCAAGAGGAAAGCATTACATTGAGAAAACAAAGAAATAATGCAGGTTTGAACTCCAGGAAAGTACCTTGAGTGCCTCAGTACTGGCATGTGAGACCAACTTTAAACAAACAAATCAGCAGCCTAAATGTTTTAGGGAATTGTGTTGCTAGGGAAACGGTTTACCAGGACTAAGAGAGAATCCCTTGAACATTCAAGATTTAAAACAATTCTTGTGACCTCTGCCTTCTAAATAGGCTCTGAAAGCTCCTAAGGATATACATCCCCAAGGATATACATCCCAGTGCTTACACTAATAGCAAATTTTATTTATCAACTTGACAGGATCAGGAGATGCCCAGACAGGACAAAGTTGCTTCTGGGGCCCAGCTGGCATGGCTCAGTGGTTGAGCGTTGACTTTTGAACCAGGAGATCACAGTTCAATTCCCAGTCAGGGCATATACCGGGCTTTCTGACTCGTTTCCCAATGGGAGACATGCAGGAGGCAGCTAATCAATGATTCTCATCACTGATGTTTCTATGTCTCTCCCCCTCTCCTTTTCTCTCTAAAAATCAATTAAAAAATATTTCTTAAAAAAATTACTTCTGGTGTTTCTCTGAAAGTGATTCTGGAGGAAATTAGCACTTGAATAAACAATAAAGTTGACTGCCCTCCTCAATGTGGGTAGGTCTCATCCAATCTGTTGAGGGCCCCGAATAGAACACTGGAGGTGGGAAGAAATTGTTTTTCTGCCTCATTGTTTGGTCTGAGACATCTGGTCTCCCTGTGGACTGAAATTTACATCATCAACTCCCTTGTTTTCAGGCCTTCAGATTTAAATTGAAACACACCAACAGCTTTTCTGGGTCTCCAGCTTGCAGACAGCAAATCGTGGGACCTCTCAGCTCCATAACCCCTCATAATAAATCTCCTTTCCTTTTGGTTCTTTCTCAGCAAATCTCTAATTCACCTATCTCAGATGTTACAGGAAGGATAATGAACAGGAAAAAGCCCTTCCCCCAAGGGGTGGTGCCAGGATCCATGCAGATAAATGGACAAGGGAAATACTTCAGGAATACAGAACTAGAGTCTCATCAAGAATTTCCCCACAGCCAAGGCAGAAAACTTCACAACACTTGGCCTGCAGAATTTCAGTTTACTGCAGACCAATACCTGTGTTTTATGTCTCTTAGTTTCTTTTCCAAATGGGGGTTTTAATTAACATATCCCTGTTCTTTCTCAACCATTGTGTATGGTTTTGATGTGAGAGGTGTAAAAATATTTTTTTTCTTTTCATGAAGAGCCAAAAGAGCTGTATCTATGCTCAATGAGCATAACTGGACAGTCTTTTTTGGGTTCAGTAACTGGATGGAATTTTGAGTTTCCTACTTAAGAAGAGCTATCATGCAAACCAGGGCACAGGGCCAAGCAGTTCCTACAATTGCACCCTGAAACTGCATTGATTAGTGAAAACTTCCAGAGACAAAGTCAGTAGTCAGTGTACAGGTTCCCTGTGGTCCCTTCATTATAGGACAATGCACAGAAACCTAGAAGGACCATAGCTCAGCCACAGGGAAACATCAAATTTTCCCCCAGCATAAGACAATTATAATAGAAAATGAGAGAAATTTTTCCTCAACCCTTTCCTCTTGGCTTGACATTTATTGCTGGAGAAATGCTAGTTGCTCCCTTGGGGTGATTGTGGTTCTAGATTCCAAACCTTGGAATTTACCAAGATAGATTGCCTTTGCTCTATATAGAGACCTGTAAGAGGCTAACTCTCTAGGAGAAGCCAGTGTTATTTGTGGTTTAGTTGTGCCTACTCCCAAAAAAGATACATTTAAGTCCTAAACCCCAGTACCTGTAAATGTAAACTTTTTAAAAAAAGAATATTTATAAATATAATCAAGTTAAAATAAGACCATATTGGGTTATAACGGTACTCTTAAAATAAGAGGGAAATTTGGACACAGAGACACAAATACAGAGGAAAAGGCCATGTTCAGATGGAGGCAGAGTTCAGAGTGATGCATCTGCAAGCTAAGTAATGGGAAAAACTAGCAGCAACCATCAGAAGCTGGAAGTTATTTCCTACGATGTTTGGAAGTACAGTCAGCCAACAACTTGACTTCTAGCCTTCAGAACTATAAGAGAATAAATTTATCTTCTTTTTAAGCCACCCAGCGTGTGGTATGTTCTCATGATAGACCTATGGCACTAATACAGTCAGCTGATAAGGGATTAGTCTTGTACAGATTACTCCTACCTCTTAAGGCAAAAGTATCAGGAAAAGTGACATAGTGTGGGAAAAGGTGAGATAGCTGAGCCCACTGGTTACCAGAGGCCAGTCTCTGTCAAGGACAATTCTCTATTTCTCTTTATTGCTATGCACACAGCTAGACTACATTTCCCAGTCTGCCCTGCAGTTATGTGGTTATGTGATTGACTTCTAGTCAAAGAAAAATGGGAGTAAGTATTGTTGCAAATCCCAGGCTTGGCAGCCCAAAGGTGCCATGATTGTTTATTCTCTGTCTTGTCCTGTGCCTTGCAGCAGGATGTCAACACCCTGCATTGCCTAAAGAGCAACATAGTGACATAGCAGAGCTCTGTCAACCTAGATCCTTGAATGATTGTGAGCAGCAGAGCCTCACTCTGCATCCACTGCTCACACTGAACTGGCACAGAAGTAAGAAATAAACATTGCTGAGTTCAATCCAATGGTGCATGAGAGACAGTTCTTACCAGCTCAGAAAAACCAGTCATCAGCATCTCTTCCCAACTCCATATGCAGTAACATAACATTGGTAACTTAAATCTTAACACCAGCCATGGTGGAAGTTTTTGCCCCATACAAATAGAAAATGTTGCAAATCAGGGTGTTGTGTTTTTGTGGTTGTTTTCCTCACTTTTGTTTGGATGGTCAGTTAAGGATTTATCACCACACCACTGATTAACCTTCTGAAAACTGAAGGTGTTTGTAACAACAGCTATCATTAATCACACTTACTAAAAAATCTGACAATTTTACTTCTGAAACAGTGACTTTGATACTTAAAATCAGAATTAAATTCTAGAATCTTAGAACTGAAAGAATTTAGAGACTACCTGAACCAATTCACTTTTTTAACTCATAAAAAAAAAAAAAGTTATAAGGCAGGAAGTACCTCCCAGTAGAATCTAGATCTCCAAGTGTAGCAGGTATCTACAGCTAGGTCTTCAGCAAGGAAATGACATAACTTGTTTTAAATATTAGAGTCACACTCAAACTATTGGCAGGAAACACAATGGAGAAGACTGAAGTGTAAGTGGGAAACTAGTGAGGAGGCTATTGCAGAAGCTGAGAGGTGATGGTGATCTGGCGTTTTATGGAAGAGTGGAGAAGCAAGAAAGCAAGCAAGTCTACAATATAATTTAAAGTCAGAATAAATACTGATATACTTGGTTCTCTGCATTTGCTGCTTCAGATTAAGTTTTGGGAACTCGGAGACCCTATTGTGGGGCTCAACATACATCCTTATGCATGGAATGAGTACAATTAAAATAAAAGATCAAAACCTACCAAGTGGCTAATATTTTTATTGCCTTCTATATTCCAGGCATTTTACATATATTAGTTCTAACTTTTATAGAGACCCAAAGGTAGGTATTAATATTTCCATATTGGAGACATGGAGAACCTAATTTGTTTTAGGTCACACAGTTATTAAGTGATGGAGCTAAGATACAACCCAGGTCCAATTAACTACCAAATTTATTTATACTATAACACCTCCCTCTTTAGAGTGACTTTTCATTTGTCTCAAGACTAGAAGGGCAAACAATGTAGGTAAGAAAAGTTTATCAAGAAATTTACTATATCAAAGAGTGGCAAAATAATGAGAGCAACATTATGAACATGAGCTTACAAATTCACCTTTACAAAGATGCCATTAATGCTCCTAATTTCTTTTTAGAATAAAAGTGATTATACATATAAAGCAGTCTATAAATGTGAGCTGTTATTATAATTTTATCAATGAGAAAACTTAGAGAATACTGACTAGGAAAATCAACTATTCAAGATGTTCAGCAATTAACAAAATTCCCCTTTCTTCTTTTCTTACTCCACTCAAAACATACACATCATCCAAAAAAATGTTACTGCCCAGGCAGTCTGCTGGGGTAGGTCCAGATTCATTAGTGGATGCACATGTATACAGTAGCCTCTCACCCTGAGGTAATGAGCCATGTACCATCTAGATGGGAATGTAAACACATCTGTGACTATCCAACCTTAGAACTGTCCAGTACAGCTCTAGTCCCATTTCTTAGCTATAATGGTTTTCTTTTCCTAGTTGAACAAGGATGAAGCAGACAGACCGCTTGGCACTGAATTTAAAATCCAAGATTCCTCAAACTTTGCAAAATTTGCTTTCTTCTCCAAAGTTCTGAGAGCTACAGGCTGTACACCTTCTGCATGTTCGCACATAAGGTGTTTGAAACATGTACCTGGTTTGGCAAAGTAGAATCACCATGAGCTTCAGAAAACAGATGCCAGATAATTTTTTAAGTGTTCACAATAGGCTAAGTACTCTTCTATATGTGCCATTTGGATTATTTCATCTAATCATCCCACAACAACTCAACCCAGTGGACACTATTATTAATTTGACTTTACAAAAGAAGAAACTGAGGATTAGACAGGTGAGTCACCTTTCCTAAGCTCCACAGCTAGTGTCAGATGGAGATAGGATTATGGTCTAATGTTAGACTCCAGAGTCTGAGCTTTCATCCATTGTTCTTCACAGGTCCAGGACTTTATGGGATACTGGGGAAAACCAACACCTCCCTCAACTTAAATATTGCCCAGGTTCTATCCCTACTCTTCCATATGCCCTCATCTGCAGCCTACTCATCAAGGTTCTAATGAGAGTAACATTATTAACATGAGTTTATAAATGGATACATGACTTAACCCACAGTCATCCTCCTCATGTTAGCCATATCTCATACTTCCTTCCTCCTCCTCTCAGAACTACACCTTTCCATTGTCTGGAAGATTTCTCACCTCTTAAAGACCAGAGTTAAGACTATAAAGTTCTTTTAGTTCCAGCTCTAGGTTGGTATGCAGAAGTAGGCTTTATCAGCCCTTCCTTTGCTAAATTACTGTGTTTTGTTTTTGTTTTTGTTTGTTTTTTGCTGAGAATCTTTTTTAGGACAGCAATATTATGTACTACCCACCATGTTAATCATAAATGCATAATATTAGCACCAATCAGCCAGTGTTTATTACAACCCATAGCAAACACTATTTAAAGAAATAGGCAGAATATACAAGGAGAATACAATTTTTTTCACACATAAAAATACAAAGTACCATACATGTATCAACACCAAGTAAAGAGCATTTAAAAGCAATGCATAATCTGGTTTATTTTTGACAGTGTTTTTGCAATATTTGCGTTCTATGCAATTGTTTTGGAAGAATTTATAATAAGCCAACACTACATTAACAATAAACTCAACAGGATGGAGCTTAAGGTTAGGGAAAGAAAACTGGAAAGAATATTTACAATCAGGGGTGCTTTCCAGACCTCCTTCAAGTCACACCATTTACACTGCATGTCCTTTCAAATGCACTGTGATCACCTCTCTTTACCATGTTTGAGGAGATCATTGGAGATAGTTTTGAGCTCCTCTAAAATTTATTATTTATTTCAATCCTCAGTGTCTTTGAAGAACATACAGGTAAAAGAAGGATTTTATATATAGCAACTCACAAAATACCTTTGATGATTCTTTCCAAATGCCAGACCCTTTTCTGAAACATCTTTCAAACCCAAACAGGTCCCAGTTCTCCAAATTACCCAGGAATGATTCTTTTGTTGGCCCTTCCTTGATCATGTACATCAAAGGCAAAAAGATAAAACATGCTCTCAAGCATTGCATAGTGGATAATTATATTTTTAAAGCACTTCAGTTACATTATTTTGACATCTGTGTAATTAAACTAACGTGCGATTCTCAATTAGCAGGTTTTCCTTTTGTCTCTTGGATGTAATATTTTCATGGATAGGAAAGTGTTTCCCCTCTTTGAGTAGCTATATTTCTGCCCATTAAACTGGGAGAAGTGTGGTGTGGGCTTTAATAAAGAAGTCCATTCTGGAGGCAGTGAAGCTGAGGGGAAGCTCCGAGGTTACCAATCAACCCCCACTGAGCGCTGCAAAGTAATAATGCCTTCTGCAGAGAGGCTGACAGCAAATAGCAAAGGTGTGAAATGAGAGATGAGATTTTCTTTGGAGCTTGTCAAGATTTTGTTACTCCTCTAGCCTGCCTCTCTCTATCCACTAGCTTTCCCCCATCTGTAGATGGGGGCCTGGCCTGCCATCAGTGCTATTCCCCAGAGCATCCCTGATGACTAAACCCTATGGTGAGCAGCTCCCCACAGTTTCTGCCACTTCAGATTGGAATTTCCTTTGGCCATGGAGAAAATTAAAGTCTAAATTTCTATATTAACCAAATGAACCACTATGATTATAAGAAATAGAATATTATAGTTTAATCAGATTGCATCCTTTTGATCTGATTTCTGTGCTCTTTATTTAGAAATTACTGCATTCAGGATACACCTGTTCACTGATTTATGGTTTTGAAACAGCTAAAAAACTTGAAGATATGCCTTATGACCAATGTTCCAGCATAGAGTTTATAGTGTTATTGTTCCCAATATTATCAATAACTAAACCAGTCATTATGCAGGGCAGGTGATTTTATTGCAAAGTTTCTTGAACATACCTGTAATGTGTTCTTTCTTGTTTGGGGAAAAGGGAAGTGGTGCTCCACATTCTTGTAGCATGAGATGAATAATGCTGTGTGGATTCTGAAATGGGAAAAAAATGAATCAGAAAAGTATTTCATTTCAGCTTGTTTTCAGGATTGAGGCTTACAGCCCTCACTCTGTGGATGAGCTTGAGGAGGTGGCTCATTGCAAATTATTTCAAAGGTTTTTGCATAGAATGCTAATCTCTCAAAACACTTTGCTAAAAAATAAATGTTCCATGAGAAAATAACTTTGAGAGATGTGGAGATTCACATAGAATAATATAATCTCAGAAAATTGAGACTTTTGATTTGTTTAACTGTGTTTAAGCCACTTTTCAAATTTACTTGAAAGTAGAAAAAATGTCTGCACATATTTTTAAATCAATGATTAATAACTTTGATAAATTTTATCTTGAATTCTATTAAGCATGATATTCTTGGTATCAGGATTTGTTTCCTGATAAAGCAAAAATTTGTGGGGGGGAATCTGCATTCAATTATGAACACTACCATAACAATTATGTCTTCAAATACTCTCCACGGGCACAAAAGAGTTGAAGCGATGTGAGAAGTTGGGGGTGGGGTGAAGTGTGCAGTCAACCCTCTGAATTTTAAACAGAAGGCATTAGAGCCAGAAGCTGACAGATATGGGGAGAAATTGGTAGCAGTAAAAATTTATTCCTTTTTTCCCCCCTATACGTACATGGAATAATGTCTGGAAAAAGAAGAAACACAGACATGTTTTTCCATTAGGCTCCCAACCTCCATCCACCTGACCTGCCTTTCTGACACTGGTAACTTAGTGCTTCCTCCTCATTTATTCAAAAAGTATTCACTGAACACCTACCATGTTAAGACACCATGCTAGGCACTTGAACACAAAAGCAAAGTAAAACAAGATCTCTTCCCTTCAATCCAGAGAGAAACAATTAAAATCCATAACTCAACAACTCTAGCCCATGTTCCCTAAAGTCCCCTCACCTTCTAGGAAATAAAATGCTAATGAGTGAAATTAATAAAAATGTATTTCCCCCCTCTGGCCCCACCAACTATTTTAAAATTCCTAATTTTATCTACCTCTGGCCCCACCAACTATTTTAAAATTCCTAATTTTCTTTACTTTTAAAATATTCGTTTCTTAAAAGAGAGAGAGAGACAGAGAGAGAGAGGAGAGACAGAGAGAGAGACTAAAAATGATTTCTCCTAAAAACTGTTGAATTATGCATTCAGATTAAAAGAACACTAAGCACTATTCCCATGATTACAGGAGATCAAAGGAGACTAAGTAAATTGCTCAAGGATGCTGAATTTGTATATTAATTCATCAATGCATTCATTTATTTAAAAAGATGTATGCAGTCCCCTTTTCTGTAGTCATGAACACTCTATGCTCTCAGAACTTAGGAGGACCATAAAGTTGGCTTCATCATTAGCTGGTGCTAAAGAACCCTATATTAGAGAACGCAGGACAGAAGGGCCAGGTCTGCTTAGTCATAAACCAGTGTTTTTTCCACGGATCCAAGTTTGCTTAGTCTGAATTGTCAACTCAGGAATGTTTGGAGTGCTAACATAATGAGTTAGAAACCATTTGGAAGCTTAATGTAGCAGGGCACATCTCCTAACAGGCAAACCAGGCAGGTGAAGAAATCTAGGAGGTAAATAGACAGTCATGCACTGTATGGATCTGGGCCTCTCCATTACTAAAAATTATCAGTTAGACTGTTACTGTTTCAAACACCTACTCTCTGCAATGTGCCAGGCAGGAGCCGTGAGTGGTCACAAGAAGTATAATTCTGAATTCACAAAATTAAATTTCTGTTGAAGAGCTAAGAAAATAAACACAAATATAGAAACACTATGAACATATGGTTGTTCTAGTCCCACACTCAGAGTGCAGACCTGGAGTCAGGTTTACCACAAACACAGGAACCTAAAAAAAGAAGAGATGTTTCAAGGGATGGAGGGGTTGGGAGTACTGGTAGTGGCATTTAAACTTGAGAAATGAAGCCCATTTGTAGAAGAAACTACAGCATTTGAATCAGAGTATTTGATCAACCGCAACAATGGTGCCGAAATCAAAAGATTTGCATTTCTAGACCACAATTCACTGGGAACTTTTAAGGAGCTTTGAAAACACTTTGGGACCTTCTTCACAGCCCTGTGGAAACCACAGCCTCCATTACCCCCATTCCAAAAGTAGCCCGATGAATCCCCCAGGAAAACCATTATTATTTATCCCCTTTACCCATTGGGAAGGGTCATGTCGGAAATAAAAATGTGATGACTTCATGCCCATCTACCTTGCCATTCCCATAGAAGTGCTTGACCAGTTAGTTGCAAATGGATGGAGGGAAAAAAAAAAAGGAGAAATAATTCTGTTTCACTCTCTCACCTTTTTGTTCAGTGTCAGCATTTTTTATCTCTAAAGAAACGACTTCCCTTTAAGAGTGGCCTCAAAATTACTGCTAATTTTCTGCAAGTAAACTGTTCTTTGAAATACATCATATACCATTTTCTCTCCCACTCTCCCTCTTTTGTAATGCTGGCAATGCGTTGGCTGCGAACATGTAAGTATAGTTGCTTTTGAATGCTGCAAGGTAAATGCAGAAAATGACAGCTTAAATGGAATCATTAAAGCCCATGTAGGTAATATCTGAATGCTACGAAGCCTTCTTTGCAAGGTAATAAAGTCTTTATTTTCAGTTCTAATGCCTTGCACCTTTCAGGGAAACTGACAACCTATCATTTCTTACCCCCACCCACCCATTTTCAGCATGAACTCAGGGCCCTCATTTCTATCTTAAGTTACAACCTGTTGATTGGTGGCAAAAGGAAGAAATATATATAGTTCCACCCTAAACGGTTATATCCTGGCAGTGCAGTAGTGAGCTCTGTCAACTCATTCAAAGATATTAAGTGTGAGAAAGTCACAAGGAAATCACTACCTGTCCATATGCTGGGTGAACTGCAAAGTAAAAGTTTCCCAGCAGTGCTAGGACAGACCCAGGAGGCCACATCCTGGTTTTGAAGACTGCCAAACTTGCACACAAAACAATCCTAGTAATATTTTGCATTTCTATAAGTTTAATTATCTCTGCACTTTCCTAATCTTCTTATGAGAAGAAATGTAGATGTTTTATCTCCATAAAAATAGGGAAATGGAAACTGATAGGTGTTAATTTTTATAATAAAAATTGATTATTGCAATGCTAGATATTCAGAATATGATATTGGGTTTTAGTTTCGTTTGTTTTTGTTTTTACTTCATTTTACCAAACACTTATATCAGGTATTTTCTAAATTCTTTTCAACTATTAACTCATTTTATCCTTATAACAACTCCCAAAAGTCACTACTATTATTATCTCCAATTTTATAAACAAGAAAAATGAGGTGGACATAATGGGGGAGTTCGGACTCAAACCCAGACTCTCTGTCACTAGGTGTCTTTCAAAACACTGGGAGGGATATCACAAAAGAAAGAAAGAAACCCAGCTCTAGCTCTTTGATTTGTGACTATTGACTCATTCACTTACCCAACACATCACTGAACAAGCTTTCATTGAATAATCACTACTGGCACAAAGCTATGTTCAGTGTTTGGGCATCCAAAGAAATATAACAAATGCAGATAACCCTTATTATTCACAGATTTCAAATTTGCAAATTCACGTACAGCTAAAATTTATTTGTAACTCCCAAATCAGTACTTACAAGCTTTTACATCATGGGCAGGCATGTATGGGCATGCCCAGAGTGGTAATAATTTATTTGCCTTCCCACCTGCCTTTCTCAGCTGAAGTGAAATAAAAAAATACTTGGCTAACTTTTTTTTTTTTTTTTTTATCATCATACAAAGATGACCACTGGGTAGAGATACTACTCTGGCATCTATTACTGGAGTAGCCTCATGCAAGTCATTTAACATTTCTGATATATTTGCTCTAAGAACAATGATTCAGTATTTGCTAATCATTCAGGATTTGGATAATTTTTCCAAGTAGAGTAAATGGGGCATTATCCAAGGTGTCCTTTGAGATAACCTTAACCGTGCTGGTGTTCAGACGTTAAGTAGTTGCTAGCAAAGAGACTACTCGAAGTAAGCAGGACCGAAGATAGGCATTATCATCTGACCTTATATTAATATAGTTAAGATTGCGGAGGAATTATGCCATACAAGAATATGCAGTTGCAAATCACACAGTAATAAATACTTTATTACTCACCAGGTTCCTGGTGCCAGGAGCTCAGACTTAGTGGGGTCCCCGGGGAAGAGTGGCGTCCTCTGCAGACAGCAGCGGATCCATCTTTGGGTGGCTGGCCATCTGGTTGGGTCAATCAGCGGGAGGAGGGTGACCAAACTCTCATGATGGGAGGTTCAGCTGTTCTTCTGCTGTTCGGTGTGGAGCAAGGCAGTGTGGAGCATGGACCAAGAGAATGATCGATGTCTGAAGTCAGGGGCCCATAGCAGTCCAGGTGGCTATCAGTAAAATATGTCATCACACAAGTGTTAATCAAAGTACAAGCTGATTATCAATCACAGTGTCACTCAGAAGGTATCTATCCGGTTTACATACGTCATTCCTAAGGGTAGCAGTCAGTTGTGGTTTTATCTATATGGTGCAGCTAGGGCTTGGCCAGAGTGGTTATTCCCTGTGCTCTTTAATATTTCACACAAAAAATATTTTTCTACATTTTCTATAACACTCTTTAATTGTCTATTGCTATAACATTGTAGCACTCTCTACTTATTTCCTATCATTATCACTATTACTATGAAAACTTTATAGAATATAATATCCCAATTTTTTTTAAAAGTCTACTATATATCTCCTGCATTCAAGTAGCTTATATCCTAAGTGAGATTAAAAAAAAAAAAAGCTAAAATGCAATAGAATATCATTCAGATAACTTGGGATATGCTCAGTGTATAAGAAAGGCAAAAATTACTGAGTGGCCATACATGCTAAAGTTGGTGACTGGAATGGCCAATGAGGGCATCAGGAGAATATGGAATTTGGGACTTGGAAAAACAAAAGCACAGCCAGAAAAAAAAAAAATCCTGGAAAGTCTCTCTGGCCTTGGTTTTATTCCATATTCCTGCCTTGTATTAAATGTGTAATGAAATTCCCCTTCAGATGGTGTAAGTTATCATACCATTGGATAAATTAATTGAAGACTTGGTTGTAAAATTTTTAAAATTTCTATCACATTTTTATGATGATACAAGTGCTGCCTTGGATTTTTTTTAACTGGAATGACTTAGTTGTCAAAGAAGTGAAGCACCTGGGCACATCTGTTGGTAATTTGTAAAAACCGCTGATACATCATCAGAAGCCTCATGAACAGACAGATGCTACCTCTCCTCCTCAGGGCAGCTGAACTACAGGCCTTGGTGACTGCCACCATGGGGATCCACAGGGGAAAATGCTACCTGATCCCTGCCTGCAAGAAGATAACCAGCAGACTTATAAAAAGAACCCAGAGTCTTAAGAGAATCTGGAGATTGCAAGAGTGCCCTTTATTCCTTCCCATTGTTTTGATGGGTTCCAGCTACCATTGAAGTGTTGAGATTGTAGAGTAAGTCTTCCAACTAGGTCCCACCTTTCTCTTACTTGCTTAGATAAGAGACTGTTGGAAATGAAAATAAAAACAAATGCGTACTTTTGCTACAAAAACGAGTTATACAGTATTTGTTTGGCCTTGTTGCTAGGTATCACCATTCAAAAAAGATACACATAGGAGAACTGTGATGGGATTTATAGCCCATGAGATACCCTTTGGGTATTATGAACACAGAGTAAGGTGTCCTAGATTAGAGAACAAGATTGAGCAAGCTTGGAAGAACTAGCACGTTAGAGACAAAACGAGATATAACTATAAAAATGTGAAACGTCTGTATCCTATTTTGAGCTTGATATCATAGGGAGTAATATGAAGTGGGAATGAGTTTGCAATTATAAGGCCTTGTAAAATGTTTGTAGGGCCCAATTTCAAAAGATGGATATAATTATTGTACCAAGTTGCAATAATTTGCAAAGTAATAATGTAGTACTCTATGTTTTTTTATAGATATGGACTACTTGGGTATAATTATTCCACTAAAGAAATGGTCATAATATTGGGTTATGGTATTGATAATTCAAAGTACTCACTAAATCACTTTGACCACAATGCCATGAATATTTCAAGCAAGGAAATAAACACACACACACACACACACACACACATACACACACAATAGAGGAAGGAAGAAAGAGTGAAAGATGGTGTTGTGTACCTGTGCAGGGAGGTCCTCTAACTAATTGTTTTAATTCTTTAATTGGGTTAACAAAACTCTTTTCTTTGCATACTGCTATTAAGTATATAAAATAAAATATGTGCATGGGAATATGGTCCTGACAGAGTAATCATAATAGAAAATGAGGTGATTTACTGGCAAAACAACATTATGTCCAGGACAACAAATCAGAGTCACAGTGCAATTACTGTTTTCAGACTATGCACAGAGGCCCATTCCCCAGCAGCCAACCGACAGCACACATTATTATCTCCCTGCTCGCTCAGTGCTGGGTATTAGCATCATGTCTTACAACTCCGGAGACTAAACCAATTAGGGTACAATTTAAACAAGGCACTCATAAATATTTTACCAAGGTGGTATTGACACATCTAAATATGGAAGAAAAAAAAAAAGAAAGAAAGAAAGCAGAATAAGGCTTCCAAAAATAGGTAATCCATCTTAGGAGGAGAGGTTCCATGAAGTGACTTCGGCATTATGAATAAATATGCATAATCAAAACAGTAGCCCAGCTCCCATCTCTCCCCTACTTATTTGATATACCTCTCTATGTCATATCCATTTTCATATAAACAACTCAATAATATTGCATCTGCATTGCTAAATAACACTACTATCTTCTAATTTCTTTGGAATGGCATGAATAAAATCTTCCTACTCTTGTTTATTAGAATTTATTGGTGACAATCCTTTGCAAAGCAGCAGAAGGTACAATTATTTCTTGTACAATCCTAAGTTGGATATAGAAACTCAACAGGGTTTACTTTTGACTTCAAATGATCTGTCACTTGATAGCACAGAGAGGAGGAAGCAGGGGGAGGGTGTGAGCCTCCATAATTTCCCTCTAAACTGTTGCCAGGGTATCCCACGCAGTTAATGTTATGTACACACACTGTCAGCTCCATTATACACTTGTGCTTTTCTTTATTCCATGTAGATATTTGAATACAATGTTCTGTAGTGGGGAGGAAAACAAAGTATTTCAGGTTTGGGCAGGATTTTACTAAAGCAAATATCTGGAATTCTCTCTAGCTCCTCACGGACATCTCTCTTTGCTCAGGACATCTGCTAGAGTCCGGGTAAGGATGATTTCACAGTCGTGAGAAATGAAAAGTAATGCATCATTTCAGTAATTCCCTCACATCAGCTGCTTATATATGCATAAGAAATAATTGAATCGTGTGAAAGGTACAGTATCTGATGCCCATTGAACTTATCTTATGCAGGGATGGGGTTGCTCAGAAGGAGGAAACTGCAAACACGGACAATGTTATTTTGGGCTTAATTCTGACCAATGAGAAAAAAATAATAATAATTTAGAAATAGGATCAGAGAGAAAGTGATTATATCAGCCTAGAATTCATTGCATTAAAGGGAAAAAGCACTTAGAGATATATATTTTTTGAGGAGAATGTTAATGTCAGGGAAAGAGAGATATTGTGCCCCGCTGAGTGCTTCTTAAAAGAATAAGGTTCACAAGAGATGGAAGTGTTAAATTTCAATTTATTATGTCTTTGAAAATTAGCTCAATTTTAAAGGTGCATGAGAGGTAACATTCAAGAACAATTTGTAGCAGTAATGAGGCCTCTGCTGAGGGCAGATTACAAAGATGGAAGGAGGGGAACATTTCAGCTCTCTAAGAACCGAGCTATCAACGAATAAAACGGGTTGTCTCAGAAGGTGCCAAGGGAAGCAAAGAGAAGCAGTCTCTGTTAAGTTTCCTTCAACTTAAAGGTTCTGTTATTCTGAGTTATGTGGAAATAGATTTTTATTCAATATTTAAATAGTGTTTTAGATAGTCAGTAATAAAAAATAACTTACAAATTGCAATAGTATCTTATAATTTATAAAACTTCTTATATGCATTATTAGTTTTCACCATGAGAGCTCAGTACATAAATGAACAGAATGAGTTCTACAGAGATTAAGCCGTGGTCCTAAGATACCACATTTGTAGGACTTGGGGCACAAGTACAACTGGAGATCCACATACCTTGTACCTAAATATTTAAGTTATACATCAAGCAACAAACAGTTAAATATGTCCCATCCTCCTACCTTGGAAAATGTATCTTCAAATCACAATATAAGAGCTCTGACCAGTTTGGCTTAGTGGATAGAATGGCAGCCTGCGAACTGAAGGGTCCCAGGTTGGATTCCAGTCAAGAGCATGTACCTTTTTTGCAGGCACATCTCCAGTCGGGGGGGGGGGGGGGGGGGAGAGGGGGAAGGATAGGGTGTTCTCATTGATGTTTATAACTCTCTATCCCTCTCCCTTCCTCTCCGTAAGAAAATCAATTTTTTTTTTTAATTTTGTGCACTGGACCTCTAATTATTAATAATTACTATTGGAACCTGAATGTGCTATGGATGGGCCTATGATATTTAAATATATATTCACTAGAGGCCCTGTGCACAAATTTGTGCACAGGTGGGGTCCCACCAGCTCTCCCTGAAGAGGGCCGATTGGGACCAGGCTGTTGTCGGGGGAGAAGCTTCAGGAGGTTATTTCAAGTGTTTCTAACCACCTTGAAAATTTGTTAGTACTTCCAGAATCATGAAGTGGAACCTGAAGAGATATAGGAAACAGACCTTAATTATATTGCAGAAATTGATTACCCCCATGACTCCTGAGAGAACAACTTTGACACACTAATTAATTTGTCTTTTATCTTAGCTATATGCTTTAACTACAAGCTTTCCCTGCTCCAGCATTTCTCATGTTCTAAGGCACTGGCTGCCTCTGGCTTCCACAGTATTCAACCTCCATGGCCTCAGACACAGGTGCTCTGCATTTGAGGACGCAGGGGAACAGATGAGAAGATTTTCAGTTGTGAGAGCAGATGATACGAGTCATGGGTCATGGTACTAGTACTGGACCCCAAAGAGAGGCACCCAAACACTTTAAAGTTAATTTATTATGTTGCAGGTATTTGTGATTTGTAGGTCATTCTAAACACAGTGCCCCTCTGTCCCTGCCTAAGAGTGGTAAGAATTCGTTTAACCAGAATTAATCTAAGTGAATGCCCTTTTAATGGACCACTGCAATATTCAGAAGTGGTGAGATCCCTGTAAATAAAGATACCAAAGCAGAGATTTTATTTAAAAAGTCCACAGATGCAGTGAAGTAAATTTTAATTTGGGTTGAACTGTATGATGTATAAAATCCCCTGGACTGTTGTAATCAAGGCATAGGTTAAAAAAAAAAAGTTTTTAGGTCATCATCATAGTATACCAGTATATGCTTACACTGAAAGGTGATTTGAAGTAAAGTTTTATCAAGTCTATTCAGTGACCAGAAATAAACTAACATAACATCAAAATAAGGAACCCTACTATATAACTGGACTCAGTGGAGTTCAGGCACAGAGATGAGAAACTTTTACAACAGAAGTCTGATGCAGGTCCTTTTTTATGGAGAGAGTCCTTAATCTCCTACACTTTCTCCATCCACAAGGAACTTCCTCTGAGATGAGAGTAGAGCTTCAAAATAGATTCATGTACTCACAAAACCCTCACACAGATGAAAATGCAGTCCACTGAGGACTCACACATTAGAGCAAGAAGTCAACTGAGTCCTTTTAGAAAGAGTTTAAGGAACATTTGTTGAAACAAAAAAAGTTTTTAATATTCTCAGTTACCCAGAATACACAACCAAACAAAATATTCTCTTTCCTAAGCTCTTCTGTGAACCAGAAAGTGGGAGAAGCAGTACAAGGAGGGAAGCAGCTGGATTCTGAGCCAGGCAGCCTGAATTTGCATACCATCATGCACTACCCACCGCTTCTCCATTTCCTGATCTTTAAAGTGGAAGATTTAAGGAGAATCTTGTCAGGATAGCAGCATTACAGACATTCAGGGATGTTGTTCACATTGCGTGTGTGTTAGTGGTACCTGGAGGAATACAGTACATCTACCCCATAGGGCTATTATGAGGATTATATGAGTTGATCCACATGAGGCACTTAGACCAGAGTCTGGCACCTAATAAACACTCAATGAGTGTAAAGTATTGTCACAATAGATTTGGTAAGAGAATGGTGAGAAGTAGGAGGCAGAGAATAGCAAGAAAAACAAAGAGAGTTACTGTTTTGATTAGATATCTAGAGAGAGAAAAGAAAGCTGCTAATTGCTTTTCTAATCAGATAAGTGTCAATTAATGATAAGCATTGAAAGGACTATGTAGTTCATCATGGGTGATCCACGGTTCCCTCTTAGATTAAAAAGGTGAAAACCACTAGGGAATCAGAGAGCCTCCTGATGTGAAAAATTAAATGACCAAATAGGGAAGCTATATATATTTTAAGCATAAGCACAGGAAGTGGCCCATCTGGAACTCCATGACTTGGGGAGGTGAGTGTGACCATGACAGCTAATGGGGAACGATTTATGACCAGAGCCCATCGCCAGCATATTATTCACCAACTGCTGACAGGCCCAACCCTTGACAGTGAAATGAGTGGGGATGATATCAGTCACTCCCTGTCACTCGAGTTGCAAATCTTCTTGTCTTGTCGGCAGAAGAAACCTAAAAGCAGAAATGGGAAAGGGAGAAGTTTGACAGATTCAGCATGGCCGGCAGTGCCACCATAGGAGGTCAGAAAAGTGAAATAAAGACAGCAACGTTAATTGAGCTAGCAGTGAAAGCATGCATCAGTACTGCTCATGAACTATACCAGAGGATCTGAAGGGCAACACCAGGAGAAAAGCAAGGACCAGTGGGTCAGAAAGAACTGGTTTCAAATCCCAGCTCTACCACTTAATAAATAGCCTTGAGCGAGTTACTTAATATCTTTAAGCCACCATTTACCCATCCATAAAAATAAAGATAATAAGACCCCCTCATAGAGTAGAGGTACAGATTTATTAAGATAATGGATAGGACATGTCTGGCCAATGTCTGGCAAGTTGAAGACACTCAGTGAACCTTAATCCCCATTCCCAGCTGCCAGAAGGGTTCACTGCCAAGGGGAGGAGGGGACAGGGAAGAAGCGATTAAATAAATATTTTCAAAACAGTGTCCTGCGATGGAACAGGGCTTCAGGAAGACTCAGAGGGCTCTCCCTAACCCAGCCTAGAGAATCAGGAAGCAGCAGAGAAGAGAGGCTCAGGGGAGGGTTAACAGAAGGTGAGTGAGGACCATTGAGTTATGTCAGCCAGCTGGAAGGACAGAGAACATAAGGCAAAAGGCAAATGACACATGCCAAGGCCTGTGAACAAGGGAAGTAACAGGAATATCCTGGACCTCAGATCTGCCTCAAATTCTAGAAGTCACAGCTCCAAATCTACCTACCCTTCCTTCTCTCCTTGACTTTCCCTGGCTGATTTGTCTGTTGGCTAATCACTATTAAGAAATAATACCAAATGCTGAGAAACAACACCACTCTTTCTACCATGGATAATTCAGTTTACAGTGACATCTAGAAACAAGATGAGCCTATTGGACTATGCTCCAGGTCAGATGACTGGAACGAGCTTCCCAATGCTGGGCAGGAAAGTCCCCATGGTTGCAGCTCACTGTGCTGCCCCACCCGAAGGGTCAGCTCCTAACTGCTGCTCTCCTGTCCCTATTCAAACAGCAAAAGGACAAAATAAATAAACGCAGATGACTCTACAAGTTAACTAGGGAAAGCCATATGTCCCGAAGTGTAGGGAGAATGCTGGGAATTAGTGTTCCCTCGAAAAGAAACTTTCACCCAGGCCTCTGGCTCTCATCCTCAACTCATTTCCAACAAGGAAGAGATACTTTTAATTGATAAGAAACTGAGATAGACAACCATTTTTTATTTTTCTTACTAGCAATCAAGGTCACTGGATTACACCAAACTGCCCAAGTGCTGAGCCAGCACTTCCACTTGCGGGCCCCACATGCTAGCCCCCAGGGCAGGGTCTGCCCCTCTGTATCTCATTCAGCCATTCTACCTCTTATTCACCTTCCTAACTCTCTATGTGGTTAATATGCTAAGCAGATATATTAAGGGCCTCTTTCCTAGAAACAGCTCTTCCATCCATCTCTAACTTCCTCTGTGCATCTGCTACAGCCAGGGCAAGAAAGGAGCAAAAGGGGACACATTCTGGGTCCAAAACCATCTTGGCAATGTTTGACTATTTGAGATTCAGAGGAGACCATGGAAGAAACAAGGCCTTCCCTGGTCCATGTCATATTCAGCTCTTCTTAGAGCCCTGCCCTGGAAATTAGAATAATGTAGCCTCCATAGCAGCAGATAACATTGCAGTCTTCCATTCTTATTGTGGTTACTCGTATATCTGTCTCCTACAATAATCCCAGAGGGATTTCCAGTTTAGAAAATAAATGAGGCAGGAAAGTCTCATTCTGAAATCCCTAACGGTGATAAGTACTGAAATTAGATTTATAAAAGACAAGATTAAAGTTAAGAACATAGAAACAAAGAAAGCAAATATCAGGTACTTATTTAAAGAAATTATCTAAAATTCAGAAAGGGGGATGATGATAATTAATATCTTTGTGATCAATAATAGGATATGTTGATTTTTATGAATAATCAGTACATGCATCTTAAAAATGTATAATATTTGGGCATATATAAAGGTTATGCAGAAAATCAATCAATGGATTAATTAGCCAATAATTATTTGGGGAGAGCACCTATTTTGAGAAACTGGGATATTGGAGGACACAGAAGTAGGCAACAATAATGTTTGGATATTTCTTAATGAATGCAAGATGCTATCCTAGACATAATTCCAAAGAAAAGTATCTGACCTGATGTAACAAGATTACAAAGAAGCTTGTTTAGAAACAAGAGCATTTCCTTTAGAGTCAATAGACCCTTGTTCAAGTCCAAATAGCAATAGCCAATATCTCAAATCCTACCGAACTTTACAGTTTTCTCAACTTAGAAAAGGGATAATGACACCCACCTTATTGGGCTACCATCAGAATTAAAAGAGATGATCTATATAAAGTTTCTAACATGCCTGGCTTACAATAAAAATTCAAAACCAGGAGATATCTCCCCCTTTTTTCTCTAGATAGATTAAATTTTATCCATGCGGAAGTTGATGAATAATGCAGTGAAGAACATGGTGAAGGCCAGATAAGCAAAGCAGAGAAGTCAAGGATGCAGAATTTTGAGATTGCTAGTCAATTTGGAGTGGTGAGGAAATAATTCTGCTATATGGTGGAAATTGAACTAGAATTAAATCAGGAGAGAGAGTGGGGAACTCTGGATTTTTGGTCCCAACCTCCTTGTGAAAAGGGACAGTTGACCCAATATCAGACTGTTAGAAGAAGCAGAGGATTCAAATTATTTACCACTGCTTATGAGTTAAAGATACTCAAGAATGCAATGCCCACCTGTGATGTGTTCTTGCAGAGAGGGAGGAAGAATAGAAAAAGCAGAAAGCAGAAAGATGAAAAAGGGAAATAAAGAGCAGAAAGAAAAGGATGAGAGCAAGAGGAGGGGAAGAAGAAGAGGAAAAAGATGATTAGTTCATAAACATTATACTTGCAGTTTGAAAGGGTATATCTGAAATGGGGCCCTTAAATTCACTAGTTTTGTTATCATTGCCACCAGATCGAGCTGCTCTGAGAAACACTTTGCTACGGTATATGAGCAGGGTGAGGCTGATTAGCTAAACCTATATAATACAGTGTATGAGAACTCAACTCAACAAAGGTTTAGTAATTTAAAAGGACAACACTGAATTTGGGCCAATAATTTTTAAAATGATATTCCATGTTGAAAAATATATATATGAAATACGATAGTTAGAAGAAAGTCTTGCTATAATTATTGCTCCATATGCTACTACCTTCAAGAAAAAAATATACACATATAAAGTGAGATCCCACTTATGGGTTTTCAGATTATTTTGTAAAGAGAGCAATCCCAGGTTCAGAGTAAAGGTATATTATTAAAAGATTGTTGATTGCAAGCCTTGGAGGGGGAAAGCTCAGTCCCAGGGTAAATGTGGAGAAAACATAGTCCAGGACTATGGCTCATGGGAGCTTGAGAGCATCATGGGCCACTCATGCAGAGGTTATTAGGTCCATACCATCCACCTGGACTACTTCACTTGCTCTTTCATGATAAAATGATGTTTTACATGCAAGGTAGAGTTGGAGGCAGAATAATTATTATTTATAGGCGATTGAAGCAGTGGAGAAATGTGGTTGTTTCTCTCCTTTGGAATGAAAAGCCCAGCTGCATCTGTATAGTCCATTTCTGCCTCTCCAGGAAGTAGGATAGCATCGGACACATTAGAGATACTAAGTAAATATTTGTGACAGGAATAAATGTATCCCATCCTGCCTGAGATTTCTCTTTACTATTGTTCCTTGAACCCTTCCAGGAAATTTAGGATTTAACCATCATCTTTCTGGACCAAAGTTTTGGCCACAGAATTTTTCAATTTCCTTCTTTACAAACTAGATTTTCTAATATCTCTTCTATAAAATGAGTGTGTGTGATTACCACACACCCCAAAAGCCAGCTGAAAACTTAACAGCTCACCCTATTACAACTCATGGGCAAATTTTAAATCAAAACACTGGCAGGGTTCCCTGAACAATAATTCCCTTTGTGGTAAATAAAACACAAATATCAAAGTTTTCTTATTAATTAATAGTTAACCTCTTTCATTAACCCTTTATTGAGAACAATAGCCACCATGGGTCTCTATTTTCTAAACTACTATTGCAAGCTCTATCTATAAGTAGAGGCCCAGTGCACAAATTTGTGCATCAGTGGGATCCCTAGGCCTGGCCTGTGGGATCAGGCCAAAACCAGCTCTCTAACATCCTCTGAGGGGTCCCAGATTTCGGGACCCCTTGGTTGGCATGCCAGGCCAAGGGTCCCCATCAGTGCATAATTACGGCCAGGCAGGGAAGCGGAAGGTTGGATAGCTGGGGAGGGAATGTGAGAGGGCTCCAATGTGTGTCCAATCCATCTCCCTTAGTCCCAATTGGCTGGACCCCAGCAGCAAGCTAACCTACAGATGGGAGCATCTGTCCCCTCTTGGTCACTGCATGTCATAGCGAGTGGTTGAGCAGCCTTAGCATATCATTAGCATATTATCCTTTGATTGGTTGAATGGCCAACTGGTCGACTGGACACTTAGCATATCAGGCTTTTATTGTATAGGATTCTTATGGAATTACTTGGCTAATTTGTGTCCCACAATTTTTCTAGATGTTTACAAAGATATATTTTGATTCAATAAGCATGGAAGCTCTTAAAAGATTGTAATCTTGAAGGATTCTTTAAGCCTCACAAAATTATTTGTGTAATTTTGACAGATTCTGTTATACTGGTCATTGTACAGAATCAATAATAAAACTTTTGAAAATCAATCAGTCATATAGATGCCACTTGTTACTAAACTTCTAAATGATGATGAAAAAGTACCTAGTCTACCTTCAGATGGGCCAGCATTCACCAGCTCCTCAGAGCAAAGCCTAGGGAAGGTAGGGAGGAGCAGGGGAGGAGGGTGTCTGAGAGTGCAGCATGCTCACAACCCAAGAATAGGACCTAAGAGTCTGGGATGGGGCAAGACAAAGTACAGCAGGAGAGAAAACAAGAAAGTAAGATACTTATCATGAAAGTAAGATAGATTAAAATAATTAGTTCTCTATAATTTAGAAAGATCAAAGCTAAAACATGAGATCAAATGCAGTATTTCCTGAAACCATAATTTGAAATTATATGCGATATAAATTGATAAACAGAATATTGTTTGTTTGTTAATACTCACCTGAAGATACTTATCCCACTGGTTTTTAGAGAGAGCAGAATGGAGGCAGGGAGGGAGGGAGGGAGGAAAAAAGGGAAAGAGAGAGAGAGAAAGAGAGAGAGAGAGAGAGAGAGAGAGAGAGAGAGAGAGAGAGAGAGACATTCTTATGAAAGAGACACATTGGTTGGTTGTCTCCAGCCTGCACCCCAACCAGCCTTGGGGATCTAATCTGCAACCTAGGTACATACCCTTGACCAGGAATCAAACCGGGACATTTCAGTGTGGGGACCAATGCTCTAATCACTGAGCAATACCTGCCAGCTAGGGCAACAAAATATTGTTTGATGTGGGCTTTAAAAAACACACACATTCAAAAAATGCTAATGGAATCTCTTTTGACAAATCAAAATTTACCCAAATTTGATTGAGTACTATGGAGATACTAAGCAGCACCATTTTAACTTGCACCAGTTTAGTTGATAGAAGTTTTTCCTTATTTTGAAATAATATTTCCTCCTTAATCATATTGTTCCCAGTTCTGTCTCCAGGAAAAATGAAATATAAATTCACAAAGTAATAATTACCACGAACTTTGGGTAAAGAGGGCTCTCTTCATACCTCCATCAGAACAAAAAGGAGGCACTTCTAGATGAAATAGGATGCTAGCATTTTAACCCCATCATTTAACTTCACTATGCAAGGCTTTTGACATATTAAGAATTTTTGTCCCAAGAAATAAGTGAATACTTCTAAAATCAACAAAGTTTAACTGAGCAAGATGAACACTTCACACAGCAAAATTAATAGAAAAATTGACGGAAAAATCCCATCATGTTAATAAGTTCCAAAACTGTAAAAATTGGCCCAGGAAAATTAGACTTAGTAGAAATAATCATTGCAAAGTCAAACTGACAGTGGCTGAAACTGCACTGTGGAAAAACGTCTTATCAACTAGAAATTGACAGAAGAATCTAATTTTCTTGCTCAAATTTTGATCTGGAGAATCTGATCCAGGAAAATTGGTCCTGGTAGGAATAACTGCCATAAAAGATAATTCAGACTGGCGGAAGCATTATTGCAAGAATTGTTAAAGATGATTAATGAATCAAATCATTATTATAAATTTTATGCATGGAGAATTATTCTGAAGAAAATAATTTTAATTAAATAAAATAGAATTAGAAAAAATAATAAGTGGCTTAATTGCACTGTAGAAAATGGAACAAGACATTATAATTGGCTTGAGTTCATTCTCAAAAGGTCCTCTCAATGAAAATTTATCGATTAAAATCAATCATTGTTGGTATAATTCTTATTTATTAACACAAAGTTCAAATATCATCACCTTCTAAATGTTGGGGTGGAAATAGTGCTGGGTTATCCACATTGTTCTCCAAAGAATAAACACTGAAAATACATATCCCAATAAATAGGCTTCTAGCAAAGTTTACACCAATAAGTGAAAAATGCAACATCCATATAAAGGAAATATTAGGGTCTTTGAAGTAAATTTTTGTTCAGAAATAGAAGGTTATGTTAAAGGGATGTTAATATTGCTCCAGGGTGGCCTCTACAGTGTTCTTATATTTGAGTACCACAAATTCAATAAACAATTATTTATTGTGCATTTACTTTGTGGCAGACCCTTTATTAAATGCGGAGGCAGAGCCATTTAGACTTGACCTGTCCCTGGAGTTTATTCAGCAATCTGTTCCACAGAGAAACTAAAAGAGATACCTCTAGGATCATCAGAACTCAGAGCTGTTCTTAACCAATTTACATTGTGTAAGCTTCTTCTCACCAGTACTTTTTGTAAGAATAAAAACATGTTGGCATCAAGAATGTTCACAAATGAGATTGACATTTGACAGACATCGCTTGGGTCAAACCAGATTTACTTAATATAATGGATGATAATAAAACCCTAATATGCAAATTTACCAAATGGTGAAATGACTGGGTTGCTATGATGTGCACTGACCATTGGGGTCTGATGCTCAATACAGGAGCTGCCCTCTGGTGGTCAGTATGCTCCCACAGAGGGAATGCCACTCAGCCAGAAGCTGGGCTCAAGGCTGGCAGGAGGACATCCCTGGAGGGGTCCCAGACTGCAAAAGGGCACAGGCCAGGTTGAGGGATCCCCACCAACAAGTGCACGAATGTCATGCACCTGGCCTCTAGTAATGGATAATGGCATGTGTCAATTTGATAGGGCTAATGGATGCCCAAATATTAGTCAAATATTATTTCTAGTTGTGCCTATGAGGGTGTTTCCAGAAGAGATTAGCATTTAAATGGGTAGACTGAGGATTGCCTTCACCAGTGTGGGTAGGTATCATCCAATACTTTGAGGGCCTCCATTGAACAAAAATGCAAAGTAAAATTTGCTCTCTGCTTGAGATGGGTCATTAATCTTTTTTTGCTCTTGGATAGTTGTACTCCTGGCTCTTTGGTATCAGACCAGGACTTACACTAATATCTCCCTTGGTTCTCAGGTCCTTAGGTTTAGATTGGACCTCTATACTACCAGCTTTCCTGGGCCAAGTAACACTTAGAGATGACAGATCATAGACTTCCATAATAATCATGTGAGTCAATTCCTCATAAAATCTATCTAACTACCTACCTATTTACCTACCTTATCTATCTATCTATCTATCTATCTATCTATCTATCTATCTATCTATTTATGACACTAAGTAAGTAACCATACTCAGGATCCATATCAACAACAGTAGATGAAAATATAAGGTCCCAGAGACCATGTCATCCGGGTCAGATACCCTCAGCAATCATGGGCCATGCCTACACACCATGACTGCAGAATGTAATGCAAGACAATATAGACACTCAGGCACACAGTTTTCATGTATCTCCTTCACCCTCCCATGATAGTATAATCTGGTCCAAGTACATTTTGAACTCAATACCATAGAACCAGAATTAGGGTAAGCTGCACAAGATATCTCTATCATGCTAATAGGGCATAGCCTCAGAAGCAGTCAGTGACACAAAATGAAAGAATTTACTCATATCTCTTATTCATATAGAGTGCCTTGAAGAAGACTTCCAATTAACATTCATTCACTCTCTCCTTACATGATAGTTAAATTATCAGCTGGGCAATTGGCTAGCTAGACACACCTTTCCAAAACACATGACTGAATTCTGACCAATGGAATTGATGTTGACAACTTTTGAGTTGTGCCCTTAAGAAAAAGGTAGAGGCCCCTCTATAGACATATAAGATATATATATATATATGGCTTGAAATACGTGGGTAAAGGAGGCATCTTGCCAGGAGAAGAGGGGACAACAAAAAAACCCTTTCCAATTACATTATCCATCACATTAACTCTTCAAAACCATTCTAGCTACCTTATAGGATTGTGGGCATTCAGAATATCTAGACTAGCTTGGGCTTTCATGTGAGAGAGATATTGACTTCTATGTTCTTTGAATAAATGTTATTTGGGGCCCTTGTTAGAACTAAATTTCTATCAAAACCAATTGAGCCATGGGTATTTTTAATAGCAATGGTTATACCTTAAGAAGTTCTTTGGGTAAGTAGAAATATAGTACAGTGTATACATACTTGCTCTATCTTGTCCAAATGTTATCTGACAGGGGATCCTAAATATAGCTTTAGAATTCAATGAACTTCATTGTTCACGAAATTTACTTGAAATGGGCTGTATTAATTAATCCAAGCTTCTGAATTAATTCTTGCTATGTAGGGATTAAAAATCTTTAGAAAAATAATGCATTTTAGTCCATAGATTTACTAAATATAATTTAATATTTAGCAAATGAGATAGTATTTCACAGTCTTGTTATCATAGGGCCATGCTTTTAAATACCAATAAGTTTTATAATTAGCAGGTTTATATTTAATTGGGTTCTACTCTTTTAAACAATGGAAGAATGATGAGGAATGGTATCATTTATTAAAATTGCTAGTTCATTGTGTACTTATAGAACACCTGCGGGTCCCAGGTCTGCTTTTACCTCTTAACTGTTATACAAACTTGTGCATCCTGTTCATTTTTTAAACTTTTAATTTTTCTTTGAAAAAAATTAGGGAGATGGGTGGAGGATTCTGGCCCATGGCCATGCTAACTTTGAAAGGCTATTATTCTAAGAATGGGGCTGAGGCCACAGACAATGGTTCCTGTCACTGCACTGACTCACTCCTTTTCCTCTGTGGGCACTCATTTTGAAGCCAGGTGTCTGCAGTTGGAGCTATTTCCCCAGCAGTAGCATCCTCTAACTGCTCCTCCACAGCTTCTTTCACAAGTTGAATTGACAATAGTAGTGCTGCCTCAAGGCTGAGCCTTGTCCATACTGAGGCTATAAATGTGGCATCTGAGCCCATAGTCCCAACTGGACATTACCTCCTTGTAATGTGCGATCTTGGAATGGAGAAACTTTTCCATTCCAGATTCCCTCCCTCTGTTAGAGAAATTGCTTGCCAGTAATTGTGCTGACCTCCAAACAAGCTCTTCCCAGGGTGCCCTGCCTCTTCCCCACATTCCAACGGGCCGGAGGTCATTCTCTGCTCGGCTAAGGCTGTGTTCATCTGGCCACAGTGAGAAGACTAGGCAGGTTAATTAGATCCTTCAGGTGAGGTGAGGATCCTGCTGCTCTAGATGAAGCAGATTTGTAGGGAAGATAGCCAGACTCCTCTGTTGAGGTTTATGAGTAAGTTCAGAACTTAATGATGCACGCATTGACGTACTGGTTCCAGCCAGCTCAGAACTCTGCCTCTGAGAGGAGCCCTGTGGGGCCTTTGGAGGGGCAGTGTAACAGTCAGTCAGTCACAGGATGCAACCGTGCAGCCTCAAGATCAATCTCCCTGAAATAATAGTTTACAGAGCCATTCTTTGTGAATTAACTCTTTAAAATAATGGATGGTTTGGGACAATATTATCTTTGGAATCACAGTCCACCAATTATAGTTAGGAAATTTTAGCTTAGCTACTTAATTTCTGATTATGAATCTGAAACTACCTCACCTGGTTATTATATAAAGATTAAAGAAGTTATTGTATGTAAAAAGCATAAACAGTGTATTCAGTAAGGATTATATGTTATTATTATTTTTATTAATGTGAGATAACAATTTCCAAATGCATGCATATGAGAGGCAGTATATGAAATAGTGGGCTCTGGAGTAAGACAGAACTGATCTGGAGGCTTATCTCTGGTACTGACATGACTTAGGACATTACTTAACCCTTCTGAGCCTTGGTTGCTGTTCTCAGAATGAGGATATGAATAGCTACCTTAGAAAGTTGTTGAAAGTACACGTAAAACATCATGCATGCAGTATGAACTAAGAGGGTCATAGCTGTTATTACCACTCACCCTTCTGACTCCCCCCAGCAGAAGCAGTCTGGGCTTCACTGAAGAATGAGGTGAAACCCCCTTCCCCAGGATGTAAAGACAACCACATTCTTCAGAAGATTCTTCTCAAAATGATATCACGTGCAACTAAATGGAGTTCTTGTTTCCCTGATTGGAAACCATTTTCAAGATCTTAGAAGTAAATAGAGTTTAGCTCTTACCAGAGATTATTTGTGATCCTCTCAAGGGCCCATTGATGTCAAGAGGAAAACTGGAAGGATAGCTCAGAACAGTCAAAGGGCCTACAGGATGGAAATGAGGACATTCTGCTTTTAACACAAACCAGGTAAAAGATAACCCAAACCTAGAACATATGGTTGAAAAGCAGAGGTATCACTGTAATGCTAGTATATTTCTTACTTGGACACCATGTCCTCTTTCAGGTAGCTTCTGATAAAGAACTGCATGTTCTAAATAAGAATGCCAACATCCCTAACCTTTTAAGACATTAGCAAAAACATTTCCTATTCTAACCACTAAATTTAATTTCTGAGTGGAAAATGAAAGTAGGCATTAAATGGCATGAACTCAGCTGTCCAAGGTATGAAGCCTTTAGACATGTAAAATGAGAGAAGACATGGACCAGTATGTACAAATTTGAGGTCTTTACTGATTATGCACTTTTCCACTTACATATAATGTACATGCATTAGAGACTAAATATAAAAACAAAGCCACAACATTGAAAGACTACATAAAAGAATACTGAACTAGGAAATATTTTCCTATGTAAAACTAAATCCAAAAAGTATAGGGAGTACATTATAACGTATGTCTGTGATATGACAACATCGCATAACTTATAAACTTCCATAAGACAAAGATACACAAATTAGAAGAAAATGAAAGAGGGAACAAAGAAGAAAAAAAAAAGAAAGGAGAAAAGGCAGATAAACAATTTTGTCCAGAAACTGAAAAATCTAATTAAGTTCATAAATTATAAAATATAGATCAAATTTAGAAGACAAGGAGGACATGACTGAACCTTATAGTCATTCAATCTTTTCTAAGCTACACATATCTTGACTATAAAATAAAGATAATACTTTATGATTCTGAGGGTTGCTAAAGGTATAGAATAAGATGCAATATTTAAAACCTCAAACATAATAGCTAAAATATACCATGTTTTCAATGAAGGGAAAAGTTTTCTCTACCTTTCCGCTTGAAAGAATAGAAAAAGGGTATTCAATTGAACAAAGGGGTAGAATAGGTAATGCAGGTGACAGGGACCATGTACAGATCGAGCTAAGTAAAATGTAAGTCTGATTTAAAGTGAGTCAGAGGCTTATAAAGGGAAATCAGAGCTGATCATATGCAAATATGTACATATTATTGTAATTAATCCTTTATTGCCATGTAGCTCAGATGTGTTCAAACATGGCACCCAGTTGTCTTATGTACTGTTCCTGCTCCAGGGTGCTGAGCACATGGCTTTCTTGATTAAGGGGGGGAAATCAAATTTCTTTTCCCTTCATTTACAGATCAGCACTTAGGGCATTCCTTGGTTTCTGACTACCTAGCAAGAATACATCAAATTTCAAACACAGCTCTTCTGAAAATCCAAGGGGAGAAGAATGCACTTGAAAACCCATTAGAAACGTGTGCCATGTCCTTTGACCACTCAGCTCCCCACCTCTTGTTCTGCCCTGAGTGTGAGACCTTATTCCAAAAGGTTGAATAAAAAAGGAAGGTAGACTAATGATTTTTTAAAAATCAGATACAGTCTTGCCCCACTAGCCCACCCATAATACTTTCAAATCAGCTGATCACTTATAGCAGAGGTTATTTAGAACAAAGTGGAGCTCCAGAGTCCATTTATTTGAATGTATTTCCATTTCAATCACCCTGCTTAGGAATTCGCCTCTCCTTCCTGTCACTTGGGGTGAACAGATGTGATTTTAAGGACTTACTTCACAAACTTCTGCTCAAAAAAAATAAAATAAAATAAAATAAAATAAAACAGAGCTCTATGGATAGGGTTTTTTTTTGTTTTGTTTTGTTTTTTTAATCCCATTTGGGGCATAAGATTCAAAAGTTAGTTCATTTCTGATCCTACCCTTGTGAGGGCATCATATTTTTATGGCCTTTCCATGTCCTTAGTTATAGGTTCTTTGCTGAGTGAGTTTTCCTCTACTCTGTGCATAAACAGATTAAAGTTGTCTGTCCAAGTGAGGCAGCAGAGACAAAAAAGACTGTTGCAAGTTTTTCATTTCATTTGGTATAATCATTGGTATAGAAAGGAATTCCTCTAACATGAGTGGAGCAATTAAAGTTATTTTTTCCAGAAAATAGGAAAGGATGGACGAATCTGAAGAGAAACAACTACATAGTTTCTTGTATAACAGGTACGCTTGTGACAAACAACCTTCTCTTTCATATAATTAGCTGAGAGCAGGGTTGATGTCTGCCCTAGGACTAAATGTGGATACAGACAGCCCACATTATGAACATTCATTCATGCAGTTGTTACTTCCTGGGTGTTATAAAAACATCAATAGCCAATACTGAAAAGCAATCTACAAGAAAAAAACAACAATTTACCATATATTTTAATCTTTATACGTTTAAGGAAAAACAATGACATTATCAACCAATGTGATATTTTTGAGTACTTATCATCATCCTATTATGCATTAATGTCACTCAAGCCTCCAAGAGAAGACAAGACTCCTACTTTCTCAATGGGAAGATAAAATTTAAACATACACACACAAAAAAAGCTAAAAAATATTAGCCTATTCTAAATAAATGATAAATAAATGGAGTGCATGTATGAGGGTAAGAGATGTATATGAGAATTCTCTATATCTCCATGTAATCTTTCTATGAACCTAAAACTGCTCCGAAAATAGTTTATTAAGTAATCAGTTATGATATATAATAGATAGATACATGATAGATAGATAGATAGATAGATAGATAGATAGATAGATAGAAGATAGAAAAATAAGAAAGTAGAAGTTCATTTAGACTAGAACTAGGCAGAGTCACAGAAGGCTTCCTGGAAGAGGTGCACCTTGATTGTGAACGTGAGTGAGGGCTTAATTGGTATACAATTAATAAAAGCAGAGAACTACAATGATCAAAGGTCAGGACCCCAAAATGTTTGAATTTCATAGAAATTATTCTCATTCTATCAAAAGGAGCATATTGGAAAGTACTTGGAAATAAGTTTGAAAAGTGGATGAACTAGAAGATAAAATTCTTGTTTTAAAATGGTAATATTGTAGAAGTGGGATTATTGGGTCAAGAGATCAACCAATGGACTTGTATGCATGCATATTAGCATAACCAATGAACACAGACACTGGAGTGGTAGGGGCTTGCCCTTGAGGGTGGGAGTGGGGGGGTCAATTGGGGAAAAAAAAGAGAAAAGTACCACTTCTAGGAATATATCCTAAGAAACTAGAAACACCAATTAAAAAGGATATATGCACCCCTATGTTCATAGAAGCACAATTTACAATAGCTAAGATTTGGAAACAGCCTAGGTGCCCATCAGCAGATGACTAGATCCAAAAATTATGGCACATCTACACAATGGAATACTATGCTGCTATAAAAAATAAGGAATTCTTACCATTTGCAGCCGCCTGGATGGAACTGGAGAGCATTATGTTAAGTGAAATAAGCCAGGCAATGAAAGAAAAATACCACATGATCTCACTCATTTATGGATAATAAAGAACATTATAACATGATGAACCCAAAGATAGATAAAGAGGCAGTAAAGCATCAAACAGACTGTCAAATTACAGCGGGAAGGTTGGGGAGGGGTGGAGGAAATAAGAGATCAACCAAAGGACTTGTATAGATGCATATAAGCATAGCCAATGGACACAAGACATTGAGTGGTGAGGGCATATATGGAAGTGGGGTGGGGGGGGGACAATGGGACGATATGACACATGTAATGCATTAATCAATAAAAAATGATAAAAAAGAGAGACATGTAATACTTTAAACAATAAAAAATACTCTGATCTCAAAAATAAAATAAAGTAAAGAAAATGGTAACATCAGTCACCTTACTAATTCAATGAGCTTACTCAATAGGGTCAAAATGCAGAACTAATTAAGAATGAGGTTGAGGTTCTCATAGCCTAGACTTGTGATTTCAGAAAATTTAGTGAGACCTTGAGCAAGTCACCTTTGACAGGAGGTGCTCCGGCCAGACTGAAATGCACCTAGCACAATAAAATTGGATATATTCAACAATCCAACTTGTGTTCAGCAGGACTAAGGAAATGAGGTCATATTTCAGGGGAGGAGGATATTCTGCAGAAATTTTTCTTGAAGGAAAGAGTTCATGGAGAGAGGTGCCAGGGGGTTATTTTTTTCTGAAGCAGACAGAAAAAAATAACCTTGTGTCATGGCAATTTGAAGGGTAGGAGGGAGACTTGTGCATTTAATTATGATAACACCAGTTTGTCAGGAAAGCTAAACTCATCGACAGAGTCTTTAATCATGAACACTGTCATCCCAGAAAAGGGCCTTCTTGCAACTGCCTGTTTGACAGATTCCGGATGACAGAGAGCCTGCAGACAGGAACCTGTCAATCCCGTCGCACAGAAGCCAGAGAGCTCCTGAATATGGTGTGGGCATGAGTGCGTGCTTGTGTGCGCGCGCGCGCGTGTGTGTGTGTGTGTGTGTGTGTCTTTTCATTTCCCTTTTGTTTCTTACCCTCCGTCCTTGAAAATTCTTTCCTATTGTTCTCTAAAACAAATTGGCAATGCCTATTTTGCTCCATTGCACATTTTCCTTCCCAAACCTTTGGCTTATTTCCTTGAAGGTGTTAGTTGTCTTCACAGTCTGCTTCGAAGGGCCGGAGGGAAGGTATGTTATTGAAAAACATTTTCAAGTTACGGTCTCTTTCCAGAACACCCCTCCACCCCTGCCTTTATCTAACCTCAGAATAGCAGCTTCTAAACCTGCTATTGGAGAGTTAGAGTTGGAGAGGTAGCTAGAGGCCACCCGCCTGGCCCAGATACCTGCAGCCAGGACCTGTGCCGATAAGAAGGTCAGGCTTTAATTGGTCTCTGGTTGACTCCTGCCCTTTCTTCCCTCTTCCCCAGCTGAGCAACATAGCAAGGAGTTCACCAGCTACCCACAGTCATTCACCTCCACAGACATGCAATCACTTTTCTGAATCAACAGCCTTTTCCTATTCCCGCATCACTCCTCTGGACACAGTCTTTAAAAATAACTTACTGATTTAGCATTTAAGTGGGGAACATTTATACTAATAACCAAGCTAAGCTATTGAGATGGGATGATCGTGTCCAGGAGGGAACCCTGGGCAAATATGAAAAGAACCCAAGTCCCCAAAGAGGTTAAGTATAGTTCCATGTCACCCAAGAGGGTATTAGAACGATGAGATGAGATGAGATGAGATGAGATGAGATGAGATGAGATGAGATGGAGAGAAAGTACGTATATGGTCTAGTGCAAGGAAGAGCTCCTAACCATGAGTCTGTAAGTCTGCAGGAGAGCTTCTGTGGGGAAGGGCAGAAGCCACAGCAGCAGAACCATCAAAGACAAACCCAACAAAGTGAAAAAAACACCAGAAGTAACATTCTACACCAAGGGCTTAGTTTTCTCAGCATGTGGTGATGGCAGATTTCCCTGTCTGGACCTCTGTCATTCTCAGACATTAATCAGGGGAAAACCTGCTATTCATTTTCTGTACATTTGAAGAAGAACCCTAAAACTTGTAAGTGGTTCAATATGGCTTGCTGCCATCTTCCATAAATACATTTCTGTGGAGGGAAAAAAAGTCCTGATTTTTCATGGAATCACAGGTCTTTTCTGGGTTTTGCTTTATTGGAACTTGTATGCCATTTGATAGTCATGTCCTGTCTTGCACCATCATTTGCATGACCTACTTTTTACTATTATATTGTTAGTGATTTGTATTGCTTACCTCCCTAGCTAGCTAATAAGTTTTTTTGAAGATACAAGACAATCAATTGTTAAAAATAAATGAACATTATATTTTCTACATGATAGCCAGCCATAAATATACTGCGTGGCCAGATTGTTATGTGTTTAGAGATCATAATAATCTGGCCATTCAGTGTATATTTTTTTAGTAATTGTTTAGAAGTTCTTTTTATTTAAATTTCATTCAATGTCTAATCCCTGGGTTCATGCAAGTTTCACCCGACTTTGTCAAGGTAATTCAACACTGCTCCTGTACCATATTTTTAATTCTGACATAGCAACACTAAAAGTGACTTTTGGTGAAGAAAGAAGTAATGCCATGGCCAGAGTGCCCCTTATAG
Source organism: Pipistrellus kuhlii (assembly GCF_014108245.1). NCBI lineage: Eukaryota > Metazoa > Chordata > Mammalia > Chiroptera > Vespertilionidae > Pipistrellus > Pipistrellus kuhlii. The sequence goes on from NW_023425562.1 coordinate 11,801,707, forward strand.
AAACTGGTGGTGAGCCAGAGTAACACTGATCCTGAAGTCTTGGGCAGGTGTTTGCAGGTTCCAGTTACACACTAAATCCACAGTTAAAAACCCCACAAAGCCTATTTTTCAATGTTCCTTACCATTTGTTGATCTATAGCATTAGTTATTTTATAGGAAAAAAATAAAAATATATGCTATGGAAAGGATTGTTATGGAGCAATCAAGCCACAAACTCTTTCTGTCTCTCTTGTGCCCACCAGAGTCTTGGCACAATTATAAACATCTGGGAAGTGCTTGATCAATCAAAGCTGAACTGAAGTGAATATTTCTGGACTCTTGTCCTGACTCTGTCACTATGCAACAAGCTACATTTGAGACTCAGTGGAGGTGACAGGACTGGGCTAGGGAGGACATGCTCTTCTTCAAGTTACTCAAGGTCACAACTCTATTGGGTGTTAGTATTTGTTACAGCCTGAATAAATAATATATTGTACACAAGACTTAAATGACAGTTTTCCTCTGACATGAGATAGATGCAGAGATGAATAAGATTCAAATTCACTTAACTGTGTCACTAAACCCATAGTTGCTTTTTGTCAAATTATGATTTTTTTACACCAGAGAATACAACTATTACACAGAGAATTTGGGAAATTTTATGTCATTTTTAAAGAATTATCACACAAAAAAATTGTTTGGAAATATTGAATCAGAGAACTTTTATAGTCCTTTTATATTCTAAGCTTTTGTGTTCCTTTGACTTGAAATAGGGTAAGAGGACTAGACAATGCTTTTCAAATGGTGTGTGTTTCACTCTTAGAGATTGCCTTTTGGTGGTGACAGTTTACATAATTTCCCTTTTTTAAAAAATCAGGGATTTTCATATTTCCGTATCTAGTTCTAATGAATAATGTTTTCTAACATTTTCTGAATTAAAAAGATAATTATTCTCTCTAACTGAACTACCTTGCCTTCTTGCAGGAGAGCAAGGTCTTTGCAATGTGCTTTTCAAAAGCAGATGTTGATTTCTCAGTCCCATCTTTCATTATATCCTCCTATACATCATTTGCTCTAGTCACACAAGCCAGAGTTGTTATCCCCATCCCCAAACTCTCACATTTGCCACACACCTTCACACTCATGCTGCTCCATTATCTGGGGAGCAGGGATGCCCTTTCATCAATCCTCAAACCAATCTAACTTCCATGGAGCCTTTTCCCGATGCATCATCACTATCACACAGTGGCTGTGTGCCTAGCCCAGGACATCTCAGGCTGTCTGATGTTATGGCCTACTAGAGGCCTGTGCATGACATTCGTGCACTAGAGGGGATGTCCCTCAGAGGGGCCTGCATCCTCTCACAGTCTGTGATCCCTCAGGGGATGTCCACCTGCCAGCTTAAACCAGCAGTCAGACATCCCTTTTGCAGCCCAGGGCTCTCGCAATCCGGGACTCCTTGTTTCTTACCACCTACCTGCAGCAGAGGCAAGAGAGGCTCGCTCCTGTTCTAGCCAGCCATGAGCCCAGCTTCTGATTGAGCAGTGCTCCTGCTGCAGGAGTGCACTGACCACCTAGGGGCAGCTCCTGCGTTGAGCATCTTCCCCCTGGTGATCAGTGCATGTCATAGCAACCAGTCATTCTGCCATTGGATTGGTTTGCATATTAGGGTTTTGTTAGATAGGATTGATTCTACATCTGTGCTCTCTTGGGGAGTTAATTATAACTGTTTTTCATTCATTTTATTTCCCTTAAACAACCTAGCTGAAGTGATATCTAAATGTTCATTAAATGAATGAAATGATAGATGAAGTAACCATAAAAGGTAAATATCTTTGGTTATAAAAAAAAAAAAAAAAAAAAAAAACTACACTTGAATTCAAAAGTTTAAACTGGTTTCCAACTTGTTCCAGACATGGTTTAAAATGAACTTAAAATTCTTTTAAAAATCCTCCCACTCCTAATTATCTGATATTCTTTATACTTTATACAAAGGCAATGGAAAGGAAATAAATTTTTTCTACAGGGTTTTCTTGCCCTGCTTCTATACCCTACAGAAAGAATTAATAAACCAACATTATTTCTAAAACTGGGTATATATAAATTGATGGTTCTAGTATCCAACCTAAGATGCGGAGGTAGAATAAGACTCTAACAGCATAAATTTTTGTTAGAGGGAGAAACTACCACCACATATAACAAATCAAAAACTTTAAAAATGGAAAAGAGAAAATTACTTTCCCTCTGTGGGAATGAGCATTGACAAGGAAGAGGGGGGGAAATGCACTTTTTCTTTTAAGTTATTTCTAAACCAAGGGGAAGAAATTAAGAATGAAGATATGTGCTAATACAAAAGCTACGACTTTGTCCTCACTGCAAAATTGCTTCATCTCTAAACTGCAGAGGGGTAGTATACCATTTAGCACAGGACCCAAGGCACAAAGCTGACGACTGCTAACATGGACAGATTACTTCATCCTGGCCAGGTACTGTGCTAAGCTCTTTACCTGATTATAATATTTTATCCCTACAATAGCCCTCTGAACTGTGAATTGAGTACAGGACTCTTATTATCTCCATTTTTCACATGACGCTTAATAAGATTAAGTTACCCAAGACGACAGGGTTAGTAAGCTATGAGACCAGGATTCAGACCCAGGTAGTCTGATTTCAAAGACCTAACCATTTCCCATTCCCAGTTGACTTGAGGTGAGGAAATCTGAAATGTAACCTCAATTCTATATTGGAGCCAGATTTTGTGCATGAGGCAGAATTTCAACAAATCTGGACTGAGGATAAGATTTTCTAATTTAAGAGACTGGCAACATCAACAAAGATGTGGAAGTGAAAAATAAGATATCTACAGGGGAGAGAATGACCCAGAGAAAAAGGAACACAATGTCTATGAGTGGGCAGGGCTGGTAAACTGACCTACGGAGTGTTTTTGTACAACTGGTGATTAATGAATGTGCTTATTGTTGTGTGTTTTTTTTTTAAGTTCCTAAAAGAATACTATTTCATGATCCTTGAAAAGTATATGAAATGTATAAACTCTTATGGAATTTCATTGTCCATGAATAAAGTTCTATTGAACACAGCCAGGCTCATTCATTGTGTATTGTCTTTGGCTACTTTGGGAGAACTGAGTAGTTAAACATAGACTATGGGGTCTGCAGAGACATGTTCTCATCTTTTGTTAAATACTAGTAGCCCTGTGCAGGAATCTGTACACCAGTAACTTGCTGCAGCCTTCCAGTAGCTCTCTACCCGCTGCCCTGCCCTCCTAAAGCTCCCCTCACAACCCTTCCCTTCTGTTCCCCGCTCATAGCTTGCTGCCTTGCCCCCTCCTGTAGCTCTCCGCTGCCCACTTGTAGCTCGCTGTTCCACCTTCCTGCTGACCTGAGATCCGGTTGTTACATGGTCGGTCGTTACACTTCACAGCATAACTATCATTTGCATATTACATCTTTATTATATAGGATTTTTTTTTTTTAAGTTTAGTGAGTCCTGATCTAGAGAACTAACAGAGTGATGTTTAAAAAAGTAGGAAGTATTTAAAAACAGGCTTAATCACAATCTGAAAGGTACTGGAACTGGAATGCTGAAAGATTTTTAGACATAAAATTATATAACCAGGACCTGAGACTTTAAGAGTGAAAAGAAAAGACATTCTCAAATTACATTATCTTATGTAATGATTATTTACTAAGTTCACAAAGGGGAGCAAGACAGCAGGGCAACAGGCTCAGCCTGGGACCTGGGTCTTGTAGGCTTCAAGGAAAGCAATTCATCTACAGCAGGACTCTCTCCATGACCTCAGGGAAGCCACCAGCCCAGGGCTTGTGGCATTCACTTCCCCAAGAAAGACTACTGTGTTTACCCGAAAATAAGACATCCTCTGAAAATAAGACCTGCTTATAGGTTTCCTTCTGAGTGAAATATAAGGCATTCCCCTGAAAATAAGGCCCCCCTAGGCTAAACATGAGAGATTTGGTCCACTGATTCTGAAAGAAATGGAGTCACAAGAAATTCACCAGGAAAATCAGGAATTGGATTGTTATGATGATGTTCTAGAAGATGATGACATGATTGTCATTGAATAAAGGAGTGAATTCTTGATACTGTAGGATTCACAGTTTGTCTGGTTTGTGTTGACAATAAATGTGTACCGTATTCTTCTTCATGAAAAAATAAGACAGCCCCTGAAAATAAGACCTAGCGCATCTTTGAGAGCAAAAATTAATATAAGACACTGTCTTATTTTCGGGGAAACAGGGTATCTGTTAGATAGATTCATTACAACCTAATGTGGAGCATGCCTCATTCCCAAACGGACAGTGGGTAACCACCTATATTCTAGCCTGCCCACAGATGCCCTTGGCTGAAACTGGTCCATGGTCCAGACAAGGGCAGGAAATCAGATTCTATTCTAGGCAATCAGAGCAGAAACTCCAGCAAATGCACCAGAATCGCCTGAGGCATTTTCCTTTGAAGAGAGATGTGAATGCAATAGCCCCTTAGCACTTTAAGAATTCCTCCCTGTGTGAGAGTTAAAAGACTGCTCCAGACCCAGGCTACCTCAAGCACCACATCTACCCTGGCTTCAGTGGAGCCTGCACCTCAGCAGCTGTCCTCTGGCTGCCCTGCTTTAGGCTTCTCAGCTACACCGAGTATCTTATTGGCCCTAAGTATCCAAAGAAAGACAAGCTCCAGGTCTGAATTCTAATTGTGTGTCCTAAAAGCTTAGTCCACGTTATCTACTTTTTTAACCACTTCCTCCTTCTGTAGCATTCTGTAGTTTTTACTGCAATTATTTTGTTCTTTTCCAAAAGAAAGAACACAGGAAGGAAGGAGGGAGGGAGAGTGGGTGGGAGGAAAGAAGCTGAGAGAGATCCCCTTGCGAGTATGTGTCTCCATTAGTGACGACAAGTCAGTAGGCAGTCAGTCATTTATCCTCCTTTGAAGATCTTTATTTGTGTCATACTTGCTTGGAATAAAATAGCAAAAGATTATCTTTATACTAGCTTAGCAAGTCCCTATAGTTTTCAAATCTGAGTTCTTAAAAAGGTCTTTGTCCTTCTCTCTTCTGAAGTATTTGAACTATTAAACAGAACAGCAGAAAAATAGTTTGCAGGAAACTTTATCAAAGGAGAGAAAGGTAAAGTGCACCTGCAGAAATGAGCCTGGAGAGAACCCGCTTCTAATCCTCACGCTGTCACTCACTAGCTGTGAGATCTTAAGGAAGCCAAAACTCTTTGGAGCCTCATATTTGTCGGTTATGAAATATGAATAATAATACTTCTGTGCATGCATCCCAGCTGGCTCTGGTGGTGATAAAATGGAAAAAGATAACACATTCAAGCTTTAGAAATGTCAAATAAAGGATCCATGTGAATAAAGAATGTAAATATTAGTGTATAGAATAAACATTGCTGGGCTGCAGAAGAATGGTGCCAGGACAGATGGATAAGGGGTTGTTTTGTGAACAATTTGGAATTTCATCAGGATCTTGAAGAAAGAAAAAATTCTAGGCTGGAAGACTAGTGTGGCAAAAAGCGTGGAAGCCAGAAAGCCTGAAATATGTTTAAGGGGAAGTAAGGAACAGCATGGATGGAACCAACTGAGTGTGCCAGCAGAGTCAGGGTGATGAATGTGGGAAAGGTAAGATGAAGTCACCCAGCTGGAGGACTCGGATGCCAGGGTCAGAAATTTGGAATGTATTCCCGGAGACAAGGAGCAGTATTCTTAGACTAATTACTGACCAAGATTATGCAGGATGGATTAGAGATAGAATGGGGGGTGGACATAACTGTTTAGATTACAAGCTGTTGCTTTCACCTACCCAGGGTTGAGGTAAGGAGCTACCCTGAGCTGTGGCTGTGCTGGTCACCCTGAAAGATGAAGATGTAAAGGGAGGATGAAGAACCTCTTTCAAGATGATGGCATAGGAAATGGTGAAGTCATGCTGTCCCAGGAGAAGGCATTAACTTACTTCCAGCCTCAGTTTTTGGAGGTGATGGTATCTGGGGCTTTACAGGATTCTAATACATCACACAGAAAAAGACTTTGAGAAAGAAATGAGCCTGAAGGGGATTGGAACTACAGAGAAAGACAGGAGGGAACCATTTCCCCAGCTTTTTCAATTGAGCAAGGTTCTCTGAAACTAGCATGAGGGAGGCTTACAGAGATCCAGACAGAAGGGAGACAGCTCCACGGGAGCTTGAATAATGGAGAAAGAAACAGAACTTTCCAATTAAAGCCACTGACAGTCTAAACCTGACCTTCTCCAGAGGTCTCCCACACAGAGGAAAACTGCAGTTTAAGCCAAATGTCTATGGACGAGGCGAATGGGGAGCCAAACACCTAAGAAGGCTGATTTATATTTAAACACATTACTTTTATTACTTTCCTGGAAATTTGACACCAACCCTCATTTTAAACCAGACAAAGCAGCATAATTTTTTTTTCCAAAAATGATTGACACTCAAAAGGTAATACACTTTAAATTCCTCCAATTAAAGCAAATTTAATTTTAAGTTTAATTAAAGGAAACTTTAATTAGAAAGAAGATTAAATTTTAATTAAATTTCTCTAAAATCTTCACACTGGCCTTTACAGCTAATATTTGTCAGAAACCAAATCCCTTCTTAATATTCTTAAATTCTATTCTAGCATTTTCCTTCATATTAAAGCAGCGTCTCACCAGCTGTACCTGCCACAGGGAAAATGATTCCCTTCTTAAAATACTCGAAATGCAACTGAGGAACCAAAGTCTCCCTGGGCAGAGAAGGGAAAACAACAGGTTCTATTATTGATGAGATTTTTTTATTTTCAATCTCTTCCCAGGCCTTTCGAGGCGATTAGGTACGGTGGGCCTGCTGGGAGCCAGTTGCGTTGTATCCATAACATCAACAAATATTTATGGAACACCTACTGTGTGCATGGCCCTGCACTAAGTTCCCTATCTAGCAGGGAAACGTTGTTAAAATATTAGCTCAACCGGAGACAAAGCCTGGACCAGCTTTGCCACCTGAGTTCTTGGGCAGGTCTCCACTCCCACAATCAAGAAGAGAAACACAGTATCCTGATGATGGGTGATTCAGGGATCTCTCCAACTAACCCTCCCTGCTGGATGCCTGACACAGCTCCCTAGTGGGAAGGGCTCTGAGGTTAGGAATGTAAGTCTGAGATTCTGGACCTAAATTGCTGTGAGATAGCTATATTATTTTTAGGGATAACCTACACTCTCCATGTCTCACATTTCTCATCTGTAAAATAGGGTCATAAAACCTGTGGTGCCTACTTCCCAAGGAAGTCACCAAGATCAAATGAAATAATGCAGCTAGAAAAAGTTTCTGAAAATGGCAGAGTGCTACATATTTTTATATACAGTGAGTGGCCAGATTATTATGATCTTTGAATGCATAATAATCTGGCCACTCGGTGTATATCCTATATAATAAAAAGCTAATATGCCAATTGTCCCCTCAACCAGGAGTTTGACTAGAAGGCAGGCCGGCCAACTGCCCATCCATCCATGTCCCCTCCCCCTGGCCAGGCTGGCCAGACCCCACCGATGCACAAATTCATGCACCCGGCCTCCTGTAATATATATATATATATATATATATATATATATATATATATATATATATATATATATATTGAGTGCCCTCAGAGATCATAATAATCTGGCCACTCAGTGTATAACCACCTCTGATAGCCACATTCTGCGTCCTCATCCTGGGCCTCCCAGAACCCAACTCTCAGTCAACTTGTTCCCAAAGCCAGTGCTCCACTAAGCCTCCAACAGGGAATAGTTGCTTTATATATGAATGTCAACCTCGAGTGCTTTATATTTACAAATAAGGATAGAGAGCAGAGTCCTGCCTCTGCCTGCAGACACATGAACCAGCTATAAGAGTGAAGTTAAAGTGAGGATAAAGAATTTCATTAAGAGAAAGTTACTTTGAGTTTGCTTAACAACAAAAAAAAAAATTCTTCTTCAGGATAGTAGGTTGGGTTTCCAAATCACAATGAAAAGGGCTGTACTGAGCTCTGTACCTGCCACTCTAGGTCAGTCCCCCCGCCACCCCCACCCCAAACCCATTTTCTTGAGTAGCCTCTATGGGCAAAGACCTGTGCTGCATGCTAGAGAAGATGCACTCTAACTTTATCTCCCTAACACCTGGAATCTCCCTCACTCCAGAGCATCTTCTTCTACTCACCCTGTCTTCAAAATTTCTACCAACCCAACTTGTCCAAGAATCCTGTCTGATTCTTGACATCCTTCCTCCTGAATTCCTATGTGCCTCTGGATTGGGTCACAAACTGGGGAACACACAGTGAAGCCTCTGAGGCGGAGTCTGGCTCCCTGCTACTAGTATACAGACCCCAGTCTAGGTCCTGTTATTTCGCCTGCCTGCAGCTTCTCCAAGGAAGGACCTTCAGTTTCATGATCCTTCTGTAGCCCTTGCAGTGTCCGGGCCACTGCTGCAGACACAGGCGGTTATCAAAAAATACTTACTAAATAACTGCATCTTAAAACAGAGCAGAAGCCTTATTGTCATTTGTGAAGTTCAGGGTACACCAGAAATGTAATGATTCTCACAAAGCAGCAGGGACAATGATTAGAGGAGACAAGAAAAAAAGCAAAAGAGAAGGATGGTCAGAAACAAAAAACAGGAGATGAAAGAGAAGGGATTAAATCAGTGGCTTTGGCACAGGGTAAAGGTGAGAATGTGGAGGGTGGCTTCTCCTAGAGGTGGGTGCGAGGTTGACAGGCCCCCAAAGTGAGAGAAAGAGATCAAGGACAGGCTGGCCTGTGTGGGTAAGTGGTTGAGCATCAACCTATGAACCAGAATTTACGTGCTTGGGTGGCAGGTTCAAATTCCAGTAGGGGACATGCAGAAGGCAGCCCATCAATTATTTTCTTTCATCATTAATGTTTTTATCTCTCTCACCCTCTCCCTTCCCCTCTGAAATCAATAAAATATATTAAGTCAAGGGAGAGGACTCAGATAAGATTGTTTCCATGGCCAGCTCTGGGCCTGTGGTGACCCATTAGTCAACTGTAAAATGGGTACAGTGTGATTTTTGTGTTCCCGCTTTGAGGTCTAATTATTTGTTTATAAGGGGCTTTGAACTCTCCAGATGAAAGACAGCACAAACAGTTCAAAGGATGGTTCTAGACCATTATTAGCTGTGGTTAGTTACAAAATGAGAGGAAAGACACGGCCATTTTCACGCACCTGTCAGCTCAGCCTTTATTTTTATCATTTGTAGGATTTTGGTGGCTAAATTAAAATTGCTCTCTATTACTTTGTTCACTGGCAATTAAAAAAAAGGATCAAAATGGGACTCGTAACAAGGCAGCTAAATGCTAATTTTGCTCTCTCTAGAAAGGTAAAACATACATTTCAGGAATCCTTTACTCTTTACACTTCCAGTCTGTAGGAACTTTAGAATTTTAGAGGATATATGACTATTCTTCTGCCTCAAAAACTGGCTAAGAGAACTGAAGAAGAAAGAGAAACTCACTAACTTAAATGTTGATTTTTCCTTCTTTACAATAGTTGCCAAACTGCCAAATAATGGAACACATTTTTTTTTCTTGCTGAATCTCTGAATAGAACCTGGTTTTTGTTATTAAAATGCTTCCAATAAATCCTGACATTCATTCATTCTTCCTCTCTCTCTCCTCTCCTCTCCCTGTCTCTCCTCCTTTCTTTCTTCCTTTCTCTCTCCCTCTCCCTCTCCCCTGCTCCCTCCTTCCTTTCCTCCTCTTCCCACCATTTCCCTTAAATAACACATTCTTTGGGGAGTGAGTTTCTCAAGGATCCAAAGGGATTGGAGTTTGATAACTTTCTTTTCCTGTTCTGGCTGAAAAATTCTTTGGGGTCCCTTTTCCAACAAGGGCTGTTGCGTACTGGTCATGTCTGCCTCATGCCAAGCTTCCCATTTGCCTCTGGCTCTCTTTTCTTTCTTGCCTTTTCTGTGACCTTTATGCTTCCAGAAATACAATCACTGAGAATCAGCTTGTTTCAATCTTAATTATTGTTTCTATTCTAGCTTTATTGAGGTATACTTGACAAGTAAAAGGTATATATATTTAAGGTGTACAATGTCAAATATATATTCTAATACAGAGGAAATATGCTAATTGACTGCCATGCCCTCAAAGATGGTAGCATCCACAGCCACAAGATGGTGGCACCCAGTTCCCTTAGCCTTGCTGGGGCAGCAGGCGCACAGTACAGCCAGGCCCACCTCCAGGCAGTTCTGGCCACTCCGCGTACCTGCCTCCCAAGTACCTCAGGCCCCTCAGCCCTTCAGCTACCCAGGGCCATCCTGAGGCACAGGCAAACCTCAGATAGTGGCTGCCTAGCTGGTCAGCTCCTGCCTGAGGGAGGACCAAACTACTGAACAATCAGGCTGCGTGGGGCGACCTGGCCAGCAGCAGGGGCAGTATGAGGCAACCAGGCCAATGTGGAGGGGTGCAGTTGGGGACAACCAGGCTGGCAGGCAGGTGAGCAATTATGAGCCAGCAATTCAGGGTTGTGAGAGGGATGTCCAACTCCTGGTCTAGATGGGCAGTTGAACATCCCCTGAGGGGTCCCAGATTGGAGAGGGTGCAGGCTGGGTTGAGGGCAAACCCCCTCATGCACAAATTTCATGCACTGGGCCTCTAGTATATATATAATATATATAATGAAATGAGTATCACAATCAAGTTAATTAATATATCCATCACCTCATATACTTAGGATTTTTCTGTGCGTGGTGGGAACACTAGAGATCAAATCTCTTAGCAAATTTCAAGCATACAATACAGTAGTAACTATAGTCACTAAGCTGTACATTAGATCTCCAGAACTCATTTATCCCACAGGGCTGAACTTTTGCACCTTTTGACCAACATCCACCCCCTCTGCAGCCTCATGCTACCACCATTCCACTCCCTATATTTATATCTGCCTTTTTTAGATTCCACATATAAATGAGATTATGCCGTAGCCATTTGTCCTTCTGTCTCTGGCTTAGTTTACTGAACATAATGCCCTCCAAGCTCATCCATGTTAACACAAATGGCAATGGCAGGATTTCCTTCTTTTTTAAGACTAAGCAGTATTATAGATACACACACACATACACACACACACACACACACACACACACACACACACAGGGTCACGTTTTATCTTTTCATCCATCTACAAACACTGAGGTTGTTTGTGTATCTTGGCTATTGTGAATAATGCTGCAATGAACATGGGAGTAAAGATATATCTTCAGGACACTAATTTCATTTCCTCTAGATATATACCCAGAAGATAAATGCCTGAATCAACTTTAAATTTTTGGAGAAACTTCAATACTGTTTTCCTCTGACCTTTGAGAACCAGGGCTAATAATAGGTTTTGCTTTGACATATTCCTCATTCTTCTCCTTTCTCTCTTACATATAACAGTTAATTCACCTAAATGAACATGCACATGCAGATGGAAATTATTATAGGAAAGAGCAAAGGTGTGAACTGCTCACACTCTATTTCCTTCTCCATTGTAGATTAATCCTCAGAGGTAGCCTGACTCATAATCTATATTTTTAAATACTGCTTGAAGATGACAAGTCTAACCCAGAACAGGGAGTTGAGAATGATTTGGCTTGAAACTAAAATTTGAAACTTCTGTTTCAACTGCTAAAGCTATGAGTTGAGAGAATTCTACAAACTATTATCCCTTCACAATATAAGGCGCTGTCTAATCAACAAATGGAGGTGATGTAACCCACCCAGGTGGGCTGCTAGAGCAAATATTCATGTTGCCCCTGATCCAGGAGAGACACAGGATCACAAATTATGCTGTGGGCAATATTAAAAACTTCCCTGTCTCCTCCAAAAAATCTTGTGACAATTTCTAGGTATTCCTGGGTATTCTGTTAAGGGCTTTTCAACCCTTAGCAATAATTGTGTACCACATGACTACTCAATCTAAAATATCTTAAATGTGTGTTTAATGAATCCTCTTTTCACAAGCTGTTTCTCCAGTGATGCAACCTTTTCTTTTTAGTAATTGGTGTTGGTTTTCTGTTGTTGTTGTTGTTGTTGTTGTTGGGGGCATATTATCCTAGAAGCCTGGTGCATGAAATTCATGCACAGAGCGGGGCAATTCCTAAGCCCAGCCTGCACCCACTCCAATTGAGGACCCCTTGGCGGATGTCTGACCACTGGTTTAGGCCCAATTGGTTGGACACCCCTCTCACAATCTGGGACCACTGGCTCCTAATCACTCACCTGCCTGCTTGCCCGCCTGATTGCCCGCCTGATTGCCCCTAATGCCTCTGCCTGCCTGCCTGATCAACCCTAACTGCCTCTGCCTGCCTGACTGATCACTCCTAACTGCCTCTGCCTGCCTGACTGATCACCCCTAACTGCCTCTGCCTGCCTGCCTGATCACCCCTAACTGCCTTGGCCTGCCTGACTGATCACCCCTAACTGCCTCTGCCTGCCTGCCTGCCTGCCTGCCTGCCAGCCCCCAACTGCTCTCTCCTGCCAGCCTAATTGAGCTCCCTGCTGGCCTGATAGAGTCCCAAACTGCTTCTTCCTGCTTGATCACCCTTAACTTCCCTCCCTTGCTGGCCTGATCTCTCCCTCAGCTGCTCTCCCCTGCCAAGCTGGTTGCCCCCAACTGCACTCCTCTGCTGGCTTAATCTCACTCCTAACTGCCTCTGCCTGCCTGATCACCCCTAACTGTCCTCTTCTGCTGGCTTGATCTTGTCCCCAACTCCCCTCCTCTACTAGTCAATTTGGTTCTGATTTGTCAGTTTCTATGCCAGTGAGTGTCAAAAGCTCCACCTCCTAGGCATCCATTGGCTCCTCAAGATTGACTCAGATTTGGTTCTGATTGGTCAGTTTCTATGGCAGTCAGCATCTCTGGGCCAATCAATGGGGCCTTATCAGAAAGGCAGGACTGATCAGAAGCCCTGGTGAAAGGAAGCCTGGAGAGAAATGGATGCCTAGATGTTGGCTAAGCCAGGAGAGAAAGAGAGGCAAGTTCTGATCAATGGCTGTCACAGAGGCTACAGATAAGACCCTGCCTCTCTCTCTGCAGGCCTCTCTCTGGACCTGATCTGTAGCCCTCTAGGCAGTCAGTGCTGGGTCACCATGGCAACCCAGCACTGACTTCCAGTTTGGTCCAGACTTTGGTCATAATGGCTGTTACAACCCTGGATCTTTATTATATAGATAAAGAGATAATATGCAAATAGCCATCATGCCCTCAGGCCCTCATGCCCTTGCATTGGGGCTGGGGAACCTGAGGCCACACTCTCTGCCCCAGCACTGGGGCCATGGGACCTGAGGCCACATCCTCTGCCCTGGCTCTGGGGCTAGGGGATCTGAGGCTGTTCCCCCCACCCTATGGAGTTTTACATGGGTGGGACCAGGTGGGTCTGGGTCTCACATGATTTCAAGGCATGTGTAAGTGGGTAGGGACTTGACTCTGGATCTCATGACATGCCCCAGACTGTGACAGAGGGAGATTTTAATATACATTTTACTAATTTTCTTTCATCTCTGACACTTTTGTTATAGAGAAAGGGCAAATAGCAGTATAAAATATTTCCTCTAATTCCCTTTTAATTTGCACGAATTTCACACCCTGGGCCACTAATCTGTATAATAAAAGCCTAAGTGACCATTGCAGTGGAACAACCAGGTGCTGCTCCTGGTGGTTAGTGCGCTCCCACAGCGGGAGCACCACTCAGCCAGAAGCTGGACTCATGGCTGGCGACTGCAGCAGCAGTGGTGGGAGCCTCTCTTGCCTCCACAGTAGTGCTAAGGAACAGTGAGCTGAGCAGTAAGGAGCAGCAAGAAGGCAGACAGTAGGGAGAGAGGGGTCCTAGACTGCAAGAGGGATGTCCGACTGCCAGTATAGGTCCCTGTGGGGAGCAGACCTAAGATGGTAGGCGGACATCCCCCAAAGGGTTCTGGAATGTGAGAGGGTGCAGGCCAGGCTAAGGAACACTCCTCTCCTCCTTCCCTCCTCCTTGCACAAACTTATAATATAAATGACAAATTATACCAGTGCCTCTAGTATAATATAACACCAAAGTCATTTCAAAAATTTCTTAGAAATGATAATTCAAAAACAACAATAAATAATATTCAGGGTAAGAGCAATAAGATCGAACTTTTAGAAGACTCCACATGGTCTTTCTTTTATCCTCCCTCTCTCTGAGTTCTATTCCCAAGGAAACCTCTACCTAAACATTCTACTGTAAACACACATACACGTGATACCCCCTTCACTTTCATACACATAAACATGGGGCTTCGCATGAGCTTCATTTCCAAGACCTCTCATTATTTTCAAGTGGCTTTGTTTGTTCCCTTACAACACCCCAAACTCATCTCTGCCTTATCATCCATCCCCAAATATATGAATTAAGAAACTAAAAATAAAATTACTGAACTATTATTTCAAGCAGTGGAGTAGATAAGAGATGACTTGTATTCTGATCCCAGATTTACAAATAATTGGTTTTATGACCCAGAATAAATGACTTCATCTCACTAAGTCAAATTCCCTCATCAGTAACAAGGACTATTACTATTCTGCTTATTTTTCAAGGTGGTTGTGAGACACAGTTTAGACGTGAATATACGCCTGAAGTCAAATGTTTATTACTGTCCACATCTACCTTGTGATATCTCTGTCTCAGGCATCCTTTCTGATAGCAATCTCCAATGAATAGCAACTTCCCTATTCATTCATTCTTTCATTTATTCAATACCCATTTATCTACTCTTAGCCAGGCCTCAGGAGTTCACACACTCACAGGAAAGGCAGGCATCTTATCAAAATTGCACCCCTGGGAGAGAGGTGCCCAAAGTGTGAGGGGCATCTCACCCCATCTGTGAAAGCATAGAAAGATTGGAGGCAGTTCATCAGTGTCTGTAAGGAGTGTACCTGTCTTTTATTTTCCTTTTCTATCTCAGTCACTCACCATTCATTACTCTTTCCTAATAGGATCTTCTTCTGAGAAACTTACTCTTTTCCCACCTGGCCAGGGAGCAAAGTCAACCCATGCTAATTTGGCACTCCTTCCTGACACGGTGACAGAGAGATTTTAAACAGATGACTTTCCTGATTATAGCCATGGCCTCTGACCCAGCGCTCTCTGCTATGAGACATTTCAGTCATTACCTTTTCTACTCCTCCACAGCTATCTCAGTTCCTCTCTCATGCCTGGTTCTCAGCCTTCTCTGTGAGTAAGCAGTATCCTTCCATTAAATGTCATTGTTGCTTTAGTTAGCCAGAGTTCCTGTAACAACAACAAAAAACAATTTAAAAACAACACTAAATAACAACACTATGTCTATATGCTCTGTGCAATGTGTCTTTGTGAAAGCATCTGAAACATTCATACCTACCTGAGGGCTCAATCCAGATTTACTTATTTATTTTAAATAGGTTTTTATTGACTTCTAGAGAGAGAAAATAGGAGACAGAGAGATAGAAATGCTGATAAGAAAAGAACTTCATCATTCAGCTGCCTCTTGTGCACCCCCTACTGAGGATTGAGCCCACAACCTGGGCATGTGCATAGACTGGGAATCCAACTGAGGACCTCTTGGTTCCTTGGCAGACATTCAACCACTGAGCCACACCATCTGGGCAATCCATATTTATTAATTCAACCATCAAGTATCGCTGAGCATAAGCTATGTGCCAGGCATTGTACCCTCATGCAGACTTAGTCCCACAGGGAGACAGTTAATAGGTAATTGGAAGTACAATGTGTGGTGAAGAAAGGCAGGGCCCTACTGCAACAAAGGAGTTCTATTTTTCCTTAGACATAGGAGATGAAGAAGAATCTGCTCTGTAGAGGATGGAGAGATAGAGTTCCTGAGGAGCTCTCACATATCAATATCTCACATATCAATATCTCACATATCAATATCTCACATAGCAACATGCTGAGGCCATAGAATTTGCATATTAGCCTTTTATTATATAGGATGCTTTAGGACCTTACACAAGTTATTTATCTTTAGCTTCCTCATCCCCAAATAGATATGATTGTAGTTGAGATGTGTCCAGTAAAGCTAGAATACAGAGTTTTGGGGGCAGGAAGGACATATGGTTGGATGAGTGGAGGCCAGGTCACAAAGCTCTTGTGGACCCAAGAGCTGTATAAGTCTGGACTTTATCCTCCAGGATGGTTTTAAGGAAAATTCCATGACCACTTATGTATTTAGAATGTCATTAAGTCCATACTACAGAGCTAATTTTATACAGCCTTGCATTTTTCAGTGTATATTTTTTTGTGGTTTTTTGTTTTCAGGAGGATTAGTCTTATTTTTCTAAACACATTGTACATTACATGAAGTCAAGATCAATATCTCACATAGCAACATGCTGAGGCCATAGAATGTGCTTAATCTGTATTTCTTGATTAATCATCTGGCCCCCTTTTAGACATCTTAATCAATAACATTTATAAGGTTTAATACAGTCATATATTATAAAGCAGAGATAAGAAATCCTAGAGCACAGAATTTCAAGTTTACACAACATTTTATGAAGAAAAATTTGCTTTTATTTTCCAAAGCCTTACATTTAGCCTGTATGTGATATAGGTGGGTGGGTGTCTCTTTGATGTGTATGGAGAAGTCTTTGAGAGGTAAATTGTGAGGCCTGCTGATTGTAGAGGCCTAAGTAGAAATGGAGTAAAGGAGATACTTATGTGCAAGAAATCCAAGCAAAATAAACCTGAAGGCAGGGAAAGAAAGATGCAGGAGGAGTTAAAGTAGGATAAAGGTTAAAAAAAAAAAAAAAAAAAAGGGAATTCACAGAGGCAACCAGGTTAATAATCTATTTGGCTGGTGGGTCCAAACTCTTCTTTGGGGACTACTGGATTTAGTGGTTCAAAGGGAAAAAATATATACACAAATAAATTTAGAAAAATCAATGATGACTTTGTAGACTGTTAATGACTTGACTTGAGTGAGTTATGTTGTTTTCTTTTGTTAATCTTTCCCCATAAATAGAAACACAGATCACAAACACACTTGGATTCCAGTGTACCCCAGCTCCTCTTAGAATTCACATACTCTGGATCCTGCCCTCTGGACCACACAATTCCTCTTCTCCTTCACAAAGATAAATTTCATATCAGCCCAGCACTCAGCCATCATCTATTCTCCAGGGAAGAGTATATAGCATGACCTCCCTTGAAATATTGGCTCTATTTACACAGGTTTGCGTGGACCACATTACTTATGAGTCACCAAGGGGAAATGGAGCCTCCAGTAGATAAAGCGATCAGCACAAACCTCTGTAAATAAATCTGAAATTCCAATGAAGGTCATGCCAGGCTTGATTTATTCCTCAGCACCCTATGAAATAATGTTGACCAGGTAAATAGTTTTCATTTTTTTCTCCATCCATGTAAGGGAGAGCCTTTTAGCCTCCGGGAACCTATTGTGCATGTAACAGTGAGCATCTGGGTAGGGAGAGAATACACCCTGAAGGAAATAACCTCTTCTTATTACATTAGATTCTCAGCACTGAAAGGCCAGGTCATAGAGCAACAATTTTGTTTTGTTTTTAAATTTAATCTGGTGGTAAAAGTTCTTATAATAGAACTTAATTGGGGAGCTACTGTTCACCAACAGAAGGTATTTTTATTCAATAAACAGAAATGAACCATCTCCTTATAGGAAGCACTGAGCAGAGCATCAGGTTAATGACTAAAAAGGAGATGAAGGCAGATACGGCATGGTCCCTGAAAGCCTCCCTGTGTCTCCATTGAAACCCCCCAACTATTCAATGACTATGGCAATTTAATAAACCACTCAATTTGATAAATAAATAACCATTCAGTCAATGGGTATGTATTGAGAATTTCCTAAGGATAAGATTATATGCTAAATATTGAGGTGGTGAGAGAAATTAAAATGAGGTAGAAATAAAATGAAAGCATAAGAAATTTTTTTCCTAGCCCTCAGCAGGTAATAATGCAGTGGAATTTTATTCTATAAATAGTCATCCTAGTAAGAAAGAACAAACTAATCAAATTAGGTATGTGTGTTTTTTAATTTTAGAGCTCAAGAACCATACACCTTTTCTAAGCTAAATTATCTACTTTCCCATCTGTGTTATTATACATAGCCCATGTGTACCAAAGGGACTTTATGACCCCAAATAATTGTCCTTTAAGCAAGAAGAAGAAAAAAAAAAACAAACATGATGTTGCTAGAAAATCTTGAGAGAATTATTTAAGAAAGTAAAGAGAAGGCTAGGAAAGTAAAAGATAAAGAACTAAACATTTATTACTTATTTAAAGAAGATGCCAATAATTTCAGAAGCATGCATTAAGAATTTTCACTCTCAAAATGACTCTTTGAAGTATTTACACAACTAATGGCAACAGCTCTGGCTTTCATTTCTATCTGGAATTATGATAAAAGATACCTCTTCACTGTATATGAGTGCCATTAGAAACTACAGAAATACTAATCTCACTCATTTTAAGAAAGGCTTCTCTAGTTTTCATTAAAAATGTCATTTATATGCAAACTACTAATAAATTTTTAGATTACTTTCATCTGTTCATAAAATTTCCTCATTGTGTACCTAAAACTGAAAAGTCTGGATTTTGTTACATGGACGCTTTCTTTTTTAAGCGGATTTCTTATCGTCACCCTCTCTTACAATCTTCCAACTTTTTGCAGTTTCATTTTTCTTCTAACAAAGATCTGAAGGCCTGGCCTCATGCCCTGTGCAAGAGAAGGGCTCAAAGTGTTGGTCTTTCTATCGGTAGCAACTCTGATCTCCAGTAAGGCAAGAGAACCTGTTCTGAATATGATATATGGTAATTCTGTTGAATTTTCAGTCCTTACTTACAAAGTTTTTGGAACATTTGAACCCATCAGGGCATTAGCAAAAACCTGAGGGCAGATCATTGTCATGCTGAGGTGCTTGCCTGTATCTTCCGCTGCTTTTCCCATTCCACCAGGCTTTATGTGTGCTTTGATCCAGGCAAAACATAACAAAGATAATTTTCAGCAGCAGATCTCTAACTATATATCCACCAAGAGCAAAGCTAAAACCATCATTAGACAACAATGATGCTTTGAAATTCTGGCCGTAGAATTTTGTGGAGCATATTTTCTTCCCCTTTATGTGGCTGAAACCCTTTATAATGCTTCATATTCAGGATACCTCCTGTTTTTCCTGTAATGCAGCCCTGCTTTGTTATTTCTTCCTCACTGCTAAAAAGAGAAAAGAAAAGAAAAAAACAACAACAACAAAAAAAAACAACCAGAGGACCAAAATGGCTAAGTAACTTGCTCAAAGTTATTCACGTGGATTAAAATAAGAATATCAAAACTATTATAAAGAATAAAATAAATATTCTCCCCAGTGACAGGTTCTTCCTGTGGCAATGATACCTGAAATGCACTTACTCTCCTTCAATTACCACCTGCCAGTTTGAATCCCATCCCTTCTCGAAGGCTAGCTCAGGTCCCACTTCCACAAGGCCTACTTCTTCCAAAGTTCTTTAATACAGTTACCACATTGCACAGGGACTGCCTGTCTTTATGTCTGATTTTCCTAGGAAACTGTGACATCATGAAGATAGGAAGCTTTATTTGTTTTGAGTTCCCAAAATAGTGTTTCTCATATAGATAAAGATCAAATTAAATGTTGGTTTAAATGAATGAATGAGTGAATGAATGAATGAGATAAAAGGGATACAGGTAGAATAGATTTTCTTAAAAATAGAGATATCATAGCTGCTCAGGGGCTCACTGTCCCATCCCAGGGCCAATATTCCTTTATTCCTTTTTTTTTTTTTTTTTTTGGTCCCCCTCTTCCTTCTACCCCCAAGCCATCTTTATATACACAGCTCATTGGACTATTTTCTTGTTGACCAAAAAGAAAAAAAAGAAGAAGAAAAAAAAAAACACTTCACAGGCCCAGTGTTTGCCGGACCAGATTCATTAACTTGATAGTATTACACAATCTCCTCCCTTGCTCATTGTTTTATTTTATTTCTTATCTACACTCATCTTTTCAGAATGTGCTAGGTTGTTTCCTACCAACTTTCATCACTTCCACAGAGAAAACCATGAGTATTTTGGAGGCCATATGGATCTTCTGGTTCTCTTCTGAGAGAGAAAGTATGTTCTCTAAAGCACACTAATGTACCATTTCTAAAAGTCCTCTGGGGCATCCAGGAAATAAGTTCTAGGCAGGTATCCAGATACAGAGGCATATATAAAATAATTTGTTTTTCACTTGTTAATGTTTATTTCACATCTGTTTTCTTATTACTCGGAATACTCCCACTCTGTTCTCTATCACTTAACATTCCTTTGCTATTGGCTCTTCTAGTTAACATTAAAAATAAACCAAGTCTGGCCTGGGTGATGTGACTCAGTGTTGAGCATCAACCCATAAACCAAGAAGTCACTGGTTTGATTCCCGTTCAGGGCACATGCCCTAGTTGTGGGCTCTATCCTCAGCAGGGGACATGTAGGAGGCAGCCAATCAATGATGTTTCTCTCTATATATATCCATCTCTCTTTCTCTCTCTCTAAAATATCAATAAAAACATATTTTTTTTTCAAAAGTGCCCAAGTCTATTCCATCTAGTTATCTCCCTCACTCTTACTTTACCACTCATGCCTTGAAAGTGTTGTCCATAGTCACTATCTTCACTTCCTCTTAGCGTCCAGTCCCTCTTTTCCCCACTGCTCCAGTGAATCTATTCACCCAAGGCCAGCAATGCAAGACCCAGTAGAAAATGCACCTGGAAGACTTTGTGGCCTCTGCAGCAATGGGCACCATCCCCACTACTTTGAGGAAACGTGTGTGCTCTCTTTTCTTGGCTTCTCAGAAACCTCTGCCTTTTGATTTTCCTTCTACTTCTCTAGCCATTTTTTTAGGGACTTATCTTCTTTTACAACACCTTAAATAGTTGGGCTTTGTTTTCATTTCCCTTCTAATTTTACTTTGTTTTCTCGGGTGAATTCATCTATTTCCATGAATGCTGATGATTTTCACAATATTTCTCCTGAACTCCAGAACTAATAAACCATATAGTAAACACCTCCATTTAAACATCCTAGAGGCGCTTCAAATTCAACATGTCAAAAAATGAACTCATATCCCACTCCCCTAAACACCTTTTACCTGTTTTGTACTATTTACCTCTATGAATGATAAAACCATCTATCCACTTACCTGAAGCAGAAACCTGGTAGTCATCCCCAATTCTTTCTTCTCTTTTAAATTCCCTCTACCCAACCAATCATCAAATCCTGTTGCTTTTCTTGTTTCCATAACTAAAATCTATTTACATCTCTATTCCCACTGCTGATACCCTAATTTAGGTTATCATCTTCTTTCACCTGAACTATTGACTCCATTCCATGCTTAACCTTAAAAGATATAGTAGAATGAGACCTGAAATGCAATCATTACTATCTTCTTATAGCCAAATTATTTCCATCAGCTCAAATATGCCATGGTTCTACGTAGTTACTTTACCTTGATCTTCAAATTGGTTATAGATTTAAAATTAAAACATATACTTAAGAGCATCACAACAGTGTGTACAATAAATACCCTGCTATCCTTAATTTTACAATTTGAATTTAACTTTTATCTCATTTGCAGTTTCAATTTTTGCATGTTATTAATCAACCAGTGTTCAAGAATTCAGAAAAGTGTTATAAGTACAGGCTCTAAAGCAAGTATGGTTAGGTTACAATACTTACTGTATGAGTTGGGGTAAGATATTTAATATACCTGGGCCTTAGTTTACCTATCATTAACATGAGGATATGAATAGTGTCTATCTCAAAAGATTATTGTGAGGACAACATTTGTTCAGACAAGTAAAGGACTTAGGCAAATGCCTGGCACATGGCAAACTCTGTTGGCCTTTTCTATTATTATTTCAGTTGGTTTATCTCTTCCCCTTATAATCTTCCTGAGCCTACTATAATACCCAACATCCCATTGCCATCCTTCTGTCACTAGAAGCTACTTTTCTGGCGTTCCCTCCTTTCCTCCAGGTCAGCCTCACACCTGTGCCTAAAAAGTAGGCTTAATAATCTTCACTTTAAAAATGAGGAAAAAATAGTTCAGAAATGGAAGTGACTGCCACAATTGAAGAGTAAATGAATGGCAGAGATGGTACCGGATCCCAGAAGCTCATAACTTTGTATTCAGGGTTCTTCTCATCTCCTGGGAGAGATCTTTCTGTCATTATTGAACAGGAAATGTATCCATATGCCCTGAATATATTATTATTCCTAGACAAGAGAAAAAGAATGGCTGCCAAATAATGGCTTCAGCCTGCCTACAATTTCCAGCATTAAAAGTCTGTCCTAACACAGCCTGGAGAAACTTTCAGCAGGGAAGCCATTCCCACTATATCAAACCCATGCCACTTCTTTCTTTTTTGTTATCTCAGAGCACCTTACTTACAATGTTTCTATCATAACTTAGCATACTTCACTAAAATTAGCTGCTCTGTGTTGCCTCTCGCCCATCCCCCACACCCAGTCGCTTATGAGTTCTGTGAAGAGAAAGACATCTCATTAATCTTTAAATTTCCAGTGTCCAGCATGCAGCCTATCTCCTAGAAGATAAGTCAATAAAAGTGTATTTTATGAATTAGTAAATAAATTCTCTAACTGGGTTAAAGCACAAAGAA
Source organism: Pipistrellus kuhlii (assembly GCF_014108245.1). Taxonomy (NCBI): domain Eukaryota; kingdom Metazoa; phylum Chordata; class Mammalia; order Chiroptera; family Vespertilionidae; genus Pipistrellus; species Pipistrellus kuhlii. The sequence continues at coordinate 11,824,426 of NW_023425562.1, forward strand.
TTTGAAAAATGGCAATATCCTAAGGGAATATTTTAGATGATTCTACACCAGCCAGAATACATGTGTACTCTCAAGAAATTAAGTCTGAAATAGTATTCATGGCAGGCTATTTTATCTGCAAATAACAGAAGACCCAACTAAAAGTGGCTCAAATTTTTAAGGTTCCCTGTATTGCTTATTGCACAAGAAGTTCAGAGACAGATAGTCCCTTGGCACCAGTAAACCAAAGAAGAGATGACAAGGGTGTAGAAAAATCCATTTTACCTTCTTGAGGTAGAACCTAAATTGCCTTTCCAGATTCTTCTCTTCCTTTTTAAAAATTACAAGAGATTTTCTCTTAATACAACTTGTCTGTAATTTGCTTGTGTTTTATTCCTAAAGCTCATTTTCCAAAGTAGATGTTAAACTGGTCGAAAGGAAGAATGTTTTATACTTTTGGTATCTGCCACTGAGATGTTTATTATGCCTTAGTAGACATTTACAGCTTAGTCATCACTTGAGTAATTGATTTAAAGCTCTATCATGTCCTGTGCACAAGGATTTACACAGAGAAACCATGCATGTTCCTTATTGTGGAACACAGGTCTGGGGTGAGGAAGGGGTGTATTCATTGCTTATCCAGAAAACTAATCCAAACCCATTTGCATTGTCATGGTTCTTGGAGGAGTTACTGTTTGAGTCTCTGTGATGATGAATTTCAGGTGAGTTCCCTAAAGCCATGCCCTTATGCTGTCAACATAGCCACAATTTTATTTGGATCGAGTTGAAGCACTGTTGATTTAATCCAGAAATTTATTTCTGACAGACAGCTTGGTAGCATTTGTCACTGTGTTTTGAATCCACAGTCAAAGAGATTGAGAGTCAGTCTCATCAGTGTTTGGGTGGTAGTGAATCACAGACATGCTTTATTTCCATCATAAATTGTTATTTGTTGTTTTTAGAATATAAGAAAACCCACAGGCTAAAAAACAGGAATACTTTATATATTCTACAAATAAAGGCATAAACACTCTGGAAATTAGTACTATGCATTGGTATCCAAATTTAGATATTTCATTCAGAGGATTTGTTCTCTTTAGCCTTTTTCCTCACTTATATCAGGCAGTGAAGCAAAAATTAAATATATGTGCCATCAAAATCCTCCCCCCACGTCCTTTGGCACATATTTAGTAGGAGACACTGTTCTTGGCTTCAAATCTCACAGATTCATGACAGCCTAGGCAGGAAAGATATGTGAGACAATCCATAAAAAATGTGGGGTTAGTGTAGATATTCTATCAATGAACAGAAAAGTAATTTAGAGCCCCTGCCAGAATTCAGCTTTCTATGATATTTACCAACTGAAGTCAATTTGGAAGTAAATTCCCCATATGGGGAAGTCAGAAGCTTTAACCATATTACCACACAATATTTCAAACAATTGGCTGTTTTCTAACATCACCATAACCACACATTTAGAGTAAAGGGTAACCAAACCAATGCACATTCTAGCTCATCTTAAAGATTAATGAGCTTGCATGAATCAAGAAGGAACATTGAAACTTCCTAATTCTCCAGTATTCTATGAGGTTGATGTCCACAAGTAGGATTAACCAACTCTAATGACCAATGGATTTTAGAACCATTCATTTAAGATTAATTCACTGGATAACTGATTATATGTTTTGTTCCTGAGAATTGAAAGTAGAATTCAAAAGTATATATACCATAATACAGCACATTTACTGGAGATAGAATATAAATTTGTCTCCAAGTTTTCAAGCTTTTCTACAATAAAAAAGAAAAGCTAGCAGTCACATTACTTAGTGTTGGGAGGTAAAACAGATGCATAGGAAAAGTTGCTTCTCTCAGTAATAAGAGCAAAGGCTTCATAGAAAAACACTATCATGTAGCGAACAACACCTTTTTAAAAAATACTCTTCCATTATGAAAGCAGTCATAGTGCTGTTTCTTTAAAAGTCTCTTAGTATAACCATTGACATGGCACTGAAGTTCAACATTCTTAGAGCAGTTTTCTGTGGTACTGATTTTACTTGCCTAGGCAATGGATCAGGAGGTTAACAGCTAACATTTGTTTATCATATGTCAGGGAGACCTGCTGCATCACTTGCATTACAGCTTAGAGGTAAGCATAAACCCAGAAGAGATTTTTCTATTAAAAAAAAACAAAAAACTCTAAAATCAAGAGGCAGATGGACTGTTACTTACAGTGCTTTGGCTTTTTGAAAAGCATCCTAAGATTTCTTGGACCCAGAAGCTATACCTATCAGAGCATCCTGAAGTGGAGATATAATTATTTAAAATCTTTGGCAGGGAAAAAATAACTTTTTTCACTAAAATGGCAGTTGTGTCTAAATTTATATAGTCTGGCTCTGTCATCAGCCAAATCACTACATAGTTTCCTTAAAGTTCTATCCGCCCTGCCAATACATTCTCTTCTCCCAGGGTATCTATTACTTGCAAGCCATTTTTTGGAAGGTATTCAGCAAAAACTATCCTAGCAGTTCAGTAAACTGTGGCCATCGCCCAAAGCAATCTGTTATTTCTATAACCCCTACATGTGCGCTAAATTTCCCTGAAATCTATCAAATATTACAGAAGATATGCCTATTTAATAAGTTTGCTCAGCTTGCATTTTGTCTCAAGATGAATGACTATGTTAAAAATAAAAAAAAAGAGACATCTTGATCTCCTATCATAAAACACACGGTTTTCAGCAAAATAGGTCAATGTAGAACAAGCGTATGCTAAAACAAAAAGTTCAATAGACTTGAAAGAGAGCAACCACTCCAGCAGGATGAAACAACGCATGAACTGCCTACTAATAGAATGACACACCTTTTATTAAAACTCCAGTGAGACTGTGCTCTCAAAGCTCTCCGGGCTCAGGCCAACTTTCCTTACTGCATAAGATCCCATATTTTCCTTTCTTTAACCTCCACACACTCTTTACTATTTCCTGAAAAGAACTCTGGTGAAATGATTTTCTAAGAGAGCTGCAGCAGTGTCTTCTATCTCACCCATTCTGTGGTGTGGTCTTGACCCAGTCCAGTAAGAGGTGGCATTTATTTCTCTACCCCCTTGAGTCTGAATGGCACTTCCGAAAGTGCAAAGCCTCCTTTTAGAGAACTGCAAAATGAATGCAAGGCAACAAGCTTTTATAAGACAAAGATTAAAGAGCAAGGAAGAGACATTGAACAGAGAGAAATACTTGACTCAGCAGTTTATAAGAGACTTGAGCTTACCTTTACCTTCAGTGCCTTTATAAACAAAGATACATGAAATAATTCTGGAGTAACATTTAAAAGAAATAACATGATGGCAAAATAGGGAGTATTGAACAAATTAATATAGTGTTTTATTGTATTTATATTCTAATTAACTAAATTATAGTAATAATAATAAAGTTTTAAGGTGTCATATGGCTTATATAGTCCTTTCATAACCATTATCTCATTTATCTTATAAAAAGATTACCAAGGAACATAGAGTAATTGAAAAGCCATTGAAGCTATATATTAAGAAATGAATCACCAGCTTTATTCTAATCAGTCAAGGAAGGCTTCAGAAATAATTATGTGTTAAAGTGAAGTTTTGTAGAGGGAAAAATGGTATCATTTTGCTTTGTCTTTTTCTATGAGCTCTATGAAGAACGATGACTCTCCAAGGGAATATGCAGGATTTAGAAAATTTTAGAAGATGATTGCAAACCTGACATGGAATTCTGAAAGGCCATGAAAAGTAAAATGAAGACAATAAAGATTTTCTCTACTCCCACTGCCCTGAATCTATAAGAAAATTATTGTATCTTTTTTTAACAAATAACAAAATTTGATTTTTTTTTTTTTAGAAAGAGAATATTATTGAACATGTAAGAGTCAGTCAATTATATGTTCTTTCTTCATACACACTCCCCCTTGGTTACTAATCAAATGGGTCCATAATTATTTTTCTCTTTTCAGGGCCTTCTCTGCATAGAAATTGGGAGTTCATTTGGCTAGCTCCTGGGTATGGCAAATCGTATAAAGGAAGCAGATGACTGCATGGATCTCAGAGATATGTCACAGAGGCCTTTTATTATTACAATATTTTTAAATAATAGATCATGTTATAGTTCTGTGGGCCCCTTTGATACCATAGAAACAAGGATTGCCTTTTGTGAACAGAATCTAATAAAAATCAGTAGTAGACTTCCAGTACATGAAATATACTCTACTACATTTGCCCATGTTTTTCAATTCAATTTTTATGAGCCTCTGTGGCTTAGGAAACTATGGCTAAAGGAACAGGGAGTACTGGGTGTTTTAACAGCAGGCTGATATATGCTCATAGAATTACAGGAATGGAATGGACCTAGAGAATCAACTTGCCCAATCCCCTCATTTCATAGGAAATAGTAGAGCATTACTTCCCAACCATGTTCATGTCATGACAACATAGAAAGAGAACACATGTTTATGGCACAATCTGTAAAGGCTGGTCATGACCATTCCAGGGAAACTGGCTGCCTCAGCCCTGTTTGGCCACCAGTATTTTATGATCAATACCTTGGCACACTTATAATCCATTCACAGAACTTCAGTATTGCCAAGGGCACATCAAGGAGGAGCTCTGGTCTAGAGTCCACATATTTAAACAACAGATATACATGAGTAATAACTGAATTTCTGACTCTCTACAAGGCACTTGCATTTTCTTGGCCATTTGATCAGGGACAGTGGTTAGAGGCAGGCTGATCCCTCTGGGTTTATGGGATACAAATGGTGGTTGCTTAAGAGATTTGTTAGTTGTCTTGTGCAAAACTACTTAATGTCTCTACTTTTTAGATCCTTCCAAGATCTCTAGCCTTTGAAAATAGCAGATTTAAATCATTTCTTTATCCCACCCTCTCCTCTCTACCCAACAGAATTCTGATTTTTAGAATACAAAAATTATTACTGTAAGTGCTACAAATTCCACAAACACTCATAAAGCTCTATCCTGAAATAACCAAAATCCTGTCATGTTGGAAGCCTCTTATTATGTTTTTTTTTTTTTTAATTTAGTTCACTGCACCATTTTCTTTAACACCTAGCCAAAGTGCTTCCTGAGTCCGTGATCAGATCTTGGTGTCTGCAGCCTTCCTTAGCTAGTCTCAGGAAACTCAAAAGGCATCTAAACTATTTATGAACTTTGTGCTTCATCAGATTAAAGCCTATATGAACCATATTTCATTTTTATATGGGTACTTGTGGCAGTGCCTAAATCAGATACACCAAGGATACTGGGTACTGGTATTATTAACAGTCTATTCATTAGCTTTCCTTCTCCATCATAACTGTTTCCACCCTGAATTCTTTTCTGAGCTCTAAAGCAGAAGATAAAATATGCCAGCTTATGAAATGTTTTTTTGAAAGCTGCACACTTGAGAAAGTGATAAGATCCTTCTCATTTTATTAAAAATTATTATTTTAGTAAATTTCAGTTTGAACACAAATGAATATAGGATGATTTAAAAAAAAATTAGGAGAACTTGCTTTTTAGATTTCCACCATGCAAGCAAAGCCTTGACCATTTATTCACTTCATTTGTCTACTTTTTAATCTGTTTTTATGAGGGCACTAATGACCCTCACAGATTGTGACCCTCCAGTGAAATAATAGAGCATTGGCAGCGGCTGGATTCCAGTTGAAGAGTTCTGAAACTCACTGTAAATCTTCCTGTTTTGTTGTTCTTCAAACCAGGCTTTGCCATCTGCCTCATGAATTGAATTTCTGTTGCAGCGTTTCACAGGATCTAAAATATGGTTATTGGCATCCATAAACTGAGGTTCCTGGAGTGTATTAATTAAGTCCAAAATATTGCACCAATGTGCACAGTGAAATTCAACACAAATGTCATGGTGTGACCATTGTTACAACCCTCTCTGCCTTCCATGATGGCTGGTCTCTCAAAACCCGGAGACAATTTGGTTATAGCCGCTAAAGAAGTTAAACCTGAAAACTTAAATTCAGGTGGATGAGATAAATTGAAAAAGATCTTATTGCTCCCAAACATGCTCTTGGAAATAATGGCATCTTGACATTTTATCAGTCACTCAAGCGGTCATTCTCAGCAGTCTCAGCCAGAGCTTGAAGGATAGAGCCGTAAAGAAAGGACTGTCAGGCATAAACATTCCTCAAAACAGTGAAAACCACAAATGAGAGCCTAAGTAATGGAGGATGCAATACCCTTGATATTTCAACAATTACCTGCAACAACAGGCTTTGTTCAGAATTGTAGTCAGTTTTTCAAAAGCCTTATTTGTCAGGCCGTAAATGGGAGAATAGGAGAGAGAAAAAAGAAGAGGAAGGAGGGGAAAGGTGGGTGATACCTTTAAGTTAAAAAGTGAACTTGGGTTCGCTGTATATTTAAGCCATAAAAATTTTCAACAGCAGCAATATATAAAATAAAAAAAATACCTAGAGATTGATCTTAGGACATTGATAGTATTAAGCTTATAGTGAAGCTTTGAGATCATTAGAAATGCATTTACACTGCTTAGCTGTTTCCTGTGTGGTCATTCCTGATGTCAAATTACAGAGGAGAAAAATAGCAGGGGTTGCACTGCAGGGAAGAGAAGGTAGTAATGGATAAGAGTGTCCGTGTAGGAAGGCAAAATGAATTTAACTTCATTACATCTCAGGAACACAGTGCTGTGTAGTGGAAGGAGAAAGACTAATTTTAAATGGAGTTGGTGCTATTATCTTGGCAATTGGGATCCAAGAAAACTAAATGAAATTGAGTAGACACCACAACCAAGTCACCAAAACTCAGGAGACAGCAAACGCAGAAAGGTTAAAATGCCCTAGAAATTGCATTGGTGGAGTTTCTCAACACAAGAGATTAATGGTTCCTCAAAGCAATGGATAAATATTAGCTGAAGACCATTAGCCGAGGAAAACACATCAGTGCATCACAGTTCTCGGGGCTTATCAGATCAATTTTAAATAGGTTTATCTTGGACTTTTCTAACATTTAATGAGGAACAAATTGTGTGGTTTTGTGTGGGTTTTGTTTTTTTTTTTTTCTGTTTCCTCTACCCATGTTGATTTTCTGATATTACCTAGGAGAGAACAATTAAAATAAATGGGTCTGTGACAAAATGTTAATATGCTTGTCTCTGAAGCAATTGGGAAAGAGTCATTTATGATTGTTTCGTCCTGTTACACAGTTTATCATAAGTATTTAGATTGAATAGTGGACTCCTTAGATGAGAGGAGAATTTGAATGGTCATTTGGCTCTTTCCGCAGCCTTCACACAGCACCCACCCAAGGAGTCTGTTTGACATGAATCTGCTTTCTTTTTTATAGCTCTCAATCTATGCCAATCAGAATAAAGCTGTAAGTTAGTTCTTTTTATAATTAACAACAACAAATGAAAGCAATACAAAATACTTACCATTACCTATCTAGTGCCAGTCACTGTGCTAAATGTGATGGGGAATTCATAAAACAAATAAAGCTCAGGTCCTTATCCTCAAGATATTTTCATCTACTTTTCTAATATGAAAAATGCTCATTTCTTCTGGCTCTAGGGAAAATGGGTAGAAAGTGTAATTATTGTCTGCATAGCCTTTTGATTGTATGTAAGGATATTGAAATGCAAAGCTACCTGATCAGGCATTAACAAACCACGTGGAGGAAACCAGAGGATGGTACCTGAAGACTGTGGAGATCAACCTCAGCTATATGGCAGGGGTCAGTCCTTTGTCTCTATCTCAGCCTCAATGTATTGTAAGATTCCCTCACACACTAGGTGGCCTGTTTGACTATTATTGAAATCATAGAGCTTGAGGAGTAAGTTTGCCTCTTAAAATTTATTTTTTTAAACTTTATTTTTCTATGGCTACCCTCTGTAGTTCAGCTAAGGATTTACAATGCCTGTCTGAATCTTTTGATAAGCAGCAAATAAAGCAATACAAATATTCAACCAAATGCTCTAATTTTGAAAATTACAAGTGACATTTATGCTTCCTTCAATGAACCATGCATTTCATCTTTATTAAAAGAATCGCTTATTTTATTCTATGTCAGTAACTCATAATAAGGCATCAGTTTAGCAGTGCTTATATGCTACAGCTTGGCTGACCTGTAAAGCAACTTTTCATGACCCCAATATTTCCTGGTGTGAAGAGTACAGTGTGAAGCAGCCAGGTCCTGTCAATGTAGAAGCTTTCAATGTCACAACAAACAAAACAGCACAGAAGGCCATGCATACATACTTTTTATAAATTGAAGACTATCCATAGATTTAAATCTGAGTACATTCTGTGGTCTGAAAATGCAGGTCATAAGTAAAGGAAGCTTTGAGTATATTATTTCATGAAAGAACAAAAAACAAGTCCCCTCCAGTGATCAGAAAGGAAAAAAGAAATGTGCCCCTTCTAGTATCAAATGAATAGGATATCCTGAAACTTAGCAATAGAGACATTGTTATTCACCAGGGAGGCTTTCTATAGGGGAACCTGATTGGGGTAGGAACATACTGTGATGAATAACTCTTTCCTGCACCCACCTCCCATCTTTGTTTCTCTCTTAATGTGCACACACTCACCGGTAGATACACAAAAATCTATATATATAAAAGGCTAATATTCTAAGTATCTGACCCTCCGACTGATCACTATAACACTCACTGACCACCAGGGGGCAGACGCTCAATGCAGGTGCTGTGGTGACACACACTGGCCCAACATAGGAACAGGATCATCAACATCGCTGTCTTCCAATTCCTTATCTTCTTCCATTGGAATATCTTCATGGGCAATAACATACATACAGCTGTCTTCTATGATAACAAAGCCTCTCTCTCTCTCTCTCTCTCTCTCTCTCTCTCTCTCTCTCTCTCTCTCTCTCTCTCTCTCTCTCTCTCTCTCTCTCTCCAAAAGAGATAACAATGTCTCTTTTGGAATATGTCCTGTAGGACTAGTCTAAGGCTCTTCTTAAAAAAATGTCACTCTTTTCAGAAATACATCCATGGTGCTTTGCTTGGGTTTCTTTCTCTTTTATAGAATAGATTTGCTCATAAACATGTAATGTACCATGTTGTCTCAGGGACAACCTCTAAGAGCTCCTCAATGTCATCCTCATCCACACCCAGGTTATAGTCATTTCCTTCTTGATTTCTGCAACCTCTTTAGCCATGGAAAATCCTTTGAAGTTGTGGAAGAACCTCTTGGGTGTCTTATTCCAGATGCCAATTATACACATCTTGGTGACATCATCCCAAGTCCATGCAAAGTTCTTGATGCAATCATAGATGTCATTCTTCCATAATTCTTGTGGTGTCTTCTCAGTGTCTTGGATGTAGTAGTATCTTGAGCAAAAATCCTTCTCAAGTAATAGTCCTTCAAAGCTTCTATAACTCCTGCTGAAACCGGTTTGGCTCAGTAGATAGAGCATTGGTCTGAGAACTGAAGGGTTCAATTCCGGTCAAGGGCATGTACCTTGGTTGCAGGCACATCCCCAGTGGGGGGGGGCGGGGGAGTGCAAGAGGCAGCTGATCGATGTTTCTCTCTCATTGATGTTTCTAACTCTCTATCCCTCTCTCTTCCTCTCTGTAAAATGTCAATATAATAAAATATATTAAAAAAAATAAAAAATAAAAAATAAACTTCTATAAGTCCTGATTCATTGGTTGGATCAAAGAGGTGGAGGTTGAAGGAAGAAACACCAACAAAGAATGATAACTATTGTAGAAGTACTATTATCAACAATATGAAGCCCTGGCTGGTGTGGTTCAGTTGGTTGAGTGTCATGCCATGCACCAGGAGGATGCCATTTTGATTCCCAGTTAGGGCACATGTCCAGGTTGCAGGCTCAGCAGGGGGCATGCAGGAAGCAGCCAATCTATGTTTCTTTCTCATTTATGTTTTTTTTTTATCTCCTTCTCCTTTCCTCTCTCTAAAATCAATAAAAACAAAACACACATACACACAAACACACACAAAAACACACACACAAACACCAATAAGCAAAATTTTGAAAGGTATGTTATTCTCCAAACAGTACTTCATTTTTTTGGTATAGCAATTCAGGAGGGTATCTTAGAAGAAGAGCTGTGTCATTTTTATTGCTCCTGTAGTATACAGCAGTGTGTGCTTATTGATATGCTTGAAGGCCCTAGGGTTCTCACTATGGCAGATGACAAAGGGTTTTAATTTGTAGCCTGCAACATTGCCCCCAAGCAAGACTGTTATCCTGTCCTTAAAAGCCTTGAAACTTGGCATTGATTTGGCCTCCATATGGATGAAAGTTCTTTCAGGAATCCATTTCCAAAATAGGGAATATTCATCCATACTGAATATTTGCTCTGGCAAATAATTTTCCTCCATAATCAGCTTATCCAGAATTTGCAGAAATTCTTCAGCTGTCTTCACAACAGCACTCGCAGTCTCACCACTCATATTTACATTATGTATTGAAAAATGACTCTTGGGTCATTTAAACCACACAGGTGGCTAGCAAAAAATTTAACATCATAGTTTGGTCTAGCCACTTCTTTTACATCATCAGCAAACTTTGCTTTGCCCATGATTGCAGTGGAGCTAAGAGGGATACACTTCTATGTCTGGTCTTCAATTTAAGACATTAGAGTTTTCTGCATGTCTGATATAAATCCTATTGAATTGTTGTTAGTGGCGTTGTCTTTAAGGAAGCAGATTCTTTTTTAAAAAAAATATATTTTTATTGATTGCAGAGAAGAAGGGAGAGGAGAGAAAAATAGAAACATCAATGATGAGAATCATTGATCAGCTGCCTCCTGTACATGCCCTACTGGGGATTGAGCCTGTAACCCAGGCATGTGCCCTTGACTAGAATCAAACTCAGGACCCTTCAGTCCATAGGCCAATGCTCTATCCACTGAGCCAAACCAGCTAGGGCAGGAGCAGGTTCTTTAACAGCTTCTGTCACTTAGTTCTTCTTAAAGATCCCAGCTACAGTGAAGTGAAATGCCTTACTGGCGAACAATAACCATCGCAGATTCTCCATAATACTTAATCAATTGTAATTTTGTTTCCAGGTCAATCACTCAGCACAGCCTCTTACTGGCAACATTAGTGGCTGATTTTGTACATTTAGGGACTGTGATGAACAAAGAAAACATGAGATTAAATCAAGCACAATAGAAAATGATGCAATCAAGAGATGCTGTAAACTTGGGATGTATGAGGCTGCTACAGGCATAACACAGCATACTTTTTTACAGAAAAATCTTTTTATTATAAATCTTTTTATTATAAATCTTTTTATTATAAATAGAAATAGTACAGTCTAAAATAAAAATTAAAAAGTATGGTATATTTAGTAAATTATATAAGCCAGTAGTATAGTCACCTATTATTATTATTATCAAGTACTACTATGTACTGTACATAATTGTATGTGTTATACTTTTATATTACTGGCAGCACATTTGGTTTGATTACACCAGCCTCACCAAAAATACATAAGTAACATGCTGTACTATAACATTACAGCTATGACATCACTACACAATAGTAATTTTTCAGCTCCATTGTAATACTGGTCTGTCATTAACTGAAACATCATGGCTCACATGGCTCTACTGAAGAAATAAATCCATGTATGATACAGTCATTTGATAATCCTCTCCCATACGGTTTTCCCAAACATCCATTCTAATCAGCTCTTTCTTTTTCTAGTAAGTAACCAGATTCTAATTCCTTTATTTTGTTGCTTTTATTTCTTAATTTTTGCTGGAGGAACATGGATACTTGGGAAATAAGTGGTTGTTTCTCCAAGTTTTCTAGCATATTAGATCCTCATTAACTCCTGTTTATCTCAACTTTAACCAAATCATATAAGTGTGATACAGTTGTAATGGTGTTTGTGATGCATCTCATTCTTATTCTATCATTTTATTTTTGTATTTTGATCTAATATCTTAGAACCAATCAATTTCAAACTGCTCAAAAGTAAATGACTTCCCTTTATTTATTTTTCTTTCAAAAAACTTTGTGATCAACCAAAGGACTTGTATGCATGCATATAAACATAACCAATGGACACAGGGTGTTGAGGGCATAAATGGGGTTTGGGGGGCAATGAGGAGATAAGGACACATATGTAATACCTTAATAAAAAAAAAAACTGTTTGTGGCATTGCTTTATACAGGTGCTTCCCAAGCTTTAACTAGTACAGGAATCACCAGGGCCCTTGTTAAAAATGCATATTCTAATTCACTGTGACGTAGGGACTGTAATTCCTACTTTAGAGATGGAAAAACTGAGAGTTGGAGAGAGTGAGCAGCTTTCTCAAGGTAACATAAACTAGTAAATCCATGGCAGAGGCAGGAAGAGACTAAAAGCATCCTAACTTAGAGCCTAAATTCTTCACTCTCGTTATCCTGTCTTTTATATTATATTCACATAGAGAAAATATAACCATACTTAGTTCTAAGGCAACAGATTAACCTATTGTTAATTTAGTGTTCTTAAAGCTGGAAATCATTTAGAGTTTCCTCTCAATTGCTGAGAAAGGGTAAGACACAGGCAATTTAGAAAACTCCCTCCTGTAATTACCTCAGAGAATATCTACTAGTTAAACTGCCAGAGTTCGAGGTAGCTCCCTACCACCCACTAGCCATTAGCCATCATCTGCTGATTCTATTCTTGTTTTCTCTACCCCTTGTACTTGTCACCTGGAGCTGCCACTGGCTCTGAAATATTTCTCTTGGCTCCATGCTGCAACATAGAGCAACTGAAGGCCAGCTCTGCCCACTTCTCAGACCACACCCCCCACACCTATCCAATCAATTCTACCCTCCTCCCACCAATCAACTTCCAAAGGGAAGTTCATACTTTAAGCCACTTATGAGCCACAAAAATAAATTCAGCCTTATGAATTTTTGTTTGGGAAAGGCTTTAACAAATCAGGAAGCATTTTGCTTAAATGACCCCGTCTCCTATTTGCGCCCTTCATGGAGAAACTAAAATTGTCAAATCAGTGGAGTATGTTGGCTCCTTTTGCACACAAATAATTTATTTTATGACCTTTTTATGCCTTCTGGGTTCTCTTTTCTGGGTCACAAATGGTAAAGCGCACAAAATTTTATTCATTTCTATCATGGTCCTGGGGATGTTAAAAATCACATTTTGTTTTTAATAACTTATCTATCAATATAGGTAGTAACCTCTTACCCAGTCTCCCGTCTCTAACTGCTATTCCTGCCAATCTGTCTTCACTGTGGAAACAAGTCATTTGTGTGCGCTCTTATTCATTAAGTACAGACTACAGCTAAGTGCTCTGAAGAATATCTACAGTATTAGCACTTTGTGAGATTCACTCTGGTTTTGTAAATTGGTGACAATAATAATGCCTTACAAGTTGTAGTTCTTCATATTTTTCAAAGGGCTTTTTGTGTTCATGATCTCATTTGACCTAAAACAACCTTGAGAAAGAGGTAGAATAAGTATTATTCTGCCTACTTTATACATTAAAAAAAAATAAGATCAGAGAGGTTAAGTAACATGTTCTGAGTTAAATACATTTTGTCAGGGTCAATTTGGAACTGGGAGAGGTCCCAGAATAATTGTATACTTTAAAAGTATTTATTACAGAAAAATACAAACAAACAAATACTATTTCCATTCACCCCCCAATGAATAAATGCTATCATTTTGTCATGGAAGGAAAGAGGAAAGATGGGAGGGAAGGAAGAGTATTTCTGATGGGTTGGTTCACAAGAGAATTTAATCTCACTCTTGAAGGATAGCTGAAATGTTAATGGCCAGTAAGAAAAGGAATTGGCATAAGCAACTGTGTGGGTATATGACCATCTATGAATGTGCAAGTTGAATGTATGAGGCATTGGGTAAAAAATAGTTGAGTAAAACAGAAGACTCAAGTAAGAGAGAGTAAGAAGTAAGTCAAGATCATATGGTAGAAAGTTTTGATACAAGCCAAGGGATTTTAGGCTGTTCATATTTGCATGTTAAATATTAACATGTAGATGGTGCTTATTGCATTTCCAGTCAATCCATTAATCTCAATAATAACTACTAGGCTCAGTGCTGGGGGAAGTACACAGGGTACACAGGAGTGACCTTTGTATTTGAACTACTCCCATTATTAAACACCCTTTGTCCAATCTTTAATCTTACTCTCCATAGTTGTACACATACAGTGCAAGTTTAGGGGTCATTAGATTTAATGCTTGACCATTCTTTCTTGAGAAGTATTTTCAAGAATACTAAGATGGTAATACCTCAAATAATTAAAATCTATTTTACTGGCCACTTTAATTAGCATAATTTTTATTGCAATCAAGCAACTGGACTTAAATATTAAGAAAATGCAAAACAATGATAGTAAACCATATGTAGTCATGTAGTTCTTTTTCTAAAAAAAAGCACTGGGCTATATACATTATGGGATCCATACATTTAGCCCAACTTCAGCATCTTCTTGTCCTCTGTCTCCATCCTTGGTGAATTCAAGTTGAGGAAAAGAATGGTGGAATTATATCTAAATCCAGCCTAGCACCAGGAATGCTCAGGGCCTACTTAAGAATGCAAACAATCCTTTCCACTAATATTTACAGAGTAAACTAAGATGGTTGGTAGAGAATTAAATTTGACAGTAAAATAGTAATCAAGTTTTCAGATTAATTTAAAAAGGCTAATTGAAATAAGTGAATATTCAAGAAAATTTAATTATACTGGACAAAAAGCTGTTCCTAAAGAAGTAACTAAAATTTCTATTGGTAGTTTATCTCATGGTAAAATTCCTGAACATGCAATGAACCTAAAGTAGTCATATTTTTGTGCAAAAAGTTAAAATTTAAAATTATCAAGACTGCTGTATAAAATTTACAAAAGCCTCCATTAATTAAAAAAGGGGGGTTAGTAGAGTAATATCATGTAAGGAAAAATATCCTATAAGTAAATTACATCTAGAAAATTTTTACTTTACAAAATTAATTTTCATTTGTAATGCTAACAGCAAGACAGCTATGAAAAACACACATGGTGTCTAAATAAGACAAAGGAAAATTGTTTGGGCAAAAATAAAAAGGAACCCAAATCAATTATATAATATAGAAAAGATTCCTTTATTAACTTTTAGAGAATATGTTTGTATATTTTCAGAAAACAACTTCAAGACTATGTGGATTCCTGCAACAGAGAGGAATTGATAGATCTGCTCCAACAAGGAAGACAAGAGGAAAATCAGTCCAGAGTGGAAGATGCTGATGATGCCTAGCCACACTAGTAGTCAGCAGCTGTGCATTGCTGAAGGTTGCTCAGGACCAAACCAGAGAGGGTTGGACCTGCATTGCCACCATCTGTCCATCATCCAGATATCATTGCTGACATGTACAGATAAGAAACTATTTGACATTGAAACAGGGACTCAGAACTGTTGAACATTGAAATTGAGACTCAAACATTTTTTGTTATTATATGTTTATTTCTAGTCTGCAGAGGTAAGACTTTTTAAAGTAAAGAAATGGAGGGGAGGGGGGATAGATACAGAAGCAAAGAAGTATTGAACAGACTGTCAAACTACAGAGGGAAGGTAGGGGAGGTTGAGAGGGGCTGTAAGAGATCAACCAAAGGATTGTATGCATACATATAAGCATAACCAATGGATACAAGACACTGTGGGTGGGGAGCAGGTAAGGGCATCTACTGGGGGGTAGGGAAGGTAGGGGGAGGACAAGGGGGGAAAAAGGTGACATATGTACTATTATTTGTAATACTTCAAACAATAAAAAAAATTTAAAAAGAATTGTGGAATTCTGCAGAAATTTAGAAATTCCTTGGTAAAATTATATATATATATATATATATATATATATATATATATATATATATATATATATATCCCCCTCCCCCCCGGGGCCTAATGTCTACATCAAGATTCCTCAACTTTGACTCTATTAGCATATTAGGCCTAATAAGTCTTTGTTGAGGTGGGTGGTTGTGGTGGGAGGGGGTGTCTTTAGCATCAGAGAGTGTATGGCAGCATCCATGGCCTCTACCCACTAGATGCCACTATCAAACCCCCTCATGTGACAATCAAAAGTATTTCCAGACATTGCCAAATGCTCCTAGGTGGCAAAATTTCCCCTTGTTGAGAACTATTGGCCAAAATGCATGCATGCAAACACACACACACACACACACACACACACACACCTCCAAAGGACCTGAACAATAGGTTTGAAACAAAACTAAGAAAAGTAAATTAACTAGATGCTCTATTTCCCTAAGCTTCCCAGTTCATCAAGAATTTCTGTATACTCTCGGAGCCTTGTCCCGAAGCAGAAAGGGAGAGCAGCTGAGGGTCGTGTTGGGAGTGTTTATTAGCAAGCCAAGAGACAGCCGAACACCAGAAGGATCTGAAGAGCCACTGAGGGTGCCCCTAACAGGGAAGCACCCACAGCGGGGCTAGGTCCCTTCCCAGAGCTACCTACAGGCTTGGACGGGGCAATCTCGCCATCTTGAAGGGAAAAGTGGATTGTGTCAGAGGCCTGAATATCCAGAGCCTCATTGACCACCAAGCAGCTGTGACCCCCAGAACGCTGATCCCAGGCGGTGTGAACACTTGGACTCAAAGGAGTGCCCCACCACATGGCAAAAAGATCAGACTTCGTGGGGAGAGGGTGAGTGAGTGCTCGCCAAGAAGACAAAAGCCCGCAAGCGCCAGGCGCGAGAAAACTGGAGGACAGGGGGTGGTGATTACAAGTAGAAGCCCCTGGCTGTTGGGTGGGTGCCACCAGTGAAAGTGGACAGGGCTCCTAATAGGGGAGATACCTAAAGAGGAACACGTTTGCATCTAACTCGGAGGGATATCAGAGAATTACAGGGGATTACAGTTGCCTCGGACTTCCCCCCCCTTCCCCCCAATAGATCAGTGCCGCAGAGAAGGGGGGAAAAAAAGCTAGAGAGGCTTTAGAGGCTGGGAAGTCAACCTAGAAACACTGCCACCCAGAGGCTAAATCACAAATTGACCCTAGTGTAATAAAAATCAAAGCAAGACCTGCTTAAAAATCAGGACCGGATTACAACACTGAGGATCAGTGAAACGCAGGGAACTGCAATACTGTCCGGACTGGGAAACAGGCATGCCGGACAGAACAATAGAGGAAGCGAATGACCTTCATTACTGCAAATTTTATTTAAATTTTATTTTATTTTTTTTTAATTTAAAAAAAATTTTTTTCATTATTTGCAACATTTACTCAAGAATTTCTGTATACTCTCATTTGCCCAGGTAAACCTATCCAAACCACTAATCAGGGGGAAATATCACAAAAAATAAATCCCAGCTTTGAACCAGTTAACTAACATTCCACAGGAAATTATAGACAATTTCCGCCAAGAAATTAAATTCCTTTTTCAAAAGTACACTGAGGACTTTAATACAAATCACTCTTCTTACTTGATATTACTTAACATTTTTTAGAGCTTATATATTATACACAGCAGCAGCAATTTTATACACCAACAACCTCAATAATCCAGACACAAAGCAGAGCTGTTTTAAGGGTACAGTCTTCTAACAGAGAGAAAGAGACAGTGAGGAGAGGAACGGAAAGGGCTCTGTTACAGCTCTCCTCTCAGGGACATAGCTTTTCTTTTCTGTCCTCACTGTCTTAATAGATTTCATCTTCCTTTGAAAGAGAAGTCACTGTCTGTCCCCGAAGACAGCCATTATCATTAAAACACTCTGCTGGGGGCAGAGGGGCAACATTACTCAGTGTGAGACAGGACATGTGAGAAGACATGTGACACTTTGCCTTCAGGGCCAGCATTTTGGAGAATGGAGAAGCTAAGATGGGACTCTCAGAGGTTAACTCTTCCACCCTCTTGCCTCTGGTTGAAGCTGCAATCTGAGCCATTAAAGAAGGAAAGCCCATGAACCCCCTTCATTTACATTTCTGGAATGGAGTAGTTTTTTTTTATTTCATAGCAGCTAAAGGAGTGATTGCTGCTAGAGCAGTAAGATTTCCCTCCCAGTTATATCCTATGCTCGCCTTAGCTCTCCGGATCTGAACGTCACTTATAATGATCAAGAATCAGTTGACAGATACTCATCTGTGCAGCACACAGGGAATACATCACTCCTGCCCTCCCATGCTGGGGGTGAAAAGAAACCAGATGAAGGACACGTGCACAGTGGTCAACTTTCATTGTGGTGCTTTTCATCTCCCTGTTATTTTGAGTAGTAACCTACATATCACAATTAAGCTGCACACCATCTATGGAACTCAATAGACAGTAATGTGATTACAGCATTTAGAGCTGGAAGGCACCTTGAAGAAAAAAATCTCTATAACCAAACTCATTTTACAAAAAGGAAAAGCCAGACCAGAGAGGTAAAATGACACTATCCAAGGTCATTCAGCTCATCAATGACTATGGAACCAAAAATCCTGTCTCATGACTCAGTGGAAAGCTCTGTCCATGACAGGAGCAATGACAGAAAAGTCGGCTCAAGCTGGCACCAGGAACAAGAAGGAGTTCCTGTACTCAAACCGACCAGAGGGAATGAGATTTGTGTTGTTCTGAGGCTTCCCAGCAGTCATTCCAGTTCCTAGGAGCCCTCCCATTTCTTGTTTTCTCAGCCACACAGTTTGGGTGCACTTGGCCTTACAGCCGGCTCCATGCATCCTCCTTGCAAATTCAATTGCAAACCCTTCAAGGTAAATAAATTTATCAGATTGCTTTTCTTCTAGTGAAAAGAAATGCTAACAGCAGGAAAGCAAGCAACTTGAAGGTGGGTTGGAAACAGGAACCCCAAATATATAGTTTTCTTTTGTTTGGCGCTGACCCTAAGCATAGTTTGTATTCTTGCTTCCCCAAGAGCTCAAGGCAATCTCCTCAAATGTCACAAGGCAACAGCTGCAGAATATCGCCCAATTTAGTAACTCAAAGTCCCCCTGATCCAACCAGAAATTAACAAGAGTCTCAGAAAACTCTACTAACAAGAGAACATAGTGCTTACATTCCAAGCCACTTTGTGTAAACCCTCTAAGCTAGAATGAAATTCTATGTGTGCTGAACATCAATGTCTTTGTTTATTACATTATGAGTTTATGCTGTTCTTGTTATTACTGGAAGAAAGAACAGGTCTCCTTTTATAACTTTATTTTTTAAAATATTACCCAGGTAATAACAAATTATATTTTATAATTTTTAATCATAAATATCACATTTGACTAGCCTTTACATACTTTTCAAAACTTCATGTGAGCCGCACAAGACATAATTTCTCCCCATTTTGTAAATGAGAACAATTGAGTCACAGGTTCTCAGTGATTACCCAGGATTGCACGATAAAATAATGATAGAAACAGGATTCATGACACAGGATTTATACACATGTATTTTATATGATGAAAAGAGTAGGTCCTTTGTTTATTTTCCTCAAAACAGCTCCAAATATATTATTCTCCCTCTCTCTCTTCAAAGCTTTGAAGGTTTATCTAATCTCCATAAATTAAGACATAGGCAAACCCTAAACCAAACCCAAAGAAAATGCTTTTGAAGGAACATGACATGAGGACTTCTCTCAGGTTCATTCAGATTTCATGAGACTCTGATTCGGTGCTCCTGTTGCTGATTTAGGGTTTGCTGTGCAGTGTGTGTGTGTGTGTGTGTGTGTGTGTGTGTGTGCACGCACGTGCAGCACATATCAATGTAAAATAACAGATCGATCAACATGTGATAGATCATACTATGAAAATAAAGTCAAAATCACAATTATTTTTTAGGTGGCACTGTTGACTGGAATTACTCATTTACATAGTCACTGTATTACCTAAAGTTCAAAGTGATCTCTAGGCTATGAGATGTAAACTTAGATTCTTACTCCTCCTTCTACTAAAATAAACAGGTGAGAATTTTCGACAGTGACAATGATCTTATGTTTGAAACTAGAGATTCTTCTTCAGTGTCCACACCCTAGAAAGCAGCACTAAGTCAAGCAGAGGTGTTTAACTCCGTCACCTAAATATTCATGCACCTGGATCTGCTTTTTCCATTTGTTCCCATCACCCAAGAAGAGAAATGTGGCCACTCTATTTCAGTTTCAGGAGGTTTAGTGAGAGGTTTTGAAGGAATTACTTCCCAATTTGTACTTGAAAGATTAAGCAAGCAACAGAGGTGAGCAGCTGCTCATGTTTCCTGGAACTTGGAAGCAGAGAGCTGCCTCAGACATTGTCATGGGAGAAGGAAGAGATGGGAGAAGGAGAGCAGGGGTTAGGAGAAGCCTAGATATCTCCTCACCACCCACCAGTGCTTCAAACAGGGCAGGTCCATATCTGTTTCATAAATTAGAATTTTGCTTAAGAATTAATTTGTTCAATTCTGGTTCCACAAACACCTTCTCTAAGGCTTGAAAATTTTGAGGGCATTCAGGCAAAAGGACTTGACTCATATCAACTAGTTGCTGTGAAGCTAGGACCCCAACCCAAGGTGCCTGTGTTCACATGCTCTCTTCACCATCCACATCCTCCTGACTTCCCACATCTTATCTCCTTTACTCCTCACAGCAACCAGGCAAAGTGGGTATCATTAGCCTTATTTTATGGATGCAAAAACTAAAGACCAGAATATCACAGCACTTTGGCTAAGGTTACAATACCTACGTCTCCTGACTATAAACTCCCATGTTGTGGGTTTATATGCATCATGTCTCAATGCCAGATAAAGTGTGTGTTTTTAAAATATGGGAGTCATGCTATCTTCCTTTACTACTTCAATTGTTTTCTTTATTCTATTGTTGACACTATTACGGATGTCACCATTTTCCCTCCCTTTTGCCACCCTCTGTCCAGACCTGGTGCCCCTTCTGTCTGGCCATTGCCATAGTGTTGTCTGTTAAATTGTCTTCTTTAAATCCCACCTTGCCTCTTCTGAAATGTTCTTTGTCATTTAGCTTTAAGTCCGTTCCTTGTCTATTAAACTGTATGTGCGGTGCCCTTCGAAGGTGACCTCTGCCTGGCATCGAACGCCATCCAACAGGCCATTTGTCACACCTCATCTCTTCTCTTTTATGGAAGGGACAAAAGGTTGCCTTTGAGTCCCCTTTGGAAGTGTTTTCATGCTAATCCAAGAATTACTGTGGTGCTTGTTTTCTGGCTGGTGCAGTGTGAAGCCATTCATAGGGCCGCATGGACCTTGTCTAGTCACATTCCAGGCCATTCTTGGAACATTTTGGGGAAATGCATCATCGCTCTGCTGGTGGGAGACAAGTCTGTTTTCCTGCCTGAGGCTGGCAGCCAATGTGTCTATGTCCTTGATTGCCCATGAAAACATCTCCTGCCATCTCTGCCAGGCAGCCCACTACAACACACAGGGAGAGGGAGAGCAAAGTTAACAGTTCATCCAAACACACACACACACACACACACACACACACACACACACACAAGACCGGGAAGAAAACAACCACCTCCTAAATGTTTATCTCTCTGGAAAACAAGGAAAGAGAGTGAGCTGAGCATTTTAGTCAAGGACACACAAGCTTTTCCCAAACAACCTGTCATTATGGGGTAACAGAAATAGATCCAGAATGGGTATCAGGAGATATGAATACTAATTCTGATTTGCCACTATCTTGCTGTGTGATTTTGGGCTCATTCCTTTATTTTGTTTTATATTATTCCTCATAAAACAAAACCAATATTTTAAACTTCACCGAACTCTGATGAGCATTAAAGGAAATTCTGTTCACAGATGCACTTGGTAAAAAACAAAAGCTAGTCATTATTGCTACCAATTCTTAAAAGATCCTGGGATAGAATTAGGTCTCCAAAGTCAGCTGAGTACCAGAAATACCTAGGAGCAATTTGAAAATATAAAGTAAGGACCTCATTAAAATATTGAGGGTTGGGACCAAGGACATGTTTTCAGGATACAGTCTGTCTAGGACTGGTTATCTCCTAGATAATCCACTGAAGATCACAGGTTCAGTGTTTAGTGATTATCAAAGAAGACAAATATAAGCTGATATAAGCTGAGATTGCTAAAGTTTCCACACTAAAGATTCAGGATTTTGAGTTATAAAAAGCTTCTTCTCAGAAGTCCCCTATTGAATGGCAAATATCCTTGATAGAGGCAGCATCTCAATCTATCACAGTTTATCAGTTGACCCTTCTCAACTATACTAACTGATTAAGGGCATCTCTAATACAGTGGAATACCTGTGCATGTTTGAAGCTAGAATTTTCTAGAATAATCTCTTTATTTTCAAATATGGTAACCAAACCTAGAGAGTTTACAAGTAAAGTGATCATATAATTTCAGCCAAAACACAATACTTTGAGTTAAAGAGGGATGGTTGATAGTTAGGTTAGAAATAAACCAGGACATACAGAAATATATGGTCACCCTATTTTAAAAGACTTGTCTACATTACAAAGAAATCTAATATTGAAAAGGAGAAACTAGAATTTCAGTCTCCAAACTTCATCGACTCACATCACAGCCTCTGTGTGATTCAAATGCACCTCATTTTTGGTCCAGTATATACCTTTCTCCTCTACTTCTTATCTCCATATTCTAGTTGGTCTATGTTGGGACTCTAACGCCATCACACCTGACACTCAAATCATCCAGAGAGTTCATGAAAACATCAAAGGTGCCTTTCCTTTGGATGAGCAAAGACACCAGTCATGCAGAATTAACGGTAAATATCAAAGACTACACCAGGACCCCAAAGAAAGAAAGACAGATGTCCTTGAGGTTGTTAGGAGACCCTGGCAGTCCAATAGTTAACTGTCCAGAAACTCTGTGCTCCCCCCCTCTAATACTCATCAACAGTGCCATAACTCAACCCAAACTGCCAGTCTGCCAACACCCACTGGGCAGCTGGAACAATGTCTCTTCCCCAAATTAGGTTTCTAATATTGCTTGTCTGACAAAAGTTATTTCATTCTGGCTTTATTTCCAAGAGATAACTTCTGGGTTGGTAATGAGCCTTTACTTATACTCCCTATTTGCAGTCAGCCATATTAACAGGAACCAAACACCAGGCTTGGGATTTTAGAAAAAATAACCAGGTTTCCAGTCCCCTTTCATGCTTGATAGGAAATTTGTAAATTGTCAACTTGACTTAATTTTTCCTCTGGACTCACACCTATTTGCTGTAATAAGAATCAGCCCCCTGGGTTGCACTCATCTGCAGCATGTGGCAGGAAAAAGAGGGATTAGGATTGTATTTGTTGACTTTTCAGAGCGGATTTTCTTTCAGCAAGTCTGCTATCAATTCTGTCTACCAGAATAGCATTTTAATGTGTTACCTGCCGGTCACGTATGTCCTGTTAAGTTAACTTCTGCTTCTGCTGTATTTTCTGATGCTGTTTACCATTAATTTTTTTCCCCACTGTTACCAAGCTTATTATTTTTAATACAAATGTGGATTAGGATATTTGGATTGTGTCTCTCTTTCCGCAATACATTTGTTTTCAAAAAAAATAGAGGAGGGTGTGGAGAGGGTAGGAAATTGGGCCTTCTCATGCTGGAAAGACAATTTTAATGAGTTTTATTCTGTGGTTGGGGAGATATTCTTAACCTCCTTGGCCCAGTAAGATGTGATTTCTTGACACTGAGCCTATTGCAAATGCATTTTTATCAGGGCTGCGTACAGTGGACACCTAGGGAATTTCTCTAGTATTTAACAAAGGCATCTATTTGCAACACAAAGTAATGCTTTGTTTACCCTTCCTCTTTGTCCTGGGCATGGTATTATTCCAGAGGCATTGCTTCTCCCTCGCAAACTGTCAGTGGCCAAGGGTACCTTTCAGCGTGTTTAGGATCATAATTGGCCAAATCGTCTGCTTGGGAGTGGAGAAGAGGGAAAGGTCAGGCAAGACCCAGTGGGGGCCACTCTCCAGTTTGCAGCACACAGACGCCAAAGTGCCTTGCCCATTCTCCAAAGTTCACAAACCCTTCTCCCATTCCAGGGACACAGCCTTTCCTCCCTGCCAGACAATTAGCAGCAGCAGTAAGCCCAGCCGACTTATCACTGGGCACTCAATGGTGCTCCTTTCCTCCAAGCTCATTTCCTTGGAAGGTGAGAGCCATTATCGTAAAGAGGGATATTGTAAATTCTGTTCCTTCTGCTATACCATGGCTCTGAGCAGAGAAATTTGTGTTTTCTGCCAGGGAGAAGAATAACATTTATTTAATGGATGCTGAGCAAAAGGTATTCACATTTCATGCTTCAGGGCTTAAGCCGTTCCTAGATCAGGAGGGAACTTTTGCAGCCTCCGAAATTGTATGACTGGTTAAGTGTTTAGTGCTCACAATCTTTTGTCCCCATCCAGGCAAAGTCCAAGGTCACCATTATAGGGGCGCCCCCATTTTTCACCAACCATGTTTTATACATTGCCCTTCAGCCTCCCCTACAAATTTAAACCCGTGGTACTTCTTTCAAATGGCTCTGTTCTGCTGTATTCCAGTTCTACTTTTCCAGCTTTCCAGACTCTTTGAGAGAATCCTCTACAGGGTCAGAATTGGCATTGGGGACAGCAGAAAATTGTGAGAACAGAGACTGAGATAGGAGAAAGATGGCAGCCTTCATGTTGGGAAGATTGATCCAGATTTGGCCCATCTTTACATCCTAAATAGTTGGGTAATCAAAAATCTTTATCTCATTGACAGTCAGTTTCCTCATCTATACAAAGGAATAATAAATCCTGCTTTGCAGTACTGTTGTGGAGACCAAGTGAAGTCACATGTCATATGGAAAACAAAAGTTGGATCGCGTCTCCCTTATATCAGATTGCAATCTAGTCTGGTTCTAATGATAACTTTGTAAATGATGTCTGGCAAGTCATTCAAATTCTCTGGGAGTTCATTTTCAAAATGAGGAAAAGAAGAACCTCTGTCCTGCTTTCCCTGCAGGATTATAATATAGATTAAATGAAATATTCATTAAAACAAATCTTTACAATGAACAAAATGGTAAGTGTTGCCAGGAAATAAGGTGTTATTATTATGCTGATGCTTACTCTTTATTATCTTTAAATCTAGGAATTGTAATTTTAAATATATTATCCGCAATTAATGAGGCCCACCTGAAAATATGATACCTTACAATCACATATAGACTTAGATCATTATGCTCTAATATGGAAAAGCTGTCACAATCAGGTATCTTGAAAATAGGTTTGCTCTCAGAGCTGGTACAAAAGATTCCCAGTGGCTTGGTCTATACCTAAAATGAATAAGTACTTGGACATTTGATTGTATCATAATGAGGCAAATGTCTTGCATGTAAGCATGTGAAGCATACAACAGATGCTCATTAAATGTCAAATTTCAAGTGTCCTTGGGGTATCAATCAGCCTAGGCCTTTCTCTCCACCCCAACTTCTGGTCTCAGCCTGCTCTACCATCTCCTCCCATGCACTCTGCACCATCCCAGGTTACAGTGTCATCTGAACTTGAAAAAGATAATAACCAAGCATTTCTAGCTGCACCATCAATCCTTGCTGCTCATGTTCCCTCAGCATCAGTTCCAAGTATCCTAGCTAAGGTTCTAGTTCCTGTCCTTGATTCGATGGAGGGAATTCTGCCTTGTTTTGGTTCCTGAGATCTTTCTCATGAAGGAAAGATTTCATCCCCACTCTGGGGGCTCTTTACTGTTCCTATTTAACCTCAAATCTGCCTGAATATAAGACTGCTCTGGTTGTAAATAACAAAACCCAAGCCAATTTACCTTGTGAAATAAAAATTACAGGGATACACTTAGAACACAGGAGTGCCTTGTGGAACCCAAGGTTTTGATTGTGCAAGGCTTCTCTCCATGCCCAGCTGCATTCTCGGTCCCTTTGAGTGGGCCTCCTTGTTTCTCAGTCCATGTGACCACTGACAGCTTCAGAGATCCAGCTACCAGAAGAGAACAAATCACTCCTTGGGGCCCAACTGCCAATTCATGTATAATGGATACTAAGTAGTCTGGCCTAGGTCACCACTGATTAAAGTAAGTAATAAAGCTGTGGACCACATTTTTGGGAATAGAGAGAAAGTGTTAGCTGGATTCCCCAAAGATGTCCACTGCACTTGGCAGGGCAGTCTCCCAAATTGGTCCCCATTCTTGTTCTAGTCCTTTCAGGTGCTGTCTTCCTCAAGCCCTCCACAGCCAGCAAGATATCATCAGGTTGTGCCCAGTGGAGAGTCTGGAACTCATACTGGGGTTTCAAGACCAGGTTGCCTCTGCCTTCTGCATTACACAGGTTTAGGTGGAACCACTTTTTTTCCTATCTTTTATTGATGGCTCTTAGCATTACTTCCAAACTCAAGGCTTTGTCAGTCGGTCAAGACCATCATAACTGGTTCCTTCATCTCTCAACACAGGTTTTCTCCCAAGAGACTATTTAGTTTTCACAAATTGTTTCTAGCATAGTCTGGAATTTAGGTGTTTTGTAGGCAGACATGTAGGAATTTCATTTGAACTGGGATCTTGCCACAATCAGAATTAAAGAGAAATAACTGACTAGTGGTGAAGCTAAAGCTAAACTAAAAAGGATTTTCCTCACCATAAAATTATCATAATGACCACTTTAGATAATTCTTATTATCTAGTCAATTAGGTTTTTTGTTTGTTTTTTGTTAATCCTCACCTGAGGATATTTTTCCATTTATTTTTGGAGAGAGTGGAAGGAGGGGGAGAGAGACATAGAGACATCTACTGGTATGCGAGAAAGACACATTGATTGGTTGCCTCCTGCACATGCCTGACCAGGGCCAGGAGCCATGGATTGAGTCTGCAAGCCAGGTACATGTCTTTGACCAGAATCAAACCTGGGACCCTTCAGTCCACAGGTTGATGCTCTATCTACTGAGCCAAACTGACCAGAGCTAGGATTTTGTTTTTATCAATAGCAGTCTCTTACAAAAAAATTCTCCACAACAATTTACTTTTCTTTGCATTAAAACTTTCCTTGCCAAAACCGGTTTGGCTCAGTGGATAGAGCGTCAGCCTGTGGACTGAAAGGTCCCAGGTTTGATTCCAGTCAAGGGCATGTACATTGGTTGTGGGCATATCCCCTGTAGCGGGTGTGCAGGAGGCAGCTGATCGATGTTTCTCTCTCATAGATGTTTCTAGCTCTCTATCCCTCTCCCTTCCTCTCCGTAAAAAAAATCAATAAAATATCTTTTTAAAACTTTCCTTGTATGGAAATTGCATCATAATAAATCTGTCAGACATTGAGCTAGTTTGAACCTGGTTATATCTGTTGTCCGGCGACATGAAAAGCTCGTTCACTGGTTATTTCCAGGGCAAGGGAAAACGGTGGTAGATTGGTTGAGGCTGGAGCTGGGAAGGAAAGAGAAAAAGGCTGCATTTGGAAAGCTGCAGTAAAATACTGTAAAATGTTGTTGGGGGCATCATCCTGAGCTCCTTCTGCCTGAATCCCCTGGAAGAACTGACAACTGCCTGGCCTTTACAAAATGAAATTGACATTTGCCGGCTTAGGTTCAACAGAAACTGCAAAGGGAGGGTGGAGGATGCTGCAGGCAAAGCCGGAGCCCAGTTCCCCAGATCCGGGGCAGCAGGTCCATAACTCTACTGTGAATGATGGGTCAATATCCAATAACTCCGAATCAAGAGCTGACGTCTTCTTGAGTCAGCAGAGCTGAGTTCCCCCTTCAGGGGATCTGAGTGCAGCACTGGCCCTTCTGACAGAGCTGGAGTTGCCAGCAGCCTTTAATCTAAGGAAACCACAGGCAAAGCAAACTTGGCACATAACTTTCCCTCCATTAATTAGCACCCTTAAGTTGAAAGGGGGAAAGTAATAAAACTCTGGGGAGAGCAGCTAGAGCTCAACCTCAACTCATTTGGATTCAGCACACAAAGACTGGGGCAGCAGGATAGGTGGAGAAGCCAGCACAGGCAGGAAGCCCTGGAAGAGATGATGTTCAGGTCAACTGAACAGTGGCTTTCAGAGCCAACTATTGTTTGAATAGTGTTTCATGATATTGATTAGGAATCATCTTTAGTAGTTCTTCACCTTTTTGGTCAGACTCTGCCTTTTTAAAAATGGAATGCAATGCGTCTTAGAAATGCGCTAAAAATGTGTGCTTTTCTTAAATACAGTGAGCCTGTTGGAGAAACAGAGTTGAACATGGTTTTAAAATGTATTTTTAATAGGTCACTGTCTAATGAAGGGGTGTTAGCTAAATAGTTTTCTTTTGACTGGTCATCAAAAAACTAATCATTAAGTGGGGGGGAACTCATAGAACAATATATATGCTTTACTATTTATATGGATGTTAAAGATGTACAAACAAGTTCTTTTATAATAGAATGAACTGAGAATCCATGCATCAGCCTCACAATAGTGACTCAGTGTGGTGAGGAAGACAAAAGAACAGAACTGAAAATGGTGAACAATGAAGACTTTTTAGCTTACTATTCTAATTTTTCTCTTTGAAAAGAATTAAAATTCATAAATCATGTATATAATTATTTACTTTTAAAAAAGAAATCAATGCAGCCTTCTCTCATTTTTAAATCCCCGAAATTAAAAGAATGAGTTTGCATAGTTGGCAATTGTTTCTGTCTGCTTTGCATCGGAAGATAACATTTCAAGAATTGTGCTTGGACAAAAGATACTGGACACCTGACTCTGAGATGCTCCCTAAGTTTCAAGTTAGTTATGGAGATGGCAGGAATCGAACTCTAGAAAGGGAACTATGGCCCTTTCTTCAAACCCATCCACAGTCAAAAAACCCATTGACTTAAATCTCTCCACAGGGTTCAACCTCCTTTTATTTTCATATTTTTTTACCTTTATTTCACTTTTAGCACCTTATAAATTGTATTTTATTATCTAATATAGTATTTAATTATCATCATACTAGAGACCCAATGCACAAAATTCATGCAAGGGCCTTGGCCCCGGTCCCTGCCTGCCGCTGCCATGGCCTGGGGGGGCCTCTGCCACCTTTGCCACCTCTGCCATGGCCCCCGCCCACTGCAGCTTTGTCCAGAAGGAAGGACATCTGGAAGGATGTCCAGTATATTAGCATATTACCCTTTTTATTATTATAGATACTTTGGATGCTTGGATTGTAATTATTTTCCCATTTTTTCAAAGAAGGGAACTAAGACCCAAAAAGATTAATCAACTTTTCCTAAATGATAACAATAGTAGTAAGAATCATAATTAGAGTTTCAATCTTTCAATTCTTAGCTGCCCACCCACTTATTCATTCAACAAACATTTATTAAGCTCCTAGTATAGGTAGACTCTTTTCTAGAATTATTTTCAATGACTCTGGTAACTGTGTTTCCCTTTTTATTTTGTCATGTAAGATACCACTATAGACTACATTATTAATTACATTTTGCATGCCTAGTATTTCAAAGACTAGGGAACAAGCTATTCTTAGTAATAGCCTAGGACTAGGTGGTCGTCATGCCCTCACACAGTGATGCCCTCACAAGGAGACTGTGTGCACGGCGGGAACACATGGGTGGGCAGGGCTGCGTGCGCAACGAGGTGCATGTGGGTGAGTGGAGACTTGATGCTGCATGTGCAGTGCAAAGGTGGGGCCTGGCACCCACTCTGCACAGCAAGGCCTCGAGATCCCACGGCTGCGTGAACCATGGAGGTGGGGCCCCCAGCTCCAGCCTACCTCTTTGGGGCAATCCATCGAGGAGCCCCTGACTCCTAAATCTCGTGGGATTTTACGCACTGCATCACTAGTAGATTATAATGGCCTTGGGTAGTTCCATAGTTCCATGATATAAATGTTTGTTTGTTTGTTTGTTTGTTTGTTTTTTAAATGTCCTACAAGCCTTAGCACAGTTCTGTATATATGGAAACAATCAATGTGTATTACTTACCTAATTTTCTAAAGATTATTCAATAGATATAAAAGCCTAGATTTTTTTTCTAATATATTTTTATTTATTTTGTACAGAGAGGAAGGGAGAGAGATAGAGAGTTAGAAACACGGATGAGAGAGAGTCATCGATCAGCTGCCTCTTGCACACCCCCTACTGGGGATATGCCCACAACCAAGGTACATGCCCTTGACCAGAATCAAACCCGGGACCTTTCAGTCCCCAAGCCGATGCTCTATCCATTGAGCCAAACTGGTTTCGGCTAAAAGCCTAGATCTTAAAGATAAATCCACAGAGCTCTAATTATGAAAAGGAGATAGAAGCACACCACATATGTACCATCTGTCCCAGATATGTGGAGATGATGTTAGAATCCAATAACAAGGCAAAAACTTCAGAGGGCATTGTCTGTGCCTGTTACCTTAGCAACTGCCCTAAGCTTTTCGGTTTAATTCTCACTTACAACCCATTATATAACATTGAGAACATAATCAGACTAGACCTTTTGGTTAGGGCAAAAAAAGTTAAAGAGCATCTAACTGTCATCTCTCAACTGCTTTTCATTGAGGTTCTTTTACACAGAAGATATTTTGGATGAGATTATGATTCAACAAAGGAAAGTACATGGACACCTTCTTTCTCCTCAGTGTGAATTGCACCTTACAGTTTATAGTTTATAACTTTTGAAACTTTATAATTCAGCATGGCAGTTCTATGTTTGAGCTCTGAGTCAGACAGTCTAAATTAAATCCTGGCTCTACCACTTTCCAGCTGTGTGACCTCAGGCAATTTGCTTAATCTAGCCAAACCTCAATTTCCTCATTTGTACAATGATAATGGGGTTCTTGGGAAAATTAAATGAGACAATTCATGTAAAGCACATAGCACAGAGTCTGGCACAGAGTAAGTCCTCAGTAAATGTTAGTTATTCCTATCATCATCTTTACAACCACCCTCTAAAGTAGATAAGACACACATTATTTATACATTAAAGAGAAAACTGGGGTCTAGATAAATTATGTAATTACAAAGTGTCAGAGCTAGGAGAGGCCATTGACCTCAGGTCTTCCCACTCCTGATCCAAGATTACACTGTCCTGCTGACAGTGGGTGAGAAAAACAAACAAACAAACAAACAAACAAACAAAAAACCATGGGTAAAAGTGCACATGTGCAAGATACATAAAGGAAAACTGACTGTCCTTGCTGGCGGATCTCTCCTCTTGCATCCATCAACCTCTCATCTGCTGCTCACCAAGAGATGAACACATACTTCTTCCCAATTAAGCTCATTTTCTTTAATCTAGGCAAGTTCTCTATATTTTAATCTCATGTAACGATGTGGTGGCTTTTTGACAACATGTTATGTCTTTGGATTGAACTAAAGAATACAAACATATATTCAGGGACTAAACTTTATTCATTTGTGTGCCCTGGGAATTATGAAGGAGGCAAAACTTATCTCTAGACCCACCACAGCCCCTAGGGCAAGTTCTCATAGTTTTAGTATGCATCCGAATAAAAATTGTTGGACCCATCTCAGAGGTTCTGATTTAATAGGTGAATCCCAATCATTTGCATTTCTAACAAATTCTCAGGTGCCACTACTGGTCTTGGATCTGTGATTTGAATACTGCCCTATATCAGTGTGTCCCAACACATAGTCTCCAGACAATCTATACCTAATCATTTTAGGCAACTGTCAAAATGCAGCTTCCTAAATCCCACATTAGTCTTCTTGAATATGATTCTCCTTAGATGTATCCTAGGGACCTGAATTGTCACAGTACTTCCAGTGAATACTGACCCCATTAAAGTTTGAGAACTACTAATTTAAATTGTATGTTTTTCCATGCCCTAAATCTTACTTTGTATGACCAGGACCTAACATAGTGCTTGGCTTGTAGAAGCTGCTAAATAAATGTTTTTCTTTAAACACCTCTCTTTTTTGTTTCATGAAAAGAAAATAGAAGCACACCGTATATGTACCTGTTTCCTATACCCTTCCAGGTATAGCTCCCTATTCTGAATTCCTACCTTACTGCTACACTCACTCAGTCAAAATTTATAATTAATTTTTCTTAAAATAGTATTTTTATTGTAATGTTGATTACTTCAGCACATTGTTATTAAACTTTGTATAGACCCCGAATGCAATGGGAATATAAGACCTGAGGAAAATGACCAAATCATTGCTTCTTCTATTAACAGAACTACAATCCCAGTCAATACATTGTCCTTTTATCCTAAAATAAAATACTCATTTTTATTAAATTGGGAACCTATTTTACTCATTTAATAGTTTAATTGTGCACCTACTAAATGCCAGACCCTTAGGAAGATACTAGGCTATCAATTAACATATATAGAAATAATCTGTGAGTGAATACTTAGCAAATATTAAAATATTAATCCATTTTCATTTTCTCTCTCTCCTTCTCTCTCTCTCTCTCTCTCTCTCTCTCTCTCTCTCTCTCTCTCTCTCTCTCTCTCTCTCTCTCTCTCTTCTGGGAGACTGACAATATGCACAGGTAGCTGACTGAAAGGGGCAAAACTCTGATAACAAAGTGATTTCTCAAGAAAGACCAGGACCGTATCTCAATGAATATCTATGCAAATCTTATCCCTTCCTCACCCCAGAGAAAGAAGAAAGCCTCTCTGCCTGCTTCAGCCTGATGACAGACACTTTCATATCCCTGTATCCAATCCATGCTTTATCACATCACACTTGTTTTTTCACTGTGTGGCAGGGAAACGCTATAATCAGTTTTATGGCAGGCTCTCTCAGCATCAAGTAGCTGTAGGCAACACTGGCTGGCAGCACAACTTAGCCATTTACAGGTGTGGATCTAACTGTGTGGAAGGAAAAGGCAATTTAAAGAGATAGTGTCAAATCTGAGAGGCCTAATATTTCATCTTCAGTTTAGTAATTAGTAGCTTGAAAACTATCCAATTAGAAGTATATTCATAAATATTTTAATATGTTTTTATTAATGATTTCAGAAAGAGGAAAGGGAGAGGGAAAGAGAGATAGAAACATTGTTGAAAGAAAATCATGGATTGGCTGCCTCCTGAGGCCCCCTATAGGGATCATGCCCACAACTCAGGCATGTGCCCCAACTAGGAATCATACCATGATCTCCTGGTGCATGGGATGATATTCAACCAACTGAGCCACACTCGACAGGCTTCATAAATATTTGAAAGAAAAAAAAATGAAGAATTTGTTTGTTTGTTTTTTCATCCATGAAATTATTCCCAAATGACAAAGCCAGGGAAAGCTGAAGGACAATTAATAACTGTCCTTAAATAAACATGTTTGTTGTTGGAAGAGACCGTACAGATCAACAATCCAATCCCCTCTTAGGATGAAGATGAGACTCCCAAAGGCAAGATTTATCAAAATTCACAAGTCTCTCTGACTATCACTTCCCATGTTAGACTGATTATTCAACATTTTAATGGCAGGGACCCCTAAAAACGTTAAAGAGAGTGGGCTTTGAAACAGAGAGAACATGGGCAAAACAATGGTTCAGCGTCACACAGCCACATCCTGGTCTTGGCAAACTTGTCTCCTCCTACTCCTTATTGGCTCCTGGGAGAAAACCCCAAGTTCCAGCTAACTTAAAAAAAAGAAAAGAAAAGAAAAGAAAAAAAGATAGCAATCAGGAATCAGGTCAATATGAAAACCCCATTCCATGGTATCTTTACCATCATCCTGTGCACCAGAAGGTGGTGGGTTCATCCCTGATTAGGACACATACCCAGATTATATTATAGGTTTGATTGTGGGTACTTGTGGGAGTGCTTGTGGGAGGCAACCAATCAATGTTTCTCTCTCTAACTTAATAAAATATTTTTAATTTATTGTTAATTGTTGAAAGTATTATAGATATCCCCCTTTCCCCCCATTGGGCTCCTTCACCCCACGCCCACTCCATGCCAGGTCTCTATCACACTATTGTCTGTGTCCATTTTTAAAAAAGTAATTCTTGAAAGTAGAAGCCAAAGAAATATTGAGCAACTTGGAAATTCAAAGTAAAAAACAATGTGTTCAGATTAGAATTTCAAATGTCAAATTGACTTCTATTTTGGCTGCTGCTTATCTAATTTCTTACATGGGACTAAATTTAGATTTCTCTTTTACTTTCAGTACCTCAGCACATTCTGATGTATTTTAAATGGGGCAGGGACACACATAACTTACATACATTTTTCTGTCAACAAACACATTTGTTAAATTCACAGTCTTTAGATATTGATGTTCTATTCAAAAGAAAGTCAGACAATATATAAAAGCTGTAGGGAAAAATTTCTTTGCATAACAAAAGAGCTAATGCATCAAGTATGGCTTGTTAATGGCATTCAATTAACAAATAACTGTTGTTAGTTGATTAAAAATTAACTGTGAATAACCGTTTAACATTTAGCACTTGCAAATGTTTCTTGATTTATTAAAATTGTAGGAGCTAAAGCATCTGGGGAGAAGCTTGAAATACTTGGTTAGATTTTTTTCATGGAAATTTTAGGCACATTGTGAAATATTTCTTCCTAATAAATATACATTTGTAAATCAATCTTCATGTTTTGACGCTCATGAAGAATTTTACAGACCTCCTGTTTTCAGGGCACTTGAGAAATAAATATCTGCCAGGGAGAGAAATCCCATTAGTTTTCTGGCTGTCCCTATACAGATGGTGGACCACACTGAGAAATTTGCTGTTCTTCGAATGCTCCATTCTGCACACGCCCCAAGGAATCTCAGAATTGTAGAAACTAAAGATGTGATAGACTAAATAGGTCATTTATTCCAATAGAAACATTACCAGATTTATACAAGACTCTTTAGAATTTACAATACAACTTATTTCCAAGGGGGCCCAAATGCTGAACAGATTTTTTCCAGCCATCCTAGCATCATATATTATGTTATATTATTAATCATGTTTTTCTCTTGTGAAGATAATACACCATAAGAATGTACATACAAAACTGCTATTCCAACAAAGGCATTAGATTTGCAGTAATCCATTTCAGGCTCTCATCCGCACCCCACCCCTACCCTCATCCCAATGGCTGTATTTGTGAGACAGCTACCTAAGGTCTCAGGAGCAGTTTCTAGCCCCAGAAAGAGTGAATGAACAGGTAAGTGACTTTTGTGTGCATAATATTCAACAGTTTGGCCTCTTTCAAACCGTACTCTGACAAACCAAAATAACAATCAGCAGCCATATTATATGATTACTCCAAAATAATTTCACCATATTCTTGAATACCAAGTATATGAGGAAAAAAAATAGTTAGGAACACAAAGGAATTTGAGACAAACTCTCAAACCTAAAGGTGTGCATTCTTGGGTAGAAGGAAAACCATTAACAACATGAGAACTTTATACTAATAGGTATTGTGGGTGTCCTTTGATTTTGCCTGCCTTGTTTCAGTCTTCATTCCTATCTTGATATTCTCTCTGTGGTTAGACGGAATTGACCCCATAATAACTCATACATATCACCACAGAAAATGGTGCAGAAATAATCAATTATCTAAATTTGCAAATTATGGTTCTCCTAGAAATTTTATGCTAGAAGTCTCTAAGAAAATTGCCCTCTATCACCAAAAAAAATCCTAAACTTTTTAAACTAGGAGAATGTGGTCCACAGGCTGCCAATGGCAACTTAACTAATACATTCAGAGAGCTCATCTGAGAAGGAAGCCAGGGTGAGAGAAGTACAGAGACTGTGAGAGTCCTGACAATATCATTGAACTTTTTAGATTCAGCTGCTCTCAGAGCTACATCCAAATTTTTAATTTCTCTGTTCCGTGACCTCCCACAAAAGATCTGCTTCTTTTAGTTAAGATAGTTTGAGTTGGGTTTCTATCATTTGTAACTGAAAGAGATCTAACAGCTACAGACACCTACCAAGTGAGGTATACAGCTAACAAGAGTTATGGGAGTTCAGGATAGAAGTTCAAGGGAAGACTTTCCAGAGAAAACAGAGCCTGACTACACTTTTAAGAATTTGGGAAGATGGAAAGAAGAAAAGAGGCACTGCAAGTAAAATGGTATATTAAAGGCTGAAAAGTACAAGCCAGTTTCAAGGGTCAGAGGAGATCAATTTTGGATGAAATGGAAGCTATATATAGGATAAAAAGTTGAAGGTAATTATAAAACAGAAATGTGCTGAATGAAGGTGGAATATAATTCATATAAAAGAGAAAGAAGGTTCCCCATAAGCTTTGAAAATAATAAAATGCTGGACAAATATAATTGTCATCATTATTACATCCCATCACAAATAAGCTTCTCTCATAAAAGTCTTGCCAGGGACTCTTTTTCCCCTGGAAGAGAATGCTGGATACAAGCACAGAGAGCACAGCCCAGAGGTTACCAGCATTGCACATGCAGTCTGATTCACCTATAGACCTGAGCAGCCAGGGCCACCTACCCAATATTTGTCATGATGGCATAACCCTTTTAGAAAGAACAATAGAATCGACTCTTTATAAATTGCATTTTTCTCTCCTCTCCTGGTCTCTTATCTCTAGAAAATAATTCAATTATATACTCTTTCTACTCACTTTCACCATGCTGAGCTTTTGTTTGTCTGTTTCTTACATTCTCTACTTTAACTTTATCTTGGTTTAGTGTACCGTTGTATGCATGACACAGAAGAGAAAAGCTCATGATGTTTTCTTCAGCTGCATCTAAAAATTTATTTTGTACTTATAGCAAGCATGGAAACATGTGACAAATGTCAACCAAATTATCTAACCATCTTGATTCTTTGGGAGCAGAGGTAATGAGTTTGGAGTAATTTATGGAAATAAAATTTTAAGCCACATTAATAGGAATATATAAATATATAAGGATATGGATTTAGATATAAGATATGTAGATATAGACATAGATGTGTGTTTGCATAGAGGTACGGATAGGGATAATGACAGAGACAGAGAGAGAGAGAGAGAGAGAGAGAGAGAGAGAGAGAGAGAGAGAGAGAGAGAGAGAGAGAGAGAGAGAGAAACAGAGAGAGAATGACAGAAGTCTGAAATTAATAAGGCCTTTTATATAATCTTACTCTGATCTCCCCTTTTCCAATAACTTCTGATACTTCTGATAAAATTATATTCCTTTTAGTTCTATAAGGGCTTCTAAATAATCTGTCTTTCATTAGAATGAGCTCACTCATGGTGGTACATTTTCTATATGTTGGACGACAATGGGTGGAAAAGGTAAAATATTTCGAACCACCTCTTGAATGCTACCTGGGGAAGCTCAAAGGTTCAACTTGGTCTGGCTAAGGAGAAAGAGATTAGGCAAAGCCTCTTTCCACAAGTGTGACTTTTATCTACTCAGAGTTCACACTTACACACACATACCTAATAGCTAGTGTGCAGTAGAGGAGGAGATTGGGATGAGAAATGGAAGCCAGTTTTACCATTTCTAAATAATTGAGTTCTATTAATAACTTCGCTAACAAACATTGAGTACTTACTGGTGTTCTTAGGCATCAAAGTAGCTGTATCATATGGCACATTTGTTTATGTCCCCCAGTTCTAGACTATGAACCTGCTGAATGAGCTAGCTTATCTTTCCATTTTTGTAATTTAAGCCTAAAGCAATATCAGATATGTGGTAGATGGCCAATATTTGTTCAACAAATTAATGGTTTGATGATTAAATGATATGATGCATGCAAACTATAGAATGAGTATTTTTCCATCAATGTTACTATTTTCATTATTATAACTAGAGGCTTGGTGCATGAATTCGTGCACAGGTGGGGTCCCTCTGGATGGCCTGCAGGGATCGGGCTAAAATCTGCAGTTCAATACCCCTGCAGCTCCTACCTGCTGCTCCCGCTCATCCAGGCCTCACTGTGCCTGCCACAGGCATATACCCAATCTATCCTGATCCAGATAGGCTCAGGCTGCCACAGCAGCACTCGCCAGCCATGAGCCCAAGGGGAGTGGCCTGCAGGACCTGGATGAAACCGGCTGTTTAACATCCCCTGAGGGGTCCAAGGTCGCTAGAGGGCACAGGCCAGGCTGAGGGACCCCACTGGTGCGTGATAGGGTCTGGGAAGGACTGCAGGAGGGCTCCAGGGTGTGTCCCGCCAATCTCACTCAGTCCCAATTGGCAGATCCTAGCAGCAAGCATCTGCCCCCTGGTGGTTAGTGCACATCAAAGCAACTGTCTGCACCCTGGTGG
This sequence comes from Pipistrellus kuhlii, assembly GCF_014108245.1. NCBI lineage: Eukaryota > Metazoa > Chordata > Mammalia > Chiroptera > Vespertilionidae > Pipistrellus > Pipistrellus kuhlii. The sequence goes on from NW_023425562.1 coordinate 11,862,493, forward strand.
TAAGTCTGTCTTAGTGACCAGTTGAGCAGTCTTAGCATATCATGAGCATATTACTCTTTGCCTGGTTGTTCAGTTGTTCTGCCATTCGGTTTGTTTGCATATTATAGGATATTATACAGGATATTTAAAGAGCAGAAAGATGAGGAAGAACCTGCAAAGACTGAAAGGAGATAAGAAGGGAATCAGGAAACAGTGATATCACATAAACCATGCCTCTGCCCACCATAATTATCCTCGATGAAATGCCCACATAACCCCTCTGCCTGACTGACTTCTATGTGTCCACAAAACTCAGTTTCAGTGCCAGAAATTGCCAGTTCGGATTAAATGCTCTTTTCCGATGTGCCAGACTCTACACCCATTACCCCACATTCAGTATTTATAACTCCTGGAAATCACCAGAGTTCAGATCGGGAAAACTCAGTCTAATGAGTTTATTCAGTATTTAGATTCTCTGTTGAACTCATTTTTTTCCGGTCAATATTTATCGAGCACCTATGTGATATGCACCAACATCTATGGAATAAGCAATATCACATCTCAAGATTAGCCCTAAGAGTAGGTTTTCTGAAAATGTATATAAACTAGGTCTATCTTCACACTGAAGCAGTTTCAGTAACTCATTTCTATTACCATAATAGCCCAAACACATAATCATCAGCATTATAAGAAAATTGATGGTATCAGGTCACTTGTCTTCAGGCATATTCAATAAGGTCAAACATTTCTGAGAGGTCAAGTAACATGGGGTCTGGAACGTTAGATGAATTGTGTCTCAGTGATTCCTTCATGCTCTCTGCCAGGAGTGGTACAGGAAGGTGAAGGGGTGGAAATCGGAAGACAGTGGATGAAGCCTGAATATGAGGTCAAGAAGCTTTACTGTCATCCAAAAGAGAGAGATGAATTATTTCTAAAGGAAGATGTAGAAAAGAGAGAGAGATTGTTTTGAGGATGTTTTGTTTTTTAAGGTTTAAAAGATTTGAGCTTTTCTGTACAATAGAGAGAGAGAGAAAAAAAAACACAATAATGAGGGTGCTCTTGAAAATGAGAGAAGCAGAGATGACAACATCTTAAGGGAGAAGTGTGAAAATGGATCCTGAGTAGCTCTGGAGAGATTCACCTGCTCCTCAGGAAAGAAGAGGAGCTTAGGCAAAGGTCAAAGGCAAGGTCACTTACAATGACATGGGTATATTTGATATATTTTATTGATTTTTTACAGAGAGGAAGAGAGGGATATAGAGTTAGAAACACCGATGAGAGAGAAACATCGATCAGCTGCCTCTGACATGAGTATATTTGGATGTGGGGACTTTGGGGACATGACACAACCTTCACAGAATAGTAAAGCTCTGGGATTGGGTGTTAGCTTTGTGGAGATGTCAATCCTCACCTCACAGCCTAGATGGTTAGGGAAGGAGGTGAAGCCATATCAGGTAGTAGCCTGGAATAAAAGGATGAATTTAAAGTTCATTGCATTAGGAAAGACAGAAAAGGGTCAGAAACCACAGAACAAGCTTAAGATTTTAGGTAATTAAAAGAAACAAAAACCCAACGTATGACCTTAGAATTATGAGCCTGCAACAGAAAATTTGCTTTCAGTTTTAAGGCTAGAGCAAGAAGGTCAAATATGTTTTCTCTCCTAAAGTGCTATGTTAGCAAGGATTCTAGCAGTTCATCTCAGCTTAACAGGAAAGAATGCCATAGTCAATAGTAATATCTGCCCTTAGGAAGTAGAAGTGGGACCATATGGCAAGTCTTTGCCACCTCTTGCCTAGACTATCTGTGTGGGCAGTGAAGTCACCTAGGATTTAAGACACAAGAGCAGTAAGGTAAGGCAAGAACCAACGTCCTACATGAAGAAGAGTGCTAAAGGGTAGCCACCAGTTGCATGAACCTAAGAAAATAAGGATTTTTTTTTCCCCATGGCCGTATAAGAGTAATATTCTGAAAACAGCAATAGGAATTAACTAAATGAAATGGGGAACTAACAAAATGTAAAAAGATAAGCAATTCTGCAGGGCAAGGAAGATTGTGGCTTTAGGAAGAAGGCAGGTTTCCATAAACAACGTTGTTTGAAACTCAAAGGAAAAAGTGTCCTAAGCAAACCATTGGATTGTTCTCTAGAACAGCGGTCACCTACCTTTTGAACTTCATGGACCTCATGGACCACCAGTGGTCTGCAGATGACCAGTTGGCAACCGCTGCTCCAAAGGTTTCCTTACATGCCCTCTTTGGGCTTGCCATGGAGAAAACCTGGTGTAGATTTGTGCATAAATCACTGAAGTAATCAGAGCACTGAATTTGATCATTCATGAATAAGTGGATAAAAATATGAAACACCACTCTCTGATTCAAAACCTTCCACTGGATGCTCATATTCCTTAGCCTGGCTCCAGTTTTTCACTTCCTCCCACCATTCCCCTTACTTTCTTCCATAAATAGGCCAACACCTCTTCCCACGTTCTCTTCCTCATTCCCCCTTTCAGCATCATCCCCGCCTCAGATGCTTTCTTCATTTCTTTCTGGCTATTAAAATTGCATGTCCTTTTCAGCCCAGTCCATTACCCACTCATTTGATGAAGTCTCCCTTTGAAACCAGAGAATTATGACAGCTTCCTCCTCTGTAATCATTGGCACCCACTTTTACTTTCAGATATGATCTTTTTTAATCATCAGCAACCCCAATAGATCCTTGCATGAAAGAACAATCCATGTCTCCTCCTTTTTTCATCCTCCACAGTTCCCTGTATATACTAGATTCTCAGTAAATAACTGATGGACAGTGATTGGATGAATTATTTAAAAATCTTTCACCTTATTAGTGTTTACCTTCCCAAGGGAGTGGGGAGGGGAAACTTTGAGTGATAGAATCTAAGGCTCTGATAAGGACTGTAGCATGATTCCAATAGGGAGAGGGAGGCAGAAATTCAACTTTCATCCAGACACCTGCAGGCACGTTGGCAGTGAGAAGGAGGGAAGTACAACCACCTGAAGGATAGGGGTGAGTAGGGGTTCACCCTCTCCCCCGAGATTTGAAGGGTGTCTCTGTCGTCACCCACCAGAGAGTATGCAGTACTTTTGGCAAGCTCCCATTATCTCATCACTGTCTCAGATGGTGGGCAGTGGAATCGATATCCCCAAGGCTTTAAAAAGCTCCCAAATGTTGTGCTGCCATTCATTCAGCAACAGGGGGAGAAATAAGAGAGAGGGGGAGAAAAACTGATGTTGGCTTCTTATTTTGCTTATGTTGTTAAAAGCCGCTCTGAAGCTGCTGTTCTGGAATAGGTCCCCTCTTTCTTTGAAAGCATGCTGTGTGATAGACTGTCATTTGTCCCCTGCCTCCAGAAGAGCCAGCTGGCAGCTAAGTGCTAAAGCCAGTGACTTGCATGTGTTTTTCTGACATTTAACAAATGGGAACAGCTTGCAAATCTGCATTAACTCACTCTGTCTCGCAAATAATCAGGGCCTGTGCAGTGTAGACGCTGGGAACATTAGCTCCGACACAAAGGAGTGAGAGGCTGCGGGGAGGGGGAGGGGACCGAAAACAAGTCAGCAAATAACGGATATTTTAACGGAAGGATGAATCTAGCATTCTAGTTCAGAAGGAAGAGTTTTGAAGTCATGTGTGTGTGTGTGTGTGTGTGTGTGTGTGTTTTTCAACAAGCCCCTGCTAATGGTGCTAAATATGTCAAGGCCCAGCTTTGCAGCTTTATGTCATCTTACTTGCACCTCACAAAGGCTGACATGTTGGTTCCTTCCATCTTGCAAATACCATTTCTAGTTCCTTAGGCTTCTAAGTGAAGAATATCTCAAAGGGGCTGTGTCTGACCACATGTGGGCTTTTGCAAACCTATACCATGCAATTCGGTGGCCATCCCTACTCTGGTGTTGAATGAAAGGAAGAGACCAGTTAAATGAGCACACACAGACCTACATTTGCAAGAAAAGTGTCTTATGCATGTGTAATGTCTGTCATACAATTTCCCCAAACATACCCTATAAATTGGGGTACCTATCTCGCTTGTGTTAGCATTGCAGATTTAGAATAAATTTGGAGCCCTTCTCATTAACTGTGATTTGGCTTTTGGGGATAGGCACTATCAATCCCTAAATGTTTCATTCCATTTAGAAGATGGCTGCATTTGTGATGTTCTAACTTCCAGCCCCAAATACCCAAAGAAAATAAGTCCCTAGGCATGAATAAAGAGAGAAATGGATACACTGGGGAATGTGTTTGGCACAGAGCTAAAAAAAATAAATAAATAAAAAAAAACCTCTTTCTTCTAGGAGACGTGAAATAAGCCTGTACATTTCTTTAACTTTTGGAAAGGGTCATGGTGGGGAGGCATAATCTCCATCCTTCTATGGGATGTTGGTGAGAAAGAGTCAGGTCCTCAGACCCTAGTCTACAGAGATCCAGAAAGAGAACTTGGAGTCTCACAATTAGGTCACTGAACCACAGGACTAAGATACTTATAAATGTCCCCAACCACAAACATGAAGGCACCGGCAGGCCCAAGAGCAGAAGATATTATCCAGTCTGGCCCTGACTAGGTCACAGTCAAAATTCTTGAGGTGACATTTCTCTCCTTTCTGACACAAGAACCTCCTTTCTTCCAAGGTGCCTTCGTAGAAGGAACAATAGCCCTGAAAACCAGAACTAATTTTCAGGGTTTGAAAGGGCATAAATTAGAATTCTAGTTAACTACTTCTGGAGAAAAACTGTCACACTCAGAGGCTTTGTGGTCACTTTTAGATAGTGGTCTGCAGCATACAATTGGGGCTAAGGTATTTTAGCAAGAGTTCCAGCTCAGCAAGGAAGCAGAGGGGAGCACCAAAAGGGACTGGAGGTTCAGCAGCATGTGGCCAGATATCAGGATGAGGGGCCCTGAGACTCTTAAGCCTGCTCTACAACCTCAATGGAGTTGTTTGCAATGCTGTGAGGAAAGGCAAGAGGAAAAAGTGACTCACTCCTCTCAAGAAGGGAGTCCCACCTGTAACCACCATGGAACTAAACCCAATACATGGGACTGACTCTCTGAATATCCCATGAATCTTGGCTTCTCCCATAGTAGGGGGTTGGGGAAACCTAGAATTACAAGACCTTGTATATATAAAAAAGATTAACAAATTATCTGTCCGAAATGTGAGACAGAGAAAGAATATATTCCTGAACCTGGATCAATCAGAGTTCATTACAGCATGAAATGTTTCAAAAACATTATTTCTTAAATAAATAATTCTGAGTTCCAATCTTCTGTTTTCTCTGTCCTTGCTATAGCTCCAAACCTTGTGTTTTGATGTGTGTGTGTTTTCTCTTACACAATATTCACACATATCTTCACGTTTCTAGTAACTTTACTAGACTGAGCTGCCATCATTGTACCTTCTCTACTGAAAGTGCTTCTGAATCCATCTCCCCTAATTCTACCTTTAATTCCAACCAATCCACAAGCCAAAGTGTTTTTTTTCAAAACACAGGCTGGTCATGTGAAGGCCCTGCTTAAAATCCTTCCATTAAGTAGTTCTCAAAATGTATTCCATTAAAAACTCAGGAGGGTGTTCTGGGATATTTTTTAAATTTTCAAAAAAAATGTCAGTTCACCACATCAATTTCAATTGGATTGCAGTACGTTTCTTTCAGTGACATCATATCTTTGTGATGCTGTTTTTAGTAATTACTGTATAAGACAGCCATTATCATATGAAAGTCAGTGTGGAGCAAGCAATAGGCTGAGAAGTCTAATGGGATCTTGAGGTTTGAGGAGTTGTGTAGTGCCAATAGGCAAGCATGTCCAGTTAATAAGTCAGAATACAGAATGCAGCCCTGGATCCAGGGTCTTATTGTTAAAAAAAAAAAAATCATGCTAGTATAAGTATTACACTGTAGTTTCCATTAGCTAACACTCACTGTATACAGCTGATTCTTTATCCATCTGATTCTATTTCTGGCTGGTTTCTTCTTTTATTCTGGCCTTCCCCAAGAAGGAAGCCTTGCTATAAAACCCCAGGATGTCAGCTGAGGCCCTGAGTGCACTGGCCCCTTTGTCTAGTGTGCCTTATTCTAACTTGGACAGTCCTTTCTGGAACACAATCCTGAGCCAGAAACTGCAATCTGCTGCTACTGAGAAGCCCTTACTTTCCACTAAACCCCACATCTTTCAACAACAATAAAGAAAAATTATTGAGCACTCCTGTGTGAGGAACTGTGGATATTCATACAAACAAAATTTAACGTGCATGTGGGGGGGGGGGGGGGGAGGCAGACAATAAATGAGTACAAAAAGAAATAATGCTATTTTCAGGGGTATTAGATGATCTCATGTGTGTATTGAAATCAGCTGGTATTAAACTTGAGCTAACTCTGCCTTTTGTCTGGTATTTTCTATTTCTGGCTCCTCCCAGAGTGATCAGAAGGCGACACAACTACCACCGACATCTTGCCCCTCATGTCCACTGGGCCAGTCCCCTCTTTTCTTTCTGTTGGGAGCTCCCAGCAACCTACAAACCTAAGTTAAAACTATAGAGAACATTCCTGCCTTGGTTAAGTTTATGTGTCCACTTGGCAAACATTATTCTGGGTATTTCTAAAAGAGTCCTTTTGGATGAGATCATCTTTAAAATCAGTAAACTTAAGAGTAAAGCAGACTGCCCTCCATAATGTGGATGGCTCCATCCAATCACATCAATTCCTGACTAGCACAAAAAATTTGCCTTCCCCCAAGCAATAGAGAATTCTCCAGCAGACTGCCTTTGAACTTCATCTGTAACATTGGCTCTTGCTGGTTCTAAAGCAGATGGCCTTCAGACTCGGATTAGAACATTGTCTCTCCTGGGTTTCCAGTTTATTGGGCCACCCTACAAATCTTGGGACATGCCAGCCTCTATGATTGTATGAGCCAGTTCCTCATGTTAAATATTTTCATACACACAAACACACACACACACACACACACACACACACACACATGCACACACACACTGCATACATTTTATTTCTCTGGAAAATACAACTCCCTATGATCAAATGGAAATTAAGTTTATGTGTCATAATATTTTATATGAAAAATAAAAATATATATAGACAGATTTCTTCCCCTAAACAAAAACAAACAAAAACAAATCTAAGTTCTCTCCAGCAAAGACAGAGGTCAAATAGTTTGTACTAATCCAATAAATAGGTGCTGATCAATTGACTCACCAACCAGAGAAGGCAACAGTAATACTAATCACTAGAGTTAGGATTATAAAATGCACACAAAAACAAAAGATCAAGACATTTCACTAAGCACTTGAAGCAAGACCTATTGACTAGAGAATGTAATTATAAGCAGACAAAAATGGGGAGGGGGCAGTAGAAGTAGCTTATTTTATTCTCAAAATCAATGTGTCAAAAGTGGCAGAAGGAGATTTGGATTCTTATTATTTGAATCAGTAAAGTCAAGTGTAAAATGTGGACAGTGATAACATCTACCTCACAAAGGTGTCATGAGGACTGAATGAGAGAATTAAAGAAAAACATTTAGATCGAGCTCCAGTATATATGCCAAGTGCTCAGTAACTACTGACTGCTCTCAGTATTTTTGTCTATCCTACATCTTGAAATGTAAAGCCAGGTAAATGCCTAGAAATGTGAAGAAACAGAACAGAGATTTAAAAAAAAAATAAACAAGTTAATACAATATTATCCTTAGGGTTATTATTCCATTAATGTATATCAAGCACCCACCCACCCCCATCTGACCCAACCCCAAATGTTACAATCTGGCATCAGTTAACAGATACACAAATGAATGCAATTCTGTATAAAAACAAGTAAGTGCAATAACAAGGTTTCAGCTACCTTGTGGAAATTCAGGAAGAAGAAAAAAATCACTTTCTATAGGGAAATAGGGAAAACAAGAAGGGAAGAAGCCTGGTTTAGGGGAACAGAGATCAAGTGTGTATGTGAAGGTGAGATGAGGAAAACAGTAGGGCGAAGGCATGGAGGGGAAGCGTCTTCACTATCAGAAAGTACTCCAGGTAGTTGGGGGCAAGGGAAGAGCAAGTCAGAGTCATGACTGATAAGTGAAAAGTGAAAAGCCACCTGGAAGAGGGGAAATGACTTTCCCAAGACCATATAGTCAGGATGGGATTTGATTCCTATGCCTGATTCCCAGGCCCTGCCTTTCACTGCACAGCACAGCAAACTAAAATAATAATAATAATAATTAATCATAATAATAATAATAAGTTGGGTCAATTTTATAAAAAAAATAGTATTAATATTTGATTTCCCAGTATCTAACATAACATCCAACAAGTAGTAAGTAAGCAGATCCTTTAAAATGTGTTAGGATAAAGGTAAAGAAATAGCATAACATGGAAGACCAGCTTATGCAGGAGTCTTCAAACTATGGCCCGCGGGCCACATGCGGCCCGCAGAGGAGTCTGATCCGGCCCGCCAGGTTTTTTGGGCAGTGAGCGCAGCCGAGGTGTTACAGTAGGAATTAGTAGTTCATATAGTCCGGCCCTTCAGCTCTCTGAGGGACCGTGATCTGGCCCCCACTTTAAAAAGTTTGAGGACGCCTGGTTTAAACAAACAATTAACACAAAGGCCAGTAAACACTGAGTTTAGCAATTTATTTAAACTTTGGTTGGAGGGGCTGAGCCAGGGAGTGGAGGTTCTAGATTTGGATCTGCCTTTAAAAATCTGTCTATAATTTTTTTATTTTTTATATAAAAAATTAGAGAACAGGACTGAATAAGCACTGTTCCTTCCATCTCTAAAATTATAAATTTGGAAATCTATTCAAGATTCCCTGAAACTGCTCATGTTCCATTACATAGAAAAACACTTTATTTATAATTTATCTTATCTCATAATTCCTTTAATATGCTCCTCTTCTTGGCTATCAGTGTCTTCTTCAATGTAACCCAAATCTACCTTTCTAATAAAATCTCCTACAAGTTACCTTTTACACATACCAAATTTGATTCCCTGTGTCCTAAAATCATTCCACATTCCCTCATCCCACTGTGTTTGTTGTCAGTGTTCTTTTAATCTGGAATCAGTGTTCTTTTCCTACCACCTCTATCGAAAGGCCACCATTTTCTGTGCAGCTCAGCAAAAGTGTTCCCTACTCCATAAACTTTGCCTTCCTTGTTTCAGTTAATTATGGTTGTTTTTACTTTCCACCTCCCTTTTTAAATGTATCATGGCACATGTCCAAGAGCCACACTGTTACTCCCTACTTGCTATGCTCAAATGTACAAAACTAGCTCGTCAACATTCCCCACCTGCCCATTGGTGTCCTCCTATTCGATGTCTTCCTCAGTGAATGATAACCTGAGAGCAGAGATGTGCTAGTAAATGTTTAACAACTAGTTATCTAGAGAAAAAAAATAAATTATATGTTAATGAGTAAGACAAAACTAAAACAATGAAGATATTCTAACTTCATTTGTTGGTCGATAATACAAGAGACTCCTTTGATCAATTAGGATATTTTCTCAAATTTTATTCTCTTCACTATGTAACAGCTACAGAGAAAACACACTTTTAGGTTTGATATATCTTATTGGCCTCTTCTCCATCACTTTTCTAGTGCTTTCTGATTTTCATTATGTAAATACACCCACTGTAGCTGATTTCAAGCTACCAATGTGATATCAGCAAATGTACAGAGCTCACCTATCTGGACCCTGCTTGGACATCACCTACTCCAAGTAGGTCCCTTGTTCCTATCCCAACCATCAAAGCTACAATTCTGTTTCCATAGTGCAGGATCTGGTACATGCTCTTTACCCTGGGTTTGAATTTCAAGGCTCCAAATAAGACTCTTTAACTTTATAAAGACTTGTTCTCTCCACACACACACACAAAAAATTAAATATAAAAGAAAATAAAAAAGCGAGAGAAAAAAAAGGAAGGAAGGAAGGAAGAAAAAAGGAAGGAAGGAAGGAAGAAAAGGCTTCCAGGAGGAGGAGGTTGGCTTTTAGTTCCTACACCAGTTTTTGGCTGTCTTCTCTTGATGAAATAAGGCTCGTTCCCTCTCTCTCTGTCTCTCTCTCTCTCTCTCTCTCTCTCTCTCTCTCTCTCTCTCTCTCTCTGCCACAGGTGTCAGAAAAGGCCACTAGGTTAGTGGGCAATTGATCAAATAGCAACGGTGCTACTCCCAGAATTTTGGCATAAAAGCTTATTTCACATTCCATCTTAAGAATTTGTGTATATTATTACAAACAATTATCAGAAACATGGAATATTGAGTCAAGCAGCAAAGAAAGGGGACTTTGCCTCCCCACCTGTGTTCATAAGGTAGCCCTATGCCTTCATAAATCGTTCCTTAGTGTTATGAATGAGTTTTTCCTGGCTACTACCATAGCCCACAACTTACTCTGAACATTTTTGCTAATGTCCTCCTCTGTCATAATCTTCAGCAGGCTACAGGGAAACTTAGGCTTTATGATACATTGATATTATAGTGTGACTAATACAAATAACTTCCTACTTTATAATTTTCATTCACAGCAATTTATTCTCATAAACAGTGTTTCTAATGCTCTTACAAGATGATCCTTTAGTGAGTAAAAAGTATGAATGCATAGGGGTGGAGTAAGCACAATAGCAGAGTTATATACCATCCTGTGATCTGGGTCTGCCCGCCCTGTAGAGAAGTTAAGTGTGTTAAGTCCAAGTTTCCCAAACCACATAAACCCATGGAAAATGCAATCATAAAAGCTTTGATTTAGAAGCCCTCTCAACAATACCTCTCATCCCACATCCTTCCCTTTCTCTTTGCTGATAATGCCACAGGTCCTGTGTATAGTTAGTAGAGAATGGCTGCAGGACTAACATACTTGGGGAGACAGCAATACACAGAAGTGCCAGATGGCTCCATTTTAAAACACCATCCTTTAGCACCAAACTGAATTATTACTCTGAATCAAACAAAGTCAATGACCCCATACCTTCCTGAATAGAAATGGCCATTTTGCACATTGCTTAATTGAGACTGATAGCACTAGGGCTAGCTTGTGAGTCACTCCTCAGACAAAAGTATCCTGGGCAGCAATAGGAGTCCATGCAGTCCAATCATAATACCTATTGGAAATCTCCCTAACCAATGCAGTAACTGTATGAGAAAGGAGGAAATGGCCGAAACCAGTTTGGTTCAGTGGATAGAGCATTGGCCTGTGGACTGAAAGGTCATAAGTTTGATTCTGGTCAAGGGTATGTACCTTGGTTGTGGTTACATCCTCAGTGGGGGGGGGTGTGCAGGAAGCAGCTGATCGATGTTTCTTTCTCATCTATATTTCTCTCTATCCTTCTCCCTTTCTCTCTGTAAAAAATCAATGAAATATAAATTTTAAAAAAGGAGGAAACCTACATCTCTTAAAGTGCTAAATGATTGCAGCACTGCCTCAGCCATTTATAAAGCAAACCCATCTCTCACTTCTATGCAAATATGATCTTTCCATGTCTTAGAATTTAGCCCACCTAAGAATCTTGTGGATAAGTAAAAAAGAAGAGCATTTTAAAAACAGGAAATTAAAAAAAGTAAAATGAGAGTATCTTTCCTTGGGTACATCTACTCCCAAAATGTTTCAAATTGTTCTGAAAGATAAAAAAACAAAAACAAAAACAAAAACACTTACAATTTTTAGGAAAATGGAAATTTCCTTTATAATGTCAAGCCACAAGGATCTGAAAGAAGTGCAAAGCCTAACATGATGTAGCTGAACTCAATTATGTTTTTTATTATGTTATATTAGTTTTCCCTACTGCAGTTTACCATAGTTTCATCCATATTAAGGTGTTGTTTATTACAGTCTACACAGAAGACATCATTCATCTCTATTTTTCAGAGTGGAAACAAAATCAGAGAAGTTAAGATTCTCATATTTATCTGGATAAATGTTGGTGAAGCCAACATTTGAGGGCCTTCTAATTCTTAGACCAATGAGCTTCCATCTCATTACAAATTATTTTTCACAAAAAGTTTGGAGGGGAGAGGCTTTATGGTATTGCAGAGTTGCAGAATTGGAAAGACAGAGTGGAGACACAGTTAAACATTTGAAAGAAACAATTTTAAGATGAATAAAATTGTTATGAAGACAATTTAGCAAACTGTCGTGCAGATAAATTCTGCAATCAGAATACCTAAATTGGAATCCCAACTCATTCATTTACTCTGCAGGTTCTAAGACAAATCACCTTCAAAACATCTCAATGCCATTGTCTGTAAAATGGGGGATATCAGAGAATCATCCCTTTCAAAGTTGCTACAAGAATAAATGAGACAGTGCATGGGAAGCACATAGTACAGTAAAGCACAATACATACTTAATACATTGTAACAATGGTCATTGGTGTCTCACAAGTTGTAACAACAGGTAAAAATCAAAAAGAGCTCAAAATTGATTGAAAGGAATTTATAGGTAGATCGAAAGATATCCTTGAGAAGAATCTGATTATTCGGACAATGTCCCTAACTCCTTCACACTAAGGAGAAGGGGCAGAGGCTACTTTATGCCTTGCTGGAATAAATTCTAGGTGGATGGAACACAGAGCTTAATACATATATTTATAGAAAACTGTGTGTCTTGGTTAACATATTCTTAAGACTATCGACTTCTGGAGGGCAAGGACCGAATCTTCTTTAGATTACCCAAAGCCCTCCCAAAGACCAATACACTGCTCTGCACTCCACGAAATAATTTTAATCCCTTATTTATTGATGGGGAAAAAACATGAGGTATTTAGAGAGATTTGCCAATGGCAATTGATCGTGAAAAACAGCAATTAAATTTCATCAAGCAAAGTCAATGGCAGGTAGGAAGCAAGACATAAGCACTGAGAAAATAGAGAACTGAGGCAGCAATTGCTTGGTGTAAAAAAAAAATACCATAAAAGAGCATTTATTCTGTAATTTTATATTAAGCATTGAATTTGATCCTCTTGATAGCCCAGAAGGGTAGGGTAATATTTTTACATATGGTAACTTTGGGACAAAGACGAGAGATAGAGATAGAGATAGAGATAGAGAGAGATAGAGATAGAGAGAGAGAGAGAGAGAGAGAGAGAGAGAGAGAGAGAGAGAGGGAGAGAGAGAGAGAGAGAGATAACAGCTGGCTTAGAGGCACAGAGTTAATAAGTTCATATAAAATGAAAGAGCCAAAGCCTTGGATTTTTTTTAAAGGCAAATAGTGTTTTGGGAAATGATTCTGTTTCAAATTTTTGTGTTTAAAGGCAGCTGTATTGGCAATGATTGTCTACCACTTTTCTCTAACAACCAAGATAAATAATACTTTTAGATTGTAGGTAAGTTTTGTTTTTTAATGGAGCCATAGTTGCTAAGGTATAGCATTTGATATCATCATTGACCTGAAAACCTACCCCTCGCTTGAAATGTTTAAGAGTGTGTGTGTGTGTGTGTGTGTGTGTGTGTGTGTGTGTGTGTGTGTAGATTTACTTATCTAATACTACTTCGATCCACTATTAACCTGGGAAAACAGATCATGTGCTGTAATAATGCTGGGAAAGACCCAGGCATCCCCCAGCAGAGTAACCTGAGCAGTCACAACACCTGGCTCCCCTGGGAACCTTCCTTTCTCTGTCCCCGTAAACCTCTCCCATCTCTGTGCACACATCCCTCAATGTCACACCACGGAGTCCAGGTGCAATGCTGCCTAAAGTGCAATCACTGATCTGATCTGCCTGATTGTCCTAAAAGTCCCTTAAAATTATGTGCGATTTCTTTGCCTTGTGTTTAGGCAAGAGCAGATGCTTGGAAAATATTTACTGATGAATGTATTGGAGCTGGGGAATTGTAAGGTAATCTAATAACTGTTTGAGGGTAAACATGAGAGGATTCCATAAAAATATAAAGAAAAGTGTTTGTGACTAGAGGAATAAGACTGGACATTACAACATCACCCTCAACCTGGGCCTGAAGGTTGAGTGGATCACCCCGGGATTGGGTCAGTTAGATAAACAGAGGGCTGGGTGGAAGTTCAGTGCTGACATAACCCAGCAATGCTTTTCCTACTGTTAAATCCCTCCATGATTTGAAAAGTGGACTCAAAATTTTCAATCCCATAAGATGTCTAGGCTGATTATTGTGATGTTAATGAAATGACAAGTGTGGCATTTCATTTGGTGGCACAGTCTGGATCGCTCCAGACCCCAGTTATGGTTTTGTACCACCTGATGGTGGTTATCTATTCCAGATTAATATTGATGAGGATCGTTCAGGGCTTCAGAGCTGGCTGGGACTTGGAATGTTGCTGTAGCAATTCCAGGAATCATTTAATTAAGTGGCACCTGTTCCAGAGGCTGGGCCAGCAGAATACAGGCCTGCTAACTGGGTAGGGTGGCCCACTATTTCCCTTCTCCTCTTCCCTGTTTGCATTCAAATGAGTTATCCACTCCCTCTACCCCTAAGAAGGCAAATTTAGCCAGCCCCTTTTAAAGAAAAGAAACAAAGGGGCTAGTTGAGGAGTACATTGTATTAGAATCCCTTTTAACATGGCCTCATTATCACGGAATTTTACTATATCTGATTCCCTCTATGGCCTATAAGAGATCAATCAACTTACACAGTGTACCCCACTTGCAAAGCACCCCATTGCATCAGCAGGTGTTTTCAGTTGATGGAGTCATGGCCCAGAACCTGCTTGATTTTAACATATGTACATTAGCACTAGCACTGTGATTATCCAGAAGGATGCTATGACCTTCAAATACTGAAAAATAGATAGCACACTTGCTAAGCTTTCTTTTTTAAAGACTAAATTTCCTGAGTTTCCTCAGGTATTAATTGTTTGCTTTTGTATCCCAGGAGCCAAGGGAAGTGCCTGGAACATAGTGGGCACTCAGTAAAAGTGTACTGAATGAGAACATGATGACTGGATGGTTCCAAATGTTTCTGCCCCATGATGAGTGTGGCCTCATTTATATCTCTTCCTCTTCAAGTATGGCACCTAGACTGAACTGGAAAACTCCAGGTATTGTCCAACAGGCACAGAGAGCCAGATTGATCACTACTCTTTTCCTGAATCTTAAACATCCACAAATGTGACCTAAGGCTGACTTCTCTTTTTGAACAACCCTATTACTATGGATTCATATCAAGTGCACTGCCAGCTAAGACTCTCCTGAGATTTTTTTCCACAGGTCTGCTGGTAAGCTACATCTCCCCCAATTGAGTTTTCAGGCTGAAGTGCAAGACCTCACCTTATTCCCTGTAAATTTTGTCTTATTGGATTTAGGCCATTACACCCGCATCTAAAGATCTCTTTGAGCCTTGATTCTGACATCTGACATACTAGATATTCAGCCTGGCCCATGCCACTTACAAATTTTATCAGCTTTTCTCAGTGTCCTCAAATAGGTCTTCAAAAACAGTGGGACAGAGTCCTGGGCAGAGCCCCGAGAACTGCTTCAGAGACTCTCCTCCAGATTAATGGCCGTTTGTGCTGTAGTGGCATTATTGCCCAAGGCCACATGGGAAGTCACAGAAAGAGAAATAATATACCGTCAGTGTTTAGACAGAACCACTTTATAACCCCAGTTCATCATTTACTAATTGTGTTTCTTCTAGCAAGAGATAAGGAGAGAACACAGCATCTATTGTGCGTTTATGATCATGTCAGACATTGGTAAAGGGTTTTGAACCCATAAATTCATGTCATCGTTAGTACAACTTATATAAATATCCCCATTTTTACAGATGTGAAAATTGAGGTTTAAAGAGGTAAAATAACATAACCAAACTAAATAAGAGACAGCAAAATTAATAATAGAATTCATGTCTTTCTCAATTTAAAGCCCATTTATTTCCACTAAATCTATGCTCCATTCAAATCTAATTTCATAGGACAGAAAATTCAAAAAACTTAGTAATAGAGGAACCAAAAGGCATTACCTCAGTATAGTCTTATATTAAACGTGAACATCTTTGGGCCTTTTTAACATCTTTTGAACCTTTTTAAATAGAAATTATAATTATTTTTTTAATTCTGGAAAATTAATCATCTTATCCAATGACATGAGGTTGTTAACAAAGCCCATTTGGCAACTATCTAGTGACAAAGCCCATTTGGCAACTATCTAATGAGAATAAGACCTCTATCTCCTACCTGACCTTAGATCAAAAGCAATTGATAATACTTGGTAAGTATATTTCTGTACATATTTTTTTCTTATGACTTTCTGAGGACACATAGAAAAAAAATAAGGTATGGACTCTCCCTCAAGATTTTTATTTTCTAAATGGTAAGATATAATATACAGGATTTTATTCCCTCCCATCTATGATTCAATATCCTTGCATAAGTGATCTACCATAGGTAAGACAGGATGGAAAATATGGATATAAGTAAGAGATAGCTACTGTAGGCAGATGCCTTACAATCTAGTTAAGTGCATTATCTAAGCAAACACATAGAATAAGATATAATAGTATATTAGGGTCCCAAGAGAGGCAAGAAAACTGTCCCAGAGACTCAAGAAAGAATAAGACACCTGTATAAGGTCTAGTGTGATGCCTGGCTCTTTATTGCTGGCACTCATGGCAGAAGGGGAGCTTTTACAGTAACAGAAATGTTAGTTCAGAGTAGGAAATTCTTTTGATCTGAAAATTAAAGGGAAACTTACAGTAGAAAAATGAAGCTTGAGTTTTGATCTTGAGAAGCTACTAAGACCTAGCTATACTATAAGTTTGTTCTAGGGCTCATCATTTCCACTGTCCAATAGGATAGCCAACAGCTGCATGTGGCCATAAAGTACTTGAGATGTGACTAATGAAAATTGAGATGTGCTCTTGAGATGTGTATAAAATGTATATAAGATTTAGAAGACTTAACTATAAAGAAAGGAATATAAAATATCCCATTATATTTCTACAGCAATTACATGTTGAAATTGATAATATTTCAGATATATTAGGTGAAGTAGAACACATTATTAAAACTACCTTTTCACTTTTTTGTGTATGGCTACTAGAAAATTTAAACTCTTGTGTGTGGTTTGCATTCTGTTTCTATAGGACAGGGCCAGTCTTGAGAGTGGACAGCCCAGAGACGGTGCTTACTACATGTGTAATGAACCAGTCTGAGGGATAGGAAAGGCTATTCCAAGAGGTGAAAACCACAAAAATTATGCAAACAACAAAAGCAGAAAACTAAGGCATGCTGAGGGGACAGAAAAAATACTATAACCGAAAATGATTTGGCTTAATGGATAGAGCGTCAGCCTGTGGACTGAAAGGTCCCGGGTTTGATTCCGGTCAAGGGTATGTATCTTGGTTGCGCGCACATCCCCAGTAGGGGATGTGCAAGAGGCAGCTGATCGATGATACTCTCTCATCGATGTTTCTAACTCTATCCCTCTCTCTTCCTCTCTGTAAAAAAATCAATTTTATATATATATATATATATATATATATATATATATATATATATATATATTTATTTTTATTTTTTTTTAAGAAAAAATACTATATAGTGTGATGGTGCTTTGGGGGGAAAAAGCTACAAATATACCACTTTTTTGTTTTTCTATTTATATAAAGATTGCCTAATTCCTTTTTAATTCTACTATCTAAAACTCACTAATTGAAGGAAATAACCACTTTAAATAAAAAAAAAATTCTCTTAAAGCAAGTATTTACATGCAATTTGGTATATCAAAAGAGAACAGAGTCCCAGTTCGTCACAAACTTGCTTTGTGACGTTGGCTAGGTCACTTAATTAACCTCGTGGGTCTCCACATCCACAAAACCGGAGACTTGGATTGAACTAAGGTCCTCTAGTTCTACTGTAGTGGGGTATGGGTCAGGGATAGTCTTAGGGATCTATTGATAGAAGCAATGTTACCTTCTAGCTCTTGCGATGCATATTTTTCCTTCCTCTAATTTTGCTGTTAGGTTTATGCTGCCTTGGGATTCTAAGAAAGTTTTATCCCCCCCCCCCCTTATTGATCTTTGTTTGGGGGGAAAAAAATAAGAGAAAAATGTTGGCCAGCACAGCACACTGTGAGTCAATACAGTATTTAAGAAAAAAGCCAAGGAGTTGATGGAAAAATCCATTCACTATAAGTTTCCTTACAAAAATGTGGTAAATTATTGCAAATATTACTTGACTCTTTCCTAAACAATAGTTCTTGCAGGGATAGATAATATTTGTGCTTCATGACATAAAATGAGCATGAATTAAGATGACCAAAATTTGAATTACCATTATATTTTCTTATAAAGATATTAACTGTTTTCTCTATTAGAATGGGATGGCAAGCTGAGCTAGAAATGTAAAATAATTTAATTAATGGAATTCCAAGTAGCAACACATATGCCATATTAGAAGTCACAGTCAGACTGGTTGGCAAATATACTAGTCAATATTTTCACGACTGCCAGTGACAAACACCCAGCTGAAGTAGTCTAAGCTAAAAAGGAATGTACTGGGTCATTAAACTGGGAGGATCAGAGATGGAGCTATTGTATCACCTCTGCCCTTACTGTTCACATCTTTGCTTCTTCTTGCCCATTAGCCTCATTCTCTATGACCTCAGAAAGCCTTACTCCCTGACTGAGGAGATGAGGGAACAAGGCCACAGAAAGTTCCAAATGTGCATCATCCCAGCTTTGTTGTTCAAGAGTAAGAGCATTTTATCTAACTGTCAGCCATATATGAATCTATTTATCCATCTATCTAAAATCTCATAAAAGGTATGATTGGCTGGTTTTGGATCCTAAGCCAGTTATATAACAGGTACATGGTTGATGGGGCCTGATGACATACCAGAAGATTGAGATACTGTGTTTTGGTAGACCCAAAAGAACCACATGGAGTAGAATAGGTTAATTACTCAAAGGAAAGAACATATTCATAGCAAAAAAAATATTGGTATACTAAGCAGAAAAAAAGAAAGTATAGTACAAGAATCCATGAACCTTCCAATGATTATTTTCCATAATGATCATAAATCCACTTCATTGTACGTGGAACCTTCTGTTCATATTTTTGTTTGTCCCTGATAATAGTAGTAGGTATCACCCAAATCCATACACTTTCTTCTGGCAATGATGAATGCCTACAGGCTCAGGGAACCACGATAATTGAGAAAATTAATGGAGCAGGGAGCAAGCATGCCTCTACTCTTGGGCCAGTTCACTGTGCCTGACAGTGTCTGTCCTCGCGGGGCGTGGTCTTATTCAGACCTTGTCAGCTCTGGAATCTGACTGCCATTTGGACCTATGATTCCTGCCTGTTCCTTCATGAATTATTTCCTTCATGGTGTTTTGATATCTCTCACATGCCCTTAACTTAGCTAGCCTCTCTAAAGCCCTCTGCTGTCACTCCTTCCACAAGACCCGCTAGCTTCTCATGTGTAGTTTTCAATGTATTTATTTTTTTTGAGTTATTATATATGGTCCTCCCCAAATTCCAATTCTGGTACTGTACCAATACTTTAATTCCTATTTATTTCCTAATCAGATTGAGCTTATTTGGTGCTGTCAAAAGCATAATGCTAACTAGGCTCCCATGCATACATCCATGTATGTGATAGAGGATAGTTTTGTAACTATCTACATACAAAAGTAGATACCCAAGGTGGTGACTTCACAATCAAGAGGGTAGGTATCTCTGAAAATGCCCACCAAAAACTTGAATTCCTATCATTAGAATAGTATTCCATTGCTCTGATTAAATGTATGCTTTGTCTCCTGTTAAAATGTCATTCTGCTATAGGAATTAGTTTATCAATCCTTTTCCCCGGGCAGGATTTGATAAGGGATTTGTAAAAGAGCATGAGAGCTCAAAGTAACTGAGAAGAGAACCAAGAGGTCATCCTTGAGGTCAAGGCTTAGGACCAGAGACATGGAAGAGGGCTCCCGCCCGTCTCTGTGTTGCAAACAACTCCCTCCCCACCCCTCACTTTCCCCATGCCGCGGAACATACATCTGTTTCTGATTGCCCTTTTCTCCTATGACTCAATCTGCCTTTTTTTTCCCCCCTATTGGGATTCGCTGAGCCCGCCCTAATCTTCTTTAGGACAGATGTCCCCTTTATATCAGATTTGACGATGCTTCAAACACGTGCTTACAGCAGCTTAGGCTATACAGGAGGAAGCTGAGGCTACCCAAAGGCCAAGATAACAGGAGCCCCAAAAGAGATCAGCATCAGCACTGTGGTGACAAGCAAAGGGGGCTGGCAGGGCTGCCACTGGCAGATCGCCAGTATCTTACCTCCCAGAAAGAATTTGTGGTTTGCTAGACTGTTTTAAATGTTGATAGCAGCTCCAGGGGCAGAGAAATGAAGGGGCACAGGTTAGGCAAGATTGTCATTTTCTCTGGCCTTCCACTGAGATGTCTTGCATCACTGGAGTTTTTGTTTGTTTGCTTGCTTGCCTGCTTGCTTGCTATTATTTTTCTTTCCTTTTTTTTTTCTTTTAAATGATGTATCATTTACTGGTATTGATACATTTGTGGATGCTGTTCACAGTTGCTATCATCCTTTGCATCATCTGAAAATGTCCAGATGAGTTGGAGGCAGCAATGAACAACCAGGCAGCCAGTTCTCATGAAGATGAATCAAACTATGGTGATCTGATAAGAAGACTTGCGAGATCCATTTATTTTTCACCCAAAAGGGTAAGCGTTATTCTATCTTCTGAAATCGTCAATGTTGATAAAGTAACCAGTTGAAAGACACACTATTCATGCTTCACCCAAATGTACTGACTGGGTAAACAGAACCCTGGCTCGTACCAGCAACGATAAATTTAAAGTTAGTATTTCAGGTCTATATCTAGAGAATGACAGAACATCATCTCTCCTGATTCATCCAGCCAGAATGCACCATCCTTTTTCTCCCAATCTAATCAGGACCACGTCTGCCATGTTCATTTTTCTTTATAAGTCAGAAAAGCACAGAAAAGATTTAGGCTTTCTCTCCTATACCCCTCTTGACACAGAGTGGGGGAGGAAACCCACTGCATGAGAGCAAAACCTCAGATTCTGTTCTGACTCCCCTACAGGCACTCTTGGTTTTTTTTTTGTTTTGTTTTGTTTTTTTGCTGGAATCGATTTCAAATGCTATACACAAGTGCCATCTAGTGGTCAGGAAAAAAAATAACATGGCTCTTCAAGAAAAAAAGATGACTTAAAGCCTTTCGTGTACTATAAGGAAACATGCTTTTTATCCTTTTTACTTAGACAAGATATTTCTCTGCATTTGCCTTCTTTTTTTAGAGAAACTCATTTCTATTTCTTCCATCAGTTTCTCTTCGGTCAGGATAGAAGTACCTTGGTTTATCTGCCAAACTGTGCTTCTAGCCATAAAAGGTAGGCTGGAGGTTAGTCACAAAGAAACACGTTGAGAATGCCTCCTTTACAGCCAGTCACTACTCTGGGCAATAAAACCCAGGTGCTTCTATCGACTCTGCACTCTACATTTGCAAACACTTTAGAATTGAGTGGTGGCTGAAATAAAAGAGAAGAGTAGAAAACTTGGGATAGAACAAACCACATTCACCACCTTGAATAGTTTTTCATTGTACTATATAGGACAACAAAAGAAGTCCCCACCCTAAAATCAAAATCCTTACAGTCTGACTCATACTCCCTTTTCTAGCCTATTTCTCCACATTAGCCTATCCACTGACTCCTGAATAAATGATACATGCTAACCTTTCTTCATTTCCTTATGATTGTCCCTTCTCCCCAGTCTGTGACATTGTCCCCTCCTCTGCCTGCTTATTCAACCTTATTCCTCCTTCAAGCTACATTTTACTATAAGAGCATATCAAAATGGAACTCTTTTAGTCTTGGTTCTCATTGAGACACATATCAATTAGTCATGCCTGCATTAAAAATCACCCCCAAAATGTAGTAGCTTTAAAATACAAGTATTAGTTACTGTTCACAAATCTATGACCTAACAGGGTTGTTTAGTCTTAGGGGGGCCTCCTGAGGTGCCTGGAGTCAGTGGGGGATCACATAGGCAGCTCTGCTATGTGTGTGTGTGTGTGTGTGCTGGTGTAGCAAAACAAGAAATATATACCTGTTCTCTTCTCCTGGTTTCCAACACAGACCTCCTAAAACCCTTGTAATGGCCTGAGGAATAGGAGTGCTAGGAGCATCATTTGTTTTTAATAGTTGGTCTTTGACCTTGGTTCCAGACACAAAGCTCCTAAAGTCCTCGGAATTTTCTACATAGTAGAAGAATCTTTTGTTCTAAGGAGGTAACTCCCTGTGGGTTCCAGCATAGCTTCAGGATGGGGCTAGTCATCAGAAAGATCAAGCCATGATTAGAAGCTTGGAATTGTCAACGTCTAGGGAAGAGAAAGGGGTTGGAAATTTAATTGATAATGAAGTATGGCTATATGATGAAGCCTGCAGCAAAATGCCTAAGCGATGAGGGTTTATAAACATAGTCACTTGCTTGGAGGCAGCGCCCCCAAACTCCACGAACAGAGCTCCTGTAGTTGCGACCCTTCCAGACCTTGCCCTGTGTACCTCTCCACCTGGCGATTCATCTGTGTCCTTTATAATAAACCAGCACACTTCAGCAGTGTCTTCCTGAGTTCTGTTAGCCCTTATTGCAAATTGCCAAACCCGAGGAGATGGTTGTGGGAACCTCCAATTTATAGCCAGTTGGTCAGAAATTTTCAATGGTATCCTAAGTGGGAGCAGTCTGTGGGCCTGAGCATGTAACCTGTGGTGTCCACGCTAACTCCAGATAAACAATGTCATCATTGAACTGTAGGAAACCCATTTGGTGTCCAGAGAATTTGGGTATTGGTTGAGGTGGGTGGGAAAGTTTGGTATCAGAAGTGTTGTAGGTAAGAGGATAGAAAAAATAATTTCCCACCAAAGTATCCTGCGATAAAGGACTGGATAAGGAAGGAATGGTACATATACATAATGGAATACTACTCAGCCATAAGAAGGGATGAAATAGCACCATTTGCAACATGGGTGGACTTGAGAACATTATGCTGAGTCAGTTAAGTCAGTCAAACAAAGCTAAGAACCATATGATTTCACTCATATGTGGGATATAAAACTGAAACTCGTGAACACAAACAGTAGTGCAGTGATTGCCAGAGGGAAGAGGGAAGAGGGTAGAGGGAGAAGGGGATCCTAATATATGGCAACCAGAGAAAGTTGACTTTGGGTGTTGGGCACATGGTGCAATATACTGACCTTGTAACATAGAAATCCATATGTTCATGTGGGCCAATGTCAACCCAAAATTTAATTTAAAAATAGAACAAGGGTTTCCTATTTCATTAAATGGCTGACTGTTAGCTAATCTAGGATGACAACAGTAGGACAACTGGGCTCTTCGACTGTGTTCTCCCAACCTCCTGCAGGCTAGTCCAGGTTCATTCATATGATGGTACAAGCTACCCCGAAAAAACAGAATCACTCAAGACTTTTGAGGCCCAAGCTTACAACTAGCACCCTGTCACTTCCACTGCAGTCAATCGGCCAAAGCAAATCACAAAATCAATTCAGATGTAAATAAATAGACTCTATCTTCTGATAGGCTGAACTACAAAGAGAGGCGAAGAAAACTGGTCTATCTACTTCAAGGCCATATTTCACAGTGACATGACAACCCTCCTGTAGAATTTTATTATTTAGTTACATAAATAATAGATTTGTATGAAAAGCAACTGTATTTTTCAAAGCCAAATAATTTAGGTAGAAGAGTGGCATTGTTTTTTCATTGTTTGCAAATCTTTTCAATATATGCTGTAACAGAAGACAGCTAGTCTTATATCTACTTCTGCATTCATTATTGCAATGTGTGATTTGGATTTATTCTAGTACATGAAGAAAATTTGGCCTCCAATAGATATGTACATCAAAGGTGAGGAGTATTTTAATAGCAATTTTAGATAACTATAGACATTCTTCCTTGATACTACACCAAAACTTAACAAGTGGTCATTTCTTTAAAATTAGTTTTAATATGGAATCCCAAATCAGATTAATCAAAGATTTTTGTACTGCCTTACATAAAAATATCTTGAATTATTGTGTACTTTGAGTGGATCTCTTATCTATGCATGATTTTATGATATTAAGCATTGGTCATTGGGAAATACTAATTCAGTTCTAGACCATCCAAATATTGACACATTCTATTATTCACTACTGAAAAATACATCTGTCAATAATATCACTTCTTCCTTCATCAGAAAAATTTTTAAATGTTGGGGAGCTATCATTTTCATGTGGCAGATAGAAGGGGAATATACTATCAATGTTTGCCTAAGAGCTCAAATATTTTCAATGGCAATAAATATTGATCATTGTTTCCTTGAAGTAACAGATTCACATTGGTCATTTCTTTTTAATATCAGCCAAATTCTCAAGACTAAATAACCTTAATTTGTCTGTCAGTGTTCAGTTTCAAGAAAAATGATGTCTAAAAAAAAAAAAAAAGAAAAAGAAAAAAAAAGCTGCTAGTTAACAATTTCATAAGAGCTTTCCCAGTGGAAATGGGAGTATCCGGAATGTTGACCACACAGTCTATTTGGCCAAGTTAACAGGGGTGGCCTTCAGTCACATATCTCAAAAGGAGTTTTATTTTGGCTTGAGTCATCCAAAATAACCATGGTAATAATGCCAAATTTAGTGAATCATAGAATTAGAAAATATTTTAGACATCATCTAGTTCATGCTTAGAGAACATTCTTTCTACCACAGGCTTAGCACAAGGTTCTGATCAAGCACTTCCAGTGATGTGAATCTCAACAGTTCTCTAAGCAGCCTATTTCACCATTCTCAGGGAGCTTCAATTATTATTCAGATCTTCATCCTATTAAGGCAAAGATTTCTTCCTTGGTTTCATGATGCAGAAGAGAATGAATCTACTTTCTCTTCCATATGGCTAACCTTGAAGCATTGAAACTTTAAATTTCTTTGACTTTTTAGGATTACTTTTAATCCACACCCTTTCTTACTTTACACACACACACACACACACACACACACACACACACAAACACACACACTCACACACACACAAACACACAAACACACACACGCACACAAATACACCTTTTCTTATGCTATTTTTTTTCCTCTGGGACAGAACCTGGTTTCTTTACTGCTCTTCCTCAAATAATATAGTTTCTAGATCCTGTCATCTTATCATCCTAGACTCTTTCTGTTCATTCCTGTGCATTGTAAAAAGGGCACCAGAACACTGTTATAAGATTTTGAATTATATCTTTTAGGATCAGAATATATTTCCTTCCTATACTTGTATTGATACAGCCTACAATTGTATTTCTTTTTTGTTTGTTGTTGTGTTTTTCAGGAACCACATTAAACTGTGAGCTCATACTGAATTAGTCTTCAAGCTAAATCTTCAGTTCGTTTTCCCATATAAACACTGTCAATTTCCCCATATGAATACTTTCCTATTCTGTAGTTGTGCAATTAAATTTTAGCCTAAGTGAAAAAAATTTACATATTTTATCTTTTAGGTTTAGACCTATTTAGACTAACCCAGACTGTTGGAATTTTCATCACTCTTAATTATATATATATATATATATATATATATATATATATATATATATATATATATATTTACTGACTTTTTTACAGAGAGGAAGGAAGAGGGATAGAGAGTTAGAAACATCGATGAGAGAGAAACATCGATCAGCTGCCTCCTGCAGACCCCCTACTGGGGATGTGCCCGCAGCCAAGGTACATGCCCTTGACCGGAATCGAACCTGGGACCTTCAGTCTGCAGGCCAATGCTCTATCCACTGAGCCAAACTGGTTTCGGCTCATTACTCTTAACTTTATATTTGTGGCAAATAATACTTGCTGTCCTCTAAAACCTAGCCTCTCTTCATTCCTGGGGACAAGACTGAATTACACTTCCCAGCCCCTTTTGTAGTTAGATGATCTCTGAGACTAATTTCGAGCCCACTGAGTAACAGTAAAAAGAGTGTGTATTACATTAGGGAGCATTAAGGAGCAGCATACCTGCTTCATCCTCTCTCCTCCATCCCATTCTTGAACCTGAACATGACAACTTACCTTCGCTACCAAAAATCTATGTGTATGACAGAAACATCCTGGTTCCCCAAATCCCTGTGCAAAGGCTGCCTTCTGACCAAGAATATCTGCCCTGAATTTATGTAAGCAAGAAATAAACTGTTTCGTAAGCCACTGAATTTGGGTCTGTTTACTATAAAAGCTTAGTTTACATTAGCTAATATACAACATATTGATAATAGAGATGATTACTAAGATATATGTCTTCATCTAAATTGATTATGTTTTTCAGTGGTTAGAGTAATAGGGAGACACACAATGCCCGCTAGTAAAACGGGGCCTTCCAGATGTCTGTGCTTCATTTCAGCTCAAGAAGCCTCTTGTATTTCTTAGAGGCTACCTTAAGTCCCTAATGCTGGTCACAGTGGGCTTTTATCATAAATAGCCCCCTCCTCTTTGAAGTCCTTTGCATCTCTCCCAGGTGAGTCAGTACCTCTCTTGACCATGCTCCCACTGAAACCTTGCCCAAGCCTCGCAACTTGTAATTCCAAGCAGTTTGACTGACTGTTTTCGAGGATAGGGACCACATTTTGTCTACCTGTGTACCCTCCGTGCTGTGTCACAATCCCTGACACATAGTGAATACTCAATAATTGCTTGAGAATGGCCGAAATCGGTTTGGCTCAGCGGTACTGAAAGGTCCCAGGTTCGATTCCGGCCAAGGGCAAGTACATTGGTTGCGGGCACATCCCCAGTAGGGGGTGTGCAAGAGGCAGCTGATCAATGATTCTCTCTCATTGATGTTTCTGGCTCTCTATCTCTCTCCCTTCCTCACTGTAAAAAATGAATAAAATATATTTTAAAAAATAATAATAATTGCTTGAGAATGAACAAATAAATAAATAAGTGGACACTTTAGGTTTAAACCTACAAGAAAAAGACATCACCAGGAGATAGTGTCTCAAACACCACTAATTTCCCCACTAATGCTGAATCAAGGCAGAGTCCCTGAACTCACATTTATAGCAGCAGAGTAGTAATTAGTTATCTGAAGAGTGGCTCTGCTATTCTGAGACCTGTGAATCCTTTCACAATCCTGTTTTTGCTTTGACTGTCTGGAACCAGTATGGTGTCATAATCACCTATGACTGATGTTCCAATTGCGACGAACAAGCCTCTGAAAACCAGAACATGTTTTCCAAACCTTGCACATTCTCTTAAGATGGAAACTACTGTCTCCTTAGATTTCTTACTTTTGGTTCAATTTATTTAAGACTATTCATGACAGCCAGATGATCCACACTAGTTTCAGACAATTTATCACAGTGCTCAGCTGTTACACTAAATCTATTTCCTAATGGAGAAAAATAATTTATTACTATTTTAACAAGAAAAGAACAGAGCTCCATACCTTCATAGTAACCTGGATGTCGGCTCATGGTTCCCTGCTCTGGAAATTGTATCTAGTACTTACCTGTTTAGCTCAAACTCCATTCAATGTCCTGTGGAAATTCAAAGCCCTTCCACATTCTCTCTAAATTTTTGGGAATATGCGGGTGGGTGAGGTATCCTAATAATGATCTCTTGCTTGGAGGTATTGCTTCTCACCTTCTCAGATACATACTCTGCGTCTATACCTTATCAACTCAGATATGAAGGTAGAAAGCCCTTTTCTCAGGTCTCATTAAAAATCTCAACAGACATTATCAATAATCTTGGAGAAAGACAAAGGGAAGCTTACATTATAGAATTTCAAATAACTTTAAAACGAATGGCAACCTTTCAAGTAAACTTGCTCACTTGATTGTTTTTAACCCACGCAGGGATTTTTTTTTTCTACTGGCCACCTCACCTAATGGTGCCTGAGCCCTGTATCTTTTCATTGGCTCTTCCCCACTTCACTCTCTTATCTCAGTGTCTGTATCTTTTGAACTCAGAGCCATGTGGGTATTTCATTTTTGACTTGGGTTCCTGCAGACACAATGAAGATCACTCTGAATCTTACCAAGGTACTTTTCTAAATAACAGCATTATTTTTGTATGTGGAATCCTTTCTCCAGTTGTAAGGCAATAAAACTGGATAGCCCATTACAAATACCTGCTGGTAGAGAGGGGAACACCCATGATATCTGAACCTCAGTCATCTATATCACGATGTGTCCAAAGATCTACAGGACATCAGCTGCAAAATAATGTCTTCCCTCTGGCCTCAACTGCCAGTTGACTCGTCACCACAGGCCATATCACCAGGCTCTGCAGGGTGGAGTTAGTGCCTTTCAGCCTGTACATCAAGCTCAATCCACACTCCTCTATGCTACCTCCTCCATGCCTCAGCTCAGTATCAGTATACTTTTCTTCTACCCTGATACAGTGTCCCTGTCTTCACAGGCTGCCCATTACCTCTATTCATCAAGGATGAGGACTCTGATATCCCAAAAGCATCTAAGATTAGAGCTACTACAATACCAGCTTTCAATATTTCCCTACTCCAGTACATTTGATATTTTCATGTATTAAATTACTCCATTTTGTTCACGTTTTTCAAAATCTCAGATCCTTATGATTTACATCTTGAGCTAAACCTTTAAAAAGCATTGTGACCATACTGCTCAACACCCACTCATTTAAAAGCTCTACAATGTATCTTATTACTTTAATTCACATTTCCTGCATTATGAAGGAGGTAGGGCGGGTTTTCTTATCTTTACTGGTCATCTGTACTCACTTGGGAAGAGATGACCTACATAAAGTGTTAAGAGTTGGGATGGAAAAGTGGGGAAAGCAAGAAAATCTAGAATTGGATACAATGTTTAATGAACCATTACCAGGATGAAGCATTCAATGTGCAATATCTAAATAGGGTAGGGAAATAGATAATCCATTCAGACATATGCTGAGAGGATTATCTACATTTTGTCATTAAGACCAACATATAATATTGGATATACTTAAACATTCCCCTAAACTATATCATACATACTTTATCTCAGAGTTGGTTACAATAAGGATTAATAATTGTTTCAAATGGCATCAATATATCCCCTCAAAAGTTAATACACATACATACACACACACACACACACACACACACACACACACACACACACACACACTCACCTTCCAGATGTGTTGTCTCCATGTTCCAGACACCTGGTTGTTTCGAAGTAGCTGGTTGTATGGTCTCCTACAGGTGAAACATCTGGGTGATTGACTGTATTCTTCCCTATTCATCCAAAAGTTTTGGCAGCTAGCTGCAGACAGATTGAAAATCTTCCCCTGAAACAAGCAGGAGTAGTCTCTGTCAGCTGAATACTGACAGGATTCCTGGTAGAGTTTTTTTTCCCCAAGCCTCGGCTACCATCAAAATGTTATTTTCCAGCTGCCAAGTGCTGATCTTTTACATTATAACTCAAGAACAACTGTATTTGCAATGAAACATTTAAAAATACATTTAGTAAGATTGAAGTCCTGGCAAAGGTGTATATATAACAAAGTCACCAAATGGTATACAAGGCAATGCATTTGTGAATATCCGACTGCCTGACATCTGAAATTTCCCCCCATGACTAATTTGGGGTTTATGTATATAAAAAGAATTGGAGCTGCTCATCTATTGGCAATTAAATTTACATTGTCCCAGGCTTGTGTGTTTCCATTTATTCTAATGAACAGTGGACACTAAATTAAGGAATTTCCTGAATTCCAACGGAATATACATGCTGTTTGGATTGATTACAGATTGTCTGGCTTTAGCAATCACAAATAAATTATGTGAAATATATCTATATAGTAAAACATACACACATTTTGCCTGCATATGCATACATTATTTAGCTGGATGGCTTAGTGGATAAGAAGAACATCTGTTTAAGCAACCAAGCTGTGTGTAAATTTTGGCTCTACCACCTATTATCTGCATGAACTTGGGAAAATTATTTAACCTCTCTCTGACTTTATAAATGTAAAAATTACAATAGAAACTACATAATAAGGACACTGTGTCAGGATTAAATGAGATAATGTATGTAAAGTATGTGGGAAGCACCCAGAACAAAATAAATTCTCAATAAACGTAATAGGACTGTGTGTAAGTGTGTACATGAGTGTATGCAAGTTGTGTATGTGCTTAAGATCTAGGTTTATGCTATTTTTTTTTTCTGTATAATGAAAAGCTTTTGGCATTGATTTTCTGAAATTCACTCTCTACAAACTGTCATATGATTCATACATATATGAATATACAAGGGAAAAAACAAAGTTAAGGAACAGAAGAAAATTATGTTCAGAAATAAAACCTAACTATAGGGGCTTATCTTTATATTGTTCATCTTTCTTAAATAGCACTTCCATCATTTCACTTTTTTGCTCTGAAATCGTCAGTGGGTTTTGGTCAAGATTTTTGCTCGATAACTTACAAATTATTTGCTTTGGGCCAGCCATGTGTCCTTATCTATTAATGAGAATGGGAATTCCTGTCCTATCTGCCTCTTGGAACTGCTGTGAGAACCCCTGGGGAGACTTTAAAAGGTATCTGCTGCTCTCTTCTACCTAGTTCCTTCTTTCCTGTGCAGAAATGTCCCCTTTATCCATCTGCATGTCTCCTGGGGATTGTCTGCCATGGGGACCTGCTTGCTCCTCATTCTGCTCCTCATTCTCAGACCAGGTATATGGTAGAGGCCTGATCAATTGTGGTGTTCCATTCCCAGGTCCTCAGCAAGTGGTCCAAAGAATAGGCATCCCAGAAGAACCAGAAATAGTCTACCCATGAAATTAGATATTAGCAGATTCCAGGTCAGAATGGAGGATGTAGGCTGGAGCTTTGCCACTGTCTTCAACAGTAGAGAAAGAGGCAATCAGTGACAAGAACGACAATGAAGAAAGAGCAACTCCACAACAAATCCACGTTGGCAATCTGGCTACAACTCACTCAAGGTCATTTAGATTTTTTCTCGCTATCCTATAACATACAGTGTCCAAGTTTATGCCTTTTTCTCATTATTCTATTTCCACTCTGCTTCCCCTACCCCACTTCCAATACCTAAGTCTCTCCTTGTGGCATTTTCAAATCTCTCTTCCTTTGATTTCCATATTTCTCTTACTTCTCCACCCCTTACCAATTTCCTTCTCCTCTTAAATTTTACCAACTATTACCAGTACTCCATATTTTGGTACTCCTTCCTAACTTTTAAACGTTCAATCCATGCTCACAGCAAAATAAATGGATCTTTAAAAGATGTGCTTAATGTAAAAAACAAAACAGAATATTATACCAACACCATTCAGAGACATTAAACATACAGTCAACTAAAATATGCATCTTATACAAGCACAAACAAATGAAAAATGGTATATATTAAACACAATAAAATATATATTGAATACAGAAAGGTATAATTATAGGAGCAGGATGAAGTCATGAAAGAGGTTTTCCATGAACTCATGGTGATGATGTACTATAAATTAAGAGCATAAAAATATCAACCCTCCCACCCAGCTGGCATGGCTGAGTAATTGAGCATCGACCTATGAACCAGGAGGTCACGGTTTGATTCCCAGTCATGTCACATACCCAGATTGCTGCTCCATCCCTAGTGTGGAGTATACAGGAGGCAGCCAATCATTGATTCTCTCTCATCATTAATGTTTCTCTTTTACTCTCCCTCTCCCTTCCTCTCTGAAATAAAAAAAAATATATATTAAAAATATATCAACTCTCCAGGTCTGAGGTTCTAAATAACTTCATAAATATATACCTATATTTTGGGTCACAAGTGTTATAAGATCCGTTAACATTTTTGGAAATTGAAATCAGAATGCTCTTCAAGTATGTGTTTTGTTACACAAATCACATTTATACAATGAAGCAAAAGGATTGCACATTGAATGGGTGTCTAACTAAAAAAAACCGATATAAGAAAATATGAATTAAAAAATTCTAAAACATATATTAAAAAGTTTGAGAAGCAATTATTTTTATTGCAAAAAAAAGTGTGCTATTTAATAGATAACTTGCTCAAGGTTAGTTTGAAATTGAGCAGTCCCATTTATGTAAAAGTGTGTTTCAATTAAAATTATCCTCTTATTTACAAAAAAAAATTAACTCAGACCAATATTTCATAAAAAGAAGTGGCTCTATTTTTTTGTTGTTCAATTTCTGCTTTTTCAACTTTAGTTTATGTTTTATGTGTCTTAATAATGAATGAAGTGTGCAGTATAAAATTTGTACAGAGGAGTCTAAAAACATTTATTTTGGAGTAATATAATAAATTTGAAAATACATTTTACAAGTAATTTAAAAGAATTTTTTGTTTGTTCTTTAATGTTTTGTGTGTTTTTTAATGTAAGATGACAACACAAAGACCCTCAAGAGTAGAGACACATGGTGTCCTTTTGTGTGTGAGTCCCAGATTTGCAGGGTTTGATGATGGCAGCTATTACAAGAATGATGTTAATGTCAGTAATAATGTCCATGGCAGAGGTAGTCAAGGCAGGCAAGATGAAAAATCTTATATTTGAAATGAGCCCTTTTAAATCATCACTTCTTCCTTTCCTTCCCTTTTTCTTCACTGGCAATCACAAACAATTTCAAACTACATTATGTTCCTTGACACAGGAGACCATAACTTAAATCACCAGTTCTCAACCAAGGTGTCATGGCATACTCATTTTACATAAGAGCTGTGAAGGACCTTAAGCTCAATCTTAATGTGCCATGTAAGTATTTAGAAATTAATAGGGAAAAAACTTTAAACTGGTATTTTTAACAAAACAGAGTATCTTTATGGCTCTGCCATAAACAATGTCACTGTCACTTATTTTCTTTCAAATGCATTCTCTTGAGAGAGGAAAAAATGAAGATATGACTGGCATGTTAAAAGGTTGCACATAACGCTCTTCTACTTTGCCTATATCACAGCAATATGGTAAAAACCATCCTTAGTTTTTCTTCTAAATGTCCCATCAACCCATAAACAAGAAAATATCTCAGTATTCTAGTCTGTCGCAGTCTCACAATAGAAATATAAACATGCTGCCAAAACTGGTTTGGCTCAATGGATAGAGCATCGGCTTGGGGACTGAAAGGTCCCGGGTTCGATTCCGGTCAAGGGTATGTACCTTGGTTGCAGGCATATCCCCAGTAGGGATGTGCAAGAGGCAGCTGATCGATGTTTCTCTCATTGATGTTTCTAACTCTCTATCTCTCTCTCTTCCTCTCTGTACAAAATCAATAAAATATATTTTTTTAAAAAAAGAAATATAAACATGCTTTTTAATGGCAGAATTGGCCCCAAAATATCTTTTTTGATTTCTAGATCCTAAAGTTTTGTTTGAAAAATATGCTCACCATGGAAATAGGCTAAAAATTACGATGTTCGTTAAATGCCTTATCAAAGAGAAACAGAGAACTATTATATAGACAGTTAATCAGGTATAAATCAGACATGAACCAGTGATATATAAAAATCCAGAGAAATAAAAATGTTCTTTCATTAGAGCGATGCATTTTACTATAATTTCAACATTTTTCCATCTCCCAAACTCGTTTTTGGTATTTCTGTTAACAACAAAAAAGGAGAAACTGCAAAGGGCACCCAAGCTTCTAGGAATTAATAAGACCAAAAAGGGAGACATTGGTTATATTCGTAGCTGCAATAGATTGCCAGTCATTTGCAGTGCACTGAATAAAGAATTGCCATTTTCAATTCACACTGGGGAGAGAGAATGGGGAAAGACTATAGGTAAAAGGAAAATGTCACATACACACAAAATACTAAAAATTCGAAGCTGAGTGAGAAAAAAAGTGGGAAGAAAAGGAGAGAAGGGGAGAAAGAGACTGTGGGTGTCAGGGCAACAGTGAAAGAGCAAAGAGACTAAATTGAGTTTTTAATTTTAAGAGGAGAAGGAATTAAATTCTCCACCAGAAAAAATAAATCAAGAGAACTTTTATAGGGTGACTTATACATTAATACAGAAAGAGCTGAGCTCTCAGGTGAAGCCAGTTCAAGGACAAAAGGGCAAGTTTCCACTCTCAGCATACTGTCAGGGGATCCTCAATGGATTCGCAGAGCAGAAGCACAGAATTCGGAATTCTTAGAGATGCTCGCCTGCATCCAGAAAGTCTCTTGTGTGCATCTGCGAAAGGCCTTATTATTGACTAATGAGCTTCTCTGAATCACCTATTTGCTTTATTATTTGCAAGCAAACATACAATTATGCTTGTGCTAATTTGAGATTCCAACTTTTCATTTTTAATGCAGCTTCGTTAATGGGTAAAATGGTTCACAGTGTTCATGACAAAAAGGTTACTCTTTTATTCTTTTGTGCCAGTGAAATTTTTTTTAAAAGCGTGCTTCCCCAGATGTCATTTTCTCTAGAAACTTTTTTCCCTCCTTTCATTAGTGGCACAGTCTAATTACAGCATAATCAAAAAGAGAGGCGCACACGGCTGCCTGGCTTCACCACATCCACACAATAGTGCCGAATGTGTCTTAACAGTCCAGTGAACTGTCAGCGGCAGAAGTAATTGGAAATCGGGGGCTATTTCTTCACATACTGGTAGTGGGAGTTGTTCTTGGGCTTTGTTAATAGGCAAATCATTCTCGGGAGGTGGGGAGTCTATAGTTAGTTTGTAAAGGCTCTTAATAATGTTGTGTGTTTTTTTAAGAAGTTAAGACACTGCCTTACATGCTCCTAAATTTTTTTTCAATTATACATTAAATGGCTTGGCATTTGAAGTAATGTTATCTACTGTTAATTCACCTGTTTGGAAATTGCCTCTCTCTAGAACCTGGGGTTAATAGAGTGCAAAAGACCATTCTTATCAAGGGGTGGGAGAGAGGCGATTAATTTACACTATAAATTAAAACACAGAAAACGGAAAGAAAACAGACTCTGAGTTCTGGCCTCACTCCTGAAAAGCCATTATGTTTTGTTGTGTTTTTTTCTGTTTTTAATTTGTTATTTTTATCCAGTTTAGCAGGCCTCTAATCATTTCAGGCAGAACACACAGCATGGATGAAACTATACATGAAAGAATATGCTTCAGGAAGCAAAATTAATTGACATTGCAGGGAACATATTCACAGAGTCCGCGGAGTTACAGCTGTGTGGCTTCTATTCACATCACAGTAGAATCATTTGTCTGTTTAATATTTGCAATAGCACATTTGAAAAGGAAAACCATGAAGTGCTAAGTAGTCTTGTTGACAAGCATGGATTTTCTTTGTCATATTTCACCTTTAATATAAATAGAGATGCTAGTAATGATTGAATCCATTTGTACCACATTCAGAACCCATTGCAAAGCAATGTAGATCAGAAAATGGCTTCCAACAAATGAGGCTGGAAACAATAGGTTATGGACCACTATGCTCTTTATGAAAAAAAATTATCATAAATAAAGTCTCTGGT
This sequence comes from Pipistrellus kuhlii, assembly GCF_014108245.1. Classification (NCBI taxonomy): domain Eukaryota; kingdom Metazoa; phylum Chordata; class Mammalia; order Chiroptera; family Vespertilionidae; genus Pipistrellus; species Pipistrellus kuhlii. The sequence continues at coordinate 11,897,919 of NW_023425562.1, forward strand.
GAATTAACAGCAACAAAGAAAGATAGATAGTTAAATATGTAAGTTATTTGTATTCATTTCAGGAGATAGCCCTTTGTTCTCTACTTTATTCACCTCCAACAATTAAACCTAACAGCATTTCTAGTGACATGCACCATTTTAAATAAGCTACCAATGCTTACCTTTCAATTCCCTGACTGCCAAGTCCCAATATTCTTATAATATCTGGTACTTTTCTAGGATCCCATACTCAGATACCTCAAATGGGGCCTTAGCGTTGCTCTTCTCCTTCCCTGCCAAGACTGACCTAGGGAATATGTGTGATTGATTAAGTACCTACCATTTACAAGTTTGATAGCATTGGGCATGCTGCTTAATTTTTTAAGCCTCAGTTTCCTCATTTGTAACACTGGGTCAACAACCCTATAAGGATTTGGGAAAAATTAAATGAAATGATGGATATAAATAACCTATCCCAATGCCTAGCATAGAATAGGTACTCAACAAGTATTAGATATAAGATTATTATCACCTTACCTTAGCACACTACTGGCATATTTGGAACTAAATACATGTTTGTTGAATAGAATAAATAAATTGCTATCTGCACCTGAAATATCACAACAAATCATCAATCAAGTAGCAATTATTCTGCACATAAAATATCAAGCAAAATGGTCAAAACCGGTTTGGCTCAGTGGTAGAGCGTCAGTCTACAGACTGAAAGGTCCCAGGTTCGATTCCGGTCAAGGGCATGTACGTTGGCTGCGGGCACATCCCAGTAGGGGGTGTGCAAGAGACAGCTGGTTGATGTTTCTCTCTCATCAACATTTCTAGCTCTCTCTCTCTCTCTTCCTCTCTGTAAAAACTGAATAAAATATATTTTAAAAAAATATATCAAGCAAAATGTATTAAAATTAGTTGCAAGGGATGTACAACTCAGAATATACCAAGAACTACTGAATTGTACACTTTAAAAAGGTGAATGTTCGTGTATATTATTTATATCTCAATAAAGCTATTATACAAACGTTCAAAAGGGAAATTTTAGGGCTAAGTTTTTTAAAGTATGTCTTGATTATCATCAATTATTATAATTTTGGGGCATTCCTTAGAAAGCTCTAAGAAAATATGTGGGACATTGTTGTAGATGAATTTCAGAAAAGTATGTGTTATAAGTCATCCTGATGCCTTCAAATATTTTTTTATCTGAAGGCATGAGATTGGTTCATAGAATTTTATGAGATTTCTTCCAGTCTTATTCAATAATAAACTGAAGACTTCTGTTGCCAAATATTGATTTTTCTTCTGTTTCTCTCTTGGGTTATATTTCTAAGTACAATATGTATTCAGTTTCTCAGCAGATGCGAGGAAAACTGTTTGTGGAAATCAAAATTCAGTGATAATATATACACCTGTCATCATTAAGCAAATAATTGCTCCATGTAGGTAAATACCACACAATAACTGAAACAGGTTGGCAGCCAAGCCCACATTGTGATTTCCTTAACCACACTTGATAGAAATATCTTGAAAATGCTTTATTTTTCTGACTTCTGAAGCAGAGAATAGTGACCATACCCTCCTTTTCTTCATGAACTAGGGTCAGCATTATGAATGTCCATTCCCTACAATACACTATTATGCACCGTCCAGCTCTACATTGGTTTTGAATGTCCTATTCTCCCCAGATGTCAACAGTCACTTCTGTTGTCATTGCAGAATGCCTGCCATAAAACCTTTTCATGGGTTTAAAGAGGGATTATTTCACTTCTTTCTAGCCCTTTCTCATGTTTCAACTAAACCAACTCTTTAACATCAGTCACTTTTAGAGGGTGAAAGAGAGGCTTTTTTATCGAGAGAAACTGAAAATAAAAGACAATTGCCCTGTACTCCCATAACTCGACTGTTTCCCAGCTTGACTGGCAGGTGAAAGGCTCTTGCATTCAACCATCCTTCCTTTAAGGATGGATAGCTCATGATAGATTCAGTGTTAAGGAATAGATGAATCCCATCTTTGTAGTCTCAGGAACGCTGGAGGAGTTGGGACTTTATCCTCATAAAAGGGATATAGTTACTTCTAGCAGCACATATTGTACCCAGGATCCCTTCTCCCACCTCCTTTCCACTCACACTAATGTCCTTTTCCTGAAGATGGTAAAGCAGGAGTGGGGGAAAAGGGGGAATACAGGTACAAGGCAGGCAGAGCAGGATTCCTACATTGACTTATTTCCCTCTAATACATAAGCAAAGAAATAGGAATTAATTATTATAGTAAAGCTTCTTAATCTTACTTAAAGATACAATTTACATACTGGTAAATTAGCACAATCCTCTGGCTTTGTTATGGTGACCAAACAGGATTATTTTTTATTCATGCATCATTTGTCATCTTTGACACCTGAATATTGACATGGTCTTGGCACCTGTTTTTTCTAAAGGAAGGCAAAAATATCTGCAGAGAAAATTTTCTCCCAAACTGGCTGCCGCCTGTTTCCCTTCCTTAGTCTTCCCAACACTTTAGGGTTCTATAAATGAAAATAAAACTTTAATAGCTTTTACATCTGCATGGGTAGAAAATAAGATTGATAAATGCTAAAATATTATAACATATTTTGGAATCTCAGAGTTCCTGTTCACTTAGTTCTTGGTCCACAAATATTCTATAAGGTTGAGTACATATGACTTTTTTTGTAATTAAATGGGATATTATATTCCATAAATTATTTAGAAAGAACAAATTTAATTTTAGTAATTAAGGTTACTGTGTGTTTCAGATGCTATTTTTACAGATATTGGTCCCTGAGTAATTGTGTGGAAGTGAAATCCCTGATGACCTTTATTAGAAATGTAGAATGAAAAATAAAGATTTGTTAAATGACTGATATTTCAAGGTAATTTGTTGCTGCAACATCACCTAAAAACCCTGACTAATATAGTCTGTGAATCTAAAAATGGAGCAAATATCTATGAAAGGGTGTTTAGCTTGAGCTTTGTCAAGAATGGTTGTTACTTGGAAAGAAAATAAAGCATTCTAAGCTAGGTTGTGTGACTTTTACCAAAAGGAGAGATGTGAGGTCCATGTGAGTAAGAAAGGAGAATGACAAGTGTAAAGAAAGCATTAGAAAATATTGGGGAATATGGCTGGTCATCTATACTAATAAAAGAACAATATGCTAATTAGGGCAGATGTATTCCCGATGTCCTTCTGGACAAAGCCGCAGTGGCTGCAAGGGCTGAGGCTCAGGCAGTGGCTGGTGGCTGTGAAGGGCCAAGGCTCAGGCAGCTAAGATGGCTGCAAAGGGCTGAGGCACAACTGTGAAGAGCTCAGACTCAGACTGGCAGGATAATGAGGGCAGCGCCTTCCCCTGATCAGCCAGGTCGCCTCCCACATAGGAGGCCAGACTGCAACTTAGACCAGGGGCCAAGGCAGAGGGGTTAAGGGTGATCAGGCTGGCAGGGGAGCAACTTAGGGGGGATAAGGCTGGCAATTAGGGTCAATCAGGCCAGCAGGGGGGCAAGGTAGGGTCAATCAGACCGGCAGGGGGGCAAGGGAGGGGTGATCAGGCTGGCAGGGGGGCAAGTTAGGGACAATTAGGTCAGCAGACAGAGGCAGTTAGGGGCAATTAGGCAGGCAGGCAGAGGGGTTAGGGGCAATCAGGCAAGTAGGTGAGTGGTTAGGAGCCAGTGGTCCTGAATTGTGAGAGGAATATCCAAGTGCCAGTTTAGGCCCAATTCCATAGGAGTTGGACAGCCCCTGAGGGGTCCCAGATTGGAGAGGGTGCAGGACAGTTGAGGGACCACTCCCCCACCCCCGTGCATGAATTCTGTGCACCAGGCCTCTAGTATAGTATAAGACCAGGTCATATAGAGCCTTTGAAACACAAGCATTACATAAGATACTTTAACTGCAAGTACAAAGCTGATACAAGCTATCTTAAGATAAAAAAAAGAAATTATTAAAATGGTATAGAAGAGTTTAAATGAATCCAAATTCAGGAATGCCTCCAAGGTTCAGAAAAGTTGAAAACCAGATCTGTTAAGGTTGACAGAAGTAATGTCTCTGAATATCTTCCCTCTACCTCTTTTGAAATGTTCTTTCTCTCTCTCTCTCTCTCTCTCTCTCTCTCTCTCTCTCTCTCTCTCTCTCTCTCTCTCTCTCTCCTGCTCTTTCTCTCTTCTCCAGACTGGCTTTCTCAGCTTCAACTTACATATTATATTATATATAATTTCTGATACAAACTGGTCCTTTTTAGATGCCTATGTCATATCCCAGAAGAGATGACCTTTGGGCATTGTATAGGTCAGATGACCAACCCATTCTGCCATAGGCCAGGAGGGAGGATTACATCATGCATACAGGGATGCTGGGAGCTCACTCTGAATCAAGGGTCCCTCAGAGAGAGATTATCTTGTGATCTGGACTGGCCCCAGCAGTTGCCCACTACAGAGAGTATAATAATGATTGTTTCTTGTTTGATATTACAGAATTGAGTATTGTATGGTCATTCTATTTTTTTAATATATATTTTATAAATTTTCCACAGAGAGTAAGGGAGAGGGACAGAGAGCTAGAAACGTCGATGAGAGAGAAACATCGACCAGCTGCCTCTTGCACACTCCACACTGGGGATGTGCCCGCAACCAATGTACATGCCCCTGACCGGAATCGAACCTGGGACCTTTCAGTCCGCAGGCCGACGCTATACCACTGAGCCAAACCGGTTTCGGCTCATTCTATTTCTTAATCAGTTAAAGGCATATTATTTTTTTTTAAATAATATTTGTTAAATGAAGGAAATCAAGTCATTACCTCAAATTTTAAAGATAAATACACATTGACCTTATAAGTTTAATAGATGAAACATTAATGTTTTCTATCTGGCCAATAATGGGAATTTCCCATCTTTAAACATTTAAAATCAGAAGAGTTTTCTGTTTAACTTTTTAAGCTACGGATAATATATTTTTCATATATTTTTCTCATTTGGAATTTATATCCTCTTTTGAGTCAATCCTGCAGGAAATGATAATTGGATGAGGTTGAAAGGACCTAGGCCTGAGAGTTGGAAGACCTGTTCTGAAATTGTAATTCCACCTATCTTGGTTTGGAGTCCTTGAGCAAAGGATGTAGGCAGTATGAACCCTTGATTCCTCAGATATACATTGATTTTTTTTTAATGTTTAATAAACAGGATTATGACCAACACAAGAAGGCATCATCTGTTCAGGCTAGCCACCAGGGACAAAGGACCGATATATGTATGTCTCCTCACATCACATGCCATCCTGTGGAGCAATGTGATTGGCTGAGTACCACTGACTCCACCATTAGGCTGGGCTCCACCAGAAGGATCTTGCCCTCTGTGGCTGCATTCCTGTCCTGTAGTGCTTTGCACTGTGGAGGATGGGGACACCATCTGAGTGTAGACACCAGAGACTGACTCGGGTGTAGCTATTCTGGGGTTGCTCAATGACAGCAGCCCTGCACAAAGCTACTTTGTGGGGAATTGATATTTTTGTGAAGCCAACCCTTAATTATTTACTGACCTAAATAATTTTCCTATTCCAGGTTAGTGTCTGTCGTTAGCAATCAGCAAATAGAAAAGCACATGCGATCCAAGTAGTCCTTGCTGCCATCCGTAATAATAAAAGTGAAATAAGCTAATAAGATTGGATGTCCTTTCAGACAACCTTCCAGATGAAGCTGGGGCTGTGAAGGAAGCCCAAGTCCTAGGTGCCAGAGGGAAGCCAATGCCAGCAGCCGGGGGAAGGAAGGCCTACTCTTGCATGAATTTCATGCACTGGGCCTCTAGTCGCTTAATAAGAAGTTTAGTGCTTATGTTTTGAAATACTAGTAAATACATGTTTTCCCATAAGAACCAAACTCCATGATTGTAAGCCATGACTCCACTGGGAACAACTTCCACTGACATTTCTGATTACATGGTCATGTCAACATTAGTGTCCCCCATCGACCTCTGAAATCCTAAGGTGAAAATAATTTGCCTTTTTCCCCTTTTGTATTACCTGAATCTTTCACAGTGCCTACATCAGAATATAGATGTTCAATAAATATTTACTGGACAAAGAACACATAAAATAATATTTCCTTGTCAAATAAATACTCTGAAGAAAGAGGAGTAAAGATTTGAAAAGTAATCATGCAAATGAGTAGCTTGAGACTTTAATAAAGTTTCACTGCCCTAAGGAGTGTTTTTCTGTAAGTAATATGATGTGCCCTTTCTGTCTCGCCAAGAAACTTTTGCTCTTTTTGGCTAATACCTATCATCAAAGAGGATGGAATGCTTTGGATTTATTGCATTTGATATTCACTCAGCTCTTTACTCTGTAGATTTATGTATTTTACCACCTTGGGGAAAATTTTTCATCTGTTATATTTTTGAATAAGTTTTCAATCTCATTTTCTTCCCTCTTTGGGGACTCTACAGACATAATTTTAGTACAGGTTCCTGAGACTGTCACCCCGCCCCAAACCCATTTTCTTTCTATTTTTAAGATAAAAATCTATTGATCTATCTCTTCTCTGTCATCTCCACTCTACCACTGAGACCAGCAAGAAAGTTTTTCATCCTACTTACACATTTTGCAGTTTTATTAATTTTCATTAGGTTCTTTTTTATCACTTCTACTTCTTTTTCAAGATTTTCTATTTTGCCAGGTCAGTGTGGCTCAATAGTTGTGCATCGACCTATAAACCAAGAAATCACAGTTTAATTCCCAGTCAGGGCACATGCCCAGGTTGTGGGCTCAGTCCCCAATGGGGGATGTGCAGGAGGCAGCAGATCAATGATTCTCTCTCAACATAAATGTTTCTATCTTTCTCTCCCTCTTTCTTCCTCTCTGAAATCAATACAAATATTTTAAAAAGAATTTTTGTGTTCTTTTCATTTGTTCCAAAGAAATACATAATTATTTATTGGATCCTTGACAATTAGCATTTTTTAAATCTTTGTCATTCATCTCAATATATTATTCATTACAGTATTAGCATGTCTTGACTGTGTTTTCTCATTCAAGCTATGATTTTCCTGGTTCTTGGTTTGACAAGTGATTATTTTTTTAATGTATCCTGGTTATTTTGGATATTATGTTATGAAACTGTGTATTCTAGGTGGTTTTTAAGTAGGCAGCCCACCTGCTGCTGTGTAGTAAGAGGGCCAGATGGTGTATGTTTTACTTCCCTAGGCCCCACTTTCCATTTCTCCCTTACATAAACACCATCTCTGGAAAAATGGAACCCTGATTTCTACTGCCTCTTTGCAGATGCATGGAATGGAAGGTCACCTCCCACTTTGACCAGGCTGACACCTTCTTTTGAGGGTGAGAATACACTATCACCACAGCATTACCACAAGTGGGAGTGTAAATTCAGTTTTAAGCTGGACTTCCCCCTGACCCCAGAAGAGAAGAGAGAAAACAAAGTGTCAACTCTTCCTGCCTTCTATCAACTCCCTCTGTATTTTTAGATGCCAGAGACTGGGTCCTCACTAGGTTCTTCAGAAGAGGAGACAGGAGGGGGTGGAGTGTAGGATGTGGAGAGGAGGAGACTAGAGTTCAGAGCAGCCCTGCTTCGCACAGCCTCATTCATTCTCTTTGAAACCATGTAGGTGTGGATGTTCAGCTCCCCGCTGAGTCCTGCTGAATGGGTTGGGCTAGGGAGAAGTAAAGCATAGTAGTGCTGAATGTCCCCCTTAATTATAAGTATTTTCATAAATATTTTAATATATTTTTATTCATTTCAGAGAGGGAAAGGAAGAGGGACAGAGAGTAGAAATATCAATGATAGAGAAACATTGACTGGCTGCCTCCTGCACACCCACTACTAAGGATCAAGTCCGTAACCCAGGCATGTGCCCTACCTGGGAATGGAACTGTGACCTCCTGATTCATAAGTCAATGCTCAATCACTAAACCACAGCAGCCAGACTTTACTCTTTATTTTGAAGGACAATTATATCCCAAAAGATGAATGCCAATATTTTGATCTGTTCAGTAAAGGTGGATAGATAGTTAAGATCCTAGTTCTGAATGTTACAATGTGCTATAAAAGCCTATAAAATGTACACAGTTATATGAAATGTGAGTAATCCATGCTTCTAGCACATATTTACATTTTTGTTGTTAGATACTTTACCAGAACTTGTGATATTTTCAAAGCCTCTGTAAGTTTTTTGAATTAGTGTTAAGTGGCTCTTACAGACATTTCTGATTTTCCCATATTAGTGCAAAGATTGTACTTGAAATAGTAGACAACATCTTTAAAATATACCTGAAAATATTTTTTTTTCAGGGGAAAAGTTTGTTTGTTTTAGGTCTTAATGGTGTCACGAGAAAGAATATTTCATATTAACTTTTCTTGAATGATGTGTCAGAACAAACACTTTGCTTGAAAATAGTCATAGGTTGTAGCATGTAAATTAACGAAATTTTAAAAGATCTTTGGTAAAATTCATATGATTTGTTAAAGTTAGTTTATCATTGGTAAACATAATAATTAAGTTTCAGTTACAAGGGGTACAGGACTATAAGAAAAGATGAAAAACGCTGAGTTCAGATGACTTGAGGTTGAAAAGAAACTGGTTATAGGTAAAGTTCTTCATTTCCTAAAATGCTCAACAGTGAAAAAAGTATTCACATGAAAGATTTTTAAAAAAATAAATTGCCTGAAATTGCCTTTTCTTTCTTTAGAAAATAGACACAATGTGGCTCTTTGTAGCAACAGATCTCTTCTGTAATTGAAATGATAAATAAATGGAGCCAGGCAAAACCCGAGGTGCTTTGGAGTTTGAGCTGGGAGTATTGCATTTACACTTTCCAAGTTTCCTTTCTTAACTTGTGACTCTGGGGCTGAAATAATGATCTCTTTTTTTCCCTTTAAAATAAATCTTTCCTTGCTTCTAACTACCAGGGGAATATTATGAAAACATTCAGAGCTAACATTACAGAACTAACATAGCTAAAAACCATGCATCAGCATTGTGAAAAGGCCTATAATCCCAGAGAGAGAAAAACTCCAAACATTATCAGCCTTGCAGGGCTCTTTACTGTTGATCCCAAGAAACAATAAGTTTGGAGTTCTTGCCTGCTCATTTAGCAAAAATAAAACTTTTTTTTTAAAAAAGGAATGAGAAATAAAATAAAAAGGAAAACAGGAACCACATAGAGAACACTTTCCATGTTACCCTTCACCTTGGTCCTCCATGATCAAACAACCTGAGGTGAGAGCTTTCATCAGGAGAGGTGGGGAGGACAGCTTGAAAAGGAGGAGGGACAGAACAGGACCTTCAGGCCTCTGGGGTGTTGCCTCCTCCTCCATGTTGCTTTGCTCATCCAGAAAAGAATGCAGATGTCAGTTTTACTCTGCTGTGCCTTCTCAGAGTGGAACTGAGCAGCTCAGGTTAAAAAAGCATATGTCCTCAGGATAATTATGACTGCCTCCCTACACAGAAAATTAAGTCAAATGCTGCTATCTTGCTACAAGTCCTCTGGTTCCTTTCAGTATTTAGTTATTTTCAGTACTAGAGGCCCAGTGCATGGATTTGTGCACCAGGGGGGTCCCTCAGTGTGGCCTGCAGGGATCTGGGGAGGAGCCACTCCTGCTCATCCCAGCCCTGCTCTTTCTGGTCAGCTGAGTGGGCTCCCACTGTGGGAGTGCACTGAAAATCAGGGGACAGCTCCTACATAGACTAGTCACTTAGGCTTTTATATATAGAGACTAGAGACACAGTGCATGAAATTCAAGCATGGGGGGGAGGGGTCCTCAGCCCAGCATGCACCTCTCCAATACAGAACCCCTCGGGGGATGTCGGAGATCCCTCTTGCAATCTGGGACTGCTGGCTCCTAACTGCTCACCTGCCTGCCTGCCAGATCCCCCTTACCACTCTGCCTGCCTGCCTGATGCTCCTAATTGACTCTGCCTGCCAGCCTGATCGCCCGCAACTGCCCTATCCTGCTAGCCTGATCGCCCCAACTGCCCTCCACAGCTGGCCTCATCACCCCTAACTGCTCTCACCTGCTGGCCTGATCATCCCCAACAACCTCTGCCTCGGCCCCCACCACTGTGGTTTTGTCTGAAAGTACTTCCGGAAAATGTCCGACCTAATTAGCATATTATCCTTTTATTAGTATAGTTTAACTGTGTATAGCTCTATCACAGCATGCACAACTGTGTGTACGTGTGTGTGTGAGTGTGTGTGTGTGTGTGTGTGTTGTGTTTTGTGTGTGTGTGTGTGTGTGTGTGTGTGTGTGTGTAGGAGGAAGAAAGGTAATTTTTGTTTTGCTATATCATCACTTGATTATAAACTTGGCAATAACCATGAATGCCTAACAGCTTGAAAAATATATGGCACATGATTAGCATTCAATAGTAAAATAACTCTTATTTGTTGAGCAACTACTAACTCTGATAAATGGAGCGAATTTTACATGGCTTGCAAAGAGAGGCTTAAAGGAATTAAGTAACTAATCCAGGGTCACCAGCAATTAAGGGTCAGTTAGCCCCCGGTGGTAGGCTCCTAACAAGCAATAAAGCCTCCCACATTTACTGAGTAAAAATAGAAATCTCTTTTACTTTCTTCCCATTGGGAATGGAGCCTGCAACCTGGGCATGTGCCCTGACCCCCCGAGAATGGAACTATCCATAGTTAGAAGCTCAGCCAAGGAGCCTGCTCAAGAAGCCTGGTCAGTTATTTCACAGATCATCCCAGCAGGAGGGAACATTCCCTCTGAGGTTAAAATAGGTACCCCAGTGAGCTGAATTCCCAGAGTGGAACTCTCAGGGACCGTCACCCCACATAGGAACAACTCCGACTGCTCCAAGGACATCAAGCCTCCCAGGTGTGTGCCCCTCACCACCTGAAGTCCAGGTCCTCTGTCACTACCTGAGTAATCATTCCCATTGGGCCACACCAGAGCAATCTGACTGGATTTCATCCTTCTCTCTGAATGCTTTTCCTGGGCCTTCCGGACGGTAGCAATTGGACGGTAACGTCAGCCAAATTTCTGAGAGTTGTTGTTTCATTTTTCCTCTTAACATACCATCTCAAGGCCAGGAATTGGATTAAACACTGGACCCTTACTGCTGTATCTAACCATTCTCCTTTGTGCCACTTCATAGGAAGGGCAATGTACCACTGGGCACATCAGGCACAGTACCTGTGCTGCTTTTAGGAAACTAGGAATTATATATTCCTCTTATAGTCAGAAGAAAAAATAAAATATGATCCAATGAAATTATATTCATCTTTTATTAATGCAGATATAAAATATACTTTTCAGTATTTTTTTTATGCAGGAAGGGGATAATAAAAACACAACATGGTCTTGCTTTAAACTCCCTGCTCTTTCTGAGTTCCAACCTTCAGGGTCTATCACTCTTCTCTCCACCCTCATTCTAATGTCCAAGGTTGGCCCAGCTGTATCCTAAGACATTAACACAAGAGGCCACACTTCCAGATCAGTCTCCCCACTGGACGAGAGGAGGCCGTGTGTATTTGGATGTCTACAGGGAAGAAAGGTAAGGAAAGAATCAGAGGCCAGAGCTGGACGTCCAGAGAATCTCAGGCTGCAGCAGGACTGGCAGGCCTGGTGAGAAAAGCTGAGGAAGGCAGAGAAGGGGAGTACACTCAAGTGCCTGCCCCTTATCCAGAAGGATGGGTTCCCACACCTGCAGTGAGTGTCTGAAGCCATAGAGAGAACCAAACCCTAAATATACCATGTTTTTCCTATAGGTACACAGCTGTGATAAAGTTTCATTTATAAATTAGCACAGTAAGATAGGAACATCCATAACTACTAATAAAACAGAATAACTATAACAATATACTGTAACAAAAGTGATATGAATGTACTCTCTGTCTCTCTCGCAAAATATCTTACTGTTTCTCACCTTTTCACTGAAAGGAAGCAGGTGATGGCCTCTCCTTAGCGTATCTGACTTGCCAGCATCGCTACTCTTGAACTTTGGGATATTCTTAAGCAGTGGTTGGCAAACTCATTAGTCAACAGAGCCAAATATCAACAGTATATTTCTTTTGAGAGCCGAAAACCGACTTCTGCACATAGACCACGAAGTTTCAATCACACTGTGCAGTGCACGCCCGCACGTGGTATTTTGTGGAAGAGACACACTCAAGGGGCCAGAGAGCCCCATGTGGCTCGAGAGCCGTGGTTTGCCAACCACTGCTCTTAAGTAAAAGAATGGTAATTAAACACAAGCACTGTGACACTAAGATGTTCCACCTGGTAACCAAGATGGCTGCACACCCACGTGGCTGCATGAAGACGCTGTGTCTCATCTCGCGGGAAGGAGCTGTGCATACCGAGATTTCATCACTACTCAGAGCAGCCTCTAATTTAAAGCTTATGATTTGTTTATTTCTGTATTTTACCATTTATTATTTTTTTAAGTATTTTTATAGATTTCAGAGAGGAAGGGAGAGGAAGAGAGGGGTAGAAACATCAGTGATGAGACAGAAGCATTGATCGGCTGCCTCCTGCATGCCCCACACTAGCGATGGAGCCTTCAACCTGGGCATGTGACCTGACTGAGATTGAAACCATGACCTCCTACTTCATAAGTCAATGCTCAGCTGCTGAGCCATGTGGCCTGGTCCCATTCCATTTATTATTTTCAGGCCATGTTAACCGCAGATAACCGAAACCAAGGAGAGCAAAACTGCAGGTAATGGAGGACTGCTGTACAGCAGTTTGGGGTCTTTCACCAAATATCTCTCACTCTCTGTCACCTCAGGTCCTCTAATTTACCTGGCATGACTGATGGACCATGGAGGGAGACCAGGTGGCTGCTCCTGGTTGTGAGTTTTCATGGTGCTTCAATGCATTCTGAAGGAAAAACACTTCTCATCACAATGGAGGAAGAGAGGGGGGAAAAAACACACACACACACAGAAAAAAAAAAAAAAAAAAAAGAATTCTTATTTTCCCTGAAGCTTCAGAAGTTCTTGAAGTGCAAAGCAGAGAGAAGGGCTCAGTGTGCGTGCAGAGGGCTCTTCACGCTGTAAAAGCCTGTCTGAGAGTGGCAAGGCAGCACTCATTAAGCGGGATCCTGAGAAAGCCTCTTCCTCTAAAGGCAGGAGGCATGGTAGCCGCTGATGGGGCAGATGTGTTTGTTTAACCTGGGCTGGGACTGCCCTGTGGAGTAGGAAGATTGCTTGGGGTCAGAGAATGACCCTGCCCCAGGTATATCTTCTTCCCCTTTTCTCTCTTTGTTAAAATACAGCTTTACATCAGGAAGCAGCCCAGCTTCATAACGATAGAGACCTCCTGTGTGCAGGTATAATCTCTGATTGATAGGTGTAGAGAGGGGAGGAAAAAGACAAAAGAGAATTTATTATTTCACTCCATAATTCAAATCTGTCAGGGGCCTGCCAGTCTCCTTAGGCATAAAAAGGGGCAAGGCAGAGGTCAGCACCTGTGGTGATGTTTCACTTGCTCCCTACCCCTTTCCCTGCCTTTCCTCTAAATCTATTTACTCACTTAACAATCTACTGCACTTTCGGAAGGGAAGCTTAGCATTCCTTCTGCATAAGGCAAAACAGAAAGGGAGATGCTTGCTTTTGCTTTTGCTTTTAATCACTGCTCTTCCCAGGGGACACTAGAAAAACTGAATTTCTTGGTTCATTTTTAAAAATTTTTGTCTATGGTTTTCCCAGTGGAATTCCCCAAGGTTATTTAATTTACTATTTGTATCAGTATTTAAAAGATCAACATATTAATAAAAACAAAGATTTGCTCATTGTCATGCACCTAGGGGCAATTATTCAAAAGATAATTTATATATGTGTGTGTGTGTGTATCTGTCCTGGAATCTTTTGTGATTATAGAAAATAAAGGTCATATTCCATGCTAATTAATAGGGTGAAAAAGTAACAACAGGCAAAACCATGTCCCTTACACATTCTAGGTGTTCCATACATGTATTATATAAATAAAGCTTATATTTTTATATACCAATACTGACCTGTAAATGCATTATGCCATTTCATAATTCTGATTACTTTACCTATCTAACATGAAAACCATTTTGTTTCAGTGAAATTAAAAAGAGTGAGGTAGCCCTAACCGATGTGGCTCAGTGGATAGAGCGTCGGCCTGCGGACTGAAGGGTCCCGGGTTCAATTCCCGACCAGGGCATGTATCTTGGTTGCAGGCACATCCCCAGTAAGGGGGTGTGCAGGAGGCAGCTGATTGATGTTTCTCTCTCATCGATGTTTCTAACTCTCTATCCCTCTCCCTTTCTCTCTGTAAAAATCAATAATATATATATATATATATATATATATATATATATATATTTTATTTTTTTATTTTTTTTTTTTAAGAGTGAGGTAAAGAAAAAGAGAGAGAATGAATGAGGTCTTTTTCCTTTCCAAGTGAAATTACTTGTGAGGATCAGGAGGAAAAAAAAATCAATGACCCACAGAAAAAGTTGAGGTAGAACTATTTAAATCAGTATAGGCAAAATGTACATTTTAAAGAGATTCCTTCTATAGAAAATGGGAATCCATAATTTCTGTGCATTGCAATAAAAAACACTTTGAGTAACCCAAAAGTATTGGGAAAGGCAAATACTGAAATGCATATCATCAAATGTTCATATGATACTAAATGACTTTATGCAGCAAGTACCACTAAAGACAAAATAGCATTTGTATAATTTTACCTGCATAGTATTATTCTTTTTCTATAATTTTAAATTGTTTCCATTTAATTATAAATGGTTACATCCAATAAGAAGTTTGTGGGGGTCTTTTAATCAGAGACAATTGGTCCCATTAGCACTATGTTCAAACAATAGATGCAAGAAATACAGGATGAGACTTCAGCTCTGGAAGGGAAAGGAGAAGAAAACTGATTTGAATTGGAACTAAGGCTGAGAGGAAATAATTTCACTGAACCTATAAGTTGATTATTAAGTTCTAGACGTCACTCCAATTTTAGGCCTATTTAGAGGTACTTGGACTCAATAATTGATTGGTTCTTGTCAAAGACAAAAAACAAACAAGGAGTAATACCTTACCCTCCTCCCCATCACTAGTTAAATCAGCACACTCAAAAATCTATCCTTTATTCTGTTCTTCTTTCACAGTGTTTTCAAGAGTTTCTATCATAATATGGGTATCCCCCACTTTTCAAAAGTTCAGGGTGCATCAATTCACTTTTACTTAAGACCTGCATTAGTACCTGCATTCACTAACCAAAAGAAATCCAAAGAGGAATTTTGCTTTTAAGGAAAAAGAGAAAAAAGCATTCCTTGTTTGTTTTGCAGAGAGCTATTATAGAGGCAGCCACACCTATAAGAAGGAGAATGCACACCTCCCTGCCCCCCTTCCCTGGGAACTATCAGCATCTCAGCATCAAGCTACCATCATTTTGAACTGCATCTATACTGATCTGTATTTTATCTTGATTTATTTTTGTGCATCCATTAGCAAGATGTATTCTAAAATATCAGATAAGACTTTTGCTTTTGAACTTTCACTTTTGTAGCTGATTGAAATTGCATTATGAGTTTTTGTTGGATCACTAGTAGACATTCTCAAGTACATAGTTTTCCACAATGTCACTTGACAAATGGTCAAGAGTCTTGCCTTATGAGGTAGGATTTTTTCAAGTTTCCTGAATGTTATCTGTTCTACCATGTTATTAGATTCTAAATGACCTGGAGTTATTAGAAAACTCCTAGGGGCAATTTTTAAATTGGAGCAACAATTTTATGAGATCATTTCAATTTCACAGTACCAGGTTTATTTATTTTATTTTATTTTTAAAAAAATATATTTTATTGATATTTTTAAAGAGAAAGAGAGGGATAGAGAGTTAGAAACATTGATGAGAGAATCATCGATCAGCTGCATCCTGCACACTCCCCATTGGGGATGTGCCAGAAACCAATGTACATGCCCCTGACTGGAATTGAACCAGGGACCTTTCAGTCCACAGGCCAAGGTTCTATCCACTGAGGCAAATTGGTTTTGGCACATTTAATTTTTCTTTATGAAAGCTCAATAATAGATGGCAGCTTTTTAAATCTAAGAGTGAAATTTTTTATTACCAGCTAAAGATAATTAATTGGGTGACAGAAATTGACAAAACAAACCTGTTTATCACTATATGAGTCATGGGTCACTTAAAGGAATGGACCATTATCAAAAATTTTCTTCACCATTATTGAAACCTGTTAGTTGAATAATTAAACATAAAATTGAAGCAAGATTGCATAGGAAAACAAAATCAAAACAGCAACTCCAAAGGTGAATTAAATATGGAACCAAATTGTCAATGAAGTAGCCTGCCACACAAAGAAACATCCATGTATATATATTTTTTAAATATATATTTTTTGATTACAGAGAGGAAGGGAGAGGGAAAGAGAAACAGAAACATCAATGATGAGAGAGAATCATTGATTGGCTGCCTCCTGCATGCCCCCCATTGGGGATCAAGCCTGCAACGTAGGCTTGTGCCCTTGACCAGAATCGATCCTGGGACTCTTCAGTCCACAGGCTGACACTCTACACTAGAGGTGTCGAACTCAATCAGAGAAGGGGCCAAAATCTAAAATCCAGCCTAAATTGCGGACCGAATGGTTTACTGAACAGTCATAAACTGTCATTGTGATGGAAATGCAGCGGAGTGCAGTGATGACAGCGCGGTGCGGGCCACATTGCAAGGCCTGGCAGGACGGATTTGGCCCACGGGCCTTGTGTTTGACACGTGTGCTCTACACACTGAGCCAAACCAGCTAGAGCAAAAGTTATTTTTTTAAAGACAGGCAGTGGTCTGTGCTATGGATTCTTTCAATGCAAATTGTGTTGTGTTGTATAAGTGTATGCTATATTTATGAGTTGTGAAAGATCACCTGGGAAAGAAAATATCATGACTTTCCTCTCATAATAAAGTGCCTAAAGCTTCCATTTCCCCTATAGAGATGGCCTTGCTAAGAGTGCTCTGATATGTAGATTTACTAACCAATGTTTTCCTGACCCATGGTTGGTCCAGGAAACACACTGCTAGTTTTGGTTTCTGTGACTTTTACCGTGCTTCTATGACTTACAAAAATCATCCTCCGTACTGGCACATTAGTCCTTCTTGTTGCATTAATGCCTCATTAATGTGCTAGGCACTAAAGGGGGCAGGTACAGAAGTATATTGACACATTCCTCTTGCCTTCAAAGAGTTTGAATCTAGTTGGAAATCAAGATTACAATTTTAGGTAATATTAAATATTATAAAGACAAGCGTTGTATAATAGAACTTCAGAGGGTTCAGTAACCTCAGTCATTACTGGACGTTTATAGGTTTCAACTAGTGTTCGGTCTTCAAAGATACAGTGGGTTTGAATATACCCAGTGCAAACAAGCACCCAACTGCTTTGTCCAAAGTAGCATAAATGCCAAAACTGGAAGTAAGTTTTTTGTTTTTGGTTTTTGCTCTGCGTCTAGTCCTTTCTTCACTCTCTAGAGCAGAAAGAGAAAATTGTTGCTTGAAGAAGCAAATTTTTTAAAAATTAAATCTACATATTTTGGAAAGATCACTGAAATTTAAACTTGGCAAAATTCTAATTCTTGAGACTGTCCTTGGTTTAGCCAGTAGCCAGTGAAAGTTGCTACAACTATTTTCGAAACGCATTTTCTTTCGGGTTGATTTTAGGAACAGCTCAAGCTCAAATGACAGCTTGTTTTATTTAAAAACAAAACAAAGTCCCGCCCAAACAGGAAGAATGCCCAAAGTCTGGGAAGTAACCAGATGGGCTGTGTTGCCGGAATTCTATTTACCCCTAAAGCCAGACGGAAGGCTGCTTTGCACATGCGCAGAAGGGGAGGTGGGGCGGGGAGTTCCGGTGCGTTGGGCCGCGCCGCAGGCAGCGATTGGCTCCGACCTGGCCGAGAGGCGGGACCGGAAGCGCCCGTGTTGTGGGACTCCGCAGGTTGAAACCCAGAGTCTTTGCAGCGCCGGCTTCCGCGGTGGGTGCTGCGCAGGCGGAGGCACCATGGGGGAAGCGGAGAAGTTCCACTACATCTACAGCTGCGACCTGGACATCAACGTGCGGCTGAAGATGTGAGAGGCTCGGGCCGGGCGGGCGGGGATGGCGGGAGTTCACGGGGAGGAGGCGGGGCCTGTGGGTGGAGGGGAGAGATGATCATTGGCCTGGGGGCTAGCCTGGGGCGGCGGGGAGCTCTGTGGCTGGGGCCCAGGGGGAGATCGCGGCGTGGAGAGGGCGCTGAGGGAGAAGGGGGGGGGGGGGGCGGTAAGAATAAGCCCTGAAGTCCAAAGCTGTTTGACTTTCTTCAAAGCATGTTGCTGTGCACGGCAACCTCTTGAGGGGGTCCCTAGCCTAGGCCCATTTTACAGATGGAGAAATCTAGTCTCGGTCCAGTCTAGTCCCGCAGCAAAGTCTAGTCTGGGTAAAGTCTAGTCCCGCAGTTGATAATCAGAAGGTCTTGACTCTCACCCGGGGCTGGAAGGGGGAGCGAAGCCTGCAGAGCTGTGGTAGACACAGGCAGATGCGGTGGCTGAGGGTGAGATGAGCACAGGGACCTGGGAGTGACCGAGGGTGAGGGTGCATGGCTGGACAGTCTGGCATGCCTTCCCTAGAGGCGCGAGGAGTGAGTCTAAGATGAGGGTGCCAGTTGCAAAGGGACCAGAAGATGGGAGAAAAGAGCTTTGCAGGGAAATCTTGGGGCTACGCTGTTGAAATAAAGGTTCAGGGCATGACTATATATATATATATATATATATATATATATATATATATATATATATATATATATATAATTTCTTTATTTTAGAGAGAATGGGAGAGGGGGGAGAGAGAGAGAGAGAGAAACATCAATGAAGATAGAGAATCATCATTGATCGGCTGCCTCCTACACCCCCCCCCCCCACCTCCCACTGGGGGTCAAGCCTGCAATCCTGGCATGTGCCCTTGGCTGGAATTGAACCTGGGACCCTTCAATCCACAGGCCAACGCTCTATTCATTGAGCCGAACCGGCTAGCGCCAGGGCATGACATCTTGAGATGAGAATAATGGAACGCAGGTAGAACTGAGTGGGAAATTATGTCCACCTTCGGGCAGTCTTAGAGGAGTGTTTTCATATGCAAAAGTTATCACCAGTTATTCATCATAACATCATTAGTAATATGTCAGTAGGTAGTAAACAAACGATCCTGGGTCAGAGAGCTGCATACCTGCAGTAAATACATCTTCTAAGTTGTCAGGTGCACCTTTGACTGTTTCTATTTATTTTTCAGAAGTTACATAAGACTTTGACAATTTACTATTTGTTTTGGGTGGTAGTAAAAATAATATGTCAACAATGCACTGCTCATTTGTATAATACTTTACACACCCATTTAAGTTAATTTCTGCATCAAATACCACTAGATGCTTATATAGGACCTGTATGTATGTATGCTATAATCTAGTACAAGGCTTTTTCCTTCAGTCTCACTCCTCTCAGTATTTCTTGGACATGTTAATGTATTTCTGGAACTTATGAACATTAAAAGGAAACAACAACAACAACAACAAAAATGGTTCATTATTAACAGATACACACATTGACTATTTCAAGGCAAAGATAAAGTATTAATCAAAAGTTTGGTACAATTTGGTGCTAACCATCTTTTAGCTTCTCAGACTGTCATTTCTTTTTTGTGGGAGGGGGGCTGGAAGTATCAATTTAGAATCACAAAACGAGAGAATTTTTTAATTCTGGGTGTGTGTTTTTTTTCTCTCCAGGCCTTTTAATCTATTTCTATGGTTTTAATAACAACTTGCACTTTGATGTCCCTTTTCTTAGCACTGTAATTGAATATCAAATGGCCTATAAGACATGGTCACTTTAGATTCCCAAGCACTTTAAAAGTAATTGGTACCAGATTCAGCCTACCCCTCTAACTCTGAACTTCCTATATTGTCTCACCTATTTTGGTGATTATTAGCAACATTCATCCAGTTTAAGACACAAAACTTTGAGTCATGCAGATATCGTCTCTTACCTTCTTTATTAAATCATTCACAAGTTGTCTTGAATCTACTGCCTAAATATCGATATCTTTTCTACCCCACTGCTCTAGCCTTATCCTGTCTTTTTCCTTCATAATTTTTAATGAAAATCTAACTGATCTGGCTTTCAGTTACACCTGTCCATTATGTTCTGAAACTCCTGCTAAAGGTAACATAAATACCAATCCGACTGTAGTACTCTCATGTCAAATTATTCAGTTAGATTTTTGAATGTTCATGTATAAGGCATTGGACTGAACTTGGTGACTGCTTAGCCTCGTTCCCCCCCCCCCCCCCCCCCTTTTCCTTCTCTAGCTTCCTGCTTGAGCTTTATGCTTTAACTATACCAAACAACTTGAAGTTCTCTAAACATGCCATATTTCTCTTTGCTGTGGTCCATGCTGTTCGTTTTTATCTTTCTGGGACTTGGAGCCCCCAAGCTCCCAGACTTTCGATGTGCAGGATCTTTCTGTGGTGGGAAGAACATGAGCTTTGGCCTTGTCTGCCCTGGCTTTTAGTCTCAGCTGTTACTTCGTGATCCTTGAACTCTGAGTGCCTGTTTCATCACTTATAAAATGAGAACATGGTTACAATTTTGATTTCCAATTGGTGTTTCTACCTCTTTCATAGTTTCCTATGCCTATCTTTTATTACTTTTTAATTTAAAGAAATGATCAGATAATACATCCACATAGTAAATAAATTTTAAAAATTGAAAGGATACAAAAAGAACATGCAAATAAAAGTAAGTGTTTGTCCTAGAAACAGGGACTTAACATTTCTTGTAAGGCTGTACTGTTTATCTTGTCTTTCATTTCTGGGCCACTATGCCTAGTACTGTAAATGGTTTGAAAGAATATATATATATAAAAGCCTAAGCCACCATTACAACCAGACGACCAGAACGACTGGTTGGCCAGTCGCTATGATGCACACTAACCACAGGGGGCATATGCTCAATGCAGGAGCTGTCCCCTGGTGGTCAGTGTGCTCCCACAGCCAACCTCCCACAATGCCGCCCCCCCTCAAAACCCCACCCACCCACCCACCCCCACATCCCCCCACACACACACCTGTCCTTTTCCCTGGCCAGCATGGCTCTGATTGGAACTGGGCGAGATGGCCCCAAAAGATCCAGATTGCCTGCCAGGCCTAGGGGCCCTACCTATGCATGAATTTTGTGCACCGGGCCTCTAGTAGATAAATAAGTGCTCAACTTGGAATTAGTAAAAGTGAAACTAAGGCCTGGAAAGCTCATGATGTCTGGAAGGTAGACCAAGAGTTGATGACAGGATTTGAAATTAATAAGTTTAAGATAGAGAAATATATTGATGAAGATAGAAATGATTGTAGGTATGCTAGGATTTTAAGATTCCTTTACTAGATGTAAAAGTAACTTTAACTTCATATACAGGAAAATATTTAGGTAGCATAAGGTTGCTGTGACACAGTTATAAACTTTAGTATTTGTTGCTTATATGCTTAAAAAATGTTTGTTTAAACATTATTGTTCTTATACTTCCAGAGGAAGCTTGGAAGGGAAGAGAGAACAAAAGAGTTATAAAGCTGTTCTAGAAGACCCAATGTTGAAGTTTTCAGGGCTGTACCAAGAGACCTGCTCTGACCTTTATGTTACTTGTCAAGTTTTTGCTGAAGGAAAACCTCTGGCCTTGCCAGTGAGGACTTCCTACAAAGCATTTAGTACAAGATGGAAGTAAGTTGTTTTCTTGCACATGGTGAGTTCCACCGTTCTCCCAAGTCTTTATAGATGTTGTAAGTATGATTTAGTAGTGATTACAGAGGAATTAAAAAAAATCATTTAATACTTGTAAACATTGATTGACCTAGATAGTTAAGATGGAAGTAAATTTGTTTGTATTCAGTATATTGACATATTTTTATGAGAACTTTACTGATTCACAAAAGGACCCAAATCAAAAACACATTTTTATTATATGAAACCAACTTTTTAAGTTCATGTTTTATTGAGATGATACATTAGCAAACCATTGTCAGGATGCAAGGGACATATAATGAACATGAGTTTCCTGTTTTTCCAGAACCCACAATATCCTGGGTCCTTCATTTAACCTCTCGGTACTTATTTGATAGGTTATATGGAGCAGTTTTAATGTTCAGTCCATGAGTGTTGTTCATTACCCTGGTAGGCTAGCTGCAGGATACACAGTTGTACCTCCAGGAAGGAGCTTATGCCCACAGTGCTCATGGAAGGTAAGGTGTGGCCACATGGACTGCCAGGCTCTTGTATTGAGGGTACAACCCTCTGTTCACCAAGCATGGTCCAGCAGGCTGGGAAGTCTTTTTCAGAGAGAGCAGAAGCCTGAGCTCTGGTGATCTGGCTTCATGAAACCAATTATTTAAATGAAGTAATTTCTTTAGTAGTCTTTTTGTGAACACACACACACACACACACACACACACACACAACAGTATATATTTGTGTATATACTTGTTATTCTGGAAATTTTCATGTCTGTAAAAGTAGAGAATATAATAAACTTTCAAGGCCCCATCACCCAGCTTTGATAATTATTATACTAACTCGAGGCCAATCTTATTTTATATATACTCAGTGTTATTTTGAAGCAACAATGCAAGAATTAACCACAGAATTCATAAACAACAACAACAACATAATAATAAATTAAAAATAAAGTACTAAAAAAGAACATAACTCATGGTAGGTAAGGTAACAATAGGATAGGCTTTTTACTTTGCATATCCATCAATTTCTATAAGCACTTACTTAAGGTAAAGTTCTCATTTTTAGATGTGGAATTCTGCAAATTTTAAAATTTTTAAGAAAATTATTGTGTAGGCAAGTGATTTAATTTTTAAAAATTTAAAATGGCTTTAAAGAGACACATACACTAACAGCCTAACATAATTAAAAAATTCAAACTTTGGGATTTAGGAGTGTATTAATCAGACTAAAGAATTAGTACAGTGGTTTAATTAGTGTAGTGAGGGTGGAGGTGCGTGGGATTAGACCATCAAAATCAGGTTTTAGATCTTGGCAACTGTGGAAGTTTTATTAGATGAATTTAGTCTTGATCTTAATGAAGGATGGCATAGGAATAATGCATGGGGAGGTGGAGAACAAAATGGTATTCAAAATACACAACTTTCTGATGTCTGACTAGATCTTTTCAGAATTCCTAAAATATCTAGAGGAGTTTTCAAACTGTATTTTAGCTGTAGATTTCATTTTCTTCAAAAGAACTCTTCTGCAGAAGCCCCATATAAAAAACAGGTTCAAGTACCATTGCTTTGATTAAAGCCTGGGGTTAGAGTGCAAAAAATTTAAGGCAAATGCTTGTTTGATTATATATATATTGTCTCTTTCTCAAAGGACAAAATATAGATGTGAGAATTTCCACAGTTTATTTTCGATATTGTCACTGGCTGACTTACTTTAATTGTAGCCTGTGTTAATCTCTGGTTTGTTCCTTGGCAGACACTGCTTAGTCTTTTCCTTTTCAGTGTAGTCCACCCCGTGGATAGTAACTAAATAAATTCATTCCTTTAGTTTATGCATAGTGGAGAATAGCTTTTTCAGGGTGTGATTTATTTTTTCGAGACTTATGGAAGAGAAGAATGACTGATTCTCCTTTAAATGGCTAGCCATCTTCGATTTTCCTGTAGGCCCTTGAATTTATATGGTGGATATAAATGATTTATTCTTTTAAGTTTTTGAAAGTTCTATTCAATATGTTGAGCTGAATAAACAGTAAAAAAAAACTAAAAAAATAAAACTAGCTGTGCTGTCATTACTTTATTAAGAACAAACATTCTTTAAGGAAATCATATATACAAACATTCTTTAAAAGCATAGAAAAACTAATAGGTAAGCATTATCCATATTAATGAAATAACTTCAGGAATAGAAAAATCTCTAAGAAAATGTGACATTGCTGTCCAGAGCTGTCTGGTAACTTCGTTACAAAGTAGTAGGTAGTGTACTTCAACCATTGTAAGGCTTTTGTTGTTTTCTGCCTTATTGGGGTACATGGTAGGGCCATGTTATTCTCAGCATCACTTTGAATGTATTATGATTAATTCTGATTTTTTTCTTTTCATACCTTTGTTCTGGGGAATGTTTATATGAAATCACAGTTTGGTTCAAAACAAGTTTGTTTATATTGTATAACCAGGTTTAAGTGTTTTCCCAGATTATTATTAGCCATTATCATATTTCTTGTGTCTTAGTTACATTGTCTGAGTTTTTTTTTTATTAAAAGACTTACCAGTGTGGTTTTTTTTATGAGCTTTTTTTTTTTCTTTCCTTTTTCATGTATTCTGTATTTAAAATTGAAGTTGCTTAGAGCGAAACTAAGTTAACTCAAATTATTTTTTATAGTATTAACTTAATCTTTGAGGCATTTTTTCTTGCCAAACCTTCTTGCATGGTTTGTTAATTTAGGAGAAAGTTTTAAATATATGACATATGCTTATGTTGACTTTATTTCCATAGCTGGAATGAATGGCTAAAACTGCCTGTGAAGTACCCTGACCTGCCCAGGAATGCCCAAGTGGCCCTGACTATCTGGGATGTGTATGGGCCAGGAAAGGCAGTGCCTGTGGGTGGGACAACAGTGTCGCTCTTTGGAAAATACGGGTAAGCATTCTCTTCTAATCTTTAGGGATGTTGAGGTGTCTCATCCTTTTTCTTTTTGGGAAGTTCATGCCAGTCTGGTTCTCTGTACATGTTTGCTACATGATTCCATAATTCTTGAGACTGAATTTCCTATGGGATATACAGATAGATTAATTAAGAAACACAATTTATATGACTCTACTGTTAATGATTAGTAATATTATTCCTATTAGGAAATAGTATTGGAAATTAGAATCTTTCTTTTAGGAAAAAAGACTATATGGCATATACTGTGAGAGTTTGGTTTTTCTGCCTTTTCATAATAGTGATAAAAAGGACAATGAGTAGGGTTAAAAAGCCCTAATTTGCTAATAGTGGTAATGACTATAATAGAAGAGTTGTTAATTCAATGTTTAAAGATTTACAGATAATAGAAGTTTATTGTGAAAAAACTCAACCCATATCCCTTTTGTTGATATTCTGTTATTCTTTCTGTGTATATTAATTGGAATTTTTCTTTGAAAACTTGATCTTTTATCAAGTTTAAGAATGGGTTGGTACCCTGGTAACATGCAAAAGTAATTGGTGGTTTTTGTTTATTGTCTAAGTTTTGTCATGAACTTGTAGTCTTAAACATTTTTGAAATGTTTCCATTGCTATCTTTATAATGTTCAGAAACTCCCCTTTTTGGTCAATTGCAGCTCCTTCAAGTTGACCCATGTCCTTTGGGTCATTATTAGTTTCTGTGCTTTTGGCAGACAAGCTATTTCAGGTTCCTTGGGCAATTTTCTGCCCCAAACTTGGTGTCTCTGAACACATCAGATGTTAGATACAAATGAAACTTGATATCGAGCAGCTCTGATTCTGAGAAATTACTTCCCTTAGGGCAGGGTTTCTCAAATATGAGTGATTGATTTGCCACTTTCATAATCCCTGCATATCTCTATATTAAATACATTCAGTCTTACTTACTTGGTATTTTTATTTACACCTGCTCACTTTTTTTTTTACTTCCATTTAATTAAAAGCAACATTTTAATGTTTTTTGCTGTACATGGAAAATAAGTGTTTTATAACTTTGGTGGTTAATGAAAAAAGTAAATATAATGAAAATAACTATGTTACTAAATATTACAACTTTAAGAAAGGAAAAAAAAAAAAAAAGACTATAAGAAACACAAATCATAGTAAATCTGTTTGCAAATATGTATATAATAACTACCCCCAAAAATCCTTTCATTAGAATGGTTCTATTCGTGTCTAGTAAGAAATAAGGAGATAGCTTACTGTCACTTTATTTAAGGTACAGATAAGGTTTTACATTGACATTTCCTTTTACACCTATATGGTAGTAGGGCATTTATTCAAATGATAACATTAGGTAGTAATAGAGCTCTATAGATACTCTGAGCAGTGGGGAAGGAATGTGAAAAACCTGTCCTATTCTCTCTAGCCTGATGCTTCTACTGACCTTCATCTCAGAAAAAGGAATTCAAAGAAAACCTATGCAATTAAAATAGCTCCTTTTTCTCTCTGGGTCCTGGGCCTTTCCTTGGGGGTGAACTTGGTTTCATGGGAGACAAGACCAGGGAGTCCCTAGCATGGCCTTGCCCTTCCTGTGCAGCTTTGGGTTGTGGGGGAATGAGACATTCAGGGCATTGAGGGGCTACAGCAGAGTGCAAACATGGACTGTACTGGGCACAGCTGTGCACATGCTGCTGACATCCAGGGAGAGAGCGCAGCAGGAGGCTTCTGGGTGGCCTTGGCTAGGAGCCTGTGCACACGTTCTTCCACCTGCCATTAAAAATCATGCCACGTGCCTCCACATTCTCATGACTTAGGGAAGCGGTAGTTCCTCAAATGTTTCTTAAACAATGAAATAACACCAGATGCTCCCCACCGTGTTCCCTAAGTAGTCCTGGTGTGGGCTTAGTAGCTTTTAAAAAGTGGTCCTTAAAGTGCCTAATAGTTGCATTATAGTATTGGGAGTCTTATGACTATCAGCTCCTGCGATTTGCTGATATCTCTTTTGTATACTTGCGTCAGTGTGAAGCTATACTTCTTGGAGAATTGTATTGAAAGACTAATCTGTTAGAGTATGACTAGAATAATTAATTGTCCTCATTCTGAATGTCTAGCTTGTAAGATTTCTAAGGGGGTGAGGAATGGATTGATAGTTAGATTGAATTGGCAAAGAACTACAGGCAAGCTGCTGATTTCTCTTACAGATACTTTTTCCAAATGTGAACTCGGAAGTCTGGGCAGTTGCTGTTACAGTGGCTTGGCATGGGAGCTGGAGCAGCAGCAGCAGCTGTTGCTGGGGCCTCTGCAGGCATCTGGAGGGGATCCTGCTGTGCTTCCTTTTGTCTTTCCTGCTTGGCTTAATTTCCCAGCTGGACAGGATGCTCTGAGCATCTTATGGCTTGCCACCTGGATGCTGTGTAACTCTCTACAAAGTTTCCATCAGTGTCAAAAGAAATACATTCACTTGATCATTTGAGTCACTTGCTATCACCCCTGCACTCCATGTCCCCTATCCTTAAATCTTCTCTCCAGATCCATTCCAAAGCACTTAAATCATTTAGTAAACTGACTTCCTGCCAGACGTACTTATATTTAATTTAAGTTCAGCCAAAATATTCACTGGGGTATAGGAAGGTGGAGAAAAGGAAGGGGAACCTTCTGATGTTTCTGAAGGTACTTTTAAGGATAATCATTTAAAGTGATGTTATAGCCTCACTCTACCCAGTTTCTTAGAGTCTAAGCAGGGTTGCTTGATGTTGAATCTAATACTTAGTTGAAAGGGAATGAAAATATACTTTATGAAAGGCTTGCATGTGTGTTTTTTGTAACATAAATTTTTTGGAATCTCTAACATGGTAAATATTAAAGTTTTTAGTTCTTTACTACAGTCAGGGCATTTGTTTTGGGCCTATAAGGTAAACTTTTGCAGATATGGTTGCTGGATATTACCTGTTTACTGCCAACCTTAGAACTAAACCTTGCAACAGATATGGGCTTTAATCTTCCTGTGCTCATGAGTTTACAGCTATCCTTTATAGTTCCCCATCTAAATGTTTATGGCATCATTACTTTGCATAATGTTCTGTGAAAATCCTCTTTATTGCTCCAGGAAAATCTGTGAAGAAAGTTTCCATTAGTCAAAGCATGATAATAATAGTTTTTAAAATGTATGTAAAACTTTTATTAAAGTGTAATGTTTTGAAAGATCAGAAAAATATCAGTATATATGCAACATGTACCTTACTTTTAAAAATATTTACTGTGAGAACAAAATGCTTTGGGCTTGCCTATTCACCTACAGTCTTATTCTTTCCACCACAATTGGCAGCTTGCTCTTTCAGCTTTGGGATAATGCTATTGTCTGAACAGTTTTGTTAAAAAAAACAAACACAAAAAACACACCAAACACTTAAAAAAGAAAGAACACATTAACAGACTTTCTTTATTTTTACCCCCACCCCCATAAAAAACAAACAAACTCAGAAACGTGACATTAGCATATCTATAAAAACACAGTTGGCCAAACTTCCTTTATGGCTTTGTTCAACCTATATTCTACATCTTGGTAGTTCTTTGAAGGAAGCAGGACAATCAAAGGTTATTAAGTGTTTCATTTTAAAGAGATAATCAAGCTCAGATTGAAGTTCTCGTTATATATTTTGTAGACATGGGAACTTTTTCTTATATAAATTCACTACTGTATTTTCCATTAGACATTGCTTTTACAGGAAAGAAGACAGGAGAATCAACCTGTACCTAGTGAAAAAGATAACAGCAGTTAACATTATTGAATACTTATTATGTGGCAGGTACTATTGAAGTACTTTTACTTGTGCTAATTTATTTAATTTTTATAATAGCCCTGTGAGATACAGGTATTCTTTATAATTCCATTTTATAGATTAAGAAACGGAGGCACAGAGAAGTTAAGCAATTTACCCAAGGTCATTTAGGTAATAGGTGGCACAAGTGGGATTCAAAACTCAGCAGTTAGAATGAGCAGTCTACTATGCTGACTTGTCATGTAAAGTAGACAGTTATGTAATTATTTAAATTTTGCTTCAGTCATTATAAATGTGACTTTCTTTCATTGGGTCGCAATTTGGTCTTCATTATTCCAGGATATCCACTGAAGTTATGAAGAGGTGTATGGTCCATTATGATCCTTCTAAGTATTTGCCCAGTCCACCTTTAGGGTCTCTGTAAAAGTCCTGACTGCTTGGAGGAGAAAAGACTGGCATGTGAAAAGCGGTGTGACATAGATTTTTAGCTGCTTAGTTAATTGCTTTACAACACACTGGAGGCTTAAAGGTTGGCAAGAGAGACATGCATTTCCTAGTGTGGAATTCTCTCTGTTTAGGGATTGAAAATGTCCTGTAATGAACTGCATTGATTTACTTCTGCCCTGAACATTCTCTTTTTGCCTAGCATGTTTCGCCAAGGGATGCATGACTTGAAAGTCTGGCCTAATGTAGAAGCAGATGGGTCAGAACCCACAAAAACTCCTGGCAGAACAAGCAGTACTCTCTCAGAAGATCAGATGAGCCGCCTTGCCAAGGTAAAAAGAAACTTTTCCAACTAGTGGAAAGCTACGAATGATGTCTACTGTAGTATAAGTTAACCTTTTGAATTCTCTCAGATTATTTTTTAAAATTTAGATATAATTTTTTAATAGTAGCTTTATTGAAATATCCGTATATCATAAAATTCACTCTTGGAAAATATACAGTGCATTAAGTTTTAGTAAATTCTGAGCTGTGCAGTCATCACCACTATTTAATATCAGAACATTTCCATCAAAAATATAATAACCATGTACCCATTAGCAGTCTCATTCCCTATTCCCTTCTCCCTCCAGCCCCTGGATCTATTAATCTTCCTGTCTTGGTGAATTTTCCTGTTCTGGACTTTTCATCCAAATGGGATCATACATTATGTGACCTTTTGTGTCTGTAATGCCATCAGATTTGAAAATGGGGAGTTTTCGGTGATATTTTCAAGATGAACCTTTTTTGGTGACATGCTAGAGAACCTTGCGTTGTTTTGAAGTGAAGATTCCTTAGTTTAAATTGTCCTCACTCCACTCCCACTTCTGTTTTTGTAAGCGGACTGAGATATTACCTTTATCTTTCAAAACTTTAAATGAAGTGTTTCTATTTAGAAATACAAAAACTAAACAAATCTGAGCTTAAAACAGAAGCTTAAAACAGAACAATATAATTTATTTTGTCAATATCTGCTCCCAAAGCATTTTGCTAAATACTGTTTGAAGATCTTTTTTGGTACAATACACTTTTAAAAACTGGGAAAGAAGGTGTATGCTCATGTTTCTACTTTTACACAAAAGGAACAGAAATTGTAGATGTAATACTTTATATTTTACTCACTCTTTAAGACAAGAAAGGATTATACAAATAGATGAGGATTATGGGGGATAGAACGAAATGGTTTGTTTCCTGTTGCACTTTTGATTTTCCAGCCAGTGAATTTACTCTGCCTGTTTCTAATTGTTCAGAAGGCAGTTGGCATAAGAGTTACATAAATCTTAATAATAGGACAGCATAGTTACCGTGCATTGTACCCTCGAGCCAAAATAAATAGCATAGTGACAGTTTTCAAACTGCAGTGTAAGAAAGTTTATTCAGTTATAGAACTACCTAAGTCTTTGCTGCCTGGGGATAATGGCACAAGAGGACTATGAAATGAAGATGAACTATTTAAATGGCCTGTGAAAAGAAGGTGTTATATAATTATTAAACAAAGAACCCCAAACCCAAGCAGGATTAAATATTCTTATTCTGATTTATTGCTCAGCTATGCAAATAGAATTATAACCACAATATGAATAACTGAAGTTTAAAAGCCTTACTTCTAGGTTTAACAATTTAAAAATCAAATTCTTTCAGAAGGAGAATTTTAATGGAATTAACCTCCCTAATGATTTTACATTATTTTGTGAACATGTGTAGTTTTCTTTTGAGGAAAAATGAGTGTGAATAAAGGAGACAAAACTGAATAGTCTTTGGTTAAGTTACTTTATATAACTGGATTTCTTAGACTTAATGGGAACAGAAAGAAATTAACATCATAGTACAACCCCCTCCCACCACCACCACATCTTCCTCATTATTTTCTCTTTCCCATCTCTAATTGCCCTAATAATTTTTATTAATATAAATATTTCTGTTTGAATTGATTTGTGGAAATAAAGGCAAGACTTCTGGGTCATTCATTACACTTTCATTGTCCATGACCCAGCCTTTTAATGATTGTGGCCTTGAGCAAATCTGCCCATTGTTCCCATCTGCTCTGTTTTTCAGCTTGTCATATTATAAGAGTTTTATGACTAGGATTCATATCCACCTGGGGTTTTGGATGTGACTACCAAGCTTTAGTGTTTGATTTATACTTGAATCCATGTCTTTAGACATGAAAGGTTAGTGCAAAAGCATGCTTGTCTACTGTCTCTTTTTCATTTTAGCATCTCTGCTTGATGCCTTTGGAATGTGCTTTAGTTTTTGTCAATTTGATTAAGAGGTCGCAAAGAGAAAGTAACAACTAGAAGAAAAATGTTTTGTGGTCTGAGTGGCACAGATAGTGGGGGAATGTTGAGCAGTGTGTAAGTAAGCATTGGCACAGTGAAATAGTGTAAGATATGGTGTATTAGACTGGCCTTCAAATTGCCTGCTTGGAGTCACTCTGGTCCAGGCTCCAGACCTTAGTTTTATACCAGTGGGAGCTGGATTTTTTTAGTACGTCCAGAAATAACTAGTTATATTGAGAAAAGGTTCATGTCAGTAAATTCAATCAGTTATTTACAGTTTAAAGCTGTAATAGTCACAATTCACAGGTGGCAATTTAAGTTTAAGTTTATTGAAATTAAATAAAATTCAGAATTTTATGTTACCATAGTTACATTGCCATAATCACACTTTAAGTGCTCACTAGCCACATGTGGGTAGCAACTATTATACGTATTGGAAAATGAAGATGGGGAATCTTTTTATTATTGGCAAAAGTGCAATTGGATAGCACTGGCCTAGAGTGCCATTTTACTGATTTGTAATGGATGAGTAACCATGTTATTGTCTTCCTGGTAATCACGTTACTTGTGTCTGCTACTCAGGACACCATTTTTCAATACCTTGGAAATTAAGTTAGTCTTCGGGAGATTGCTGCTTCTTAGTGAGCCTTGAAGCATGAGCTACCCTGAAGGAACCAGAAAGTTGTGTGAGATATTTCTCTTATTTTGAGGGAAGTCTGAAAAGGGCTTTTTCTCTTGACATTATCTTTCTAGTTGCAGAATTACTTGAACCTGCTGTCTGCACAATATTGTAGGAACTTCAGGGTACAGACATGTGAGAACCCTTTGCTAAGGATAAAAGTCAATTAGAACAGATGCTGCTCTGGCAGTTGGTTTGAGTATTGTCCCCATATGCCAAGGTTGTGGGTTCGATCTCTGGCCAGGGCACTTATAAGAACCAACCAATAAATGCGTAAGTGGAACAAATCTCTCTCCCTCCTCCCCCTTCCTCCTTCTTTTTCTCCCTCTCTCCTTTCTCTCTCTCTCAAATCAATTTTATTTTTTAACTTATAAGAACAGATGCTGGTAAACTTATAGAAACATTTTAGGAGCCACACAGAGAAAGCAGTTGCTAGTTTCTTTGTGTGATCAGCTAGAAAGTTAGTATTGGTAAAGAAGTCTCTTTTATTCAATCCATTTAGATTAACCTAGAAAAGGGAAGATATTTATTGGGGGGGAAAAGATGGGCAAATGTTTTGTCTTTTAAAAATCTGATTTAAAAAATGAGTTTTGTGCCAAAACTGGTTTGGCTCAGTGGGTAGAGCGTTGGCCTGGGGACTGAAGGGTCCCGGGTTCGATGCCAGTCAAACCCAGTTGCGGGCACATCCCCAGTAGGGGGTGTACAAGAGGCAGCTGATCAGTGATTCTCTCTCATCGATGTTTCTAACTCTCTATCCCTCTCTCTTCCTCTCTGTAAAAAATCAATAAAACATATTTTTAAAAAATAAAATAAATAAATAATGAGTTTTGTTATAAGCTGGACATCATTTTTTTTCTTACAAATACTAGGATAGATTATCAAATTGATTTATGTGGATTTAAAATTCTGTATGTACTCTGTAGTTAGATTTTAGAGAAATGGGGAACATGGCATTATCCAAGGAGATGTTTTGATAAATAGAGGCATTACCTTTCTTTTTGTGCTTTTAAAATTAATAGAACTATCAAAACTGGTGGAAGATTTAAATAGTAATAAGTTACATTGTAACTGGGTAGAAAGATTGGTAGTCAAAAGACCTGATTTATAGATCTGACACTGGCTCATTGAATAACCATTTATTTTTTTACTTGTGAATATTTTCATTGAAGAAGTATGGTTAGTTGGGCCTCATTCTCTCTATTTATAAGAATCATAATTATGCCATTATTATTAACGTTTTTTAGCTATTTTGAAAAAGAAAACCTCAGACCAGTTTGTTCATAGTATAGCATATTAAGTGTACTTTTCTTGGGTTCTGAATACATTTCTGCCATGAAGCAGCTTTCTGAGAAAACATTCATGTAAAACTAGTTTAATAGAACACATTATTTAGTAGGACCTATTAATAATCATTTTTCCTCCTTTTAATGACATAGTTTACTGTTTTCAGAATGTAATACTGAGTCCCTAGAGATAATTTTAATAGTGTTTATGTTAGCGCTTTTCTAAGGAAGGTATTATTCTTTGTAATATCTTTACTAGATAAGGTCTCCTCACCTCAGTGTCAATTTTTCCATAGTGATAATGATTTAACTTGATTATCTTTTATTTTTCTATCTTCCAGCCAGTTCAGTTATGAACTGATATTAGTTATGGTATAAACTATGTAATGCAGTATTGGACTAAATTGGGCAGAAAAGTCTCATTTTGTTTTATTTTCTTTCTCAATGTTTGTAAATGAGAATAATAACAGATTATGATGACAGATGCTGAAATTATTTAAAGCTATGAAACTTGTTTAGTGGCAACATTGACATCAAAATTATCTCTTAGCTATATGTTTTTTCCCCTAAATAATATGTGTAACTTTTATAAGCATAGCTTATTTGATTGTGTGTTGCCATTTTTTTCTGTCTTAAAAGAAGGATTTGGGAATCTCTAAGGAATGTATTCCTGATGATACATAGTAGAATCTTTTCTATCAGTCATTTTGGTTTGCTTACTGTTGTCTGAGACTGTCTAAATTTCTCGATTTTTCTTGAAATTAATGGTAGCAAGTAGACAATTAGTTTGAGAAGGGAAGATTGAACCCTGAAATAATATTGATTTATGTCTGTCTTTAGAGCTATAATTCCTGCCAGAAAAAAATAGAAGGTAACATGGTTTTAAGACTAGATTAATCTCTGAGAAGTTCAGCTGAATGCAACTTTTATGAGGTAAAGACTACTCTTCCTGAGTAAGATTTCTATATAAAGTTTCAAAGTAAAATTGAAGATTTGTGGCTAAAACTTCATTAATCAGGAAGCTGAAAACACTTCTATGTTACCCAAGGATTAAATACACAGGCATGTGTGCAAATTCTTTAGGAGATATGTACAACTCCATTTTTACTTTCAGTAGTAGTAATTATTTACAGCTGCATTTTGTCTTCAATTATAAATTACTGCATTGCTTGCATTTAATTTGATACAGATGAAACTCTGTCTTAATGTTTATTGAAGAATTATACTTTTTAATAATAAATATTTATGAGTGAACCATAGTGTATTATTCAAATAGATTAGCTGAGGGATAATGGTGTTCTGTTCAATGACTATTTATTAATTTAGCTCAAGGAAATTTTAGAGTTGAAAAAGTTACTATATTATGTCCTTTAAATGAAAGGAATTTAGAGGAACAAGATAGGAGGTAGTTCAAGAAACACTCCCCTGTATGACTATATGTGTATGTGTGTGGGAGTGGTGGTGGTGGAGAGGATAGTTTTACCTATGGCAGTACCAGGCATTTTTATTGGGCAATGTTCCTACAAATGCTTCAAGAGAGAATTTTGCATAGGCTCTGTGACTCTAAAAGTTTTGTCTGGTGTCAGAGCACAATGGATTTTTTTTTCTGCTTATTTGTGTGCTGTTGTTTTTTTTTTTAAATGGCACAGAAAAAAAGTTAAAACACACACACACACACACACACACACACACACACACACACATATATATATATATATATATATATATATATATATATATATATATAGCTTTGTAATTATTTTTATTTTTCCTCATAATTTCTCCCTTCCTCTCTGTAAAAAATCGATAAAATATATATTTTAAAAATATTTGTGATTCTATGCTTCCGATATCCACTTTAATTTTTTTATTGGCTTGAAAATGAAAAATAAGGGTTGTACTACATTTTTTTTCTTTTGAACGGTCTAACTCCTATTTCTAGATTCATTTTTTTGTATGTGGATTTCTAGCTAGTTCTTTTGTTGAAAAGACTATCTTTGTTCCAGAGAGTTACCTCCACTCCTTTGTTAAAGATCACTTAAATATAGTTATGTGAATATATTTCCAGGGTCTTTATTCCATTAGTATATTATAAAGCTACAATAATTAAGACAATCTGGCATTGGCAAAAGAACAGACAGATAATTTGTTCTTTTGCCAATGCCAGACTGTCTTGATTATTGTAGCTTTATAATAATTATTGATGCTGGGATTTTGTTACTTTCCTTCAATATTATGTTGACTGTTCTAGATCATTTCCTCTCCACATAAATTTTAGTGTCCTTTTGTTATCTGCAAAATACCTTACTGGAATTTTCCCTGGGATTACATTAAATTTATCCATCAAGTTTAATCAAACTGGAAATCTTTACAATTTTGAGTGTTCCTATCCATGAACAGGAATATCTCTCCATTTGTTTAGTGTCTTTTATTAGTGGTTTTTTTTTGTTTTGTTTTGTTGTTTTTTAGTTTCATTAATCAGAGTTTTGTAGTTTTCCTCATATAGATCTTTTACATATTTTGTTAGATTTTTACCAATTTCATTTTTCTGGGTGCTCATATAAATGATGCTTTAAAAAAATAACAGTTTTATTGAGATATGATTTACATACCATATTTTTCGGACCATAAGACGCACTTTTTTTCCCCCAGAAGTGGGGGGGGAAAAGCCCCTGCGTCTTATGGTCCAAATATAGCCTACACATATACTTAAAAAAAAAAAAGTTTTTTTACTTGCCCGGCTCTGTGTGGTCTCTGTGTGCTTGCCCAGCTCTAAAATGGTTCTAAATGCTGCTGTTTACTTTACAGGGTTGATTACATGTGTTTATGACTGTGATGTTGGGTTTTAATGCACATAAAATATTTTAGGACACTATTTGTTTCAGAATCTTTTTTTCTTCATTTCCCTTCTCTAAAAACTGGTGCATCTTATGGTCCGGAGCGTCTTATGGTCCGAAAAATACTGTACCTCTGTTTTTATTTTCAAATAGAGGCCTGGTGCACGAATCTGTGCACAGGTGGGCTCCCTTGTCATGGCCGGTGATCAGGGCGGATGGGGGAGCCGCCTGGTGGGGGGAAGGTACCGTGGGAGGTTGACTCCAGCAGCAGGCTAACCAACAGCTAATTTTGCAAGGAATCCGGCTCCCTCCTCCCTCCTGTCTGGGTGCAGGTGCAGGTGAACCAGATTTGGGGCTGTCTGGGCCCCAGAAACAAGGTCTGGGTCAGCGCATGTCATAGCTACCAGCCAGTTATCCATTCATTCTGGTCGTTTGGTTATATTGGTCGCTTAGACTTTTATATACATAGATTCCACGTGTTTATTGCTGGTATATAAGAAAGTAATTGACTTCTGTATATTAATCTTATATTCTGCAACCTTGCTATAATTGCTATTAGTTTTAGGGTTTGGTTTTTTTGGTACATTCTTTCATATTTTCTATATAGATGATCATGTCATCTGTGAACAAGATAATTTTATTTCTTTCTTCTCAATCTCTTATTACATTAGCTAGTATTTCCAGTATGATTCTGAAAGGATGCAATGGGCATTGCTGCCCCCCCCCCCCCTTTTCTGTGTGGTCTGTGTTAAATTTTTCTTCATTATATTTGTTCTGCAGCTCACCAAAGCCCATCGACAAGGACACATGGTGAAAGTAGATTGGTTGGACAGATTGACATTTAGAGAAATTGAAATGATAAATGAGGTGGGTTGTATTCTCTTTTATATTTCAAAATATTTTTCTCACAACTATCTAAATCAAGAATTTTTGGACAAGATTTACTGCTGGTATCTATTGGGACTATTGAATAACATGTAGTTTAGGGAGATCTATGCTAATAAGTGAAAACTTGGGATATGCCTTTCTTATATCTTAATGTTATAAGTAAGTAGTGGAATTATAAGTGTATTAAATATATAAATGAAGCCTTTGTGAATTTGATGCTTCATTTGTCAGTAGGACATTCCCTGAGGACTCCCAGGTACATGAGAGGGGACAGGTTGGGCTGAGGGACCCCTCATCCCCAGTGCATGATTTTTGTGCACCAGGCCCCTAGTGTGTGTGTGTGTGTGTGTGTGTGTGTGTGTGTGTTTGTGTACACACACATACATATATATATTAGAGTAAGTAATGGTCTACCTTTTATGGTGGGATTGGGAGGAGCAGGCCTAAGCCACAGTCTGGCTTCCCTCTGTGGGAACATCCTTATTTTTTAAAGTAAATAGTTCTAATGCAATATATAGATAATATTACCGAGATTTTATATAATAAAATCCAAACTACAGAATAAACCTACAATGTCATTAAGTTTTAGGAGGGAGTTGTAAGTGACTAGTAGACTGTACTGGATGAAAGAGTGGTGCTGTATATAAGATAGAAGTGCTGTATGAAACAGCGCATTTATAATAACAAAATGAAATTTGTCATATTCTAAGTTGTATCTGATAGATCCATGTATTACTGAATTAGGAATAGTGATACATACTGATTCTTTAGGAGAATGTTGAAAATGATTATTTTTCATAAGAATTTTTTTTTTTTTTAGAGTGAAAAACGAAGTTCTAATTTCATGTACTTAATGGTTGAGTTTCGATGTGTCAAGTGCGACGATAAGGAATATGGAATTGTTTATTATGAAAAGGTACTTGCCTTGGAACTGTTACGGTCTCTAAAGTAGAGGGGAGGTTAAACATTAAAAAAAAAAAAATACTGTTGTTCCTGCTGAGATGAATTATTTGGTTGTAGGATAGCAGAAGACAGCTGTCAGCCACAGCTGTTTATGTATGCACAAATCATCCTGTAACTCCAAGATTACAAAAGCCGATCATTCATGGAATGCAGTTATGGGTTACAGAATTATATAAATATGCAAGATATCAAAAACTTTTTGATTAATTGTTCTGAAAAGTGGCAAGTAAGATATTAAAGCAATAACTTTATTAATTAAAATTTATTTGAAAAGTAAAAAGGGGGAATCATGCTTTTTTTTAATTGGTATGCTATTGAACATTAAGGATTGCTTATTATTTGAGTATTTATATATAATGTAATGTAATT
Organism: Pipistrellus kuhlii; assembly: GCF_014108245.1. NCBI lineage: Eukaryota > Metazoa > Chordata > Mammalia > Chiroptera > Vespertilionidae > Pipistrellus > Pipistrellus kuhlii. The sequence goes on from NW_023425562.1 coordinate 11,936,161, forward strand.
TTATATGTGACCCAAACATAAGTATGCTTATGAAGGACTTCACAAATCTGTATTTATTTATATGTAAAATAAATGCAAAATTAAGATAATGTTATTGGTAGGCTGAGTGATAACATGCAATTCTGGATTTTCTCGTCTCTGCTCATTATGTGAAAGAAAGTGGTGTGTGGTTTGACATGTAGCCTCTAGAAAATATCTGTGTCTTAAGTGCTTGTTGAAGGGCCTTCATTTAAGCACCACAGAAATAACTGTATGCATAGTTCAAAACAACATAAACCAGATATCTGCAATCATTGTAGAAATACTAAGACAGGTGCTTACATCAGTATGAATGAGGACAGCCTTTTAATACATGGCATAATAGAAAAATATTTTCTCTAGCATATAACTAAGCTTATATGCAATATATTTGTTCATTAGAAGCAGCAATTTTAAATCACATTTCAACTTTAGTGTGTTAAATCTATCACAAGTGATTTAAAAATATGTATTTATAACTATAATTTATTATTTGAAAGATGTATTTATAATGGAGGTGTAGGGTTTGTATAGTTAATTTATAAGCACTTTCCTGGTATTTTTCAAGTTAATATTTATATTTTTCCCCTTGAGCTTATATCCTTTCTTTTTAGTAAAAAATTAGGAAACATTAACTTGTTTCAGATTTTTATTTTATAAACTAGAAGCCCGATGCACGGAATTCGTGCACTGGGGTTTGGGGGGGGTCTCCCAGCCTGGCCTCTCACAGTGCAGGAGACCCATGATCAATGGCCCCAAAGAGGTAGGCCCCGCCCACCCATCCAGGGCCCCTGGATGGATTGCCCCAAAGTGGGCTGGAGCTGCGCGTCCCCTGGCCTCTTCTTGCAGAGCCGCAGGGCCCACCTCCCCGCAGAGCAGGCAGTGTCAAGCCCTGCCCCACCCATGGGCGTCCAGTGTACACACAGGTTCCTGGTGATTGCTCATTATGACGTGAGGGCGTCACAGCTTGAAGGCCTCACGACCACATAGGCTTTTATTAATAGGATGATATTTCTTTTGGTGGGGTGGGGAAAGGAGATAAAAAGATAGACTAACATTGTTTATTAATTCATTAGAAAAATTATCTTATAAAAAGCAAGGGAAATATAGTATATGAAATTTTGTCACCAATATATTTTAATAAAATTACACTTTATACTTTATGCCATATGTAATTTCATTAAAAGTATTATCCTCTGCCCATATGGAGTTTATATTGCAAAAGCATACTGATGGAGGTGATAATTTAGAACACTGGAGATGTGAAGGATCTTTTGAAAGACTTTTTTAATAATAGATGAAATAACAGAACAGAAATTAGAAGAATTTCAAGTATTTTTGTAAAGGTTCTTGACCCCTTTCTACTGCTTCTTAAAAAATTGTCCATAAATTAATGCCTGTGTACCCATCCTGTCATATTTCCACTTAGTGTAAAGATTGCTGGGCCAGTGTATTGAATCTAATGGAAATAGACTTCCTTGTCACCTGTCTTTTGTGACAGATAGCCTTAGTGAAGATTACTTGTCACAGTTGGGCTGATAAATGTGTTTTCTGGTGTTGTCACTGAGAACCAGCCTGTTAAACAGTGGCTGTGGGAATTTGTGGTTTCTCTAAGACTCAATTACTGGACTAAAGTAAAGTCACAGTACTTCCCCTCTTTCAGTCTCCTGATTTAGTTGCACATATCTAAAGTTGAAATTATAGGAGCATTTGGAAATTGACAGAAAAATTTGATGTTGTGTATACAATTGTGAGGAAATGAATTTTGACTTTAATTAGTTTAGTCTTTTCCAGTTCTTATGCAGAGACATTTTATTATTCTATATTACCTTTTCTTCCCTGAATTGGATCAAAATAAAAGCCAACATTTTTCACAAAATGATAATGCCAACAAAATAAGACAGCTTTATTTCTTAAGAATTGATGGACTGATTCTCGTTATTCAGGTTTGCATTGTGTTGAGTAGCTATCCCTCTGAGAAGCCATGCTGCTGAGACTCTTGTGTATAAATTTGAGTAGCTTTAACCTCACACTTATAATTCTACTTCTGAGTGGAACTCGACTGTGATAATTTGAAGTTGCCAACATCTAGTTAGTAGTTTTTGCAAGTGAGATAACTCATCTGTTATATTGTATTTTAATTAGCTCTGTTATTTCTTATTCTAAGTTTAGAAATTTGAACATTTTTTTTATGCTCTGTCATTATAAACAGGTGTTTGTTTTTTTGTTTTTGTTTTTTAAATATATTTTATTGATTCTATAGAGAGGAAGAGAGAGGGATAGAGAGTTAGAAACATCGATGAGAGAGAGTCATCGATCAGCTGCCTCTTGCACACCTCCTACTGGGGATATGCCCGCAGCCAAGGTACATGCCCTTGACCGGAATCGAACCCAGGATCTTTCAGTCCCCAAGCCGACGCTCTATCCATTAAGCCAAACCGGTTTCGGCCAGAGTTTTTTTTGTAAAATAAAGACAAAAATCGTGTGATTTCCAGACCTCATATCTCTAAAAAAAAAAAAACAACAAAAAACCTATATTACAATTTTTTTATTGTAATATTTTATTTTTCTTGAAATATTTTATCAGCAACAAAAGGTAAAAATATATTTTAAAATGTAGTTGAAATAAGATTAATTTTGAAAGGAAGGATGTTCATTAAATAGAATTAAAGTAATTGAAGTGTACATTATCATGGATTGTTTTTTACCATTTGGTTAAATTTTATTTACCTTCTTATTTTGGAAATTTATCACATTGTAATCCAGGATGGTGATGAGTCATCTCCAATTTTAACAAGCTTTGAGATAGTGAAAGTTCCTGACCCTCAGATGTCTATGGTAAGTTATTATCCAGTTTCTTACAAAAATGCTCCAATCCAGAGTGATTATGACTTAGATGGACATCATACACTTCTTTTTCAAAAGTATATAAGTACCTCAGTTACCTAAAAGTGATTTATAAATCCACTTCAGCTATCTAGAATCAAGTTCAGATAGGATTTTAGTCTGGGTTGTGAGGGAAAATCTTAGAGAGAAGGTGGTGTTTGAATGGAGAGAGAACATAAAAACCTTTAATGCCTGGAGAATAGAGATGTTTTAAGAAGCTGGAATGCCATGTGCATGCCTGTTAGGGCACTAGTGAAGCATAAAGCATGCTTGGTTTTATTACCTCGAAATGGTGATATATTTTTAAGACACATAGGAGACTAAAGTTGTAACCAAAATAAAATAGTATTATAAAATGGTCTTAAGTAACTATTAACTTTTCTATTTCTAACTGGTATTGAAAATTCCTTTTGGTGAACTTTACATCGTTGATAAATATTTTAAAATAATTAATAGGAGAACTTGGTTGAGAGCAAACACCACAAGCTTGCCCGGAGTTTAAGAAGTGGACCTTCTGACCATGATCTCAAGCCTAATGCTGCCACAAGAGACCAACTAAATGTAAGAATTTATAAAATATCAATATAAAAAGAATTACATGGGTATGTTGGTTATAATTGATATGATACCACTTCACTTTATGAAGGTTAATGAAACCAAAGTAATTTTAAATTTTGGTAGTTTTATTATTATTTTGGGACTTTCAGTAAATATATGCATCCTGGAGATAGAGCTACAGATAGCATATACTTTCACCAATAGCACTTTTACAACTGGCCCGATGGCCTTAAGCTGCATTGCCCAAGAGAGACCTTGGTGTGCACACAAGCATGGTTGTGCATGTTGACTGGATAAGAGAAAGAGTTGTTGTTTGGATTTTTCCTGTTTAAGGGCGAGGCTTTAGTTATTTGGTTTGGTTTGGTTTGGTTTGGTTTGGTTTGGTTTGGTTTAATTAAATTAGGTCTGTAGTTATATACTTTATATGGAGTATGATTTTTTCATCTTATCTTTTTCTCCCCTTTAGTAATATCTTTTTTGGACTGATAAAAACAGTAAATTTAAGTCTTACTTGGCTGCATGCACATTATCCATGTTTCCACAGTAGTTCTATATTAGAAATATTTAAATAAATGAAAAATTTTAAATGAAATGGAAATACAGAGGAAGAATATATTTGGTAAAAGTCGTTCTTTTTTTATTTTATTTGTTGCAGATTATTGTGAGTTATCCACCAACCAAGCAACTCACATATGAAGAACAAGATCTTGTTTGGAAGTTTAGATATTATCTTACTAACCAAGAAAAAGTAAGTTTCTTGAATGTTTTCATGTATCAAATGTATCTACAATGTTTGTTGCTAATGAACGAGGCAAAGCATTACTGCCATGGAAATACAGAGTTCTTATCAAATTTATTAAAAAGTTTCAGAACAATATATGTGATAATCCATTTTTTTAAAAAATTAGAGAGATAGACACACAGACACATGTACCCATTTGCTGATGCGTAGATAGCGACTGAATTGGTTAGGTCAGGGGCATGAGTTTGGTTTCTGGTGCTGCAACTTATTATTGGTAGATAAGATGAGGCAATTTGCTTTGGAAGCTTGGTTTCCTCATTTTTAATGATGAAATGCTCCTTAGCAGGTAAGATAATACAGGTGAATAACCTGCCCGAGTACCTGGTGAATAATAGGTACAGAATAAATGTTAAGTTGTCTTTTTTCTTCTCACTTCTTTGAGCCTGGATTGGCTAGCAGAATATTTACATCACTAAAGGACTGTAGAATTCTGGAGGATGAATGGCTAGAGAGAGTATGAGAAATGTATTATAATTTGAAATGTATAAATTGAGTTGGTAGAGTGACAGCCAGCTTGGAGTGCAAGATAGAGGCTGGATCAGAACTAGACATTTGCTTTCCATAATGAAGCCATGGAACAGATAAAGTCTCTGGGGAGAGAATTATGATGAAGTCAGTACTAGACCTGCGTCTGCAGACTTAGTTTTAACTCTCAGTATTGCCACTAATAAGCTTTTTGCTGCAGGCAGATTATTTCATCTCTCTAAGCTTTAATTTCCTCAGATATAATATGATTGATTAAATGATAGCGTACTTTAAGTCTCTTCCAGTTCTAAAATAGTCTGCAAATTCTTAGAACATTGGTTCAAAGACTCTTAAAATGTGATAATAGTAACCAGTATCTATTAAACAGCTTTTTAAGCCAAGGATCTTTTATGCCTCATAACAACCCCATAATTTAGGTATTATTACTAATGATAATATGTTTTAATTGATTTCAGAGAGGCAGGGAGAGAGAAAGAGAGGAATAGAAATGTCAGTGATGAGAGAGAATCATTGATCAGCTGCCTCCTACATGCCCCCTACTGGGGATCAAGTCTGAAACCTGGGCATGTGCCCTGACCAGGAATCAAACTATGACCTCTTGGTTCAGAGTTCAATGCTCAACCACTGAGCCTTACCGGCTGGGCCAATTTAAATATTGTTACTGTTCTACAGGTGAGGAAACTTGAGTCTTAGATTAAGGAACCTGTGCAACACAGATTTTCAATGTTGCTTCTTGATGTGCTCATATTTATGAGTTAGATTAGAAAGTCATCAGTAAAGACAAAATAGAGGATTGTAGAGATCCTAGTCTGTAGCATCATGCACATGCCTCAACAGAAATTATGAAATGCATTGTGGGCAGAACAGAGAAACAAAAGGAAAATTAATATCTGTCAGAAAGCTGTTCTATAATTCTGTGAGAATGAATAAATTTTTCTATATAATAAAAGGCTAATATGCAAATTGTCCCCTTGGGAGTTCATTCTCTCTTTATGAGGTGCGCTGACCAGAGGCAGCAACAGGGCACTGAGGGAGTGAGGGAAGAAGGAGGTGGGGAGGCCAGGAGTCCTCGAGGTACAAAACTTGATTAGCCCTGATCGCCAACCAGGCCTAAGGACCCTACCCATGCCCAAATTTCATGCACTGGACCTCTAGTATGTTTTATATTTCATGAGATGGTCTTTAGCTGCTTTAACTTTTTTTTCTGAAACAATTGTATTTTCTTAACTTCAAAATAAAGATAAAAATTCATCTGCAACTCATCTTAACTCTTCAGCTTTGAATCTTTATCTTTTATTGAGGCCTTTGGAAATTCTTTGTAGTTGAGTCATTCTCTTTATATCCATAACAAGAATGAGAGAAGAATTTTTAAATTTACTCTAGCTTTGACTATTACTCTCTTCATCACCACAGGAAAGAAAATAGTCCTCAGTAGAATCACAGGTTTCTTATTTTGTGTTTTATAAAAATAAATTGAGTTAGGATATGATACTCTATTAAATGAAGAATAATGTTGGTCACAGAAATTGTATTTTGAGTACAGCAGTCTTATCTAAAATACACAGTAAGATATTGAATTAAACTGTTAGAATGGATAGGCTCAAGAAGCATAGAATAGATTTACAGAGCAGAACTGCCTCAGATGGAAAGGCTCCCAAGAAAAATAGTTTGTTTAAAAAGTAGTCACTTCCCACTGAAATTCAATTACTTCTAGATATGTGCAAAAGAAATAAAATGCTCAAGTGATATAAAGTGTATGACAAGTTTCATTTAACCAGTTGATTTTAAGCTTTCGAAGAGTGGGTGATGAAACTTCAATTCTCAGGACATATTACAGGCTTCTTATGATCACTAGACCAAGTGGACGATATTTTCCAATGTTTGGAAAGCACTTTTCAATATATTGGCCTTGAAGTGACCAGAGAACATATTCACACAGACACATTTGTATCTTCGTAATAATTTAAAATGGGTTTTGTAGGAAACAGATACTCCTGTACCCTTGTCCCTTAATTTATCGACACAAAGAAGGTCAATTTCCCAGGAACAGAGTTCTCTAGCTTATTTGGCATTTGGTCACTGAAGCTAAAAAGATTTTCTGGAGGAGATAGCAGTGCCCAGAAAACAAATTGGTGGAAATTTGTTCTTACAAAGTTATATTTATTTGTTGTTGTTATTAAATTTGGTCTTTCTACCTATTTTTGTCTATGTGACCTTCAGGGCTTGCTGGAACACAGTCTTCAGTACTGCCAATGAAAGCCATCTAGCCTAGACTTGATGTTGCACTTACAAAGTTGATAGCAGCTTGTCCAACAAAACCAGTTAAATTTATGAAGTATTTTAAAATCTGTGGTCCATTAGCATTTAAGAAGTGATTAATTTTAATGGAACCCAAAATGTGAATATTGTAACTCTTCAAAACTAGCTTTTTTCCTGGTAAACATCCTTTCTTATAAAAATGTTAATTAAGAAAATAACTGTTATGTGTACTTAATACCTTTAAGTTATGTTGGAGGAAAATGTAATATTATAGGAAGAGTCATGTATGGTAAAGTAATGGTGATACACTGAATGTTCTGAAGGTAGCTACTGAGACAGTGACATTGGCACTCTCAGACACAATCATATTTTTGCATCCTGACAAGAAGTTGGTGGCAAACCATGGTGGGATTAATTCAGTTCAAGAAGCACTTGTTATCAATTCTTGGTCTAGTGTTATTAAAAAGTACATACTTTCAATATCATTTCTTAGTCTTTATATAAACTAAAATTGTTTCAGGGAAAGAACATTTATAATTCTATAATAATAAAAGCATAATATGAATGACCTTCTGGATGAAGCCACTGGGGCAAGGCAGAGGCAGTTAAGACCAAACAGGCAGGTAAACAGTTAGGGGCGATCAGACAGGCAAAAGAGCAGTTAGGGGCGATCAGGCAGGCAGGCAGAATGGTAAGGGGCAATCAGTGATGAGGCTGGCGGGCGAGCTGTTAGGAGCCAGTGGTCCCAGATTGCAAGAGGGATGTCTGACTGCCAGTTTAGGTCTGATCCTGTGGGCATCGGACAATTGGACATTCCCCAAAGGGTCCTGGGTGGGCTGAGGGGACACACACACACACACACACACACACCCTTGCATGAATTTTGTGCACCGGTCTTCTAGTTTAAATATAATCAAAATGGAGAAGTATGTGATAATAATTGATCAAAGGTTATTCTTTTAGCAAACGTTTAGGTAATTACTATAACAGAAATGTGGAGTAGAACAGGGTTGGTGTGCTGTGATATGAAGGAGGTTTCACAGAGCAAAGACTGGTCTTTAAATTTGAGTATGCTTTCATGGTATTTTTTATTTGGTGGTCCTCTTCATGGGGATGAAAAGCATGAGTAAGGCAGTGTTAGGCTTAGAGACAAAGCCTCTTCTGAAATAGGGAAGGTGAGGTCGGCTTATGAAGAGCCTCCAGTTCTGTGCTTGGGACTTGGATTTCACTGGCAATAGGAAACCGCTAAAGCAACAGCATGTGTCTTAACAAGTGATGTTTTAAGAAAGATTAACCAGGGTAGATGGGAGCAGAGCTGAGAATGAAAAAAAAGGCATATAGAAAACTTGGGGTGCTGATTTTGAGAGCTAAGTTGGAGGACAGGGAAAAGAGAATGTATAAAATGACTTGGAGACTGCTCCCAGGACTTCGGCCTCAGTGTCTGGACAAAGGAAATGTGGCCAGTGGAATGAGCAGGGTGAGGAAATCCTTTCATTTTTTAATGTTTTGAATTGAATTTATTAGAAAAACAACTGTGATACCACAATATAACAAGGAATATACATTTGGTCTTTGGTTCCTGGCATAGTTTCTAAAACCCAGGAATTCCTGAGTGGTAGTGATGGGAGGAAACATGTTTATACCTGAGTTTATGTTAATGAGATGGCTCCTGGAGGCTGAGGTTGGTTGCCAGAGTAATCAACCTTGCGATTAGAGGGCTGGAACTTTTAGCCCTGCCCCCTGATCTCTGGGAGAGGGCCTGGGGATTGAGAGGGGCCAGTGATTTATAAATCATGCCTATGCAGTGAAACCTTCATAAGTGATGGAATCCATAGAGCTTCTGGGTTGGTGAACAGGAGAGGCACCCCAGACTGGAAGGGGAAAGAAGCTCTTGAGCTTGGGACTCCTCCAGACCTTGCCCAATGTACCTCTTCATCTGGTTATTCATTTGTGTTCTATATAATTTCCCAGCAGTAATAAGTAAAGTATTTCTCTGCGTTCTGTGAGCCAGTATAGCAAATATCAAACTGGAGGAACGTATTCAGAAATCTGGGCACCCTGGGGATCTAAAGTTGGCACCTGAAATGGGAATTAATCATGTGAGACTGGCCCCAGGTGTTAATGTCACAATTGAATTAAGTTGTAGAATGCCCAGTTGGTGTCTTCAGAAAATTAGGGAGTTGAATGGTATAAAAAACTCACATGCTTGGTATCAGGATTGTCTTGAGTAGAGGAATAGCTTTTCCTTTAGCAACAAAGTAGAAATTTCCAATAACTGAGTTGGTAGGAGTTAAAATTAGAAATATATATGATAAGTATTGTATTTTTCAGCTATAAAATGATTGTGCTTATGATTTTAAGAATAGGTGGTACAAGTGAGGTAATTCTAAGATCAAAGGGAGTTTGACAAAAATATTTATTGTTATTAATATAAAACAGTAATAAGTGTGATAATAACATTTGATGTTTGACTCCACATCAGAAATGGATTAAAATATTGGATAATAAAATATTAACATTTATTATGTATCAGCTATTGTCCTAAACATTTTTATTCAATAACTTATTTAATTTTAACTACAACCTAATGAAATAGGTCACTTAGAAGTTAAATAATGTGCTCCAAATGACTCAGCTAATAATTGATGGAGCCAAGAGTTGGGATTTGACCCAAAAAATACACTGGTTCTCAAGCTTATGTATACACTCCGGGGATCACATTAAGTTTGAATCCTTACCTTTACAGAGATCAATAAAGCATCTTTAAGATGAAGTATTATCATTATTATTGCTGTCTTCAGAGTCTTATGCTTTCTGTCTTTATCATTTCTCTTCTTGTTTCCTTCATCCTACTACCTCCTTGTCTATATTTGTAACATTTAATATTATAAAGTTGAGAAAATCTTTGTACAGTGTCTTATATATATTGGCAGTAGTGTATGCTATAAATCTTACTAATAAGTCTACAAATCTGAAAATGTGGGAGTTAGACTGTTCCAGTTATTGAGTTGAGTATATAGGTATGCTGCAAGATTTGCTTATAGTAAGCACATAGCCGCATGTTTCTATTAAGGTTGCTGATGTAAGATGAAATGGAAAACCTTTTGCTGTAGTTATTTAAGAAGTATTGCTTTGTTTCCACATTCAAGCTAGACATACATTTTAGAAGTGAAAAATAATTGCATGGATGGTTCCTAGGGCAGAGTGTGTTCTTGTTGGAAGAGGAAACACTGTACTAAACTGTGTGCAGGAGAAATAGGTAGCTGTCCTTGGGGAATGCAGACTCCAGTTGTAGAAATAAGAAAGCCCTCAAAAGTATTTGGCAGTTAGAAGAGCATCATTTAAATGAAGGTAGTAGGATTGAGGCAGCTACTGAAGGAAGAGCTGAAAGTTGCCAAATAGTTCCTGGAAAGTTGAATTTTTGACAGGTAAGCTGCTTTCTTTAAAGAGCATCTATTATGTATGCAACCATGAGTGACATGCTCCAAGGTAATTTACTTACCTGACAGTCTGGTGAAAACTTCAGTATGCTACCGATCTAAAGTGGTGAGGTTTTAGAAACCTACTAAAAAACATCTGAATCTTGCTACTCCTTCTATGTTTATCTATTTTTACACTTGTTTCTGTGGAGTGTTTGTCTCTGTCTGTGAAGAGATACATAACATAATCATTTGAGTCCTTATGTATGTGAGTATCTAAGAAACCCAATAACTCTAGAGAAATGTTCAAGGTGAGTTAGTGAGGAGTCTGCCTAGTGGTGAGGAGTCTGCCCTGCTTTGGCTTCAGAATTTCTCATTCATTGGCTATTTTATGTCACATGTAAATGTGGTAAAACGGTCAGATCGTATCAAAAGCATTGGGGAGTTCATGAGACATGCCTCAACTTTGTCTTGAGGCCTCTAGAGTTTTAAAATACCAAAGCAAGCCCTGCTGCTTAGTGCTTGAGCATTGACCCAGGAACCAAAAGGTCTCCAATCCGATTCTTGGTCAGGGCATATGCCCGCGTTGTGGGTTCAATCTCCAGTGGGGGCTGTGCATGAGGCAGCCAATTAATGACCTCTCTCATAAACTTTTCTATCATTCTCCTTTCCTCTCTTTCTCCCTAAATATCAATAATACACACACACACACAATTAAAAATAAATAAAAATAGCAAAACATCGTGAAGAAAAGTAAAAGAAAACTGGAAAAATTCATAGTGCCCTGAAAGTAGTTTGACCTGTGAAGTTAGAGGGAACATGCTTTTGTATTTTCCTGCCCAGCATTGTGTTTCTATGACTGTGCAGTGTTCACAGAAGGAGTCTGTCACTGACTCTGCCACTCTTCCGTCAGGACCAAGGGGAACCTGCTTCATGACCTTCCCTGCCCCAGGTCTTAGGCTGCTGTTTCTAATAATTTAAACATCTTTTCTGGTTTTAGGCTTTGACAAAATTCTTGAAATGTGTTAATTGGGATCTACCTCAGGAGGCCAAACAGGCATTGGAACTGCTGGGGAAATGGAAGCCCATGGACGTGGAGGATTCCCTGGAGCTACTGTCCTCCCATTACACCAACCCCACAGTGCGGCGCTACGCCGTGGCCCGGCTGCGCCAGGCAGATGATGAGGTACATCAGTATTCATTATTCCTCTTTGGGTACCTGTTAAACTAGAACCTGATCCGAGGCTCTGAGTGTGTGTGTGTGTGTGTGTGTGTGTGTGTGTGTGTGTGTGTTAGAGAAAGGAGGGGTAGGGAGATTTTTTCAGGGGAGAAGAGAATATACTGGGTATGTTTTCAGAAGTAAAATTAAAATATTCCTCCAGGGACTCCTCTGTGAAATGAAAACTTACTTCCTGATCTGTTTCATGATAGGACAATCTCTCCCAGGACACTCACCTGGCAGCACAGCTTGTGTCTCTCTGTCTGGAAAGAGGAATTCTAATGAAAAATGGTTTAATGCAGCACCAGCTAGGGAATAATTCAGATCCTCTCTATTAGTCAGTATACAACAAGCCCCATTTAATTGTAGCCTTGCAAAGCCCTTGGGGCCTCTAAAACAGAGGTGTATGGTCATCTTATTCTCCTTCAAACTCCTTTACACTTTCCATTGCTGACAGTTGTGTGTATGTATAGACTTTCTGAAGGTGGTTTTGAATCCTCTGGAAAGCAAAGCCTGCAAACTTGATGCTGGCTGTTTTCATATCTCAGGCCCCAAGGGATGGAGGAACAGTCTGTGTTGACACAAAGTATCGCTGCATCTTGAATTTTAATAATTTCTAATAAGGTAGACTAATCCAGCAATATTTTTTACTTATGAATTTTTATTGGGTGAATGTGCTGTCAAACATAATCTAATAGTCTGTGCCAGCCTGCAGTGCTTTTGGGATATGGAATAACTACTCGAACCTCTAGGAATGTATCTAGGAATGCTGATCCCATAGAACGTTATCAAAGATCTTTATTAAGTACAATTAAATCATTTTTAATTCATAATGGTATCTGAATTTCAAGAAGCAAAACTCAGCTTTTATTAAGGTCGATATGTATATGTGTATATTTAATTATTGTAAAGTTTAAACACTAAAATAAATTGAATAGTAAATGTTCGCATTTAAAATACCCATCTTTAACAAATGCCAACTCATTGCCAATCTTATTTCATCTGTAACACCTCTTTTCCCCCTGTTCCCTCCCATTCATTACCTTCCCTGAGGAAAATCTCAGATATTGCATAATTTTATCAGAACAGTATGTTATCCACCCTCTTATTAAAGACTAGTTCTTAGCATTGTGATTTTGCATATTATCTTCTCCTTCCTAATTGTCTTTACTGTATTGCAATAAAAAAATTACATATTTATTTGAAATATCAAAATACTCATTTTTAAATTCATTAGAAATTTCACGCAAGTCATTAACTCTTTATGTTTGACATGAATCATAGAGTTTAGATAAAGGCCTCTATGGTGTAGCCAACACAATGCTTCAGTGTGAGTTCATAATGTAAATAGAAAAATTGTAAATTATTATTTCTGATTGCCTGGCTTTGATTCCCTCAACAGAGGCTAAGTGTTTGTGTCTGGAGTTATCAGTGTTCATGTAGATACTGAGCTTTTCCTAGACCATTTATAATTTTTGTTATGAGGTAGAAAATATAAAAACATTATTACATGCATTCTAAACTGCAAACTGTGGTTCAATGATTAATTTTTAGGGTGTTATTTTTTGTTTTTTGTTTTTTTAATTTCAACAATATATATAGCATAAACACTATGGTGGTTAAGTTAGCTCATGGTTTTCCTTTCTCTGACCTTACTTCAGTACTGAATTATATATACTCAGCTAAAAAAAAACTATTAATTTATTAGATGTACTAGTATATTAAGATCTGAGTTTTGTCTTTTCTCTGACTCTATATACCTATGTGGCCAAATTATTACGACCTCTGAATGCATAATAATCTGACCACTGAGTGTATAGCCTATATAATAAAAGGCTAATATGCCAATTGTCCCCTCGAACAGGAGTTCGACCAGCAGGTAGGCTGGCTGGCCAACCTCCCATGTCCCCTTCCCCTGGCCAGGCTGGCCAGATCCCACCCATGCACAAATTCTATATATAAGGGCCTCTATATATACACCAACTGGTCAAATTATTATGCGTTCCAAGATCATAATAATATGGCCACTCAGTGTATATGTCTTTGGGAACATTGCACTCTGTATTATTCTCACCTCAGTTTCCTTTCCAAAAAAAGTATGATAATAGTTGCTATGTCACTTGATAGTTATGAGAAAAATTTATATGGGGCAAGTTTGTTTATTTTTGGTGTTTGCTATGCTTTTTGGATACTACTTTAAATAGTTAGTGGCATTTACTGACCACATACTCTGTGCCAGGCACTACTTTGTGAGTTTCTTCTATTAATTGACTTAATCCTCATACCTCCTTCTAAGGCTTGTATGATCTTATGATCTGTCCATCTATAGATGAAAACCCAGTGAAACACCACAAGGTTAGGCATCCTAGTGATCTGACAAAGGAAACAGCTGATAAGTGGTAGAAAAAGTGAATATTTAGTAAGTTATGTCTATAACCATACTGCATTTTTTTAAATATTATCTCATTTCTTTATTTTCCAGGATTTATTGATGTACCTATTACAGCTGGTCCAAGCTCTCAAATATGAAAATTTTGATGATATAAAGAATGGATTAGAACCTACCAAGAAGGATAATCAGGGTTCAGTGTCAGAAAGTATATCAACTTCTGGAATAAATTCTGCAGAAATAGATAGGTATGGTTATCCAGGGAGGACTGGTTTTCACATCGGAGAGTTTCTCTCCTTTTCCAACTGTCTTCTTTCCATTTTCCCTACGTGTACAAAATCCTAGTTGGTAATAAGTTTGAAATCTTACCAATGAATATGGCAAGTGCATTCACAGTTTTTGCACGCAATGGAGTCAAACTACCCAAGTTAAAACCTTGACTCCGTCACTTACTAGTGTGTACATTGTATAAGTTGCATATCCTGTGTGGCCCCAGTTTCTCATCTTCAAAGCAGGGATATAGCAATAGTAACTGATCTTTAAGAGTTGTTGAAACATTGGATGAGTTAATACACATAAAACTTTTAGAAAAGTGCCTATTACACAATGCTCAGTAAGTGTTTAGATAGTATTAAATGAGGGCAGGGCATGTTAGCGGACTCAAGTATTTTATTGTAAAATTAAATATTTTAGTATTTATACTAAATAAAGAACATGTTACTTGAATTAAAATCAGCTAGTAACAATAATAACAATTAAGAACTCTCACCTCTGTAGCAGACACTGTGAGGTAGTCTACATAAATTGCCTTGTTAACAGTAATCTACTGAGGCAGATGAACATATCCAGAATTTAGATATCAATACCTTACTAGAAGTTAAGTAAATTGCCCAAAGTGCATAACTTGCAAATGGTAGAGTTGACTCCATGTTCTTTTACTTTGCCATTGTGTTTTCCATAAAATCTTAATATTTGCAATAAATAGGAACCTTTGGGCGAGAACTTTGAGGCCCAATGATGATAAGCTATTTTGTAAAGTCTTGAGAATGAGTTCTAGAAATCAGATTACCTGAAACAGGTATTTCAGTTATCACATGGGCTCAAGATTATATTTCTGAATTTTTTTATGATCGTGTTAATACTGTTTTATCTTCCGTGTTTCATTTGGAGAACTAAAAAACGGGGGGGAAACTTTTTATTTTTAAGAGAATGCACACTTTACCTTTTCTCCCACTATACATTGGAAGTCTCTGTCTCTAGTCATACTACCTTCCTCCTTACTTATGCCACCTAGAATGTTTTCTCAGGGTCTGCTTAAGATTTTATGGCAGGATATAAACTGCGACCCAACCTGGTATTTCCCAAATCATGGTCTGCTGGTCACTAATTTGTGTATTTTTAAAAAGATATAAAGTTGCTAGGGTGGCTTTGTGACCAAATATGTTTGAGAAATGCTGAAATGCTTGTTTAAAGTAAAATGGGCTTTATTTTTATAACAATAGTGCTTAGCAATATGCAGACCTGCACATCTCCAAGCAGCTATTACTGTATCCATTGACCACAGGGCCTCTTCCGGAGCATACTGTGACTCTGGTGTTGCCCAGAACACACCTTAGGAAGCGACACATTGTCCAGACACAGCGAGATGAACTGTGTTTAAAAAAAAAAAAAAAGTGTCTGCAGTTCCAAACAGAATCTGTTACATATCAGTGATATCTCCTATTATTTTTTTCAGCTCCCAAATTATAACCAGTCCTGTTCCTCCAGTGTCTTCCCCTCCCCCTGCATCTAAAACAAAAGAAGGTTCAGATGGTGAAAATCTGGAGGTGAGTGCAGAGCTTTTCCACTTTGCTATAGGAGAGATCCTTCAGGTAAACACCTCTGAGTGGTTTTCATTTTTAAAATTTTTACTTATTGATTGATTTTAATCCTCACCTGAGGATATGTTTTTCATTGATTCTTGAGAGAGAGGAAAGGAGAGGGAAGGAGGGAGGGAGGGACAGAGGGAGAAACATCTATCTATCAATCAGGTGCCTCATACACGTGACCCAACTGTGTATTAAACATACAACCTGGGTATGTGCCCTGACCAGGATACAAACCTGAGACCCTTCAATGCATGGGAAGATGCTCTAACCAGTTATCCACACTGGAGAGAGAGAGAGGGCGAGAGAGAGAGAGAAACATCCATGTGAGAGACACATGAGTTCATCAGTTGCCTCCGGCTATTGGGTCTCAGGATAGAACTTGCAACCCAGGTAAGTGCCTTTGACTGCAAATTGAACCTGAGACCCTTCAGTCTGCAGGCCAACACTAACCACAGAGAAACACCAGCCAGGGCCTATGGTGGCTTTTAAAACATTGATTTTGATTAATAAACCAAATATTATTACAACTTTATTAAATAACCTGTTTTATGATGCATGTTTATGGCTTTTCCTCTCAGCAAAAAGCACCATATAATCTTCAATTCGAGGCTTTTTATTGGTGCTTTGGGCATATGAATGGATTCATATGCAATGTAAAAATAAACTGGCTTCAGTATTTTATTAAAGAAACTTAATATTTATTGCTAACATATTTATGAACATTACTGTAATTTTTGGTGTTTGTGATTACCCTGCAGAAATGTGTGGCTTTGATACTAAGGCTGATACACTACAAAGCTGTTTTTTAACTCATAGAAAAATTAAATCTTCTTAGATTAGTAGACTGACTTTTGAGGTAAAACAGGCCTATTTGGCTGGTGCTGCTCTGAAAAGTGCATTTGCAGAAGCACTAGTATATATTGTTAAATTTCTCTCTAAGACTTCTAATTTGAGAATCTTTGACACCCCTGATTTGTTTAGATATTAGAAAGTTAATAGCAGATGCATAATATAATATATATATAAATACATTTCTTTTAATTGTTTCAGCAAGATCTCTGCACCTTCTTGATATCAAGAGCCTGTAAAAACTCAACACTGGCTAATTATTTATACTGGTATGTGAAAATAATTTTCTGTTTACTTTCTGTAGGACCCACCCTACCCCGTTATCATAAACATTAAGTCAGTTTAAAATAACGTGTGAGCAGCCATCAAAAGCCTAAGTGCGGTACTTAAATCTAGCTGTATTCCTTTACAGCTGTGCTCGGGAATGCTCCTTAGCACCACCATTTCTCTTCCTTTCAGTAACTTTCCAGTATCTAAGATCAGGTTGGGTAAGGTAATGGGTGTTTGTTTTTGTCAGTTTGATGTCTGCTTTATGGTATCTAAGTTTAAGTATGATGGTTTATAGTCCCTTGGGAGTGTGTATTTTCACAATATTTACCAACGCATCGGAAGTATACAAAAATGGAAAATGGAAAATGGAAATGTGAGGTTAATTATTTTATGGGTGAAGAAATTGAGGCAAAGTCATCATATAATTGAACTTGATAGAACCTGGTGATTAGATCATTTACCTAGCGCTTTGCCATTTACTGAGTATTTTCAGTGACCTTTTCTCATTTGATCTTGTGAAGTTAAATAGGGCAAGTATAAATACCTCTATTTTATGGTCTCTTGAGTTGAAGGAAAGGAAGAAACTAAGGCACAGGAAGAAAACTAACTCACTTTTTGAGATATAATTACTATGAAGCATGGTTCCCTTTATTTGTCACAGAATCCTGCAGTGTAAAGGACAAGAAGCTTAAGCCACAAGGAGTAATATTTTGGTTCAATAAAAAATAGCACTAGGATTAAACACTAGGCAAGGGAACCTTATCGTTTTGCAGAGCAAACAAAGGCAAGAGCCAGCTGGGTAAGCCCTGCCTGGAGCCTCTGGATACTAAGAGAACATTTAAAACTTCTCCACTTGATATATTTTAACTATAGAAATAATCTCTAAGTTCTACTGCTCATTTACTATGCTTGCTTAAATAGTGTGAATTAACAGATCTCCATTCTGAAAGCTCATTTTTTAAGAATAATGAGGCAGCCCTACCCGGTTTGGCTCAGTGGATAGAGCATCGGCCTGCGGACTGAAGGGTCCCAGGCTCATTTCCAGTCAAGGGCACATGCCTGGGTTGTGGGCTTGATCCCCAGTGGGGTCCTGCAGGAGGCAGCCAATCAATGACTCTTTGTCATCATTGATATTTCTTTCTCTCTCTCCCTCTTCCTTCCTCTCTGAAATCAATAAAAATATATTTTAAAAACACAGACACACACACACACAAAAAAAAAACAACACAAAAACTAATGAGACATTTCTGTACCATGACAGAATTAAACAAAATACTGTCTTGTTTTTGACTGAGTTTAGAAAAACTGTCCAGTAGGTCAGACATATACATTTTAATTGTTCTATTTCCATTTGAACATTTTGAATTTCTTTTTTCATTTGTTCCCTTTCTAGTGATTTAAATGGGATTTCTGCTCTAGCTGAACCCTTAGGGGGCTATTGTTGTGCAGACAATCCTTTTAAAATGAATAGTGTCAACCTTTTAAGCCACAGAGAGAAGTTATAGTCCCTGATCTGTGAAATGTTGGGCATCAGGATCTATAAATCGTTCTGGAGTTTTATTTTTATAGCTATTCCGGTATGATGGAATTGAAAGTAAACTTTGGGTGCTTTGACATGTTTTTCTATAACTTTTAAGACTTTTCAAGGTAATAAAGGTTATTTACCCCACAAAGCAAAATCGCCAGGAAACAGGCAGTCCACTGATGTCACCTTACAATGGGAAACGGGACAGTTTTGTCTGCCTTTCTACTTGAAGATGACAAATTTCAAGGGAATACCTTAGAGTGCTTTGTAAAATCTATCTTACTGCTCTGGACAGAGGGTTCAGAAATTATTCAAATCTACATTTTCTAGTCATGATCTAAATTTACCCTTCATATTTGGAAATGCTACTGTTATTTTTATTTTATATGGCCTGTTCTGTGCAGCCGAACTTTGGCTTAGATGATTTTGAGATGTGTTTGATACTTGATGTTTATATTGAGCACCAGTCTATACCCTCAGTCACATGAAATTTCTGTGGCCATCGTGTTTACTTGGTGGCCCAGGAGAGCAAGGAGCCTGCACAAGGCGGTCATCTGTATTGCTCATTTGTGAGTTTGCCACGTAAACACACAGGAAGAAAGGGAAGAAGTTATTAGGACTTGCAAAGACTTCCTGAAAGAGATAGGGTGTTGCCCTCTGTTAGAAGGATGGGTAGTCTACGGGAAGGTGGGGATGGGAAGATGTTTGTGGACAGTACTGCAACGTGATCAGAAGCACAACAGGGTGGTCAGGGGATTGACCTGATTGGAGTGTGAATACATAAAATGGGTATAGTTGCAAGTTTGCAAGTAAAAGCAGACCACATAATGATATCAAAATTAATCCATAGGTGTGTTAAAAGGATTGTATTTACTTATTTGAGAACTATCAACTTAGAAATAATGGTTAAGTCCATGAGATAAGTAATTTTATTCATTCAACAATAATATATTGAATATTATGTGCCAGGCGTGGAAGTGCCAAGGTTAAGCTCTCAGCTTTCATGAAATTTACCTCCTACATGGCTGAATATACTCTTTCCCAGAAATAATACAAGGAAATATGGTGGCTGTAACTTGAGATTTGTAAAACACTATTAGTTAACAAGGTTGAGAAGTTTCTTGTGGCTTCTCAAGATAAAACAATGTGGGAATAAGCTGAGTAGAGCAGGAAGAATTCTGACTGAGGAGCCCAATGTCCTGATTTTAGCTCTACTGTCAGTTAATTGTACCATATTAGGGCAGACAACCCCTCTAAATTTCGCCATTGATGAAACTTAAAGCAAGTTAGTATAGATGCATGATTTTCATACTGTACATCTTTTATAATCCATTGAAACTTTTTTGATGTATGCATCTGTGTGCATCAATGTGTTTACAAAGTTGTGGTGGGAACCACTGTAAATTGCTGCAGTGACTTCAGAAAAAAGTGTGGAGGTTTCATAGAAATTAAAACTAGAACTCTCATATGACCCAGCAATTCTATACCTCAGAAAGTATTAGGAAAAAAATGCTTGTTTTTATTTTTTTATGCCAAAATTTTTAGAAAATCTAGTATATTGTGCAAATTAGTTACTGTTATTAATTTACCTTTTTTAGATGGTTGTATATGTTGGCCCTTGTATTTCCACTTTTAAAAGAGTGATGATAAAGTACCTCATTACTCCCATTTTATTATTTTTGCAAATATGAATTAATCTTTTAATGGAAAGGCATAAATATTTACAAAATGAACCTGAGATTCATTTCACATCATCTAAATGACAACATATTTTTAAGGTATGTGATAGTGGAATGTGAAGATCAAGATACTCAGCAGAGAGACCCAAAGACCCATGAGATGTACTTGAATGTGATGAGACGATTCAGCCAAGCATTGTTGAAGGTAACCATTTAACATCGGGGGACAAACCTGGACCAGATCTGGCCTGTTGCCTCTTTTGATATGTCCCTTGAGCTGGGAATGGTTTTTATATTTTCAAATGGTTCAAAAGAGTCAAAAGAAGAATATTATTTGTTGTGAAATTCAAATTCAGTGTTCTTAAGTGAAATGTTATTGGAATCTAGTCATGCTTTTTGTTTTCATATTGTTTATGGCCAGTTTTGCACTACCATAGCAGTTGAATAGTTGGAATGGAAAGTGTATGCCCAGTGGGCCTAAAGAATTTATTCCTTTACAAAAATTTTGTTGATCCCTGATTCAATGAATCAACCTATACATGGAACCCAAAATCCCAACACTTTGCTTTTCCATTTCTACCTCTGTTTACCTTTTTTATTTTCAAAACTAGGTATGTTCCAAAAAAGTTTGGCAATGGTCATACTGCAGAAACTTTCTATATAACATAACATATATTTTCCTTCTTAAACATTTTTTAGAGATGGTATGTAAATCCATTTTCCCTTGGTGTTTGTGACTCTTACAGCAATGTCACAGTTCAGCCTGTTACTATACCAAGGTGGGGCAGTCAACCCTTCTAAATTTTGCTATTGATGAAACAAGCAAGTTGGTATAGATGCATGACTTTCATACTGTACATCATATATAATCCATTGAAATAAATTTAAAAGCTCACAGACTAGCATTTGTAATTTAAAGAAAGAATATGGTGCACAGCAATGAATAGAAAGCACATCAATCTGTGATTTTCAGAAATACTCCTTTATCTTTTTTCATCTTATTAAATATTTAAATCACTTCTTATTTAACTATTTGAGATTAAACTTTTATATTGTTCTTAGAGCTCAGAATGTCTCTACATCAAACTGATTAGCAAATAGCACATAATTAGCAAATCAGTGCTCTTTTCTAATCTCAATTCTATCACTTATGGCATTTGTCACTCTGAAGAAATCTCAATTTCTCTGAGCTTACATCTTCTCATCTTCAAAATGAGGGTGATAATATTTTCCCAGTTTCCCTTACCAGTGCAATTGGAAAATTCACTGTATTTTATAATATTTTATGAACTGGGAATCACTAAGACTTTACAGCATTTAGTTATTATTACTTTTATTTTACTAAGCCATATAAAATGTTGCTATTTGAGAACTTTACCCTTTTATTTGATAGATTTTTAGTTCTACCAATGTTATTGCTTACCATATCCCCAGCACATTGCTAAAGATATCGTAGGCATCCAGAAATTTATTGAATCAATGAGTGAAATCATTTTATGTGAATGAATTCTATTTTGTTACATGGCTGTATGTGAAAAATAAAAAAGTGCTATTTTTGAAAGACTAGTATTTGCTGAAGACTCACTTAATATTTCAACTATGGAAAAACTGGTGTTGTTTAAGATAGCAGGTTGCTCATCTCTGTATCAAGATAATTAATCTTTTTCAATTACACTGTGCATTGAAGTTTGCAGCTATTAAAAGAATAAATAAAGATCACCCATGCTATTAAAGAAACCCTGATCATTATGCTGCATAGAACTAATTTTCCTACCCGTTGAATACCTTCAGGGTGACAAGTCTGTCAGAGTTATGCGCTCCTTGCTGGCTGCACAGCAGACGTTTGTAGATCGGCTGGTGCATCTAATGAAGGCAGTGCAGCGTGAAAGTGGAAATCGTAAGAAAAAGGTAAACCTGTGGGATTTGCTTTTTATTTATGACTAATAATGTCTTGATATCATAAAATTCTGAGTTTTGGTACTTTCTTTTGAGTTGATATATTTTACGAAAAACTTAATTTTAGTAATAGAAACACTTAAGCATACTGATTATATATGGGATTCTATTTTGTGAGTTCCATATATATACCTAGCCCTATAAGTTAGGTACTGTTATTATTTTCCCAATTGTAAGGAAAAGTAGGAATAGAGAGGTTAAGTTAATTTGTCCAATGTCCTCAGCAAGGATTAGCATTGGGATTTGTACCCAGACTTTCTGAGTCCATATTTTACCTATTGTGTTTTATTGCCTCTTATTTTAGAATCTTAGCATCCTAGAATATAACGCATTTGACATGGAAAGGGCCTCTAGAGATAATGTAGATTAGAATCCGTCTGTGAACATGAAGGTCCAGAGTGGCTTAGCCAGAATTGCAGAATAGTTGTTCGGGACAGCACTGGCTTTGACTCTGATGCATGGCCTGTGCATTGATCTTTCTCTCAACAGCCAGACTTCTGCTTGGTGAGGACAGCTGAGCATCTGTTCTTCGTGCATCACTTTTTTCTAATCAATAGCCTATATAATATACAGGACTCAGTTGATATCTTCTCTTTACCTCAGGGGTGGGGAACCTTCTTACTGCCAAGGGCCATTTCGATATTTAGAACATCTTTTGTGGGTCATATAAAATCATCTACTTAAAAATTAGCCTGCTATGTTTGGTCATACATTTAATTAACTGACTCCTAATGCCTCGGCAGAGCCAGACCAAATGATTTTTATGGCTTTATACAGCCTGCAGGCTGGGCATTCCCCACCCCTGCTTTACCTAATCCCATAATAGGCAAACTTTCTCAGTGAGCTTCATTAACAACACAATCCATGTTCCTATTGTTCTCCTGGCTTGGAGATGCACATGGAGAGAGAGAAAGGAAAAATTGAGTCAGGAGTTCAGAGACAGGAGATCACGTCTGGAGAAAATTGCTAGCAGAGATATGTGCATAGAATAATGTCCACAAGGTTAAGAAAGAGAAAATAGGATAAAGAGGAAACACATTATATACACCATTTTTAAGGACTTTAGCTTAAACATTAAGTGAAAGTAGAAGCTATTGGAGGTTTGAATAGGAGAGTGACATGAGCTGACTTTCTTGTTAGCAGCAGCACTCTAGTTGTTTTTGATAAGGGACTGTAAAAGGCAGAGGTTGAAGAAGAGGCGCAGTCAGGAGGCTGCTGCAGGAATCAAAGTGAGAAATGATGGTGGCTTGGACCCCAGAGCTTAGAGCAATGGAAATAGGAAGAAGTAGCTGGATTTTCTGGCCCTTCTCTTATTAGCTGCTTCTGGTTATTTTACTGTTTACGAACACATCAATCAACTAGAAATCGGTTATGATGGGATAACTGGATATTTGGATTAGTTAACATAACTTTATATTAGCACTAGAAGCCCAGTGCATGGATTCTTGCACTGGTGGGGCGTGGCCTGTGGGGATCATCCTGCTGTGGGAGCACAGCTCATCCTGGTCAGCTGAGTGGCTGTGGACCTGCCCTCTGAGTGGCTGCTGAATGAGGAAATTAGTCTGAGCTGATATTTCAGGGTAATGTATTGGGTAAAAGCGTTTTCTGTGTCCTGGAGGAACCTGGCAGAGAGCTTTGCACCCCAAAGTAGGCAGGTCAATGTCCTTGATGTGTGATGCCAGGTCAGTGACACCATGGGAGATGTTCAGGGGAGCCATGCTCCAGGATCCTCAGCTATCAGGACAGCCTCCCTGGGGAGTCCACAGTCATGTCCCCTCTTACCATCCACCTATGCCAGCTCCCTATCCTCTTTCTAGAACACACCTTAGAGGATCTGCATCAGCTGGTGATGGGTTCAGGCCAGAGTCTGGATTCTCTCAGGTATTTTGGTAGGTGCAGAGACTTGGTTTCATCCAGGTCAGCTGAGCAGCTCTCCCACTGTAAGAGCACACTGACCACCAAGGGCAGCTCCTGCATTGAGTATCTGCCCCCTGATGATCAGTGCACATCATAGTGACTGGTCAACTGTTCTGGTGGTTCTGCCATTCAGTCGCTGGGCTTTTATATATCTATAACTATATCTGTATCTAGATATATATGTCTGATGGCACATTAGTTCAGTAGACTTACTGATTTTTGTAGGGGATATGTGGAAATTCATACCAGTTTTCAGTTGATTTTTTAACTTGAACTTGCTGATTCAGAAGGAGAATTGAAATATTACTAAAGGGAAAGAATTTAATTTTATGTTTTGGTGGTCCTTGAAACATTTTTCTGAACTTCTGTCTTATTGATTCAGAGCTCTCCCTTTGAGGCACACTCCTTTCAGTAGCATCACAGTTCAAGTGCTTATGCTGTGGGGAATGACAAGTCAAGTTCCCCCTTAACAAGCTTGCCTGTTCAAAGAGTGCGTGACTCTCACAGCATTCAAAGGAAATGGATGTTATTTTGAAATGAAATAGAAGGGCTTGTTCTAAATAGGACAGGTGTTGCTCAGTGACGAAGCTATTTCACTGTGACTTGAAATGTTCAATGCAGTGTGGATGTAGCTGAAGAAAATAAATGATGATTTCTTAGGAGAAGTTGGATCAGTCAGAGTCAATGGTAGGGTTCAAGTTCCTCTGTGTGGATTGAGTTTACTTTTTAAACCCCAAACCTGCACAGGAGCAGCATTATGGAATTCTTGCTTGATAATTGGTCATCCAAAAGTTAAGCTTCAAATAAAATTAGTTTCTCTTTGTGGCTTCAATATCATTTGAAAACAAAATTGGAATCTTTAAGTCTAGCTTGAGTATATTCCTGATACTCAGATGAGCAAGAGAAGTGTGTTCCCTGACCGTGTGCAAGTCTGGCTCTTCGTACTCCAAGGAGTGCTCATGTTAGACCATACTGCCCCTGGCAGCTCTCACTTGACACATATTTTTAAAAAATAAATTTGATTGATTTTTTCAGAGGAAGGGAGAGAGATAGAGAATTGGAAATATCTATGAGAGAGAAATATTAATCAGCTGCCTCCTGCACACCCACTACTGGGGATGTGCCTGCAACCAAGGTACATGCCCTTGACTGGAATCGAACCTGGGATCCTTCAGTCCGCAGGCTGATGCTCTATCCACTGAACCAAACCAGTTAAGGCTTGACACATATTTTTTGTGGTGTTTTGCAGATATTTTAAAGTTAACGGAATCCGTCTTTATGTCTTTACCATGTTTTGTAAGCTACTTTTTAAAAAAAGTTTAACCTAATTAATCCTTCGTGCCTTCTTCTAGAATGAGAGACTACAGGCATTGCTTGGAGATAATGAAAAGATGAACTTGTCAGATGTGGAACCTATCCCATTGCCTTTAGAACCCCAGGTGAAAATCAGAGGAATAATCCCAGAAACGGCTACACTATTCAAGGTAATCGTGATGGATCTTTAACGTCTGTGATTGGAACCTAGTTCTTTAAAACTAGAACACTACAGGTAATATCTGTATTTGACTTAGTAATGCTAGGGGGAAAGGTAACTTTTATTTAACAGTGTTTTGACTTCAGATCTTGTATTACCAATAGTCATTTAAGTATGAAATGTGTAAAGTTTTTTTTATATAAATGGGTTGTTTTTTAATCTTTAATTTTTTGAACTACTTTTTTAAGCTACATCTACTTTTTCCATTTGAGCTTTTATTTAAAAATAAATTTGAAAAACTTAAATTATACATTCAGTTCATAGGTTCACATGGTAAGATATGAGTCCCAGTTAACCTTCTTAACATTGCTCAACCTGTTCCTATGGCTTAACTTTTTTCTTCACGTTTTTATGTAGTACGGTAATTCTCTTTAGTCCTAGGCTTCCTTTTGGCCACCACCACTTGGATAGTTAAAAACAGCCAGCTGCTGTAGCTGTCTTCTCCAGTAGTGCCACAAAACCCATCATGGCCTGTGTAGCATCATTATCTGCTGGGCTTCGTAATGACATGGTCATGGATCCAGGCTCTGCTCATATCCATATGAGCTGCATGACCTTGAACACATTTTTTTCTCCTCTGTCTCCTCACTGTGAGAGCTAACACCTCCTCTGCATAGCTGCTAAGGCATTCTGAAACTGGAGAGGGTCAGGAGTCTGGCACCATGCATGATAAAGGGGAGATGTGCTCATCATGATAACTTGTAGTGTTAGAGACATACTGGAGTAAGTGAGGTAAAACAGTACAGCATTAAAATGCATCAGATATAGTCAGGATCCCTTGCTTCTAATGGCAGGTCTATGACTGGCTTTGCAGCTTTGAGACTTAAATTACTTTTTTATGAACTGAAGGGAGATATCAAATACTTTTATCTTTTATTATAGAATAACTTACTATATGTTTTCTCCAGAATCTTTCACTTAATTATATGAAATCTAATGACCGAGTCCAGAGCTTGGGCTCCTTATGCCCTATAGACCTAGCTGTTAGTTAGCTACTCACTGTTTTCTCCAGCATTCCCTAATGCCTCTTGCTGCCAACCATCTTGTTTCTCAGGTCCTGCTTATCTCTTGGCAACTTACATGTCAGCATTTTCTTCTTTGTGTAGTCAATTTTCATACATTAACTTATATCCAAATTTGAAAGCAATGTTTTTATTTCCAGAGTGCCCTTATGCCTGCACAGTTGTTCTTTAAGACAGAAGATGGAGGCAAATACCCAGTTATATTCAAGCATGGGGATGACTTACGCCAAGATCAACTTATTCTTCAAATCATTTCACTCATGGACAAGGTGAACAGAGCCTTATGCTGGTGGGGAACATTATTTCATTTCAGAAAACCGTTTAGGTACATATTTAGTATATGGACACAACACATATTTGTAACGTTTCAAGTACAACACAGAAAGCTCAGCAGCCTCCACTTGACCTTGAACAAATTCAGCTGTTTTGTGCACTACAGAATAGCTCTTGTGATGGGGATAAAATGAAACTGTATGTGTTTCTATAAAAAAGTTTTTCCCAACTAAATTGGTTCAATGTTAGATTTAGTAATTTTCTTTCTCTTAGTCAACTAGATCACTTTCAAATCCCATCCCTATCCCAGAATTTTAAAGAAACATATTTGCTTTTATTTCTTTTTTTCTGAGTCTAAAATATTTTATGAGCAGAAAAAGAACCTGCATAAATTAGTAGGAGGAAGTCTACTGTTCATTGAAAACTGAAAGTGATTTAGATTAAGATAAAAATTTGGCACACCAGTAAGTGCTTAATAAATTTATTTTAATGATTAAAGTTAAATTAACTAATGAATTTAGTTAAACCTTAGTTTAGGTTCACTTCCTGACTCTTATTTATTAAACTGCTATAATACTTACCTGTTAAACTGTTTCATAACAATCTTTACATTTAGTTCATGTATTTTACCTTTTGACCAACAGTTGCTGCGGAAAGAAAATCTTGATTTGAAGTTAACACCCTATAAAGTATTAGCCACCAGTACGAAACATGGTAAGTTTAGTTTACACTGTGATTGTCCATTTCAATGCCAATGAGTATACTTTTCCTTTTTTAACTGAAAGGTATTAAAAATGCTAGAACTGGAGCTCATTTGCAGCACTGAAGACCAGTTTCCTTTTGGCCAGCCACCACTTGGATATTAAAAACAGCCAGCTGCTGGTATCTATCTTCTCCTGTTGTGCCACGGGACCCATCATGGCCTGTGCAGCATCATTATCTGCTGGGCTTCGTAATAATATGGTCATGGATCCAGGCTCTGCCCATATGGCCTGCCTCCCTCTCTCCTTGCCCTTCTTCCTTTCCAATCATTAAACATCATATTTGGAAGAAAAATTAAAACCTTTATAGTGTATTTCTTTGCATTCAATTGCATTACATGGCAATCTGTGTCCTGAATCATCATTTCATAGTTACTACGACCAGGGTGCTTTGTACTGTGCCACTGATTACCTAATTTTTCTATATAGATTGATAGCATCCATAGCTTCTTGACATTGAATATCCTCTGGAAGCTGGAGTGAGATTCCCTAGGAATGCCTGTTGTGAATTCCATAGTCTTGTTACTCTTCGGGTTGCACACCTTTAGGTACCTAGATAAACAAGTTCTCTCTCCGGTTTCCTGCCCTTCCCAAGCCACTTCCAAATCTTTTTGATAATTCTTCTTATTTTCCTCTCAGAATGGTCTTATTAAAAATGCAGATATGGTCTTTGACTATCTTGCTTACATTGATTTATTAGCTTTCATTTGCTCTTGGGATGAAGACAAAAAGCCGCAGCTTCGTTCTGCAGAGCGACATTCCCCCTGCACCCGCTCCGGAACCCTGTCCTCCGTCACCCAGCCCTACTTCTGGGGTTCTCGCCACAGTGGCCACCTTCCGTTTTCTCCACACACTGTGGTCTGTCTGTCAGCCTTCAGGCTTTCACATAGGCTGTGTTCATTATTTTTAACATTCCTTCCTCCACAGCTTTACCTGTTAACTCGTTATCCTTCAAGACGTGGCTCAAATTGTCAGATGCCTTCTGTTCTCTATTGTAATTTAGGTCTCCTAACCCAAGAATGTCAAACTCATGTTATTTAAAAGAGGCATACGGCCCAGTGGATGTGAGTTTGACATGCTTGTACTATTCTCTCATAGTATTCTTTCATCTGTAGTATTTATCCCAACAAAACTTACAAACTTGTAAGTTTGTCTATGAAGGCATGGTCAAGGCTCTATGTTTTACCTGGCAAAGTTCTTGCTACATAGTAAAGAAACAATAAAAAATCTTAAGTGAATCAATGAAAACCATTTTGTGCTTATGATATAGTAATGAGACATTTCATATTCTAAAATAGTATCCAATCTCTTAATTTGCATGCAAATAGCTGATATGAGGCTTACCAAAACCATATCATGATTGTTTATGATCCTGCAATTCTTTCCTTCAATTCAACTTTGATTTTTTTAATATATTTGTTGTTTATATTCCTGCTGTTCCCAGATTTTTCTCCCTGTTCTCCTGTATATTATCTCTTCCCTCTTCTTTTTGGTAGTTTAAAAGATTTTTACATTTCTTCTATCATTTCCATTAAAAGGCAGAAAATGGAGTATTAAATAAAAAAGTTAATGACCATAATATAGTTTTAAGGTGAGGTGAATGATATTACACAATTTCAGATTCTTAAAGTGATTTAAATGTGGAATGGAAAGTTTTTAGTCGATATATTTAAAAAAATATAGAATACAGGAAGAAGAAATTTTTATGCCAGACTTAAGAAGTTTGGTCTCTTATATTTTTATGTTCCTTATGTACAATTATAGAAATTGGCCTAGAGAAACATGCAGATTAAATTAGCTTAATTTTTTAAAAGTTACCTTATCCTTTGAGATAACCGCCAGAATGAATCTAAATAGTTTTTGCAGGCCTTTTAGAGTTATTCAGATATGTAGTGTATACATTTGCAAATGAAGGTTATTTTTAGCAGAATCTTTGTTTTTATTGCTTAATCAATAACTTAGCTCAGAGCTATGCATTTATTTTTGTGTAGGCTTCATGCAGTTTATCCAATCAGTTCCTGTTGCTGAAGTTCTTGATACAGAAGGAAGCATTCAGGTATGGTGCTTATTTAAAGATTTATAGAATTCATGAATATATTCTTGTTATAAAATTTCAAGCTGTATAAAAGTATGTAAGTTAAAAATGAAAGTCTCCTTTTATCACCCTTTTTCCTGCATGTATTTTTCATTTCCTCACAAGTAAACAATACTAACAGTTGGAAATTCTTACATATTAGGACATACTAGTATAGGTGCCCAAATATGAGATATAATTAGGACATAATAGAAGAGCAGTAATTAATTGGTGAATACATTAAAAATGCCTTAATTTTATGGCTACATTTCAAAGTGTGGAAATATTGTAATTTAACCATTAATGAACAGTTTGATTATCTCAAAATTTTGGTTAGTGCTCTAGTGATACTCTTGCTCGTGTACGTTTTGCACGATTATTTTCTCAGGCCCCTGTCCTCTTTCAACATTTCTGCCTCCTTTAGTATAAGAAAAGGCAAGTAGATTCTAGGACTAAGCCATGTATGTCTTTGGGAATATTTTACATTTTAAATATATGATTCGTTCTTATTATATCTTAATGGTTTATTTTTGTTAACTTTTAAATATCGTTTTTCTTTTTCCCTATGTGAGAAAAATGAATGATATTCTCACAGAATAATGGATATCCCTGAGATGAAAGATAATACAATGGGGGCTTGATAGAGTGTGTTTTTTCTTTTGCTACAATGTGCTTTTGTCTTTTTCAGTTCAGAGTGTCCCTAATTCAGTATGGAGTTTAGATTTTCTGGGAAGCATTACTCTCATTTCTTGGCAGAGCAAGTGGTTACTCTGTTCTTATGTTTGGGGTACATTTATGTGCAGTGGCTAAAAGCTCGGGGTCAGAACATCAAACTGCCTAGGGTTAAAGTTTGGCTCTGCAGCTTTTTTGCTATGAACACTGAGTGACTACTTAACCCTTTGTGCAGGCCAAGGCTACTGTCTTTACTAGTAGAAGGCCTGATTGGTTGCTCAGGCAGCCGTTGGCTTGTATCAGGAAATTTGACTTTCAGTGTGTTCCTTCCGTTCCATAACTGATAAGGGTAGTTTGCTGTGCCTATGCTGTATAAATAATATTATTTATAATAATCAATCTGCTTTCCTTTTAAAATTTTGATAGTTGCTAGGCAGAGGGTGCTTATTGCTGTAATAATAAATCTTATTTGTGTTACAACTCAACTATTGTGTTGAGTTTGTGACTCCATCTAACAAATCAAACTATCAGAGGTCTGGGAACCACCTAACATACCCTTCAAGCCTCGGGTAACATTTTTCCACCCCAATATTTTTGGTCCGTGGCTGGTTAAATCTATGGATGTGGAACCCCTGGATTCCAAGGGTTTACTGTAATTAAAACAACTCATGTTCATTTTTAGGAGAATGTATGATATTTAAAATAAAATAAAAAACCACAGCCCTCATATTTACTTTTAGAAGAAAGATGAAACAAGTGATATGCTAAGCATGGAGATATAGCAGTAATTTATTGTCTTCCCTTTAAGTATTTATGTGTGTTTTTTGTTTGTTTTGTCTTAACAGTTTGTAAGCATAGCAATAGACTTACTCCTGAGGAATATGCTTCCTAAAATCCACATTTTATAATTACAGACTAAATTTTGGATCAGATACCTATGGTAATTACAGGCAGTCCTCGGGTTACATTGGACTGGACATCCGTCATTTTTTGGTTACATCGCCATCTCCCATTTATTTATATATTAAAAAAAAAAGTTCCGTCATTTCGACATATGTACATATGTGTTTTATGTTTTTTATCATTTATTTACCATAAGTAAAGGTCAGGAATTGTCATCTTTCTTTTAAATTTTTTTTACTGTTTCACTTCATTACTGCTGTGTATGTGCTCCATGTGAGTGACATATGTGCTTATGTAGGTGGGTTCTGACTTATGGTGAAAATCGTGTTATGTCACCATAGGAACAGAACTCCCATGTAACCCAAGGACCTACTGTATTTACAGTTTCGAAATGCCTAATGTGTTTAAGAATTATATTGA
Organism: Pipistrellus kuhlii; assembly: GCF_014108245.1. NCBI lineage: Eukaryota > Metazoa > Chordata > Mammalia > Chiroptera > Vespertilionidae > Pipistrellus > Pipistrellus kuhlii. The sequence goes on from NW_023425562.1 coordinate 11,967,920, forward strand.
ATTGGTTAACATGTAAATACTGTCTTTTCAGAACTTTTTTAGAAAACACGCACCAAGTGACAATGGGCCCTATGGGATCAGTGCTGAGGTAATGGACACGTATGTTAAAAGCTGTGGTAAGTTTGACATTGATATGTTAGAATGAAGGGAAGTAGGCTACTCTGTGGTTTCCATATTTATGCACATTTAGAATGTGTTACGGTGTCTCAGTCCCTTTGGGCTATTATAGCAGTATTAACCAGTTGTGGAGGCTGGAATTCTGAGCATGGGGACTGGCATGGTCAGCTGAAGGTCTTCTTTGGGTTGAAGACTTCTTGTGTCATGTGGTGGATGGGGCTAGGGAGTCTGTGGTGTCCCTTTTAAAGAGCACTAATCCCATTCATGAGGGCTCCACCTCCATTACCAAAGGCCCCACCTTCTAATACCACCACTTTGGCATTATGATTCCAACATGTGGATTTGGGGAAGGCATAAAAATGCTCTATAAGAAGACTAAAATATATAAAACGTTGATAAAAAGTGATTAGTGCTTTTGATTAATAGTAATAATGAGGTATTTAGTAAATCCTATTGTGAATTTCATAAATGTCTTTACTACTTAAATCAGTGGTCAGCAAACTCATAGTCAACAGAGTCAAATATCAGCAGTATGAGTGAAATTTCTTTTGAGAGCCAAATTTTTAAAACTTAAACTTGTTCTAACGCCACTTCTTCAAAATAGACTCATCTAGGCAGTGGTATTTTGTGGAAGAGCCACATTTAAGGGCCCAAAGAGCCACATGTGGCTTGCGAGCCGCAGTTTGCTGACCACGGGCTTAAATAAATTCATTTATTTTCTATTGGCTGGCACTTCAGAATTGTTTCTGCGAAGTGTTTTTGTTTGTTTGTTTGTTTTGTTTTTGTTTTTTAACCCTGCATTTACTTTGTTACCTTGTAGACAGCACAATTTGGGATGATTGACTTCATTATGTGCATTTCTATAGACACTTTTTTTCCACCATCATCTTTAATGCTGGTCCAATAAAAGAGAAATGGTAGACCTGAAACCTGGTTTCACTTTTGAAACAAGTGTCTTTTATAATTTAACAATATTCTACACAATGTTTTTTTTTCTGTTGCAAATAGTAATTTCTTTTGAGTTTCAAATAATAAACTTCATTGAGTCAAAGTTTATAAATTTAATTTGAGAATTTAGGTGAGAAGTCAAAAACAGTAGTAAGCAATTTGAAAGTAAAGTATTATAGCACACATTGCTTTTATATTCAGTGCTCCATATAACCTGGTTTGCATGTGTTACTCACAGTTGGTTTGTTTTTTAACTGTTCCTGCAGCTGGATATTGTGTGATTACATATATACTTGGAGTTGGAGACAGGCACTTGGATAATCTTTTGCTAACAAAAACAGGTAACGTATAATGGCTATTAGCAGATAGACATTTTATGTGCAATGTTTTGTGAGTTTGGTTTTGTTTTTTACCTTGGAATCTTTTTACCTTAGTAGTAACAAAATAATATACATAAGTGAAGGTAAATCATTGTCTTAAAAGTTCTTTTAAATCAAGGGTGGGGAACCTTTTTTCTGCCAAGGGCCATTTGGCTATTTATAACATTATTCACCAGCCATAAAAAATTATCAACTTAAAAATTAGCCTGATAAATATATATATATATATATCCGTTCAAACATTTAGTTAACTCATCCCTAACGCCTTGGCAGGGCCAGACCGAATGAGTTCACGGGCTGTATATGGGCCGAGGGCTGAGGTTCCCACCCCTGCCTATGGTAACTTTGAAGGCCATCTAGGGGAAACTCCATCCTTTATAGGAATCACTTTAGAATCCTTAAGAGTTGCTCTGTTTGGGGGTGGGAGTCATTTGGAAAGAGGAGTCTGCCTAATCTACTTTTTTTGACCCAGGTTATAGTTATTATACTTGTTTTATGGCAATTGAATTACAAATTTCAGAAACAGAGCTTGAACTTTTTGTTACCAGTTTTCCACTAGAGGGTGCTTCAAATTTGCCTTTAAATACAAAACTTTCCTTAAAATGGTGCTAAGTGGAAGGCACATTGTCTGTTTTAAAAACAGCATTTTTTATTGAGTGATTTTTTTTTTCTTAACTGCCTTATAATTATTTTATCCATATGTGTATCGTACAATTGGCATCAGAAATCTTCCTCGCTAGGGTAGATAATTTGAACTTTCAGTTTTAACTTGAATGAAATTAGGTTATATAAGGAAAGTCTAGTTCTGTTAAGGCAAGTGGGAGTATAATACATTCTTCAACTTTTAAAAATTATAATGATTTATTTTAAAATATTTGTCGTTAGTTATCTTTTACTAACAATCCATATATTTCAAAGCAGTTTCAAGTTATATTAATTACATAAATGTTGTAAATAGACTTTGTATAGTTTAGACAACCATTGTTTATTCAGAGTGCATTTTAAATGTTGTTTATTGCAGGAAATACATTTCTGTGCCTGTAGTTAAAAAAATGCCTTGAATATCCTAAAGCAGCTTCCATTGGATATTTGGGTCCATTAAACTTTCAATACAGACTATAGGATATTAACCATTAAGAGCTTTAGATTTTCTTGTGTAACTGTACAGTCTCTTGTTGTTAGTGGATCATTTTTTAAAGAAAAGTAAGATTTCTCCCATTTAAAAAAAACCCACCTTTTGTCTTCTGTTCTCTTTTGTCAGTTTGGGCAAGTTTAAGCACTGGAAGTCAGCTTTGATTTGAAATTGTTATCAGAGTTCCACTGATTCATCTACATTCAGTTCTCTGATGTAAGAGTTGTAGAGAGAAAGGAGATATCCAGATGTCATTTTACTGGGGTCTTTTGGAGACTTGATCCTAATACATTGTTCTATTCTGTAAATCTAGATGACAGAAAGGGTTAGCCTGAGAAGTTTAGGATTGTGTGGAGGAAGATACATCACTATATATAGAGAATTTAAAAATCTTTACAATGGTAATTTTGAAAAGAAAAAAAAAGTGAAATATAGTCTCAGTTACTGATGTCCAAGAAACCCCATGCTTTTCATTTGGTTTCAGATAACCTTGGGACTTACCAACTTAGCTTGGTTGACATTTCTTCATCTTGTGCAGCAGAGGGCGCTGTGTATCCACCATAAAAGTAAAGCACTGTCAGTTCCTTTGTCAGTGTCTTGCCATGTGCTCAATTGTAACCTTGTTATATTGAAGCAAATTTGGGAGTGAGTTGTGTTTCACTTTATTAATGCATTAATATAGCATTATTTGAACAACAGATGTTAAAATTTAAGTGTGATATGGGAAAAAGCAAATGGATTTTTTTGAGTTGATATCCTTTGAGGAAGCTTTAAGTTTATTCAGAGTAATCATTTGTGACAGGACTCAAATGAAACATGATTTGGATTTATTCCAACTCTGAAGAAAAGCTTATTTTTATATGTGAGAATCTGAGGGGATGAAAAAGGACCACTATAGTTGAAAAACCTGTTCATTGTTTATAGTATACAGACTTTATTATAGAATTAATATGTAAATAACTGAAAAACATTAACAAATGAAAACAAGGAGCTAAGTGTGTAGTACCAGAGAAGTTAGTTGTTAAGTTCCAAAGGTGGCCCTTCTAATCTGGATTTACACATTTCTAGAGTGAGGAATAGTGGCTTTTTTGTCTGCCTTGACACTTCAATGGAATACCCTTTGAGCCTCTGTCAGAAAGCTGTAAAGAAAAATAGTTATTGTCAACCTAATTGTAATTTTTAAAACATATTTCCTATCCTGATCTTATTTATTATTCTTTAATTTTATGTGAAATTGATTCATTTTGTTTTTTAATTCTTAGCGTTAGTCTTACATTGCATTAGTTAATATGTCAGGCTCAAAGTCAGATTATTTGAGTTTAAATTGCCTTTGTACCATTTTGTGGCTATGGGGAAGTTACCTAACATAGCTGTGAATTGGACTTTTCTTCTGAATGTGTAAATAATAGAACACTCTCCTGGTAGAGTTGTGAGGGTTGAATTAGATACATAATAGAGTTTTTCATGGTACTGAGCACATATAATTCTTAAGGTTGGCTAGCTTTTATGGTTTTGTTGCTTTACCATCAGGAAAGAATGCTTTCCATTCTTTTACTTATATAGCTGATATTTGGAATCATAATCTATAATAATAAAAGCATAATATGCTAATTAGCTGGATGGCCAAACAGCAGAACAGTGGAACCATCATCTGGACAGGAATCCTGGACAGCCGCTGCGGCTGCGCCTACTAGGGCCAAGCCCCTTGCACGAATTTCATGCATCAGGCCTCTAGTTTTAGAGATAAGGAAATAATTAACTTCCTTCAAAAATTCCTTTTTACCACTCTAAATTTCAAACATTTTAAAGTTACCGACTTCTAAATTCTCTTTTGAGTGGCTCTTTATTTTAGTAGCATAGAAAATTATAGAAGAGAACAGTCAGTTTGCTCACTGATTTAATGCTATCCTTTCTGTGTTTTAAGGAAAAGCTTGATATTTAAAAAATATACTATATTCATTTGTCTTGTTTTTTTTCCTCAAGACATAATTCAGTTTATGATATTCAGAATCTTCTGATATGGAAAGAACATAGTTACTATTCAAATAGTGGTGCCTCCTCAGCTGTTTGTATTTAAGTTAGTCGGTTTGGTAGATTAAGTATGTTGCAAAACCTAAAACTACAGACTTATTTTCTCAATGTGCTTGTTTATTTTCTGGGAAATAAGAGAAAGGGCTATAAAAACTTTTATGTATTTAGTAAGCACCCGGTAAGTGCTTTTAGAATGAATAGATGAACTAGGGTTTTGTGGGTGTTTTTTTAATGTCATTTTTATCCATTTCTAGGGTTTCCAGGAAAATCTGTTTCCTGTCTAAACTTTCATTGTAAACTCTGAACATACTATTACCTACTAATTAGATTGGTTTTCCTCAATACAAAACAGAGCCAGGCCCATAAGACCTTCACTTTTTAGCCATAAATTCTGTTTTAGTCTTTGATCATTACTTTAGTTATTTAAATGAGAAAGAATTATCTTCATGTGAAAATTTTTCTTTTTAGACACTATTTAAAATCTGATCTTTTGAGTGTTTCTTGAATATTTAGTCTTAAGAAGTCTAATGTTTACTGAAATCTTATCATAAAGAAAATATTAATGGTTGCTGTGTGTTTTTTTAATTAGACAAAATGGAAATTTTAAAACTCTATTAAATATTAATTTCAGTAGTATCCATTCTCTTTAATCCAAGATCTGCAAATGTCTTGAACTATACTTTTAGAAATAAGTTCTTGTCACTTATGCAGATAACAGGAAAATTTAATTAACTCTTCTTACCCCTTGTATATAGGAGATAATTACAGTCAACATTCAGTTTGTTTTATGTACACTTTACCTCCTGACTATTTAAGGTAATAGCTTTGAGTAATCTTCCTGAATTTCCTAATTAAACTTTTAATTTTATGAAGTGAATTTTTAAAATCCTTACAAGTTTTCTTTACAGGTATAAACTTTAAAAGAGCCATTCATTCCCTTTGCTATTTAAGAGGTACATTTTCTTGAAGCATTAATAGCTTCTTTTCAAAATACATGACTCTGTGAACTTGCAAAGCATAATAATGGTTTCATTGTTAGATACTGAATCTTTTATGCCTTATAATTAAGCAGTAATCCTGTTCCTTGAGAGTTTTCTTGCAAGAAGAATAGAAATACACTCTTCATTTGAAAGCAGCCAGGCATAGTTGACATTGGAATTCCAATAATGCCTGTAATGAAATGAAGAAAAGTGGGACTGGGTTTCCTATTAAAAGCAGAGAGCACATTAAATAAACCATGTATGATGGCTGACAGCTTTTGATACTGGGATGTCGTGATTCATTAAGGGTGCCAGTTTTGAATCAAAGCTGGTCAGATAGGTTATCTGCTCAAGTGCTGAGTACCATTAAGAATTATACTCATAACAAAACAAAGCATCACTTACATAATTAAATAAACCAAGGAAATTTTAGCTATACCTGTACGAATAAGGGTAGAATGGTATTTGTCTAACAAAGCAGAAAATAAATAGTAACTCCAGAATGAGAATAAAGCATAAAATGAAGTGTTTGCTTAATTGGACAGAGGCTATATACAGAGTAGGTGGGGCAAAAGTAGGTTTGCAGTTGTGGGTGTATGAAATAGAGTTTATTGTATTATGATTTATTAATCATTGTATTATTTTCCATATGAACGACTAGAAACCCACCTTTTCCCCTACTCTGTATTTAGTTGAAGGTAGTAAAATCCTTAACAGAAGATGATCATGGACTTTTCACCAAATTCTAGACAATTCAAAGATAGCGTCGTCCCTTGAATCTTAAGAGATTAGGAGATGCCTCTGTTTTTATTTTGTTCTTCAGGTTCAATTTGTAGGTGAGGTCATATGGTATTTGTCGTTCTCTGACTGGCTTATTTTATGTAATATCATAATCTCCAGATCCATCCATGCTGTCACAAAATAAAAACAGGCATGGATACATGGAACAGACACAGCTGTCCGAGAGGAGGGAGGGGACTGGATGAAAGAAGGCAAAGGGATTAGCCAAAGAATGTACATGCATAACCCATAGACACAGACTACAGAGTTGTGATGGCCAGAGGGAAGAGAAGTGGGGCTAGGTGAAGATGAACAAAGGGGGGGTAGGGAATGGGGACATCTGTCATAGAGTCAACAATAAAAATAGAGAGAGAGTAGGAGATGATGCTTTCCCAGGGAGTACTGTAGTTATAAAATCTTATTCTAAAACTAGTTTTTTATCTTTTTGGAATCATGGACTTCATGTGGGAATTTAGTGAACTCAAGATTTTCCAAAAACTTGATTTCATTGTGTTTAGAGACCTCTGGAGCCTATTTTGGAATTCTGAAATGTGTTATTCAATTATGACTAATACACAAAACTGTTTTAAACAGAAATGAAACCCCCTGTGTTGTCATATTGCATTTTATAATCTTAAGTATGGACCACATAAAACCTGGTATTAACTTCTTGTACATGTTCTCTTACATAGCTAAAAATCAGATTTATGAATTAAATCATGTTACAAACTTGCAAAATTTAATCTAGCAACATTAATGTGACAAAAGTAAATTGAAGTTGTCACTTGCAGTGCAACAATGGTATGGATCATATAGTGGAAGTTTGAGTTCAGAGTATTGTTAATATATCCCAGGTGATATACCGCTTTTCTCTACTTGAACCTACGTCATAACCTTTATTGTTCAAGATGCTGCCATGTAATTTCAAGGTAGATCTACTCCTGCCTCTGTTAGTATCACCCTGCAGCTATTAAAGTTGCCTTGCTGTTGGATACTAACTCAGTCAAAAACACTGAAATAACACTAAAGTACTACTACTAAGGTAGCATTTAGAAGATCCAGATTTGGCCTCTTTCGCTATTATTATTTTTTAATCCTCACCCAGGAATATGTTTGTATTGATTTTAGGGAGAGAGAGATATCGTGTAAGAGAGAACCATCTATGGGTTGCCTCGCTGGGAATCGATCCCGCTGCCTTTTAGCGTACAGGACAATTCTTCACCCAACTGAGCTACCCGGCCATGGTGGCCTTTTTTGTTTTTATTATAGACCAGAGGCCCGGTGCATGACATTTGTGCATCGGGAGGGGGGTCCCTCAGTCTGGCCTGTTCCCTCTCACAATCCAGGACCGCTCAGGAGGATGTCTTCCTGCAGCAGAGGCGAGAGAGGCTCCTGCCACCATCCCTGCACTCACCAGCCTTGAGCCCAGCTTCTGGCTGAGCACCACTCCCCCTGTGGGAGCACACTGACTGCCAGAGGGCAGCTCCTGTGGTCAGTGTGTGTCATAGTGACCAGTCATTCCGTTGTTTGGTCAATTTGCATATTAGGCTTTTATTATACAGAATCTTCATGGAAACGAAGATAAGAAATTTTAAAACAAAACAAACCCATTATAAGAACTTTCAGATTTCTAGAACAGAATTTCTCACATCAACAATATTATTGAAAGTTGTCTAAGCTGTAAATGTAAAATTGAGCTGATTTCGGTTAAATAAATGCAGAATAGCCACATTGAATCTCCATTATCCCAGGTTTTAAAACTATAACAAAAATAAAGGAAACAATTTTTTTATTATGATACTCTTAATGGTTCTTTAACAGTTAAATGTGGAGGAGAAAGATAAGTAAATAAATAATGTTAATCTACACCGAGCTGAAATATTGGAAAAGAAATAGTAGCATCCCTGCCTTATACAGCTTGTAAATCACAGCATGTTTATGAATTCTATGGTGAAGCATGCTCTAAAGCAGTGGACTACTGGTGGTCTGTGAGGTCCGAAAGGTTGGCGACCACTGCTCTCCAGTGAACAATCCTATTACATCCCTGGTCTGTGAGTTCAGATGGCTGCCCCAGGCTTGTCTTCGTGGGCAGTGCAGCTATATTAAGCTCTTGGCCGATATGAACACTGTGCATGGTTTCTTAGTCTGCAGGTAATGAGTGACACAGATTATCTGGAAATGTTTCAGCTAATAGTATAATGTGAAATATAAGGTTTTTTTGGCAGGGGATTGTGGCTTCGCCCTAGAAATACTTTTAAAAAATGGTCTTCTGCTATATGAAGGGTAGCTCGCTGAAACGTTAGCATGAGAAAGTTGCTACAAGATACTATTTATACTAACATCTTAAAGAAGTTGTTCAGGCTTTGCTAACTGGATTATGGAGATCTAAAAGTAGGAATTAAATTTTTAATATTACTGCGGGGTGATTTTAAGCATAATTTTAGCTGGGTGAATGTGAGTTTAATGAACTAAGATATGCTCCGAAGGCTACTCCCAAGCCTGGGATTAGAGAGTCATCAATGCAATAGACTTTGTCATGAACTGATAGTGATAGTCTTTATGAAGAGAAACCACTTTACTGAATGTATGACGTAATCCGCTTTCTGGTACCTTATCATAATTATGGAAACAAATGTGTTTCTTATCACCACCTAGGTAAACTCTTCCACATAGACTTTGGCTATATCTTGGGTCGGGATCCGAAGCCTCTCCCTCCTCCAATGAAGCTGAATAAAGAGATGGTGGAAGGCATGGGGGGCACGCAGAGTGAGCAGTACCAGGAGTTCCGGAAGCAGTGCTACACGGCTTTCCTCCACCTGCGAAGGTAAGCGGGTGTGCTCAGCGGAGAGAATTTTGCTAAACTCATTTCATAGACCAAGAAAAATAGAGCTGTTCAAACATCTACTTTAGAAAGTTCCCTTCCCCATTTCCACTTACCTGCCTCTTTTTCTTCCTTCGCCTTCTCTGGTAAGGCCGCTAGTCTTACTCGGCTGTGGAAACTAATTTCATCAGGATATACAGGGATAACTATTGCCATTTTTGCTCCTCGCATCTTTGGCACAGCTGACCATGTCTCTGTTTCTAAAAACCTTTCTTATACTTGGTGTAGCCCTCTCTCCTGTTTGCTTTGTTCCTACTGGTCACTTCTTCTTTGCTGGTTCCTGTCCTCTTCTGTCTACCTCTGCACAATGAATGTCTACAGTTTTCATTAGCAGCCTATGGGTTCTAAACTTTTTTCCCTTAACTCTCTCCGTAAGCAGTTAATCCAGCCTTGCAACTTTAAACAGGATCCAAATGCTGATGACACCAAACTAATCCCATCAGCCCTGATAGCTCCTCTGAGATACACCCAACTGCCTATCATTGCTGTGAACTTAGTAGGCATCTCAGGCTCAGTATGTTTAAAATGGAATTCCTGATTTCCTGCCCTAAATCCTGTTCTTCATTATTATTTTGATGGGTAACCACACCTTCCCATTTCTTAGGCTAAATCCGTCGTGAGATTCAGCCCCTGTTCTCTCTCCCCACCTCCACCTGTGTGTCACCCACTCCATCCCCGGAATATAGCTCGATCACTTCCATATTGTTTCTCTTCCCCTGGAGTCTGAAAATGCCCCTGCCTCCATTGTTTGTTTGTTCGTTTTGTTTTTTATTAAATTATTATCTGTGTACATATCTTACCATTGCCCCCCCCCACCTCCATTGTTATTCCCCACAAGGTGGCCACTGTGAGCTTTCAGAAATGCAGATCTCAGTGTGCTGTTCCACTCTTCAAACTCACTGACTTCTCAGAACATTTAGAATAAAATCATACTTCCTTAAAGTGACTTCCCACCTTGTCCATTTCCTATTTTACTTTATTTTTTAAATCTTGTATCAGTCACCCTGGTAGGACATTATTTTCTTAAACAGTTTATTGTATGAGCTCTCAACCTCCTCCAAATGTGAGCTTCGTGAATGTAGGAGCCTTGATCAGTTCACCACTATGTCCTTCATGTCTAGAGCAGTGCAGAGAGTGAGTGCTTGGTAAATATTTGTTGGTTGAATGAATAAAACTATTTGAGTAGAAGGGAAATGACATCGTGATATGCTTTTTATCAGTTCCCACAAGGAAACCAGTAACTTCAAGCTAAGTTAAAACTGTTTTGATATCATCATACTTTTTCCACAGAGAATCAGTGAGTAAGGGCCTAATTTTATGAGAGGATTATATCAAGGTAGAAATTTTCATTATAGTCCCTCTTGGCTTTCATGAGTAATATAAAATATTCATATTAGGTAATTTGAGGTTTATGTGTATAGTCATTTTTGTCTTTAGTTCATTATCATTGCAGTTCCAGTAGTAAATGGTTTTTATGTCACAGGTTGAGCTTTTTCACACTATGGATAGGCAGGTGGCTGAAATGAGGATTCTCTACCTCCTGCTTCCTGGCCTCCATGCCCTAGAGAGGACAGTGCAGGGAACGTATGTTGGCCCTTCTCCTGAGACCAGCTAAACACCTGTATCACCTGCATCCAAAGCTGTCTTACTCACACCCACCTCCAAAGTCCAATCCGAACCTCCTTTCATCACTAGCTTGCTGAGGGGCCTCTGAGAGCATGGCTGTTCCAGGAGGGGGTTTGGGGCAGGGGGTGGATTGTGCCTCTGTGCACTCATTTGCCCCATTCCCTCGGCTCCACCTCTGGATGAGCCTGTAGAACAGTAGCACTCCTTCTCTTTGTTTGGAGTAAGGTGCAAGTTTGACGTTTGGTGAGGATAAACCTATAGTTCCTGTCAGGTTCAGCATAATCCAAAGATGATGATATTTTAATATCTTGTCCATTTTTAATACTATAGGGTACTAGCTGTTTTCTCCTTCATTTTGCATTGCTTCTATCACCCCAGTCACTGGTTTCTAAGGTGGTGATTCGTGTCTCTCGAGGGTATCCCGAATGGTTAGTGGGATCGCAGTGTTTCCCTTTCATGCATTTACCCCTGGCACTGCGGTGGTCTTAGCATGGCAGGTCCTTGTCATCATTGAGCAAAGGCAGGTCTTTATTGCTTAGCCAAATGCTAATTAGGAATAAAATGGCTTCTCTTATACCCCATTAAAAAGAATGTACTCCCTAAAAACTGAAGAAAAAAAAAGTCATTATCAGATGATTACTCCAAAAGTTTGTCCCAAAGTGTAGGGCCTGGAAATGGCATTATATCAAGACCCCGGAGTAAGGTATTTTTTCGAGGCTTGCTTTCCATTGAGACAGCTCGTGAATAGCCTCACATTTCGTTTTCCTTCGGGGCAGTAGTGATTGTTATAGAGATCCAGGTACCACTGTTTCTAGGAGTGTTTTTTATATGAGCAGAACTGCTAAATTCTAACGAATTGCTATTTTTTCCCAATCACCTTTAGGTATTCTAATCTAATTTTGAACTTATTTTCCTTGATGGTGGATGCAAACATTCCAGATATTGCTCTTGAACCAGACAAAACTGTGAAAAAGGTAATTTCTATACATCCTCACACATCGCAGTCTTCTTTTCATATATGAAAGATTTAACAACCCATCTCCCCTTGTTTTCTCGGCCCCTACATTCTTAAGTAATAAATTTTAAGACAGAGACCTTATGGATAATTTTCTGCGTATTCCATAATACAGCAGCCTCTCAGCTCTGCCCCCTTCCAGTTCATACCCACAGTCACAAGAATAGGTCACTGTATTTGGAGAGAAAGCTTTCTACTGCAGCCCTTACTCTCTGTCCTAAATAGTTTCGCTCTTCTTTAATATCGTAATAGGATACCTGGTTCCTGGGACTCCCAGGCTAAGCATGCTAGGCTCAGAAGCAAAATATTCCAATAGCATTTTGGAGAAATCAACCATTGTTTGTCCTTCCCACTCATATCCATCGTCACAGGGGTTTCTACTGTATTAGGAGAGCAGAGTCCTTCTTTTTCTCTCAGCCTGCAAAGAGAACACAGGAAAGCCATCATGTAGATGCACAGTTATTCCAAGCTCTTACTATGAGTTTCAGCAAGAGATAAAAGGAAGGATAATAGATTTGAAGATTTTTATTCTAATCAATATCTGACTCTTTATTCATGAAGAAGGAGGGGTGTGTATGTAAAGTACTTTATTTACCCAAAAATAACACAAGATGATCTTAAATATCACTATGATTATCAGTATTCAGCTTCAAAGAAAGATAGTATAGCTTTTTTAACTTGAATTATAAACTTTCTAAAGGGAACTAGCAGTGTCAGTGATGGAATTTCTCTGGTGGTGGAAAATAGTAATTGGCACCAAGAGCTCTGAGTTCTGACATAACTGGTCCTTTCTTCCTCTCTTTCTAAAAACCAATCAATCAATAAAAAGATCTTTTTAAAGAGCATATAGCAAAAACAGTAAACTTCCACACTCAAATGAACAGTTTTCAGAATTCCTTATAAGTCACAAATTATTTCTTTGGCGTAGAAATAGCATTGTATTGTCTATATCGTTTAAGTATCTTTGAAATACGCCTGGTTCTCTTTGTTCAGAACACTAACAGACTGTGCCTTGCAGGTGCAGGATAAATTCCGCCTGGACCTGTCGGACGAGGAGGCGGTGCATTACATGCAGAGTCTGATTGACGAGAGTGTCCACGCCCTGTTTGCTGCGGTGGTGGAGCAGATCCACAAGTTTGCCCAGGTCCGTGCCCCGAGGAAAGCGTGCTTCTCCCACTTCTCCGCCTGCTGCCCCGAGTCCTCATGGAGCCACACTCCTCATGCCAGCTCCTGTCTCTTCTGGGATGTTTTGGGGGATCAAGCCTTTTTGGATATCTCACCGACAATCTGATGTGAACATGTTTCATGTACAGTTAACTCTCAAGCATCCCACTTAGATTTTCTTTCATTCTGTAGTGGAATGTCAACATGGTGTCTTTGTCCCCTGTGGTCAGTGATGATTATAAGCCCTCTTGCAAATGATTTTGGGTTTAGTGGAGGCCATGGCAGCTGAGACTTAACACTTGTTAAGTTTTGGTGAACGGTGAAGTCTTAGGGAAGGATTTCGAGGCTGAGAAAAGCAATGCATACCACACATTGAAAAGGTGTATCCGAAGACTTGTTGTTAGCAACATCTTTCATACAAATGTCTGATGAGGGGAGACCTCTCCGTACTAGCTGATGCTGATAAGCCTCAGATTTAAAACCCGTTTTAATTATGGATTTCATAATGATGATTAAGAATATGGTTAGCAAACAGAAAAAGTAGGCCTCTTTCCTCTCCACCCTCACATGCCTCTCTTTGTGAACGCCTTCCTGACTTCTAATTTTCCAAGCTCAAAGCCTGTCTGCTTGGACTTCCCCCTCACCCAATATCCACTGGGTCATCAAAGCTTATTTGGGTCTTTAATCATTTCTTTAATTTTCCTTTTCTATAATTTCGGAGTTGAAGGGAAAGAGAGAGAGAGAAGCATCAATGATGAGAGAGAATCATTTATTGGCTGCCTCCTGCACAACCCCTTTTTCCCCATGGAGGATTGAGCCCACATGTGCCCTGACCAAGAACAGAACCATGACCTCCTGGTTCATAGGTCGGCCCCCAACCACTGAACCATGCTACAGAAGACTGTTTTTTTTTTTAAAGGACTAGAATAAGCTAAGGGTATTTTTTATTTATTTTTTTCGTAAAAAGAACGCGTTTATCTTGTTCTAAGCATCTTATAAATCTATAACTATTGTTTCTCTTTCTGTGTGAACATTCAAGTTAATTATTTTCCTTTGTTTCTTTGTGTTGTTAATTTTTATAGTACTGGAGAAAATGAAACTGGGTTTGGTCCCCCAAGAAGCAACCTGTGTATAATGAAGACTTCGAAGTAACAAGCAAGCAAGAATGTTTAATCTTCCAGATGCTGTATATCCTAAATGTTACATGGTGTCTGAATCCCTTGGATGGCAGTGCTTAAATATGTTCTTGAAGGTTTTTGTTTTAAAATATTGTATATATTTATTTTAAATGTACACATTTTAATAACCTAGGACATAAGAGGCTAATTCTAGGCTCATGTACATATATATAAGAGTTTGGGCTGAAACCGGTTTGGCTCAGTGGATAGAGCGTTGGCGTGCGGACTGAAGGGTCCCAGGTTCGATTCCGGTCAAGGGCATGTACCTTGGTTGCGGGCACATCCCCAGTAGGGGGTGTGCAAGAAGCAGCTGATGGATGATTCTCTCTCATCGATGTTTCTAACTCTCTATCCCTCTCTCTCCCTCTCTGTAAAAATAAATCAATAAAATATATATTTAAAAAAAAAAAAAAGTTTGGGAGAATTTTATGCTCTGTAACTAGAGGCCCGGTGCACACATTCATGCACTGGGCAGGGGGGGGAGGGTCTCTCAGCCCAGCCTGTGCCTTTTCACAGTCTGGGACCCCTTACTCCTTACTGCCTGCCTGCAGCAGAGGCAGGAGATGCTGCCTGTCACCACCGCTGTGCTCACCAGCCATGAGCCAGCTGAGCGGCACTCGCCCTGTGGGAGTGCACTGACCACCAAGGGGCAGCTCCTGTGTTGAGCATCTGCCTCCTGGTGGTCAGTGTGCGTCATAGCGAGTGGTCGTTCCACCCTTCTTTTGATTTGCATATTAGTCTTTTATTGTATAGAATAGTAAAACACTATAATCTTTGAGTTTGAAATGTCCTTTTTTTTCCGTCATCACATCAGGAGAGCAGTTATATGAATTTGGATTGTCTGAGTTTAGAAGTTTTTTTGTTTTGTTTTGTCTATCCCTTCTTCACTTCTGCCCACAGTATTTGTTTTTGCCTAATTCACGATATTTAAAGATTTACATGTTATGGTTCATTCTTTTACAGTTCATTTTAAATAAGACATTCATTTCCCCTTATAAATATTGGTTTTGGGTTGTTATTTTTTAAACTATAGTTCCCAGTTCTCCTAGGTCAGTGGTCAGCAAACTCTTTAATCGGCAGAGCCAAATATCAACAGTATAACAATTGAAATTTCTTTTGAGAGCCAAATTTTTTAAAGTTAAACTTCTTCTAATGCCACTTCTTCAAAATAGACTCCCCCAGGCTGTAATATTTGGAAGAGCCACACTCAAGGGGCCAAGAGCCACATGTGGCTCTCAAGCCGCAGTTTGCCGACCATGGTCCTAGGTTGTAAATACTTTAGGATATGAAAATGTACCCAAAAGGTAACCTGAAGCAGCCTTTGGTATGGAGCCCAAGATATCTTTACATATACATTTAAGCATAAACTATCTTTCTGAAGTAAATCTTGTTTGATTCAGCTTAGTTTTTAGATGACTTTTGAAATAGCTTCCCTAGCCAAAACCGGTGTGGCTCAGTGAATAGAGCATCGGCCTGCGGACTGAAGGGTCCCGGGTTCGATTCCAGTCAAGGGCATGTACCTTGGTTGTGGGCACATCCCCAGTAGAGGGTGTGCAGGAGGCAGCTGATTCTCTCTCATTAGTGTTTCTAGCTCTCTATCCCTCTCTCGTCCTCTCTATAAAAAATCAATAAAATATATATTTTTTTAAAAATGAAATAGCTCCCCTAGAACTGTTAATATATCTTTTCTGATTTTAACCAAGTGATTTTTTGTCTTTTAAGACTAGAAATCCACTAATCTGTCTAGCTTTTTTGCCTCATGCAACTTTGAGAAAAAGGAATAAACAAAAAATGAGAAGAACAATACAGTAATAATCCTTGCAAATTAACATGTGCATAGTATGTGACTTTGTTTTGGAAGGAAAAGAATAGTTCATTCTCTTGGTGCTAAATAAATATTAAATATCAAATGACAGAGGGGATTAAGACGGTTTACTTAAGACACCATTTCAGAGAATTCCATTAATTATAATGTTTATTCACCCCTAAATTCTCATCTGTGAATTTGTCTCTAGAGTGAGGTTACCAGCTAGAAAGGAAGCATGTAATTAGGAGACATTCTAGAGGCACATGGTCTGTGCTTTTTATAAAGTACACATGCAGGTTAGAGACATGGTAAAGATGAGAAGTCCTTGGCATAGCTTCATATGAAAGTTTATGCCCAAACTAATAGGCAAGCTCCATTTTCTCTCTCACTTTTTTATTGCTTTACATATCTAAATCATTTTTGTTGCCTACAAGCTTTTAACTTAATTCTATTTTGTTTTAGTCCTATTTCTATTGGCATCTTCTCCAGAATTTTCTCAAAACAACCCTGTTAAAAGTGACCTCTCCAACCTTCTGAATTCTTATAATTCTTTACTTACAGCTTTTTAATTGGCACTTAGTAAAGTGGGGTATATTTATTAAATATGCATCTCCTTTAGAGGAGATAAGTGAGGGGACAGAGGAAAGAGGATGTTGGTTAAAGGGATGACTTTTTTTTTTTTTTAAACACAATAAAAGAGCTATAAGATGATGGTGATGAGTCAAAAGAAGGAAGAATAGCACTGCAAAGAGGTCTGTAACTGACGGAGTGAAACCTCCCTGGTGAGAAGGCATGCCATCTCTGAGACAGACTTTTGTTGTAGATAGGAAGATGAGTTCTGGATCACCATCCATCCACCTTCTCTTCTGTAGACCTCTCCCTTACTGCCTGGGATATCGTTTCTGACCCTTCAAACCTTGGGAGACTAGGAGGGAGGAGAATACCCGGACCTAGCTGTAATGTTCTGGCCACTAAGTTTGAGGCTCTTTCTGGAGCGTGCATGCTTGGGTGGGCTTTTAGAGGCCCCGAAGGGACTACCAGTGACCAGTGACTTTCTCTGCTCAGCTGTCGTGCCCTCAGTCCTTCTCTTTGGCAGTTTATTTCAAGAACACTCCATCCTCCCTGGCAATTTTTTTTGTGTGGGATTTTACTTAGTTCTAGTCCAGCTCTCTCTCCTGTATTGGCCACCTCTAGTCCATGAAAAATGCTTAAGCATTTTTTGCCCCGCCAAAGCAGTGACTCTGTCTTACTCTTCCTCCAAAGTCATACACTGACTACCTCTTGTCCTCCAAGTTTCCTAGACTGGAGCGAGACACCAGTCCCCTGAGCACTCTCCTTACACATAGGACCCAGAGAGACTTTACCTGTCATTTCAGCTCCTTAAAACTTAGTTCTAGGCCTGGGTTAGGAGAAGCCAGACCACAGGAGAAGCTGACTGAGAAACACAGCTGGGCTCAGAATCTCTTCAAACCTCCAATCCTGAGTAAATGTTCTTGAACTAAGGACATTTCTTCTCTCCCCTTTTTCCTGTGTAGTTCCCCTGAGCAAGCCACTCCAGAGACCCACTAGATACGTAAAATGAGGATAATAATAGTCCCTACCTCATAGTGTCGTGTGAAGGTTAAATGAGTTAATGCACGTAAAGCACTTACAACAGATCCTGGCACGTCGTAATTGCCATGTAAGTATCAGCTATTATCGTAATTACAGTGCCACTCAGATGAACCCTCTGCTTCATCCCTCTGGTTCTGTGGGCTTGAGGCAGAGGGGTAGAGGTGGAGGTGGGAGGAACAAAGAACATCAGTCTTGAACAGGTGACTCGGGACTGTAGTGGGCGACTTCAGTACTTCAGCTTTATTAACTGGACAGGAAGTAGCTAATTAAAAACAGCATTATTGAAATTTCGTTGAGTGAGGTTTCATGAAGATGAAAGGCTGAATTGTCAGAGTAAAATATTCAAATTATGCATTCTCTGAATTTAAAGAAGCATTGAAGCCTTGTTCAATATATACAGTAATCTTCTATCAGTGAACTAGGAAAAAAATTTAAAATCCTGGTTTATGCCTTAAACAGTGTCTAAATGACTTGACTGAAGCCCAGTAGGAATGAGCATGCCAACCCATTAGCCAGGGCAGTCATGTCTGCTTGTCGGCAGTTGAGTTTGCCCAGGTGAGGCACTGAGTTGCTATTGTGTGGTGTCTTAGGCTACCGAAAGGTAGAGTGTGCATACACAGCCCAGGTAAAGCCTGGCAGTGAGGCCTCATCCCATGTCACTAAACGTGGGACTCCCCTACATGTGTTCACCCATTCAGCAAAAGTCCCACCATGTTTTAGGGTTCCTGTGTTTTCTAACTTTATAAAATGAACACACTCTTGATAATCACATAAAAGACTCCTCCAACCTAAACAAAGAAGCCCTGTGCTCAGTGTTTACCTGGTTTGAGTGTTCCTTCTACTCATTTCATGCCTGGGTTTCCCTCGGCTCCTGCTGGCTTCCTGTCCCAGAGCCTTGCAGGCCAGTTCCTCCTTTACATGCTCCTGCAGACCTTGCTGGCTGGGCCTCCTCTCTCCCAATGGCTGCATGTAAAACATGGATGTTCTGCACGTTTTCATTTAGCCTCATCGATCCCATCGATGTCTTGTCAGATATGCTGGGGCCTAAGGCCTCATCAGCCACACAAGACAGATCAGAGATGGGCCCTCAGGTCTTTTGACCCTAATTATTCTTTATTTTTATTCTGATTCTCTCTAGGCATTATAGAATTATGTGGGGGAGGAGAGAAAGAAGGAGACAAGTGGGAGCTAGAGGTCAATGCTCACAGAATCAAAAGCACAAAAGAACTGCAAATTGGGACCTCTCTCCACAGGCACCTTCCTTTCAGAAAGTCAGTGCAAAACCATCCATCATCTCCCAGGGACTTCTAGCTCAGGGCTGGCCCGTCCACGGGAGGCCTGCCCAGGCAGTCACGTGTCAGATCAATCCTAGGGCCACCTTTGTGTAGACATCCTGCCTTCCCTGCCTGGGCCCCCCCACTGCTTTCAGGGATTCTACATCTCATTTATGAAGAAGACAAAAATGAATGGTGGATGGAGCACTTGGAGGAAAGCAGGAGGTCTCCCTGGGCTGCTGCTACAGGGATGGACTCTTGCTTGGCAATGTTTAACCAGGTTTTTGTTGTTTTAAACTAGAGGCCCAGTGCATGAAGTGAGTGCACAGGTGCAGTCTCTAGGCCTGCCCTGTGATCACAGCATGAGTGTCTGGTGTGGAAGGGCAGGTACCAGCTGACCTCTGGCCCTGGGCAGCACCTGGACCCCCAAGCTCCCCTCACCTGAGTCATGGCGTCCTAACCCCCCTCACAGAGATGTGGTGAGCGCACACCAGGCCAGCAGCGCACTCTCTCCCGGCCAGCCTCACAGACATGCTCCTGTGCAAACCCACGGGGTGCCCCACCAGCCCCTGTGGTCCTGGTGGCTGTAGCCTGACTCACCCTGAAGAGGATGCATGGGCACCGGGTGGGCTCCTTGCGGGCACCTAGCACCTGAGTGTGGGGACTACCCCAGGCCTGAGCCCTGGTGTTCCGGGGGAAGGTAACAGGGGCAGTGAGAGCCAGCTTGGTGGACACACTGCATTCTCACCACACCTCCACCCCTGTCACTTCTGCCCCTGGGTAACCAGTGAGAGGTCACAGCCCCCTGCTGGGCGCCGTGGGATCTTGGTCCCTGCCACCCACCCCCAGTTCCCCGCCCTGACTTCCCTGTCCCACCTCAGGGCCTGGTTGCTGTCTGCAGGGTGATAGATCTGGACCAGGCCTCCACCTGGCTCTTTCAACCCCTGGGAGCCGGGCAGTAGCCTTGCCCCCCACCACCATTGCTGGTCACCATCTGTGGAGTGATTGGCAGGCTGATAAGGCCTCCACTCCCACCCACCTTGGCCTGGCACTACCCACTTACCTGCTCTACCATCCCACCACAGTCCCACGCTCGTCGGGGCCCATTGGAGCTGGCAGTGCCTCCACTGCTGCCCACTGCCAGCACCGTGTCGCTGACACCCAACATGTCCTGCGCCACCTCCTGGTGGTCAGCGCACTTCATAGCAAAGGGTCAAACTCTCGGTTTAAGGGACAATTTGCATATTAGGCTTTTATTATGTAGGATTTTGTTTGCGGGGTTTTTTTGCCATTGTTAATGAACACATCCAGGATATTCTTTGATAATTCTGATAATCTGTTGGTTTTAAAATTTTAAATATTGGAGGTTCCTTCAATATTGGAGCATGGTTTGTACCTGAAGGTGGATGGGCGTTGGGGAGTCTGAATAATAGATGCAATTTGTAACCATCCGTGGAATTGAAAATAAAATAGATTGAGTGCGTGTGTGTAAAAACTCTATCTTCATCCTGTATTTAGAAGTTAGTTTTAGCTGAAGGTTGGTGCCTTTATCTGACCTGTCAACATTATAGATGTTACTGTAATATTTATAAACATATTTGCATATCTTTTATCAGTTGGGTGCTCTTAGTTGATTTGGTATTCCAGCTTCTGTTTGGAAAATAAATCAGTATTTGAAATGAAGATGAAAAGCTCAGGGGATATTTTTCATGCAAGGCCTAGGTATCTCTTGCACTTGAGATGTGTGACCTTTTGGGGTCAATGCTGGGTATAGGTAGTTAGTGAAATAGGAGCCATCCCTTCTCTCTCTTTTGTTACTTCCAGGTTATACGACTACACTGTATCCTAATCCTCTGTGCTCTGCTGTCACCTGGTTATCATATAAAATGCACCTTCCCCTATTGAGTTCTAAATGGACATTTGTTAAGACTTAAGAATCTAAGATTTAAAGAAACGGAGTTCTTAAGAATTTCTACAATAAAAGCAAACCTGGCTGAAAAAGTGGTTTTGCATATATAACCTCATTTTGATTTTTCATTATAAACTACAAAAGTTCTATTTGATCAGAAGGACCAGTTTTATTATGTATATTTCACAGGTGATAAAAGTGATATTCAGTGAGGTATGTATGGGATTTAAAGCCACGGGAAGCCTTAGTTGATTTATCTCACCTGAATTTCTTGCCCCCCTGATACAGCACTATCTTCTCCAATGATGGAGTTTTGGGCAGAGGATAGAAGAAGAGGGAGAGAGGATTTTGGTGGAGAATCACTCAGACCCTGTGGGTGACCTCTGCTATACCTCTCCTTGAGGAAGAATGTAGAGCAGAACCCACTCATAGTCAGGAAAATCCAGTTTTAACCCAGCTCTGCAGCACGCTGGCTGTGTGATCTCTGCAAAGTATTCAGCCCCGTTTCACAGTCTGTAAAATGGAAAAGCACTGAAGAACTGTGAGACTTTGAGATGTGCACACAATGTCCCTGGCTTATAGCGAATAACCAACATTTGATATTGCTGATTATCAACACCTCACACTTGCTTTCTCCTTCCTGGGCACAAGAAAGGCTCAAATAAGAGGACAGTTCAGGCTATCCATACATATATACATACATACATACATACATACAAGTGTTTACACACAAGTTGGTTTGGGGTTAAAAAAAAAACTGGTCTAATTTAGATAAGCAACGATTTTTCTATTATGAAATAGCTAATTGAATCCTCCCAGTTCTAAGTGGAGATAGAGTCACATTGAGTTCTCGCCTTGGCTGCCTAATAATGTCCATCCAGAGGACTCATTTGGGGGATTAGGAAACAAAATTATGCTGGAGGAATTAATAGGCCACGCTTCCCAGACACAAGTGGGCTTCAGGGTCTCGCATTATCTTCAGAAAATGAATTTTTTATGACTTGCAAGGGAGGATGGGATGTGGAAGGAAGCTTTGTGTGCTGAAGTTACACTTCTTGGGCTCCAAAGTCTCCCGCCCCGTAAGCCAGTCCTGGAAAAGGGGCAGCTGGGACTTCAGCAATGTCAGAAATAAGACCAGTGTCCAGCGTTTCCCTTGCATGTTGTAGGTGGGTGTGGTTCAGCGTTCAGGTCAGATTACAGCCTGGCCATGGGCACAGGAGAGCACAGCACCCTGCAGCAGGAGCCACAAGAGCCAGGTGCCCTGGAGCCAGAACAGAGAGGGAAGAACTTGCAGTTTTGGAATCTTTTTGGCAAAGCTTTGTAAATGGCCTGCCTATATTATTTGGTCTTTCACTCCTTTCCTGTTAAATAACCAGCTTATTATAATGGGGTCTGAAGCATTGATGTCTGAGAATTTTTCCTTGCAAGCTAACAAGTTGGTCAGCCAGCTTGTCATTGTTCAAGTATTTGTTATTGAGGACTGACTATGTACCAGGCTCTGCTGATGCTTTTCATGAGTTGGCTAATTAATTCCGTGCTACAGTGAAGTATGAAGGCCACTGAGCCAGGCTCACATGGGCCATTAGTGGAATGGGTTGTACAGAAAGGTCTTCAGGTTCCTTATAACCTCACTAAAATAAGAAAAGTGTATCTTGGATGTGGTTCTTCCTCATATACTCAGAGAGGGGAGGATTGGCTCTCCATGGGATGTGCAACTGAGAAGCAGGGGCAGAAAAGGTGGGGGGAAAATTCTCTCACATTTTATAGTCACCATTTAAGTCACTATTTATACAAAGGGTGCTTGGGGAAAGCTATAAAATAATTAATAGCACAAGGGAGGAACATTTCTACTTCAATTGTCTGCATTTAAGAAACATTTTGCATATCTATTCAAGGTTTCAGATGTGGTCTTGAATATGAATGAGAGTGAGAAACAGAAGACCCAGAGGCTAGGAAAGGCAATTAGTGGGCCTCAGACAGGGCACCACACCACAATCCCTGTGGGGTCCTGGGCGGGACCTTGTTGCCAAGCCTGGGAGAGGCCCAAGTCTGCTTTTATCTCTTTTTACTGAGGATGGCGTCCCCTCCATGGACTCCTCTGAGTTTTACCAGTGATGGCATCTGAGCTGGACCCATAATTTTCCTTTGTAATTGGCTCGTGTGGGCCACAGACCATAGAAAGGTCCTAGGCAGTCACATCATACATTTTCAGAAGCACTACATAGGTTAACATATGCCAAACGTATCTAAATTCACAGGACCTTGAGGGTTCTGCTTTCTGTTAGCATCAAAGCAATAATTAATAATAAAGACCCTGAGACTCTGCCTTACTTCATATATATAGACCTTTTTTTTTTTTTTTTTACTCAAGAGCTGAGAATGTACCAGCACTATAATGCCCAGTTTTATGCGGGAGACTGCTGGTGCTGAGTTAAGTGACTTTTCTGAAACCATCCAGTAATGCCAGTAAAAACTGAAACTTAGAAACAAAAACAAAGTGCTGCCACTAGATGGCGCTGCCCACTAAGCTAGAGCTTTGGGGCCTTGCCCACTGTCCACAAAGCTGGTTTTCTAGTTTAGAAGCCTGGAAGATTTTCCCTCTAAATAACTAAAAGAAGAAAGCCTTATCTTATGGCCTAGAATCTTTTTAACTTCTCTCTGCTCACCCATATTTTAGAGTCATTAGTATCATTGTGCAAATCTTTCTTTTCTTTTTTTTTTCTTTTTAATACATTTTATTGATTTTCCACAGAGAGGAAGGAAGAGAGATAGAGCTAGAAATGTTGATGAGAGAGAAACATCAACCAGCTGCCTCCTGCACACCCCCTACTGGGGATGTGCCCGCAACCAATGTAAATGCCCCTGACTAGAATCGAACCTGGGACCCCTCAGTCCACACGTTAGAGGCAACATTTTATAAAGTAACTTTCTGAAGATTGGACCTTTTGTAAGACTTTAATTTATATGATTCAAAATAGAGATAGGTATTAAGAAAGAACTTTAACATCCTAGACAAAATACGGGCTTACAAAAACAAGGAGATTTCCTAATTTTCAGTTGTTTCAAGAGTGTTCATAATTGCTAAATGAAGACATTTTATGATGCCTGCTTTAAAATCCCTGTCAGATAATTCCAAAATGTGAGGCACCTCACTGTTGGTACCTGTTGGTTGTCTTTTATCATTCAGTAGTTGTCCTAGTTCTTGATGTGAAGGCTGGTTTGCACTTGTATCCTTGACATGTTTGATATTATGTTGTAAGACTTGGTTAAATTAATAATTATATTTACACTAGAGACCCGGTGCATGAAAATTCATGCACTGGAGGGGGGAGTCCCTCAGCCCAGCCTGCCCATTCTCACTGTCCAGGAGCCCTCAGGGGTGGGAGGTGATCAGCGATCAAGGGGAGGCGACTCCCCCAACACATCTGCTGCCAGCAGCACAAGCCTTAGCTGGCCCTGGTTACCTGAGCCTCAGGTGGCCCTGGGTGGCTGCATAGCTGCCATCCAAGGCTTGCCTGTGCCTTGGGCCGACCCTGGATGGCTGGGGGGCTGAGGGGACTGGGGGACTTTACAGGCAGGCCACAGAGCAGCCGGATCTGCCTGGTGGTGGGCCCAGTTGTGCCATGCACCTGCTGTCCCAGTGGGGCTGAGGAGACTGGGCATTGCCATCTTGTGGCTGTGGGCACTGCCATCTTTGAGGGCATCACAGTCAATTAGCATATTCCCTCCTTATTGACTGTTGGTGCTGCCATCTTTGTGAGGGTGTGACAGTCAATAAGCATATTCCCTCTTTAATAGATATGATATGGAATTGGTAAATCCATAAATTCAGCAGATCACTGGATGCCAGCAGCTGGGGAGAAGGGCAATGAGGAGGAGCAAGGGTATGGGGTTTCATTTTGATCTTGATGAAAATGTTTTGAAACTAAATAGAGGTGGTGGTCGCATAGCACTGTGAATGTGCCAAATGCCATGGAAATGTTATGTTATGTGAATTTCACAAACTTAATTTGCACAAGAGAAATAGGGAGGGGACTGAGTGGTCCCTAAAAATGAGCCTGTTGGAAGGATTATTACTTTCTAGAATGAGGACTGGGTAAGTACATACATTTGTGAGGATTGTGTGTAAAGTGAAATATATACAGTATACTGTATATATGTATGACATCAATTTCCACTTTCCAGAAAACTTCTGTGCTTTATGTAATGCTTTTATGTAATGTTTTGGATGTAAGAATGCTCTAGAGAGATGAGCTCTGGCTAGCTAAACTGTTATTTAGCCATGCATGTATATTTTGTGATACTCATTTAAAATTTGTGATCAAATGAGATAGAATATCTGAGTCAAGCATTGACATTTAAGGATATTAAACACAAGCTACTATTCAGGGATTTCTATGCCTAAAATAATATTTGCCAAATGATTTTTAAAAATGAAAAAAAACTCTATTGAAAGCTGAATGCAGGGGCTGGGACAAGGTGAATAAGAACCTGACCTTCCAGGGCCTCCCTTTGGCCCGAGAGGTGGCTCTCCACCTCGCGGAGCATCTTGGAGCATCTTCGGGTGCGGAGTGAGGGGGGCGCCCAGCCCCAGGCAGCAGAGCCCTGATTGAGCTGTAACCCCTGAGCCTCCCAGGTTTATTGTGTTGTTTCTGGGAGGAGAGTGCTATGCGGTCTGTAGGCAACTTTCTTTCCAAGCAATTAAGTCCCCCATCTTCCCTTCGCCAGAGCAACAGAAAGGAAGTAAATAAGAAGGGGGACTGGGTGGGGGCACCGGGTTATTTATGACTTTAATAATCCGGCCTCCTGCAAGCCCGCCTCCGACTCCTGTTCCTGCCAGGCTCGCGAGGACAAACGACCACTTAATTGTGGGGTTTGTGGGCCGAGGTGGGCGCCAAGCACAGTTTATCGTCCAGGAAAGGCTGTTAAGGCGATGTGATAGCTCCCTGGCTAATACATCATTAAACAGAAATTAAAAGCAGAAAATGGCCCAGTAGCTGCTCTCTAACTTGTGTTAACCTCTCCATGGCGGAGTCTGTTGTGTTGGGCGCTGAGGGTGAAGTGGGAGAAATAGGAGAGCAAAGAGGGGTTTAGCATCATGGTGTGTGTGTATTGGGGGGAGGGGGTGTGCTGGAGGGTGTGGCCCCTCACCTTCTCCATCCAGACAGCAGGTGCCACCCCTGGGCTGGGAAGGTTGCCGAACCCCTGGCAGTGTGCTCTCATCTGTCATTTCATTCAACTCCGTTAGCTCCTGGAAGTCCATTGGACACCTTACTATTGCCACAGCACACCAGGCGGGGTCCAGGGCTTGGGGCTTGCTTAGGTCACACCATCGGGTGGAAGTCTGGGTGGGCCTTGTACATGGGTCACCTCTTTTTAGCTGCTAAGCTTCATGGGAAACAAAAGCCTCTCACCTCAGGGAATCTGGGTCCAGCTTGCATTCATTCAGACCACGTGGATTGGAGAGCTATTTCTCCCCTCTGGGTTTGGCTGACGAATGTTGGATAAAGTTCTAGAGCTGATCACTGCTTCCTACTAACAGCATCACAGAGAAATCCACAGAGCAAGTGAATCATAAGGGAATGGAAATCTCCACATGCCTTCATTTCCACTTTCACTGAACCGCTCTGGTTTTGCCTATACTTTCTCACTTTGCTCTTTTAACTCATCTCTGATGTCTCTTGCACCTTCCTGGTTGTGACTTGATCTGATTCCATCTCAGTTGTCCCCTCCCAGTTCCTCCTAGCCTTCATTTTCTTTCTTTCTTTCTTTCTTCTTTTTTTTTTTTTTTTTTTTTTTTTTTTTTTTTTTTTTTTTTTTTTTTTTTTTGCTTTTTGATTCCTAGTCTGGTCTTTTTCTCGTTTTTTTCTTTACATTCTCTCTTTCATTTCTCTGCCTTTCCCCACCTTCTCCCTACTTTCTTCCATTTCAACTTCCATAAACATGAAATTGAAGGTTAATACGTATTTTCAGTACACATTGGTTGCATTCAATGTATTAATTAACTCTGAATTAAAAATAGCAAGTATTAAGCATTTCATATTTCTCTAAGGGAGGCACAACAAATAAATTCTTTTTTGTTTTATTTATTTATTTATTTTCCTGTGGGGTCAGTAATTCTCAAAAAGGATTCCCTACCCCATTAGTAGTCTCTTCACAAGGATTTTCAGTAAATGGCAATAAGT
The DNA here is from genome assembly GCF_014108245.1 of Pipistrellus kuhlii. Taxonomy (NCBI): domain Eukaryota; kingdom Metazoa; phylum Chordata; class Mammalia; order Chiroptera; family Vespertilionidae; genus Pipistrellus; species Pipistrellus kuhlii. The sequence continues at coordinate 11,994,941 of NW_023425562.1, forward strand.
AATTCTCAACATATTTCTAATCCTGTAAGATTATCTACTCCAGCCTCTATTTCTCAGATTAAAACGGAACCTTACTTTCTCTTACCCCATCCAAAGCTGACAGTGTTATTTATCTCCTAATAATGCGCTTGGGTGGATGGTTGAGCAATGACCTTGTCACCCTAGCTCTTCCTTCAGCTGTAATGATGCTTGTTTCCACTGTTGCTTTCTTATTTGTATTCCACTTTTGTTAAGGAAAGTTTTTCAAAACTTGGAACTAAGGCAGAAAGAATCATCATCCCTCTCAAGATCATCTTAGAGCAGTTTATAGCCAGTGCACCCACAGGTCATCTCACACTCTGGAGGAAGGTAACTTTGTTTGGCTTATTCTTTATTATTTGATTAGGGCTCAGATTCTCTAAAATTGGGTGCTAAATTGTGGAAGATTTATATGTTGCAAATGATTTTTATTGTGTAGAAAAGATACCTCCAAGCTATGTTTTTATTGTTCTGTTGGGCATTACCCAGTTTTCAATCTTAAGTTTGCAATATTTCCTATGTCCACCCCTCCCCCTCCGTTTCCCACACCATTGACATCTATCTGTTTCTCAGCTCCTTCAAATTGGCTTTGCCATCCTGCTGGCTCCTTCATTAAAGAGTTAATATATCTTGGACTCATCTCTCTCCTATATGACAGTTAAGTTATTGAAAATCTTCTGCCATCTTCAAGTTTAGCTCAAGTGACACTTCACCGACCTTCCCTTATTACTTTTGCAACATCCATCTTGCCTTTCACAGAGTTTTTGTAATTGATTTAAGTGAGTTAATATCTTTTTATTTAACAAAAAAACAAAAAAAAGAGAGAGTACTATTTTAGAGACGGACCCTGTCTTGTGTATTTCTATCCCCAGTTCTTATCTGTCCATGAAAACAGAGACAGCCTCCTGAAATACTTATCGGATCGGACAGAACTGGACTGCGTCTGTCTCGGTTGCCTCCAGCCTCCGGCTGCTGACAGTCGCTGCCTGGATGAGAGCATCAGCCCTCACAGAAGATGGGGTGCTGGAGACCTCCATTACTGTCTCTCAGGAATATTTAGGCTGCCTGGCATTTCCCTATTGCTGTCCATCCCGGGCCCAGCATGTGAGCTTTCCCTGGCCTCTCTCAGTCAGCAGCACAGCAGATCTGAGTCATCTTGCTTAATGCAAGTAGAATGTCCGCTGGATCCCCCCTCAGAGTGTTAGTTGGACTAAAACTAACTGCCTCATTCCCTCCTCATCTAGGAGTTGTATCCACACCGAGCTAGGTGCTGCCTGGGAATCATAGAAAACCTGACATTCGTGCCCTTCTTTTTTTAATTTTTTTATTTTCATATGTTGAAGCTAATGTGTCATTGTGAGGATTCTAAACAGATGGGGAAAGGTCAAGGTTTCTTTGTTGCTAAGTGTGTTTCCATGGCTACGGCAGTCTGTGTGCACTATCAGAAAGCCTCGTTTGTTTGGCTGTGGTGGCTCATTAGAGGAGGGAGGACCCTCCCTTCGATGGCTCTGGGTGGTTTATTTCTGTTTTACTTTTCCTCTTGCTCTGAGGACCGTGGTGATAGGTTGAAGCACAACGAAACCTGGTAGCTGTAGGTGGAGAATGCCACAACAGCTCAACACTCCAGCATAAATAACCCAAACAGGCTAATTGGGACAGTTCAGCCAGATTGAATACACTCTGAGGAAAGGGAAGCGCTATCCAAGCAAATACAGGTCTGGTGTTTGCTTGTCTCAGGGGCACCGCACTGTGCCTGCACCTGCCTCTCTGTCCTGCTTCCTGGTGCTCTGCTGCCAATAACTAGGGGGCCCCATTTTATTCTTGGTTTCCTGGAAAACGCTGGCCTCACACCTGTGGCTTTTGTCCTGTCTCAGGGGGGGGGGTTTGCTCCAGGCATTTTGGGGATTGCAGTAGGGAACGTGTGCAGAGGAGTCCCTTGGACTAGGAGAATTAGGACTAAGAAATTAACCAAGTTGATCCCTAACGAGTCGGCCTGCAGTGACAATACCTGCCTACAAATATAGGGTAAATTGGGATTTAGTTCAAGCAGAATTCAAGAAATTCCCATATGGGTGTCACACAGCAGCGAGTGTCTTTGGTCAGCAGGGCTGCCGAAGTTCTATCCATGGCAGGTTGTCTGGATTCGACCTGTCAGCGGTTCAAGATTTCAGGGACGGGGCTGGCCCCAGGTGAGAAGCTGACAAAGCAGGCCTGAAGGCATCTCCTCCAACAGAGACCGAGATTCAGATCCATGCTTCCATTCCTGTGAACGCATGGAGTGCTGTTAGTACTATCAGCAGTACTTCCCGACTTAGCAACAGCAAAAACAATGCCAGACTCTACTGAGCAGTGGGCCCAAGCTGTCCACCTCACGAAACGCAACTCACCTTGGCAGGACTCATTTTAGATCTTGTTGGGTTTGCATGTATAGCATCAGGGCTGTCTCTCAGCAGGTTAGTGGACATTGGTCAGTGAAGGTGTGATGGGGAGGCCTGTGCCCCAGGGATGCAGGACTTGTGCCTCTCTCTTTGGGCAAAGGAGAACCTGAGAGCTTCGGCCGCCTCTCTCAGGAGCATGCCCTCTCTGTGCCTTGTTCTCTCTGGACAATGATGGATGGTTTCTAGGGTGACATTGTGGTGTGACAAGAGGTGCGCTGGAGTCACAAGAATGAAGCTATTCTCATTTATCTGCCACCAAGACTGGCTGATTTAAGACAGTCTCCATTTTTCAGCCTCCATCTCCTCATGGGGCCAGGTCAAGGCTGGGCTGCCAGTGCTGGGTGGCTCTGAGGTTGATCTTTTCAATGCAATCTGAATAGTGAAGAGCAGAAAGTTGCTCCTATGACATATCTTGATGGGGGGTTGGGAGGATAAGAAGTGATAAACCAAATAACTTATATGCTGATAAGCATAGCCCATGGACACAGGTAATAGGGTAGTGAAGACATTGAAAAAGGGAGATATAGGAGACATCTGTAATACTATCAATAAAAATTATTAAAAATAAGTAGAATAAAAATGAAACATCAGAAGTTAAATAAATAAATAAATAAATAAATAAATAAATAAATAAATGAACTTGTTCTAATTGGTGTGGCTCTGTGGATAGAGCTTCGGCCTGCGGACTAAAAGGTCCCAGGTTTGATTCAGGCCAAGGGCACATGTGTGAGTAGCTGGCTGGATTTCCCCCCAGTAGGGGGCATGCACAAAGGAGGCAGCCAATCAATGATTCTCTCTCGTCATTGATGTTTGTATCTCTCTTTTCTTCCTTCCTCTCTAAAATCAATAAAAACATATATTTAAAAAATAAATTTATTAATAAGTGAAATGAAATTAAATTAAATAATTCTTAATGAATACCTTTGATTGATACTGTGAACACACTCCACCTCCATCTGATAGAATAGATGAAAGAAGATGCCTGATCCTTCCATTTCTCCTGATGAATTTAGTCTGTGTCATCACCATTTCAGGCCTGGTTTATTTTTGCAGCCAGCTAACTAGTTTTCTCTGTCTCTGATTCTTCTCCACCTCAGCATGTCCAGCTCGCTGTTGCCAGAATGATTTTTCCTAACACCATCATTTGTCTGCTCGGGGGACTATTCTGTGCTCCACCACTCACAGGCTAAAGAATACACTCATTCTCTGTGTATTGAATGCCATACACAAGCCATCTTTATTTTCCATCCCTATTAACATAAAACAGGCTGTGCTCTTTGCTCTCTCCCAGCCTGGCCATGTTCACCCCCCTGCGTGCTACATGCTTTGACATGCAATGGTATACAGTTGAACCAGCTGGGCTCCTGGTCTGAGATGTGGTATACTCCTCCCATTTCATCTGGCTAACTTTTATGCACTGACTGCCTCACCTCCAGCATCCTGGGCACACCTGTCCCATGGGCGGTACCACATTACATTGACCTGGGGGGGGGGGGGCGTTGGCAGAACCTGTATCCCATTCTTCTCAGTTCCCCAGTTCAAGGCACACGCATGTGATTCCTGACCTGACTACAGATCTCTGCTCATGTTTTTTCTTCTTTTCTTTGGGAATCTTTTTCTCTCAAGTCTCCCCTCCAGCCATGCCTCCCCCAACCCTGCTGCATTCTATGACTAATGAGTGACATTTTATCTATCATTCAGGAAACTGGTATGTGTCATCTTTTATAAAATCTCACCTAGCTCTCTCCTCCCATTTAATTTTATTGCAAATAGTTGGAGGGAAGCAGCCAGGGAAATCACCTCAGCCCAGGCTCTCAACACATGTTTATGGAATGAATATTATTAATTTTATTTCTATGACACTTCAAATTTTATAAAGTCCTTTTGCCAGCACTATTTTAATAAAACATGAAGTTTACATAGTTAAGGCAGGCAATGTTAACTTTTCTTTTTTGATACATAAAGGGGTCAAGATTCATATGAAATGAACCTAGTCAAGATTAGCATTGGAAAGCAGATGTGGGATTCAAACTGTTATTTTTCACTTGACCACATTATTTTTTTCACTATTTCCCTAGTAAGGTAATCAGCAGAGTCCCCTCCTCATGCACTCTGAAAACCCACCCCACCCACTTCAGACTGCCTGAGGCCATCAATATGATGCTTCCAGTCCCCCCTACGCCTCTCCTGACCTCTTGCTGTTCTGTAGTTGGCAGGCCACCTATTTGACCTATGGTGAGAGGGAACTACCATTTGTGAATTCCTAGGTAGAGATTTCATGTTTATTATGCAAAAACCTTTTGCTCTACCTATTTATTTTTATTAACTCACGTTGTATATTTTGTTGATCCCTCATGAGGAATGTAGGTTTTCAGTCATCATTTGTATCAACCTGCATTTAAGAGATACAGACTTCAAATGTTGCCTTCTGATTCCACAATATTGTCACAGAACTAGATTCTCTAATTAAGGCTGGCAGGCCTCTTGGACATGAACAGGTCACATTTGAAAAACTCCTTATATTCACTACATTTAGAAATTTCCTTTTTCTCTTGGGAAAGGAACCAAACACAGAAATGGAGGGTCATCTCTGGCCTAATTTGCTCTTCAGAAAACTAGGAACATGTCATTTCTTTATCAGAAAGTGCAATTTTTTTTTTTTCATTCTGGTGCACAGTTCTATTTCACAAGCACCTATCCTCTTTTGAAGGTGGTCCTGGGGCAAACATTATGTTCTTAGAGCCCAGCTCCTCCAGGGGTGAAAGGGCAGGGGCGGAGCGTGCTCCTGAGAACACCGGGTCCCTGTGCTGTTCTTGAGGGTGCCTTTTGCCATGGGCCGGGGTTTGTTATATGAAGTTGAGGTTTGGGAGGAAAGTGGATTTTCTCTACCAATAAAAAGGATAGCATCAAATTTGGGGGTGGGGAACAGCAGATAGAACAAAGGCAAAGGGCATTTTAAAACTGTTGAAAGTCAGTGGGCAAGATGTGTTAGAAGGAATTTGTGGCCAAAACCTGTTTGGCTCAGTGTCTAGAGCACACGTGTCAAACACAAGGCCCGCGGGCCAAATCCTTGATAGCATGTGAGTTGGTTAACAGCACTGTTAAGGAAAAGATTGTTCCACTCATTTTAAATTCACATTTCTGGTTAACATTGTCAGTTTATGACTGTTCAGTAAACTATTCGGCCCACGATTTAGGCTGGATTTTAGATTTTGGCCCCTTCTCTGATTGAGTTCGACACCCCTAGTCTAGAGCGTCAGCCTTTGGACTGAAAGGTCCCAGGTTCGATTTTGGTCAAGGGCATGTACATTGGTTGCAGACACATTCCCAGTGGGAGGTGTGCAGGAGGCAGCTCATCGATGTATCTAGCTTTCTATCCCTCTCCCTTACTCTCTATCTCTATAAAAATTAATAATTATATATATATATATATATATATATATATATATATATATATATATATTTTTTTTTTTTTTTTTTTAAGAAGGAATTTGTGCCATGGCCAACATTACTCCATATGTAGGTCTTTTCTGGATTTACAATGACACTGCACACAGAACAAAGGGCTTAACATAGATTATGTAAATGGTCAGTTGCTTGGAGAAGCTTGAAAGATAAGAGAAAATTTAATGTGAGAGAATTATTGACTTAAAAGATTATAAGGAACCTTAGAGAGTCTCTTCTAGAATTAGGATTTTCAAACATCTGGTGAGAACCCTTTCGTCAGATATGAAATCAGTTTAATGACAGAATTTAAACAATTTTGATAGACTAGAACCAATGGCAAAGTACATTATACATGAAAGATCAGATATTGTTTTATGAAAATTTTGGTTTGTACACATACCCCCAGGCAGTGTTTGATATATATTTCTAATAGTGCATCATGTCAAAATATTTAAAAACCACTACCTTGTCAGGCCAGTGTGCTCAGTGGTTGAGCATTGTCCCATACACCAATTCCCAGTTAGGGCACATGCTGGGATTGTAGGCTTGATCTCCAGTGGGGGGTGTTTTTTGGTTCTTACTTAATGATTCTATTTTTTAATGAAAACTTTATCAGGACCAGAAAATGCAAGGTTTTTGGTGGAGAGTAAGGAGAGTTCTGCCTCTATTCAAGCTTTAGCTTCAAAATATCAACCCTGAATAGCCGGTGTGGTTCAGTGGTTGAGCATTGACCTATGAACCAGAAGGTCATGATTAGACTCTGATCAGGGCACATGTCTGGGTTTTGGGCTCAATCCCCTGTAAGGGGTGGGTAGGAGGCAGCTGATCAATCATTCTCTCTCCTCATTGATGTTTCTATCTCTCTCCCTCTCTCTGAAATCAACAAAAATACATTTTCAAAAAAATAAAATAAAATTTAAAAAACTTCATCAATCCTGACATCCCATTGATTTTCCTGCAGATAATCCTTTTGGCACTTATGATTTTTTTCTTTGGGGAAGATTATTTAAGAGCCCAGTATCATGCCCGCATTTCTGCAAGTAGTTACTCTTAAATTTGATCATGTGAAGGTCTTCAGGGTGAGTGGCTTATCAGACCAGATTTTCAGCTGGCCATTTGCCGAGCACAGGACAAGAGAGGGGCAGTACAGTCTTGGTGGATTTGGGAGCAGAAATGCCAAAGCCCCCAATACTGTCTTTGACTAGAATCGTCGGTGTGAGCTAGCAGGGGTCATTGGAGGAGCACTATGCAGCGAGGAAATGGGGAGCTCGAAGAAGAAATGGGGAGGATGAAGACAGAAGTCTTTTACTCTGCAATTTTGCCAAGGTCCTGGCTTTGCCTTTGCAGCAAATTGTGAAGAGGTACAGTGTCACCCTGAGCAGAACAGGTGGTCACAACCTCCTCTGCTGCTCTCCAGCCAGAAGGAGGCTGCTGCCTAGCCCCTGGCGAGGCTCATGCCATTCAGCAGGCAGACACAGCCATCAGAGGAGTGATGCCAAGGCTCCTGCCTGGCCGAGCTGTGCGCCCAGCTGTCCCTTGTTTTCTAAGCGTGGAGTTGCTGATGGACTTTGCTCTTTTGTTGAGGAATTGTCTCCAAGTCCCTCTCCTCTGGCTTTATTTTATCTCCAAGCCAGAAGTGAAGCCAGCATTGGCTATTATCTATGCTCCCAACCGTACACTTAACAACCATAACAACCACGCCACATGTTTATGCTTCGCTTCTTGTTTTCAAAGGGCTTCTACATATTCCACCTGACATGGGACTAGAAACGAACTCTACACTGGATTGGGCAGGTGTTATCACCTGTGTGGCATGTGTAGGCCTGAGGTTCAGATAAGTTAATGTGAAGCTATTGTCAGAGCCAGGAGCCTAACTTCAGCCTCTTCATCTGTGGTCCAGGGTTAAGGGTGAGTTAACTCTAGGGAGGAGAATGCACTTTCCCACCTCCTATTGGACACAATCTAAATGCCTATGTTCTCAGTAGCCAAATGAAGGAAAAAGAACAATAACATGGCGGGCCCATGGTCATCCCCTTGATAAGGCAAAACTAGGAACTTATAGGAGCAGATGGCCATGGCTAGAGTTGGTGCTGGAAGCTGGAGGAAGAAAGCTTACTCTTGCACGAATTTTGTGCATTGGCCTCTAGTTGTAAATAATGCCACGATGAATGCTGCAGTGAATATAGGGGCGCATATATCTTTTCAAATTAGTGTTTTGAGTTTTATCACAGACATTCCCTGGCCTTGTGAAATGGAATGGAATTGCTGAATCATAAGGCAGTTCCATATTAATGTTTTTTGAGGAACCACCATAGTATTTTGCCAGGCTCCTTTATTTATTTATTTATTTATTTATTTATTGAATCTGATATGAGAGTTTTTATTTTCCAATATTGTCAGCAGCATGGGAAAGCAGCAGGTAAACCACAAAAATCTGCTCTACCACCACTTCACCCCAGGAACCAGCTGCTTATATTGGGTAAAAGGACAAAGATCACATAGGCAAATTATCGGCTTGGAGAAGGCAAAAGGAGTAAGAATGGGAATTATGTTCCAGATTACAGGCAATTTGGGCTGGGATTGCAAAGGGCAGGCACCTCCTGGACGCCATTGTTTTGCCAACAAGGCTGTTAATCTCTCCTTGATGATAGGCAGTACTCTGGTAAGGAGAATTGACTGAATTCCTTTTTTTTTTTTTTTTGCAATATGGTTTTAGTGATTTTTAGAGAATAAGAAGGGAGAGAGAGAGAAACATCGATAAGCTGCCTCCTGCATGGCCCCCACAACCTTTCTGGTGTTTGGGACCATGCCCCAACCAACTGAGCAACCTAGCCAGGGTCCTGGCTGGGCCAGGCCCCTTTAAATGCTCAGTGAGGAGCAGCGCAGATGTTCAGAAGAAGGAGGCTCCTCCCAGAGACATGCCTCATTGTGGTATTTACATTCCGCATGCAGGCTGTGGTTCGGCATTCAGTGAGAGAAAGGTCTTTTTCTACAGATCAAATTCCACTGAACGCTTTATGTACACTCAAGGCAAAGGCTGTCAGAAATTTTTACCTACTGTGTAATTTTTGTAAAATTTATTGGTTATGATATCACATAATTGTTCTCATCCCCACATTTCCATCCCAAACCCCTCCCTGCACATGCCCCTCCCCCTCCCCCCCTACTGTCCATAACCACTGGTTAGGCTTATATGCATGCACACAAGTCCTTTGGTTGATCTCTCTCGTTGCCCCCACCCTCCCCTACCTTCTCTCTGAGGTTTGACAGTCTGATCGCTGCTTCTCTGTCTCCAGGTCTGTTTCTGCCGTGTTAGTTTTTAAAAACCACTTTGGATCAGATTATGAGTCTTTTGATGGCATTCACTACCTAATCTATCACTATTTTCCAACCGCTGCTGAGCAAACACCAGCCCCTCACGCTTCCAAGTTTACACTCTGAGTTTCTTGCCTTAAGGAAACAGGCTACTGTATTTTATTTTATTTTATTTTATTTTATTTTATTTTATTTTATTTTATTTTTTTAACCTTTTTTTTTCCAGTTAGATTTTGGCACTGAGGCTGATTCTCCTACAGATGAAGATAGTGAATGCCAAGCTAGGGACAGTGAGATGAAGAATTTAGAAGCCAGAAGAGGAGGGAATCTGTGTGCTATGCCAATTGTGTCCCGAGACTCTGAAAGTCTCTGCATTTTAATACTAGACTGTCATATTCTGTGAAGATTGGATTCCCAGAGAGAACTCTGAACACTGGCCTCTGCCTCACGGACACACTATTTTTCTTTGGGAAGTCTCGTGCACGTTAAAGTGAGGAATGGGGCGCAGCTCCTCAGGCTGGCTGGGGGTGGGGGTTGGTTATGTGGCAAAGGGAGAGTGGAGAGGGACCAACTTTATAGAGTGGCCTATCAAGTAGATGTACATTTGACACAAGCATGCTGAGTTATCAAGTTTCCTCCAAGGGCAGTCATATATCTTGGGAATCCAGAGCCAAATTATATTTGACATTTCATTTAGAGCCGGAGACACCTTGATGTTAACCGGAGCCTAAGAGTGCGAAAGCACCAGCTGCTCACTGTGACAGAGTGGATGTTCCTATTCCTGTCTCGCTTGCATGGGTAATGGACAAGCTGTGATAGCTCTTCCTATTTCATTCAGACCAACTTCACCCAGTTAGCACTCGGCTGAAATTACACTTGCTCCAAGTTATTCTCTCTGCGGCAGGTGAAGAGCCCCCATCTGGAGGCATGGATGGTGATATTTATGGAGGGGGTGACAGAGCTACATTCACCTGGCTTCGTTCTAGGTCCAAAAAGTGTGAGTGTGTGTGAGAAGAAGACACACGAGCAAGACCCATCACATGACACTTCCTTCAGATGCGGGGGGCTGAATAGAGGAGGATGGGACAACTGCCTTTAACTTCTGGTAGACAATTCCCATGTCCTTGTGGATTTTGGAAGGAGGGCAAAGAGGAGGAAAAGGGACAACAAGAAGGCTCATTTAGTTCAGTATTTTCTAGAGGTTGTGGAAATAAAATAATGTGTTGTCAAAAAATAAGAAACATTTAGACAAGTTATGTTAGCATGGTGGTATGTAATGTGTATATAATGTATAGATTAAAATGTGTACACTTTGAGAGATAATGTTCTATTTAAAAAAAAAAAAAAAAAAACTAAGGAGGAGAGTAGATGATCAAAAACATTTGGAGATAACCAGCCAATGGCCTGTACTGGATGGTGTGTTTAGTTATTGCCTTAGGAAGTTAAAAAGGCAGAGTCAGTCCATCTGGTAGTCAGTAATTATTTTATGAGTACCTCCTATGGAAATAGTCCTTTGCTAAACTTTGCAACATAAATTAAGAAGAATGAATGACCTCTAAACACTGTAATGGGAAGAGGAAGAGCAACAAGTTGAATCCCAGGTGAGACACTGAGGGTTTCAAACAGGCTTCCTCCTTCATGCCAAGAAGCCAGGGTTCAAGAACAGCTTGTGGAGTGGAGAAGTGAGTGACTGGATAACCAAATGAAAAAGTGCCCCATCAGACTGAAGCTACGGGGGAGTTCATGGTGGTCTGGGCTGCAAGGATCACCGAGAGCTCCAAGGAGGGAAAACAGATGAGCTGTGAGTTTCATTTTATCTGGGAGCTTATACCAGTGCAGCCAAGTTTCTTTCTCAGAGGCCTTGAGCAGGATCTGGTGGCCAAAGAAAGCTCCTTGAAGGATGAGAACAAACACATCAATGCCTCAAGCACCACCTATCATGATACCTTCTGCTCCAAAATGTCAGTTTTGCCTCATTTGTTATTTCTCTCTTTAAAATATCCCTATAATGTTACAGCCCCATGTATTAGCATCAGTAGAGGCACATTGTTGAATCTTACTGATGTTTTTTTAAAACCCAGCACCAGCATGTTCTCATTACCCGGAAATCATACTGTTGGTACCGGTTGCATAGCCCATCTGTGCATAACTACCATGTTTGACATCCAAATGAGACCATGCTGTATATACTCTTCTGCAACCTGCTTCTTTTCTCATTGATGATGTCCATTGTCTCATTTTACTAAATTGTAAACTCATCAAATATCCTCCCAAATAATGTTCAAATGACTTGTACACTTGGTTTCTCCAGTGTCAACTCAGGACCACAAGGAATAGCTTAAGTCTCTTAAGCGGTGGCTTGGGACAGTTGGCTTATACTGCTCACCAGGGATGCTAGCTATCTGATGTCAGACAGGTAGCTTAACATTTCTCTAGGAGGGGTGTTCCAGTAGCAACAGCAGCAAGTACTGCAAGTTGGGGCTTTCCTATCACTTGCCCTGGTTGTGAAACATTTATCGGCTGACCTTCGCCTCTTGTATCTTTTAATGTAGCATAGCACCTCACCTTTTTTTTTTTTTTTTTTTTTTCTTATGACACTGATGTGTTAAAGAAAATAGGTCAGTTGTCCTATAGAATGTATTGCAGTCTTCATTGGTCTGGCTGTGGGGTCATTGGCCCACATACGTGTTATAAGTGTTTGCCATCTACTAGAAGTACATTTCTGGATGATTTTAGATATGTAATATTGTAGTATGTCAGAAGACTTATCATTTGGTTGACCTTTCTTTAATGGTAGCAATTTTGACCCCTGGATTCAAATAAGGACTATTTAGTCCTTCCTTTGTAGAATTACTTTTTTCTCTTGGGACTAGAAAGTAATCTGTGTGCTATTCCTTTGCTTATATAAATGTATAACTGTTCAAACCATTCACCTACTGGTTTTGACACCAATTGATATTCCTTGCCTGAAGCAGTCAATTAAATTAGCCTCTAAATTGTTTTTAAAAATCCACCACTCCTTTAATTATAGCTGGCATAGCTATGTAGCCTAAACTCAGCTCCTGCCAGAAAGACAAGATAGATGATCAATTTTTCCCCTTTATTTTTCAGTTTTCAGAGGAGTTGTGTTAATACATATCTCAAATGGTGACAAATAAGATTTCCATGACTTTCTTTTTTGTAATATCATTATGCACTCATTGACTTTTCATTGATTCAGTCTTTTTCAATCCCCTACAGTCATTATTCTTTTTGAGGTCCAAATTGTCACAATTTTGACCCATGGTAGTCTCTCCACATTGACTCCTGGTTCTGTTCAGCATAAAACCAATAATATTTGCAGCTCCTTTGCTTTCTGACCCAACAAGAGGTTCCTGGCTCACCGGTCTTCTTTTCTCTCCCAGACTAGAATCAGCTAAAGAGCTTTGGTTTCTTTTCATGAAACCAGAGCAGTAATAAATGCCATAATATGAGCATGAGGATGTTCTTTGCTGCTGAGATTACATTGATTCTGGATCCTTTCAGGGTTTTTATTTTTATTTTTGAAATATATTTTTATTGACTTTAGAGAAGAATGGAGAGGGGAAAAGAGAAGGAAACATCAATGATGTGAGAGAGATTAAGCCTGCAACCAGAATGTGCCCTGTTCAGGAATCGAACTCTGACCTCCTGGTTCATAGGTGGATACTCAACCACGGAGCCATGTACATGCCGGCTGGGCCAGGGTCTTTAAATATATATTTTAAAAGTCAGGAGTTCATATTCATAATTTAAATTAAAATGCTAACTTTAAAATGTTTTCACTTATTCTTTTTAAAAATACTCATATTGGTTTTATATGAAAGTTTACATTTCTAAAAATTCAATATGATTACTTACTTTAGTATATATTAAAAATAGTTTGAAAAATACTAATTTTACAGCAAATAATATAATTACTGAGAATGGTTATTTTTGTGTGTATGGTTATTTTTTCCTTAGAATACTTCACATTAAGAATTCAGAGTCAAAATACTATATTTTCATGTCCTCTGAATGAAATATTTTTTCTATTATCAATATGATATATGGTTAGGTTCATTTGTTTTATTTTGTTTTCTATTTGAGGCGTGTTTTTTTTTTTTTCTAATTTAATTTTCTTGAAAAGTTAATATATCCACATAATTCAAAGGTTAAAACAATACAGAAAATATATTCAGAAAAGTCTTGCCTTAATCTTCTATCCAATTTCATGTAATCATTTGATAATTAGCTTCTGGCTTATTGTTCCAGTGTTCCTTTTTATATCTACTTTTCCCAAAGACCATGTATACCATTCTATGTCTTGTTTTTATTTTTCTACAATATTCACTGGCATTCTTTCTGTATCCGTTGATGAACATTGTCCCTCAGTCTTCTTAGCCTTGGCAGAACCTTCGTTCTTGAGGCTCTATCACAGGTGGGGAAGGGAGAATAAAGGCAGAGAAAGGGCAGCTAAGAAAGAAAAAGTCACATCCTGTTGCTTAGGGGGATCACAACACACCCAGAGACAAGGCAGAGTGGGAAAATCCAGGCATATTTTGGGCTGGATAATGTTTTCTCTGCTTATTCTAGACAGCTGCCTTCCTTCTTAGTGGCTACAACTTTCTCCAACTGAGTCCTCCTTACTCAGCATGATCAGGTGTGAGGCTCCATAGGCTATGGTAAGCCTGCAAATCAGAAGGGCCAGCATTCCTTACCAGGTATCAGGGCTCCTTTAAAGGGCTCTGGTGCCCCATGAGAGGTTGGTGAGGTCAGAGAGCCTGATGGCTGGGCTCACAGAGGTTGTTCCTCATGATCAGGTCCTGAAATCTGTTGTGCTTATTTGATGAAGATGGGCGGATACAGAATACAGAAATATAAAGTTCGTGGCCATGGTCACAAATCTTTCTTTCTGGTAAGGTTAAACTGAGCACTTGATTTGTCATATCCAGTACCAGGGAAGGATGAAGGCTCCTCCTTTCAGACCTATATGTGATTCTTAGCCCGTTATGTTATCTATCCCAGACCATATAGTCCATATATCCTCATAATGTAATTATTTGAAAAGATTCCGATACTGTCTACTTATCAAAGGTCTGGAATATATACCAAACTCTCTGATTAGGAGTGACTAGTGGTGATTAGAGAAAGACCTGATACCAAACTGTTTTCACATTTCCTTCTGTATTGATAGTGATTATTGTGGCTGCTCTGCTGGCTGTTCTCATTAGCAACCCATTGATTGTGGTCTCGTTATGGTTCCTCATGCCTGGCTAAATGCACTCCTTTCAATTCCTAGTGTGAGGCAGCCAGATAAGAAAAAGAAAAATCAAGGCCAGCATTTTATTGTCCAAGCTCTGGTTAAATTGCTCCACTTTCTTAATACTTTTCCAGCTCCTTCCCCAAAGAAACAACATTAATTAGTCTTCTCAGCTATTCAGTCTTTGCAAGCAATACTCTTGATCTATTGAAGGCTGCGTTATTAAAATTATCTGCTGTGTGTGTCCTTAATAAGGTCAAAGAAGGAATCTATGAAAGCTGATTCATCACAAAGGCCCTGGGGATGCACATCCTTGAGAAAGCCAACTTTGTTTTCCTATTGCAAGATAGAACTTGCAACCTCCCTTGCTTATCAGAAAGGCAAAGCCCAGTTTGGCTCAGTGGATAGAGCGTTGGCCTGTGGACTGAGAAGGCCCAGGTTCGATTCCAATCAAGGGCATGTACCTTGGTTACGGGAACATCCCCAATAGGCAGTGTACAGGAGGCAGCTGATCAATGTTTCTGTTGCATTGATGTTTCTAACTCTCTATCCCTCTCTTTTATTTTTTAAAGAAAGGCAAAGCCCAGAGAATCCACCATTTTTTGGAGAAAGGCCTAATCAGCCCATCTGGCATTGGTTGTGGAGGGCTCCTCAGGGCCAGGCCACCTGTGGGGGATGGAGTAGTGAGGGAGGGTCTTAACTCTCTAAGTGAATGATAATTCCTCTGGGGAGAGGCTTGTTGGAATAGATTTCCCTTCTGGCTTTTAGCTTACATTTCTTTAATAGTTATTAATGCCATTGCATTAGCAATGTTTCTCTCTTACCAAGATAAAATCTCCCCAAAGATGATTGCTATCATGTACATGCAGCAGGATTTAGGAAGACAAGATGCAGGAAAAGATAATTGATTTTCCCTCTTTCAGAAGAGGGCGGTGATGGGGATGCCGGTGTGTCTTAGAGTACAAAGTCTATAAATTACTTCAAGATTGAACAAGGTTTTCTCAATAACGCCTTCAAAGTGTAAAGACTCTCAACTTGATCTATTTACCTTAATGTGTGCTTTCTGGGGAAAAAGGAGTTGGTTTCCTATTTTTACAGAAAAAAACATTTAGTTTTTGAATATTGGGAACAACCAGTGTAGAAAAAATTTGGTGTTTGGTCCCATATTTCACTAGACACATAATATACACTGAGTGGCCAGATTATTATGATATCTGAATGCATAATAATCTGCCCACTCACTATATATCTATATCTATCTATCTATCTATCTATCTATCTATCTATCTATCTATCTATATATTATAGGCCCGGTGCATGAATTCATGCATGGGTGGGGTCTGGCCAGCCTGGCCAGGGGTAGGGGACATGGGTAGTTGGCTATCCTGTCTGCTGCTTGAACTCCTGATTGAGGGACAATTTGCATATTATCCATTTATTATATAGGATACACACTGAGTGGCCAGGTTATTATTTGTTCAGAGATCATAATAATCTGGCTACTCAGTGTATATCCAGGGAATCTGCAGATTTTTGGATATGTTGCCAAAATAAAAGGTTAAAATTCCTCATGAGTCATTTCACTACAGCATCCACTATAGCAAGTAATTAGAGCTTGGTACTTCACATAATGTATTTATTGGGTAAGTGTAACTATATAACCATGGAGTTTAGGTACTGGAGGTTCTCCAAGCTCTCCCTCCCTTCATAAGCAGGCATCAAGTTAGGAGTCATCAGTAGGCCTCTAGTTCTGAGAGTATGTTAATTACCTCCCCATTTAGAATACAATGATATTTCTTAAAATATGTGAAAAACTTGTTCTTACCCCTAGCCAAGTAACAGGTATGTCAATAAGTTGAGTGAGGAAGTAGTTTCTTTTTCAAAGCCTTAAAAATACTATATTCTTATTTTTTTAAAAAATCTGTTCGGTTAAATATGCTGTGAAACATCTTATTTACTAGGTCATATTTGACATACCAAAAACAAGTATCTGGCAATTTCTAGAAGGTTCTGGGACCCTTGGAGTTAGAGGTACAAAGATACCTACATCATGGCTTCTATCCAGTCACTCCAACTGATTAGATTAATAAAATGTAATGGGATATGGAGAGCATAAGATTTCCTTGTTGGGTGTGCCAAGTCATAGAATCCTAAAAGATCTTAGCTTGTCCTGGAAAAGCTCCCGTGTCTGAAGGTGAGTGGCTGGAGGAAAGCTTGAGATTTATACGGAGGCCAGATCATTCAGGATCTGATAGATCAATCTGGGGAGATTGGATTACTTCCTGCAATGGCAGCAGAAAAATTAATTTAGGATGACACGATCATCCTTGCCCTTTAGAAAATTTGTGGCTATTCATAAACCCACAGAAAAAAGCAGAAATTCAGGCTACATTATGCCCCCACCTCTAAAATATCCCTAGATCCACAGCCCTGATTATTACATGATTCTGATAAGGGCTTTTTATATTCTTTGCAACAATTTCAATATTAACTTTAAGGATACATCTCAGTGGGGAGATCACTACTTTTATTTTTTTAATATACTTAATTGATTTTCTTAAAGAGAGGAAAGGAGAGAGACAGAGAGCCAGAAACATCGATGAGAGAGAAACATCGACCAGCTGCCTCCTGCACACCCCACATCGGGGATGTGCTCGCAACCAATGTACATGCCCCTGACCGGAATTGAATCCGGGACCCCTCAGTCCGCAGACCGACGCTCCACCGCTGAGCCAAACCCGCTTCGGCGGAGATCACTACTTTTTATTTCTCAGCACCAACATCACAGGGAAAACTACCATTTGTGTGGCTCTAGGTAGACTGTTTGATCTTCAGGTGGGATAAAATATTCTGCACATAGTCTTTATTTGATTTCAGTTTTACATAATAGTCTTCTGCTCAGCAAGGAACATCCTGCATGGCTTCCTGAAGCTGACCTGGATTTTGCTTACAACTGCCCTAAATTGTGTTATCATGATATACCAGTTGTTCAGTATGCAGCCTTGTTCCTCTGTAACTTAATATTATGATTTATTTCTGACTTGGCTATTCTTTATTGAATGCTGACTTTTCCTAAGAGGTTTGTGTGGTGATGCGCTGCATGGGGAAAAAAAGCACGGTTTGGCCTAGGGGCAAAAACATGAATACTGACCCAGGGACATGAATACCAGGCAGAAGAGATGGTGCCATGAGTACTTAAGCAGCCAACACTATTAACTCATTCCTGTGCCTCTGGCATGCTCCTAAATGTTGTGGAGTGACTGCAAATTTGAGTACAGAACCTAAAGTTAGGGAATAATTGCTGTCTGCTAACAAATTTTTCTTTCAACCTTGAATTAAAAAATACACTTGAAAACTGACATTTCCATTTAATGTTGGCCCAGTGAACCAAGTTTTAAGGTTTGTGGTGACTCTGATAATACCTACGTGGCTTCTGAATGACTTGAGTGAACTCAAATAAAATGACTCAAAGAAAGATAAAATGTCCCCTTGAAATCACTCAAACTTAATAATTAGGAAGAAAGTGCTTAAATAAACATGTTTAGAGTCTTACGGAGCATGTACAGCAGGTCCTCAAATAATTTTGTTCAGCATTGTTTGATTATGACATTGATGAGATGCTTTAGGAACTTTCCTCTAGAATTTATATCTATTAGCCTACATTGTTTTGCTCAAAAATCAGAGAACCTTTGGACAGTGTTAGGCAAGGACTTATTGTGTAAGCTAAGCTGGTCTATCTTTGGAAAAAGCAGTGAGTCTAAGGTATACTCTTGGGGGCTCGGCATATTACACCATTAATAGAAATGGCAGTGGAGACATTATTTTTATCATTCAGTTAAGCAGGAGGCATTCTCTAATATCTAGAAGGACTTAAAGAAAGACAACACACAAGCAAACCTAACCATGAGAACAACAGAAAACAATATGGCATTACCATTCAAGAGTATAAGATCATTTCTTTCTTTCTTTCTTTTTTTTTTTTAGTTTTTTAAATTCATTTAACTTTTTATTTATTTTTATTTTTTTATTAAATTATTATCTGTGTACATATTTTAACCATGCCCCTCCACCCCCATGAGATCATTTCTTAGAGTCTGTTTCTGTTGGTAATGTCAAACTAAAACTTCCCCCTAAAGCAGCAGACATAGGTAGCTTTTATACTTTTAATATCCCACCTAGGGCGTAGGGTCTCCAGTTATTCAACTATCATCCCTTCATATGTTTCCAAATCACTTCTTCCCATTTCTCCAGCATTCAGAATCTACTATGCAGAGTGTAGGTGTGGGTTCAAATCCTGCCTCTGGGGATGGCTTGTTCTCTGATCTTGAGTGAGGTACTTAGTATCTGTGAGCCTCAGCTTCTACATCTGTAAGTGAGGTAATGTGAAACACCACTCTCATGAGTCTGCTCTGATGGTTGAATGAGGTAACAAGGGAAGGTGCGTGGCCATCACTGTAACAATTTCCTTGTCCATCAGGAGACCCTCCTGGTAGGCAGAGTCAGACATGGCTTCCAGTCTCATCTTATGCAGCTCTACTGGACTGCTGTATTTTCCAGTCCATGGATAACCTTGGCATTGTCTGATACCTATACTCACTCCATGTTATTCCCACATTGTCTGATACCTATACTCACCCCATGTTATCCCCACTAATGATGGTGCAATATGTGAAGTGGAAACATTACTAGACCATAGTGAATATAGGAAAGAGTGAATGTGATTGAAGATAAAATTATGCATTTCCTGGGACATTTGTACTACTAGAACATAGAAAGTATTCAATTTTTATTTTACAAAAAGAGTTAAAGTTTGGGTGTCTTTCTGTCATTCTCTGGCTGACCTAACCATAGAGAGAGGCTTGGTTGGCCACCGAGGCTGTGATGTGTGATGCTGTTCCTTGTCTGTCTGGCTCACAGAGATCCAGCCGTGAGTCTTTGCTGAAAAGGAAAAGCTATAAATATGGCTGGAAGGGAGAGTCTGTGAACTCTTTCGGTGACTTTCTGAGGGACCCCTCTGGAGCAGGCAGGAGACCTCTCTTCTCAAAGCTCTGGCTCAGACATGGCATCCACATGACTCATTACCAAGTGGTTCTTCCCCAGAGTTTTACTTGCCTGCTACCTCTGCCCCCTCCCCGGGCCAGCAAGTCCCTATGACTGGCAGCTGGCCCTGACTTATCCAAGTTGAAGGTCTCCCTGGAGGCTCCCACTCGCTCATGTTGGATGCTGCTCCTCAGGGTCACTTCCAAGCCCACCTTGTCTGTGTCTGCCCCACTTCCATCTATTTGCAGAGCTGTCTCAGCACCCAGATGGTCTGCAACGTGATTTGCATTTAGAGAACTCTCAGACCAAAATGCCTCTTGGAAATTCAACTGTAAATATGTCATCCCCCTGGGTTATATGCCAATCATCTCCCTGTTCAAATGGATATGTTTCTGGGGGAGCACACGTCAAGTCATCTCTCCATCGTTACCAGTGTGCATCTCACGTGGGCTGGGATAAGTACGGTGGCATGAAAGGGAGGGAAAAGGGGCGAGGAGGTGAGATGGACAGTGTGGGAGATGCCCATGCAGGGAGCAGGGAGAGGGTTTGGGACAGGCATGCACACATGGAGGAGGACAGAGAAGAACCAAACCAAACCTAATTTTGTCTTGAGCTGGCCCTACTCCCTGCAGAGCAGCCACAGGCTATCACAACAGGTTAGTGACAGCAGCCTCTGAACCTCTCATTAGACGCACATTCTCCTGTGTGAGGAGCACATCCCATGTCTTCAGAAGATAAACGTCCTCTGCTCAAACTGGCTTTCTCAGAATGTCATTCAAGTTTTCAGAAAAGCAACAGCATATTTCTTATCACTTTGATTCTATTAATTCATAAATCCTTTAACCACATGTCATTCTTGGTCCATATGTCTTCCTTCCTCCCTCCAACCCTGGGAAAGATCTCTCACTCATGGCCTCTGTACTAGTATATCTGAATGTGAAATGTGGTATGGTTATCTTAGTTCTCTCATCAGAAGGTCAGCAATTACCTAGAGCTTTTCCCATCTGTCCTCTGGCTGAATGCTGGCGTTTAGTAAATAAAAAATTGGTTACAGATTCGCGAAGCTGACTGGCTCACCGAGATCCAGCCAGGGTCTTTGCTGAAAGGTGGAGGTTTAAATATGGTTTGAAGGGAGATTCTAGGTGAACTAATTGTCCAAGCCATAGAGTGGCTGTATAGATGAGACATATTCTCCCAGGGAAACATATCAGATTGCCGAGGGGAGGGGATATTTCACAGGTGGTCATTGGATGTGAGCGTTGCTCTTAGGCATAGATTTCTCAGATACAAAGACGTATTTGGGCATAACTTTCTCTACGTGTTTCAGCTGAGGAAGCAGCAAGGAAGCCTCCTATTTGTTTCTAGAGGATATAGGATGCACTGGGAAACACACACACCTGAGGTCCATTCCCCCAGAAATGCTAACCTGTGTGGTGTGGGTTGCAGATGCATTCCCACACCGGAAAAGGAAGTCCCATATGCAAATGTAAGCATTAGTGTAGGTCTGTGAGAACATTTGTGAGTATCAGAAGCGCAGTTGAGTCACGTTGGGGCCTGGGCTTGGCTTGAATCTTAGTGTTGCCAGAATATGAGGGACTGTGTGAATGTGTGCGTGTGGCTGGGGGGGAGGGGGGCAGATGCTGGTTAGCGATGCAGGCTCAGGAATGGACATAGCTGAGGACAGGCTGGGCAGTTCAGTGAGATGCTGAAGCAAGAGGAAGAGACTTGCTTTTTCTGCAGCTGTTTTGTCTCAAACATCCTTTGTGGTGGCGATCACTGATAGTTGATGAAGGGTTCAGTCTGGGGAAGCTGAGAGAAGGGAGGCCAATGACTCCTTTTGAACCAAGATGGGGTCCCTGTTGTTGGTGGTTTTTCTGAGCTGGTGGCAAGGGCCATTCTTTACTCAATGCGGCCTAGGGATTGTGAGGATGTCAGACAGGAACTGAATTCCTGAATCCCCAGGGGAGTGGGGGTGGGGAGTAGGTGGCGCGAAGGCTCTGAAATGGGGTGTGTAACTAGGGCTCAGACTCCCCTTAGCAGTCATTTTCTAACTTGCAAAAAAATGATATATTTTCCCAGGCAGGCGTGTAGCCTGTAGCAACCTTCAGCGAAATGAAAGCATTTTCTTGGTGTCTGGGGAAGCAGATGCTAACAGACAGGCTTTTAGGATGTAGAATTTCCTAGGTTTGTTATTTGAGCCTAACAACAGAAAAAAAAACCCATCCTGGGTGCAATTAGATCATCTTTTCTTTGTCTACCCCATCCCCAAATAGAGGAAGAAACGTGAAGGACAGAATTGTACAGCTGTGATTGGTAATTTTAAGCTCAGTGTGGGTGAGATAATATCTGATAAATAAAAGGCGTGTGTGTGTGTGTGTGTGTGTGTGTGTGTGTGTGTGTGTGTTTTAGCTCTCTGAGCAGGCTGTAATGCCATGAGAACACTGAACAAGGGGAGAGTTCTTAATATATTCAAATAAAGTAAAGAATACTTTTATTCTGATGCCATGCAGTAAGGCTTCTGCGCAGAGGAGCATGGTTTCAGAGCCACTAGCACAGCCTGGGCAGGGCACGCTGACACACAGGGTCTCATGCCCACAGGCATGCAGCAATCCATTGGGATGTATGTCCTCCCAACCTCGTTATTACTGATAAACACTGGCATATGTGATAACTTCAATTTTTAAAGTTAGCTTTGTTTAGTTTAATTTATCTACGGTAAGATTCATCAATTTAAAAAGTGCAATTTGGTGAGTTTAGAAAATGTGTAGTCATATTAGTCTATTCCCATAAAAGGAATTTCCTAACATATGCTCCCCTACCCCCATCCCAGGTTGCCAGCCACTGATCTGCTTTTGTCTCTATAGTTTTGTCTTTGCTTTTTCTCTGCTGTTATTTCTGAACTAACCTTTTTAACTAATAACCACATTGTTTCTATATCTATGTTGACGTTACTAATCACATTTTAGCCAAGTCCTTGTTACCTTCTAGCCCTTCTATCTCTGGAAGGTGATGTTGTAGATTTCCATGACACATGACCCATGTGATTTTAATTTAGCTGGTTTCCTTTTACTTTTCCATGTTCTTGGTGGGGAACACCTCATTCTCATCTTTATACTTTAAGAATTGTGAAAGGAGATTATATATAAGGTTTACAGTGTGAGTATGTGAAACAGAATTTATTAATTCTTGCATTATTATTTATTTAATTATTGTATTATTTCCCATATGAATGACTGTAAACCTACTTGTGCCCTACCCTGTGTGGGTATGTGTGTCTATATCTATATCTATATCTATATCTATATCTATATCTATATCTAATCATCTATATATCTATATCATCTACTAGACTATCTCTATCTCTCTCTCTTTCTATCTCTATCTCTATAGATTAGAGGTGAAGAAATGTCACTAAGTCATGTGATGAAAGTTATGAGAATGGGTAGAATTAGGAATTCTGAAGAATGTGCTACAGGTTCACAACTATGGGAGAGAAATTGCTAAGGGCATCAAGGGACCCATTGCTCCTTTAAGTATCATCTGGGCACCATTTCCCATGGGTTCTTCTTTGATCAGACAGATCCTCAGTCCTTCTAAATTACATTTTTATTAAAAAAACTTTAATATCTTCAGGAAAGTTTCCAGAATATTACATTGTACTCCCATACATTTTTCACCTAAATTCAACCCAGCTTTAACATTTTGCTACATTTGCTTCCTCTCCCTCTATGTAACATAAAACATCCACCATATTATTCTTATGATTATTATAATAACTAGAGGCCCAGTGCAGCGATCAGGGCCAATCAGGTTCCCTGCCTCCCCACCTACCCACTTCTTCCTTCCCTCACTCCCTCAGCACCTGCTGTCACTGCTGGTCACCTGCCATGTTCCATGCCGCCCCCTTGTGGTCAGCGCACATCATAGCAAGCAATCAACCTCCGGGTCTCCAGGTAGAACTGCATATTAGCCTTTTATTATATAGGATTATGATCGCCTTCCTGAACCATTTGAAAGTAATTTGCAGAGGTCATGACTCTTCACTCTTTCAGCACATTTTCTCTAAGAACATGGATTGGATTTTTTTTTTTTTTTTTTTTTTTTTACTTTTTTATTATAACCACAGTTCAGTTTTTCAAAATCAAGAAATTTAATATTACTATAATAATAATAATCCAACATGAAGTACATATTCAAATTTATGTCACTGTAGGGGCTTGCCTTTTAAATGGCTCTCTTGAAACCAAAATAGTCTCAGGACTCAAAAGAATGGTCCTGCTGGCTAATAAAAGATTATAGGAGAGAAGAGGGGGGCCCACTGACCACATATGAGCCTGGGTATTATGGAAAGAGTTTAATAAATATTTGTTTAATTGACCTAAAGTATTGGTACATTGGTTAAGAAACCATTTACTTGTTTTTTCACTTTTTATTCTGAGCTCTGGGCCCTTGCTGGTAACAAGTGGGCATTAGTTGTTTGGAATTCACCATCTAGGCTTCATTTCTCCAGCACCTGATAACAGGCAGGACAAAACACAGAAAACCCTTTTAACTGCTCCAATCAATATTAATCAAAGACCAAGGAAAGGGTCCCCATATCTTTCTAAAATGTTTTAATTTATCTTGGACTTGAGTTGTCATAAAAATCATATGTTTAGAGCATCCATTGGGTGTAAATGGTCCCATTAAATCCTTGCACCTGAGCGACATGTAATAATGAAAGTACCTTCACAAAGAACAATGAAATGGATTTTTTCAATTATTTTTAGCATCAAATAGTATGCTCCACACTATGGATTGAATTATACATAAACCTGATATGGAGCTGAAACAAGGATGTTCGCATGCTGGTTTCAAACAAGCCACATAGATCAGGCTGCAAGAAATAACCTTAATTCTAACAATCCCCTGCCTCTGCTGGGGGAGCCACTAAACAAAAACTATTTCTGGATGAAATTCTTTTCTGCTTGTATGTAATTTCTTAGGGTGTACTGTGAGAAACTTCATCAATCAACAAGCAGAAAATGTGCAATCAAAAAGGAAAGAGACATTTATTTAGGAGGTAAGGTTAAATACACAGGAGGGTGGCTAATAATCCAAGGCATTCCCTGGTGAGCCACTATAATAGAATTAATGTTCAGAGGAGAACACAGGTTCCAAAGTTGGAAAAATTCAGGAAATACTTTGTGGAGAAAGGTGATTTTAAACGAAGTATCTATTTTTGTATATTTTTTACTTGAAATGTTTAACTGTTTTAAAGAAATCTGTTTGGTTTCTGTTTTTATTAAAATTTTCCATTTTCCCCTTGGCAGAATATTGGAGTATTTGGTTTGGAAATTCTGTGTTCCTCTGGTTCATTTCTCACTGATGAGGAAACTCTTAAATAACCCTACCTGCACAGAACATTCTAGAATAAGAAAACACACATCTCTGATGGTTTTCTGTCAGAGTCTAAAACAAAGGGCAGTTAGCAAAAAAATGTAAAAGGAAACATTGGAAGGTCAATGGTCTTTGATATTCAGCAGGGCTGAAAATCAGCATAAAACTGCCCTGCTTTGGGCTCAATGGCTCAAGGCAATTTCCTAACCTGATAATCCTTACATTGCTTACCAAACTTTATCTTTGATCTGCCTGTATGCATTGCTAAAGGGAAAATGTGTATTCAAGTAAATAAAAGGCAGACCAGGCCTGAAGTCAGTGTGCCTCTTCAGGAAAGAGGTCTTCACCTGGACCCCCAATACCTTCTAAATTCATATTTCCTATATAGCATTTTCATTTTTGCATCGGCCCCCACCTTCAGACCCTGAGCCTTGCCTTGCAGGTTGCAGCAGTTTTCTTCATCTTAAATTTCTGTTCCCATTGTGTGCTCTCTGCTTTCTCATCTTCACACCTCTGCTCATGGTTTCCACTCCTGGAATTCACTCTTCTTCATTTCTGTGTCCAAATCTTGCTGCTCTCAAGGTCTACCACAGATCCTCTCATCCCCCAGCTGGGAATATATTCTCACCTTCCTTAATCTCCTTAAATGCCTCTGGCTGTACACCTTTTATGGTCCTTGCCACTTCCTGCCACATGTGACGAGCATGCATAAGTATGTTTCCTGTTTCTTCTGGCCTGTGAACTTTTGGAGGACAGGACTTGAACTTGTCTTTCTAATTTAATTAATTAATTAATTAATTAATTTTTAATTCTCACCTGAAGATATTTTCCCATTAATTTTTAGAGAGAGTGCAAGGGAGCGGGGAGACAGAGACAGAGAGAGAAACATCGATGTGATAGAGACACACCAGTCGGTTGCCTCCCATACAAGTCCCCACCCGGGGATTGAGCCTGCAACTGAGGCCATGGCGCTATCCACGGAGCCAAACTGGCTAGGGCTGGAGCTTGCTTTTTGAAGCACCATTTGTTGGTGCCACGCTTGTAAAATTTGTAGTGAACATCACAGATTCAAAGGCAAAGTAGTCGTGACAGCATATGACCCTTTAATGAACTAGTCTAGAAAAAAAAATGCATTTAAGAAAAAGAGTATTGCCCAAACTGATCTTTTCACAATCTATTCTGTAATGTTAAAAGAACCTTAGGGACTCTCAACATCATTATAATTATGTAGATGCCAGTTGTACAGAACTAGTTAGTATAGCTGGATCCAAGGTGGAGGAAATACAACACTCAACCTTAGAACCTCTCAGATTCAGTGCTGGGCACTGACATGCCACCAGTTTTCTTGTCCCGGAGTGGTGTCCTGTGCACAGCAGGATGCCCAGCAGCTTTCCTGCCCTCTGCTCTCCCCAGCCCTGCAGCATTTATCACTCCAGTTGTGAAAATCAAAAATGTTCACAGATGTTGCCTACTCTCCCAGGGAACAAAATGGCCCCTGTTGAGAAACAGCACTCAAAATGAAGAATTTGCCGTTTGAGTCTTCCAAACAGCTTCTCTTAATTTATTTAAAGCTCTTTCTTTACTTCTTGGTTTATATCCAGCTGCCACTGTTTATGTATTTTTTTTTTTTATTGTGCTCTTGTATCATCTTGAGCAATTTTTTTTTTTTTTTAAATAAAGGGTGCGTGGATGGTTAAATAAATAAATTTGGGCATTTCTCTTTGGAGGCAGATGTACACATATAGGGCTTAGTTTTGGCAGAGGTGCCAAAGAAATTCAATAGGTAAGGGTGATTTTTTAACAAATAGTACTGGAACATTTGGATAGCTATATATTATATAAATAAACAAAGAAGCAAGCAAAAAAAAATTTTAAAATTAATTTTTTACATAACACCATATAAAAATTAATTTGAAATGAAAAATCATAGTGACTTTGAATTTGGCAAATGATTCTTAAATACCATACAAAAAGCACAATCAAAAGAAAAAGCAGCCGAAACCGGTTTGGCTCAGTGGATAGACCGTCAGCCTGCGGACTGAAGGGTCCCGGGTTCGATTCCAGTTGAGAGCATGTGCCTTGGTTGCGGGCACATCCGCGGTGGGGGTTGTGCAGGAGGCAGCTGGTCGAGGACTCTCTCTCATTGATGTTTCTGACTCTCAGTCCCTCTCTCTTCCTCGCTGTAAAAAAATCAATAAAATATATTAAAAAAAGGAAAAAGAAAAAAAGAAAAAAAAAGAAAGAAAAAAGGAAAAAGCAATGAAGTAAAAAAAAATTGAATTTATCAAAACTAAAAACATTTGTTCTTATGGAAATAAAAAAGCAAAGTCATATTCTGGTTCAAAACATAGCAAAATGGCTATAGAGGACATACCTGATATATATATATATATTCTAGAGGCTCAGTGCACAAAATTTGTGCATGGGTGGGGATCCCACAACTCAGTCTGCACCCTCTCACAATCCTTAACCCCTTGGGGGATGTCAGACTGCCAGTTTAGGCCCGATCCCGCAGGGATCCCTGCAAATTGGGCCTAAGCTGGCAGTTGGACATCCCTCTCAAAATCCAGGACCACTGGCTTCCAACCACTTGCCTGCCTGCTTGATCACCCCTAACCACTCTGTCTGCCTGCCCAAT
Source organism: Pipistrellus kuhlii (assembly GCF_014108245.1). NCBI lineage: Eukaryota > Metazoa > Chordata > Mammalia > Chiroptera > Vespertilionidae > Pipistrellus > Pipistrellus kuhlii. Next base: position 12,022,476 of record NW_023425562.1, read on the forward strand.
GGCCCTAACTGCTCACCTGCCTACCTGATCATTCTTAACTGCTTGACTGCCTGCCTGATCTTTTTACAATCTGTTCTGTAATGTTAATATTTATATATAATATATATATATTATATATAAATATTAATATATATATATATATATATATATATATATATATATATATATTACTCTTACAACTCAATAAAAGAAAAACATGTATTTTAAGATAAAAGAGCAAAGGATTCTGAAGATACTCTACATAGAAGATGTACAAATGGCAAATGAGCACATAAAAAGATGTTCAACACCACTAGTCATCAAGGAAATGCAAATTAAACCATTATCAAAATACCACACCACTACACTCCCAATAAAGTCACTAAAATTGAAGAGACCAACAATATCAAATATTAGTAAGAATGTGGAACAACTGGAACTCTCATGTACTACTCCTTGGAATGTCTTAAAGTGCTATGACTACATTGAGAAACACTTTGTGACAGTTTTTTTTAAGTTAAAAATATACCTCTCATGTTACCCAAAGATTACACCCTTAAGTATTTGCCCAAGGAGGAAATAAAGCGTACATTCATACAAAGAATTGCACAAAAATTTTTATAGCAGCTTTATTTGCAGTAGCCAAAAACTGAAATCAAAAGGTAAATATCCAAACAAATTGTGGTATATTCATACTTTAGAATATTAGTTGGTAATAAAATTGAATAAATGATTAATATATGCAACAAGGTGGATAAATCTCAAAATAATTATATTGAATGAAAGCAGCCAGAACTCCCCCCCCCCCAAAAAAAGTGTACCTTCTGTAAGATTATATTTATGCAATGTTGTAAAAAATATAAACTAATTTATTATGGGAAAAAGTAGATTAGTTATTGCCTGGGTTATTCAAAAGGAAAGAATTCCAGATAATCACAAATGAGCTTTGTAGATGATGATTGTGGGTGTTAATTTCTCAGTTGTGATGATGGGCTCATGGTATATACAAGTTAAAATTGGTCAAGTTGTTTGCTTTCAATATGTGTACTTTATTATTTGTCAGTATTGCTTCCATGAAACTAAAGATAAATTGCTCCCAAACTGATACTTTTACAATTTCTTTTGTAACTTCAAAGTAATATCTAGTTTCTCTTTGGAAGGTAGAAATTATAAATTTCTGCTTCCTCTAGAGCTTTCTTTTAGATTTCACATGTTCTTGGGGAGAAGGAATCACTCCCTAAAAAGTTGGTGTGAGTCACTTATCAAAGTTCTTTTGAGTTTCAGAACCTTAGTTTTCTTTTTCAGAAAATGGGCATAATAAAAGCTACCACAGACCAATGGGACAATTACACAATGTAGGCAAAGCACCACCACAGTGATTCCCTGGAAGAATTCTTTCTCTTCTCTTTCCCTTCTCTCTTTTCCACAAAGCCACGCATGTGTAACAAGTGCTCAGTAAATTCATGTTGTTTGAATTATTCACCATTTGCTTGTTTTAATTCAGTTAATAAAGGCATCAAAAACACTGAATCAATTTTTTTAAAAAAATATATATTTTATTGAATTTTTTACAGAGAGGAAGGAAGAGAGATAGAGAGCTAGAAACGTCGATGAGAGAGAAACATCGATCAGCTGGATGTGCCTGCAACCACGGTACATGCCCTTGACGGGAATTGAACCTGGAATCTTTCAGTCCACAGACCGATGCTCTACCACTGAGCCAAACTGGTTTCGGCTGAATCAAATTTTAATTTTCTTTTTTTTAATGTATTGATATAAAACAATAGCAAATTTGGAGAACATATAACTAGAGCACATGGGACAAATTCAACTCCTGACATAATTATGTATTCACTAAAGTAGTTGCTTATAGAAGGATGACCCTCTCCATATATATAAAACAACTAGTCAAAATTTAATCATAAAATTAGAATCTTGAAAATGTATTTTTTTCATTAGGAAAACATAATTATTTAAAAACTTCAGTTGTATGAATTTGTCCAGATTATATCATGCACATTTCTTTAATCCAGGAAAAAGAAAAAGGTTGACTAACTTAATAATACAGAGATACAGGAATTCATAAAAGTGTTTTGTTTAAGCTTTAAAACACTGTCCATTTGGAATATGCCATTGATGCATTTGTTGTAGGCAGTTTCTTCTTGCTTCCTCCTGGTTATCAAACAATGGCCTATTTCATCAATGTCTATTGCATGGTTTTCAAACTCCTTACAGTCTTGTCTGCTCTTCTGGTTTCACTATTCATAGGTCTATCTTATAAAAAATGGCTTTCACATATGACCACAGTATCTTTGCATAAGCCCTGAGTGTGGTGGTGGTATTACCAGCTGTGCTCAAAATATCTCATTTCTATAAATATATGTTAAAATTCAAGAAGCTATAAAAAAAAATCAGGGTCACATAATTGGTTGATATTGAGCTTACAGTCAACTGGGGATTTTCACTTGCATTCTGGGTAAACCAGGTGTTGACTGTTGCCTTGAATGGAGCTAGCGTCCAAGAACCCTCCCTGCTTCCGTTTCTCCAGGAGCAGGTACAGCGAGGAGACTGTGGTCTAGGAAGGAGGGCCTCACAGAAGATGAACCTATGGGCACCTTATTCTCAGAGTTCCCAGTTTCCAAAATGGTGAGAAATGATTGTATGTTGTTTATAAGTCACCTGGCTTAGGGTATTTGTTATAGCAGCTCAATGGACTGAGACAGTATGATTAATCAGTGGTGTTCCTGTTTTGCTGGGTCTCCCATTCCTGTGTAGAGGGAAGTGCTTCAGCTGGGTACCCCTGGATTTCCCTGGAGATTTTGCCGGAAGAGGGAGGCCTTGTTGTCTTCCCTTTTCATGGGGACATTACCAAACAGCCTTTACAGCTGGAGATGAGCACACAGTCTCAGCCTCAATCGCTTTGACCTTAGATGTCAACTGTTAACACCTTCTTTCCTTGTGGGGAATTAGGTTTGTACACACCCCGCTCTGCCTGGAAGGAGCCCCCAGTCCCAGCTTGCTTTTAATCAGGCACAGTTTCCAGGGTGGTGATGGTGTGTGTGTGTGTGTGTGTGTGTGTGTGTGTGATCATTTATTGAATAACATGCTTGTACAGCCACATGAAATAAGACACTTGGAGCCATCACAAAATGTAATGTGATAGACATAAGGTCAAGGCCTGGCATGAGCATTTTTCCACTATTAAGGGTGTGGGAATGTGTTTTCTAAAGTCTTTCCTAACTCTAACATGTGGGAATTAAAAGGGTTTTGTGTGTGTGCATGTGCATTTATTTTCCGTGAATAGAATGTTAGAATCAACAGAAACAAAACTTTAAAATGAAGCCTTTTTCTTTCAAGTATTTTACTTTTAGAAGTAAACTTTCTATTGAGGTCTAATATATATGCAGAGGGTTGCATGTAAGCACGTCTCCATTTCCACAAAGTGAACAAATCTGTTTACTACCCATGGGGGAAAAAAAATCAGTCATGTTCAGGCCCCAGAAGTCCTGGGCCCACTGTCCAGACCCCATCCCCACACAGGTAACTACCATTCTCTAGTCTCGTGGATTAGTTTTGCCTCTTTTTGAAATTTATGTAATGGAATAATTCAGTATATATACTATTTTGTGTTTGGCTTCAAGAAGTAATTAAATTTTGTAAGGGAACTTCCACATGTACAATATTAAGGATGATTTGTATTTGACTGTTACTTTTTCTAAGTTTCTTTGCAATTAAATAAACCCTGGATGATGAGTATAGAAAATTTGAAAAGTATAGAAAAGTGAGGAAAAAATAACAGACTGTTCATATTTCTGTCACTCAAAGACAACCATTTTGATATATTGCCTACTAGTATTTAATCAATGCATTCATTATCTAATACATTTATACATTGAGTATTTATGGAGCATATATAAAATGTAGCACTATGCTGGGCACAAGAAAAACAAACAAAGTACTTGTTTTTACATTTAAACACTTTGTAAAGTTTTACACCCCACCTTTTCATTGTTCATTGTAGTGTAGGCCTTGAGCATGCTTGTGCTGGCTGGTTAGAATGGAGCAAAGGGGAGAAGCTGTAGTTCTATGGCAATTCTGAGGTCTTCAATTTGCTTATGCCTGATTGCACCATCTCAAAAAGAACAAAGATTTTTTTCAGGACCCTCTTTGTGGAGGGGGTGGAGGCGAGATGGGAATGAAGGAAAGGTGGAAGGATCCAGTACAGGATGCCAACTTCCTGCACCATAATGATGGCATAATGATGTCGAGGCCAATGGCTGAATGACTATTGAGGCTTCAACATGGGTGGCAGGCTGGGTCAGGAAACCTGGAAATGAAGGCACTGACTAGGGGGCAGCTAAGCAATAGCAGACAATGAGCCAGGGAAACCAGTAAATTTATCTTAGGAGTAGATGCAAAGATTGGGTATTCATAAGCTCTGAAAAAGAAGTAACAGGGAAGAACTGTCGCTCTTAAATCAGAGCCTTGGACTATGGATATTAAGATCAGTGGAGATAGAGGCTGCAGGCTGGAGGGTAGGGCATGAGCTTCAGGTATGCCCATTTGAACCCACTTCAGGTATAAAGAGGAGCCGGTGTTGCAGGCAGGTTCTCTGGCCTCATCCTCAAGGCACAGGAGTGGGTGGGATCTCAATAAACTGATAAACTCGCCAGCGATTTTGAGATCTAAGAGTGAAGATTACAAAGCCTGTTGTTTTCATTAGAAAAGCCTCACTTTTCTTTAAACATATTATCTTCTGACAATATCATGGAAGGTAGGAATAGCCCTTTGAAACTAGTTAGCTCTTCAAGTAATACCTTCAACATTTGCTTTAACCATTAATAAGAGCTGGTTAAAATGTATTGTGGGCCTTTCAGCCTTAGCCCTAATGAAACTAACCTCATCTTTACAAAGATTTTAGGACACTAGAGGTCCAGTGCACGGAATCCATGGACATTGAAAGGGAATTAATTAGAGGAAATGTTTTAATATTGCTATTTGCCCTTCTCTATAATAAAAGTGTCAGAGATTAAAGAAAATTAGTAAAATGTGTATGAAAATCTTCCTCCTCTAAGAATGTAAGCTGTGCCACTGGACCCAGAGTCAAGTCCCCACCCACTTACATGCCTCAAAGTTGCATGAGACCCAGATGTGGCTGGCCCCACCCTCATTGGGTAAGACCTGGCTGGCCCTACCCCCATCAAGCCCCACTGGGTGGGGGACGAAGCCTCCTGCTGATCTCACATAACATCCATTTGCATATTAGCCTTTTATTATTAAGATAAGTCTTTTCCCATTTTACAGATGGGAAACTGAGCTTTAGTGTGGTTAAGAACTTTGTCCAATAAGACTCAGCAAATACACAGCAGAAGGAATCTATATGCCACCTGGACTTTCTGCTAAGTATCGTGAGGGCAGGAACCACCTTGGAGGAGCTCTCGATCCAGAAGACTCCATCAACTATCACTTTGCCCATCTCTGGGAGGTGGCAATGGGAGGCAGGGGCACCAAATAGGTTGGGGAAGCCCAAGTTCACCTGTAAGTAGGCCCCCCAGGCTCAGGGGACAGTTGCAGGACACACATGCATTTATTCTGTTACTAAAGGGGTCACTGCGGTGGTGGTGTTGGAGGTGCAGAGCAGCCCAAAAGTCTAGCAGGGCAGGGATGTTGGCATTAGAATGACAACAAGCCCCTCTCCCTGAAGCTCAGGCACCAGGTGCTAACATGTGTGAGCATCTTTAAGAAATGGTTTTGTCAGGGTCCAGGCAGCATTCCCAGGCCTGTCAAATTCAAACCGTGACTGCCTATTCTCAGCTGGGTTTGCTTGGTAATCTGATTAGCATTTACTACATTTAAAAAGTCTGTTTGGATATGGTAAGCATTTAAAAGTACCTTAGGAAGTCAGGGGCTTTCAAGCTTTTTTCTTCTTGGGATGATTTCACTCTGGTTTTGTGAGCTTGCTCTGTGGTGTCCTCACGTCAGGTCCTTCAGGAGAAGTGCTCCCAACCTTTCCCTGAGAGTATGTGTGTGGCATTAAGGGGAGTGCTGATGGGATTTGAGAGGATTTTTCTCAAAAATGGTGACAGCAGTTATTACTCTTGTTACAGAAAACCAAAGAAGAACAAAGCAATACTTAGAGAGATGGAGTTACTTTTATTATGTGTGGGTCCAGAGGAAAATGTATCTCAAATTCTGGGCCCCAACATTTAGGAATTCTCCCTATTTATATGATTTTTACCTTCTTTGTCTCCCAAATATGGAGTGTTTCCAGCCCCCTTTTGCAAGTTCTTAAAGAGCCAGTGTGTACTGGGGCCTTAAGACCTCAACCAGAGACCTGGCCTGGCGCCAGCACTGAGAACCTTGTCTGCGGAAGGTTAAATTTACAGAAGCCAAATAGCAGGGTTAAAATTTCAAATAGCAGTTTTCATACAAGATGGATGCTTCACTCTATCTGTATCTATATAATAAAAGCCTAAGCAACCGTTAAGGTCGAATGACCAGAACAACCGGTCGCTATAATGCATTGTCTACCAGGAGGCAGATGTGCAACATAAGAGCTGCCCCCTGGTGGTTAGTGCACTCCCACAGGGGGAGCGCCACTCAACCAGAAGCCGGGCTCATGGCTGGCAAGCACAATGGCAGTGGAAGCAACCTCTCCCATCTTCAAGACAGCAAGCCTAGCAGTAAGGAACAGAGAGTAGGTGGAGGTAAGGAGCAAGAGGTCCTGGACTGTGAGAGGGACCAGGCTATGCTGAGGGACAACCCTCTAGTGCACTAATTTTGTGCACTGGTCCTCTAGTATTCTATAAGAAGAAATAATAAATGTTTACAAAATTTGGATATGGTAAGCATTTAAAAGTACCGTAGGAAGTCAGGGGCTTTAAAAAGAAATAATAAATGTTTACAAAATTCTAGATAAATACTCTTTTTTTATTGAGAAACATGAGCTTTCTTTCATAGATATATTTTTTTAATTCAATGGTTAATGCTTAAAATGACTACATACACTTTCTGATTAAGCATTTTTGATTATAGCTTCACATCACTGATTATCCACAGAGAAATTTTATTCTAGTTTCATAAAAAAACTTAAAACAATTTTTACAATTATTCTACAATTTATTTTCAACCGTTGAAATTATATTTAAAGTTTCACTAGTTCTTCCTTTCCTTCATGGACTAGTATTGACATTTCTTGCGGTAATGTGAAAAAGATTCAAATCTAATGGGACTTTTTTGTACCAAGTATTTAGAAATATCAGAGCTCTAATTTGCAGGATGTGCATAAATTGTGAGAGCTATCCCTGTGCAGATGGCTTGGCTGCTAATCAAAGGGCACCTCAGTTGCTAATTGAGAGAAGTTTCAACATATATGAAAGCAGGGATTCAGGACACTGCCTGGAACTGCACACCAGGCACTTGAACCTGGGCCTCCACCGCATACCCAAGTGCCCTTGGGCTACAGATAGAAGTGCTTCTTGTTTACCCAGAATAGGATGTCCTCTAGCAGCTTTACAGGTTCTGTTCCCCATCTCAGCAGCAGTGCTGTGCTTTGCAGCTGGCTTCTGAAGTATAGTGCCAAGTAGCTTAGCACCTCCCTGTCCATACCACTTCCGAGGGCACACAGCGGCCATGACAGGCATCGCTCCTCTTCCCAGTGGCCTGGGGTGTGTAATACTTCAGACCTCCTCGGTGTGTAATTTTCCTCCAACCTGCTTTAAGGAGCCTGGAAAAGGCAGATGTGGTTGCAACTGGTCTGTTGGCTTTGGCTACCCTAGACACCATCATCTGGCTGCCCTAGGGCTAATGGAATCAGTATCTCTTGGTACCTGTTACATAATACATTTTTATGGAAAGCTCAAATTTAGAGAGACATGTTTCTTGTTTTCCCTTAGTTCTTAGGAACTTGAGCTTCCTGTTTAAAGGTTTCTAGATTGCTTTTACTATCTTACTCAATGTTCTTACAAGCAGCCCATTGGGCAAGATAAGAGGCAGCAAAGGGTAATTTCTCATAGTTAGACCCTGGTATCAGACTGACAGGTTCCAAATCTTAGCCCAGTCAGCTTGCTAGATGTATGCCTGTGTTCCTCTCCTCGTTTATATAAAATAGGGACAACAATAATGATGTTTCCTTATGATTCTTGAGAAGACTAATTGATAAATGCATGCGACTCTCTTACAACAGTGCCTACCAGAGAATGGTAATAGTACTAATTGATGATATTATTGTTGTCAATAGAAACATAAGATGATGTTACTAGTGTTCCAAGAAGTTCATTATTACTCCAGTGGAGTATTTTTTTTTTTTAATGGAATTTGACTCAAGGGAAAAGCAAATAATGGCTATGAAATCTGAAGAGATTTAGCTTTATCCACTTACCAGACTATCCTCTTTGCTTTGGGTTTGTAATATTTTTCATTTATATTATACATTTTGTAACCAGAATTGATATCACCCTTCCATTTTCACCACTTGCAACAAGATAAATAGCCAGGATTAAGGTTAGGATTTGAAGTGTGGAATAGCTACCTACCTATAAGATGATTGAATTCTATATTTATTGTCATTGAATTGGGTACAGTCACCTGCAGCTAATGCAAAAATTCAATGACATAAATTTATAAAAATGTATTATGCTCTTTGGCATCCAGAGTCATCCTAACTTTTTATATTCTTGGAACCTTGGACTCAGGGGGGAGCCATAATAATCAGAAGACCACTTATAATTTCAGTCTTAACTAAAGACATAGGTTGGCTTCACGATTGAAATGGAACATGTACAGGGGTGGCAGACTTTGTCTTCAACCTATTACGGCTTTGTCACAGAAAAGTGGATTAATATAGTAACACTTCATTGTAAATGGACATTAATGAATGCTAAATTACCACCAAATGCCTATGCAACTGCATGTAACAGCTACTTTCACATTCAAAGAGTATTTCATGATTAATGTTGTTGTAATAAATACCAGGGAAATTAATAACCATTTGTCACATTAAAAAGTGTTGCCAATTAATTTTATGCTATTTTTCTCTTCTCATTTGTCACAAGAATGAGAATCTAGAATTTTACAGTCTACTATGTGGTGCAAAGTAAAGAAGTGGCCACACCACACTGACCTTTTCAGTATTCTAATCTTTTCTTCGCTGACCTCTCAAACCTCTTCCTGGCAACAGTTAGGCTTTTGAGAAAAGGGAGAGTCAAGGCTGTTGGTTAAGTGAGCAGAAAGAGGAAATATTTTAAGACCCACTTTCATAATTCATTGGCTGTATTGGAAACTCAAATTTTCAGACTATTCATTATCTTGACAAACATTGTAATATGTGCAGAATATGGCACCACATAAATCCATTCTGATGACAAAGAGTGTAATGAGAATGGGAAATGGTAGAAACCCAAAGCAATCACTTTACAATCTGGAGACTGGATGAAGCTAAGTTCCCACCAGGTTTCACAGTGGTTCATTTTCTGGCAAGCTTAGCAATTGCTTTCTGTAGAAAACACAGCATGATACCATATTCAGGCACTCAGAGTGGGAGTTTGGACACATTCATTTGGAAAGTGGCTTCCTTCCAAGTAGAACCTCAATGTAATGAATTCAAACCCTTTTCTCTGTGGGTCAGTGATTTGAAGTTGTTGATTGGAAATGAACAATTTACTCCTGTTTAAAAGGGACATACATATTTTTATGTATTAGTATATTTATTCAATTATTTCATTTATTTAGGTATTTAATAAGTATCAAATAACTGGTGAATGCATGGTATTGTGCTAGGTAATGTAAGGGACTTACAATTTAAAAAAAGATTGAATATAGATGAATGGACCCTAACAGTACAAAGAGCTGGGGATATATCCCCAGCAAAATGAGCAATTATGGTTATACTAGAGGCCCAGTGCACGAATTTGTACACATTGAAAGAGAATTAATTAGAAGGTGGCTGGGGGGATGTGACTGGGTAAGACTGGCCAGACATGCTCTGGAGCCAACCTCCCATGGTCCCTTCCCAGCCAGCATACCTGGGGTGGCAACTGGGGCTTGAAGGACATCTGTGGAGTGAGTGGGGTTCCTTGGCCTGGCCTGCAGGGATTGGGCCAAAATGGGCATTCTGACATCCCCTGAGGGGGTCTCAGAGTGTGAGAGAGTACTCTGCAAAGTTGCTGTCTCTGCAGCTCCTGCGTTGAGTGCCTGCCCTCTGGTGGTCAGTGCACATCATAGCTACTGGCTGGTCAGATGGTCCCTTAGGCTTTTATAGATATAGATTTTCCTAGTATATATTAATGTGGGTCACTCTGGTCATGAGGATTCTGGACATATGTATGCCAGTCCTAAGAGGTATTTGGGCTCTGGGAAAATGGCCAATCTGCGTTAGAAGGGTATTCAAAGGATGAGGAAGGATAAAGAAAAGTTTGTTTAGTTTTTTGTGTGTTTTTTTGATCCTCAACTGAGGATCTGTTTTATTGATTTTAAAGAGAAAGGAAGGGGTGGGGGAAAAAACATTGATGTAAGTGAAAGAGCGAGAGAGAAATATTGATGAAAGACAGAAACATCAGTTGCCTCCCATATGCATTCCAACTAGGATTGAATCTAGGTATGTGCCCTGACCAGGAATCAAACTCACAACCTTTTGGTGTTCAGGACAATCTCCAACCAATCGAGCTACCTGGAAGAAATGTTTGTATTTTTAACAATTTTATAAACAATTATATATATATATATATATATATATATATATATATATATATATATAGACCTTATGTAAGACCTTACAATTAATCCCAACAAAATCTGTTACTCAGAATAAGCACATACACAACACCAGCAAATTGCTTAGTATCTACTGTAGGAAGGCCTAATCCTAGAGAGTTTAGGGAGGTAGAAGCCAATGAGCTATTATTGTTATACTAGAACTTGACATCATGTTCTACCTAAGAATACCAATATTTTCTGTAATTGCATAAACCATATGCATAGTCCATGTGACTAAAAGTGGCAATCAGAATAGTTTGTCAGTGGGATTCTGCTAGTAGATGGGAAATTTGAAGTAAGAGTATATTTAATTGCTGAATTCCAAAGCAAGACCATGGATCAGGACTGAGCAGGGAAGTCAAAATAAGGGAAGGAATTAAGGCTAGGGGTTGGACCAGGTTGGACAGAAGGCAGTATGTTAGAGGCCAGGAAGCAGGAAATGAGGATCACAAAAGAAAACAAGCAGTCATAGTAAAACAGCAGGTGGAGGCAGCAGTCAGAGCAAGGAAATCTGAAGGATCTACAAGAGTGAGGCAAAGTGATGAAGACGAATCACTTTTGAGTATTTTTGAAACATGGCTTTTATGATGTAGCAGGTGGGTGTCAGTATATGCTTGTGACATCTACATTCACTTTATGAGAATACAATTGCTTACAGGAAACTTAATCTCATTACATAAATTTGTGGAAGGAAGTCCCTTAAGAGATGCCTGACAGAGCTAATACTTGTAGGTTGTATGGCCAAGAAAAGGCAGGGTTTGGCTATCTTTATAAAAGCCCAATAGCATTTAAAATCAGGAATGCACAAGCTGGGGTCTGGTGGCTACCTTTGCAAATCTCCAGTCTGTATTACCTATTAACTGCCCATTGGCATACCCTTTTGCCTACTTCCCCATGTAATTTTTGTCCTTCTATACCAGTGGTCGGCAAACTGTGGCTCATGACCCAAATGCGGCTTTTTAGCCCCTTGAGTGTAGGTCTTCCACAAAATACCACATAGCCTAATTAAGTTAATGTCAATGTACCTACCTATATAGTTTAAGTTTAAAACATTTGGCTCTCAAAAGAAATTTCAATTGTTGTACTGTTGATATTTGGCTCTGTTGACTGAGTTTGCTGACCACTGTTCCATACAATATAAGCAGCTGACTAAGGGAAGAGACAGAGCAGATTTTGTGGATTTTGATACTCCAGCATCATTGGAATAAATGTTCATATATAATTCAACCCTATCTTTGCTTAATTGGCTCAAGTAATAACAAGCAGTGAGGACCCATTGATTGTCTGGTTACATTATCATCATGGTTGGCAATCTGCAGCTCTCAAGCCACATGCAGCTCTTTGGCCCCTTGAGTGTGGCTTTTCCACAAAATATCACGGCCTGGGCGAGTCTATTTTGAAGAAGTGACATTAGAAGAAGTTTAAGTTTAAAAAATTTGGCTCTCAAAAGAAATTTTAATTGTTGTACTGTTGATATTTGGCTCTATTGACTAATGAGTTTGCCGACTACTGCATTATCATATCATATATTTTATACTAGGATTTTCCCAACAATCTAAATGATGTTTTAAAATTTGCATAACTCAAGGTATACTCTTTATGCTGTAAAGTCAATTGGTTTTTAACAAATCAGTATCATGTATCTGCTATGATAATATCATATAAGAATATCATCATTCTAAAATTTTCTTTCCTTCATCTACTCAACCTACACACTTATCTCCCTGAACCTCTGGCAGCCATTGAACTTTTTACTTTCTTTATACTTTTGCCATTTTTAGAATGTCATGTAAGTGAAATTTTAGATTACATAGTATTTTCAGATTCTTATCAAATTCTTTGTTAACAATATGCATTTACAATCTATTGATGTCTTTTCATGGCGTGATAGCTCATTTCCTTTTTAAAAAAATTAAATCTTGATTGTTGAAAGTATTACATATGTCTCCTCTCCCCCCCCATTGACCTCTTCTACCCACCTCTACTCCTCTTTCCCTGTCCCCCACCCAGGACCTTCATCATCCTATTGTTTGTGTCCATGGGTTATGCATATATGCATATATGTTCTTTGGTTAATCTCTCCCCACCCAACCACCCTCCCCCACTTTCCCTCTGAGATTCCACAGTCTGTTCTATGCTTCTGTGTCTCTGGATCTATTTTGTTCATCAGTTTATTTTGTTCATTAGATGCCACATATGAGTGAGATTATGTGATACTTTTCTTTCTCTGACTGACTTATTTGCTTAGCACCATAGTGGGCAACCTGCAGCTTGTAAACTACATGTGGCTCTTTGGCCCCTTGAGAGTGGCTCTTCCACAAAATACCATGGCCTGGGTGAGTGTATTTTGAAAAAGTGGCATTAGAAAAAGTTTAAATTTAAAAAATTTGGCTCTCAAAAAAAATTTCAACCGTTTAACTGTTGATATTTGGCTCTGTTGACTAATGAGTTTGCCAACCACTGGCTTAACATAATGTTCTCCAAGTTCCTCCATGCTATCTCAAGGGTAAGATATTCTTCTTTTTAAGCTCATTTCTTTTAATCATTGAGTAATATTTCATTGTATGAATTTCCCACAGATTGATTATATATTTATCTGTTATAGGATACTTAGTTGTTCTGGAGTTTGGCAATTAGGAAGAAAACTACTCTAAACATACATGCAAGCTTTTGTGTGTCTGTGTTTACCCCAAATTGTTTGAATAACTGCCTAGGAGTGATATTGCTGGATTGTATAAGTCTGTGTTTGACTTAGTAAGAAACAGCCAAACTGTCCTCCAAAATGGCTGCACTAGTTTGCATTTCCACCGACAGATGAATGAGAGTTGCTGTGGCTCTGCATCCTTGCCAGCAATTGGTTTTGTCAGACTTTTGGATTTTAGCCAATAAGGTGTGCAGCTGTATGTCATTTTTGAAACTTGCAATTCCTTAATGACAAATGTTTATCATCTCTTACATATGCTTATTTGCCATCTGTGTATCTTTGGTAAGGTGTCAGTTTGGATTTTTGCTCATTTTGTAATTGAGTTGTTTGTTTTCTTATTGCTGAGTTTTAAGAGTTCTTTGTATTTCATTTTGGATGTAAGTCATTTTCCAAAGTGTGTTTTGCAAATATTTTCTCTGTGCTTTGTCATTTTATTTTTAAGCAGTGTCTTTCACAGAGAAGTTTTAAATTTTAATAAAATCCAATCTATACTTTTTCCCCCCATGGATGATGCTTTTGATATTGTTTCTGAAAACTCATTGCCAAACCAAGGGCATCTAGATTTTCTTCGTAGAAGAAGTTGATAGTTTTATGTTTTATATTTAGGCTTATGGTCTTTTTAAAATTTCTATGAAAGATATAAAATCTGTGTCTAAATTATTATTTTTTGTGTGTGGATGTCCACTTGTTCCAGCACCATTTGTTGAATTACCTTTAATTATTATTATTATTATTATTATTATTATTATTATTACTAATTTTAGAAAGGAAGGAAGAGGGAGATATTGAAACATCAATGATGATGTTTCAATATCATGCTACCTACTGGGGATTGAGCCTGCAATCCAGGCATATGCCCTTGCCTGGAATTGAATCCATGACCCTTCAGTCCACAGACTTATGCTCTATCCACAGAATCAAACATGCAAGAGCATTGATTTATCTTTTGTTCTTTTGTAAAAAATCAACTGAGTACATTTGTGTGTCTATTTCTGAGCTCTCTATTCTATGGATATGTGTCTATTCTTTTGCCAATGCCATGCTATCTTGATTATCATAGCTCTTTAGTAATCCTTGTAATTGAGGACTGTCAGTGTGGACAACTTTGACCACTTTCTTCTGTGTTGGTGATTTTAGACTTTTTAAAAATATATATATTCTACAATCATGCCAATATCTACAAAAGGGCTCCTTAGGATTTTTCACCCTACCAGAATTCGGAAGTGTAGCTGATGCTGGAGCTGGACAAACAGCCTTATCAGAGTGGGATGAGGTGGAATAAAGTCTTTCCCTCAGGAGGTAGACCTTTGTCATGGAAAACGTTCTTGGCACACTTCACAATAGTTACTTTAAACCTGCTTCAGGCTAGAACCTCAAGAAGATCTTTGTTAGCTCTTCACTGTAAAAGCCTGGCTGAACTCCTGATGGCATAGCAATCTAAGTGTGGAGACTCCCTTTAAACCTGCTGCAATCCCCAGGAGTTTCTTACTCTCAAGCTAGTTTGAAAGCTTCAGCAATTCATCAAAATTAACACGTACGTATTCCTACTGGTTGGTTGCTTCCTTGGCTTCTGCTCCAGATAAGCAGGTATTGTTATATATTAATTTTTTTCCTGTTCTAAAATTGTGCCACTTTCTTTTGGAACTAATGTTATCTTGGCCACCTCCATGGTGCAACATTGCCATTATTACTGACTGAGCTAGGATGGGGAGATGGATTTTAGTCCTTGAGTAAAAGGCTACATACTCTGTTGTTTTTAGCTCAAGGATTAGCAATTTTCCATAAATACTTCTCAATTTGTTTTTTTGTACTTAGTCAACTTTTCAAAGTTCAAAACTAGTGTTTGGGAATTTTGTCCTCTTTTGTGGGGTAGAGAGAAGAATTGTTACCCTTTTACTTCTTATGTTTTTTTTTGTTTGTTTCTTTGCTTTTTTAAAGTAGGAAAGTATACTTATAAACCTTCATCTTGTTGCTGGAAGCACTCACTGCTATCAGTTTAGTTGCTGTTTTATATGTATCTCATAAATGATATCAAGTTCACGCAGATATTTCCAATTCAAATTTAGAATTATGGGTGTGTGTATTTTTTAAATGTAATCTCTTTTATATTACATCTATATGTCTTTTCTTCCATGCCAAATCTCTCGGTTCTTAAGAGCACAATCATAGTTACTCACTTTATCTTACAATATCCATGTACCTGTCTCAGTATAATAATATCCACATGATCACAGATAGGATTATTTAAAATTGGTTTTATTTGTACTGTACTGTTTGTTTTATAATATGCTGATCATGAATTTTTTTTGCTGATACATATTTGTATGATATATGCTATTTGAGTCAGAATATATCTGCTTGCCTAGAGAAAAATTGGTGTTCTATCTTGTCCAATCCTTAAATATGCTGTGTTTTATATTCATGGTGGATAATAAAGTACATTTCCATGAATTTCTGAGAGCTATTCTATTGTCCAGTTCTGCACATTTTTATCACACCATAATTCTGCTCCAAACTTGATACAGTTTACATTCTAACCTTGTCAGATGTACTAATGTACTTCTAAAATACTGACTATTACAGGTTTTCAAAAGTAGCTATAAAATTGGGCATTTTCTGCCATCATTTGTGAGCAAGACACGTGATATCAAGATATAGACCATTGGATATATTACATCTTGGCAATTTCAGGAAGGCAGGTCATAGAAAAATTACTCCTCAAGTTTATATACTTGACAGTGGTAAATGGAGAAGCCCAACTGGAGAATTTTACTCAAAAGTGAATTATGTCTTGCATATTATCCAAACTCAAAAAGAATAATAACAAATAAAATAATAAACTTCCAATTTTCCTCTCCCCAGCATTAAATTTTTGAAGAAAATTAAAATTTTCTTTGACCTTTCCATAACTTTTAAATCATACGTGGAAGTAAAAATACTGGTAAAATAAACTCAACATGCATTCACCCTTCAGCTTCAGAAACTATACACTCATGACAATATTGTTTCATTACTATATCCATCCATTTATTTACCCCTTCTGATATATGTTTGAAGCAATCTAATTACTCCATCTTTAAACACTTTCAGTGTGTATTTCCCAAAGAAAATAATTAAAAAATAAGCATAATTGCATTGTTGCAAATAAAATATTAATCACTTCTTAATATCTTCAAATACCTTGTTCAAATTTCAGGTTCTCATAAACATTATAATTCTTAAACCATATGTATGAATTGGACCTGAAAAATTTTAACACTTTGCTTTGTTGAAGGAATGATTGTCCTAGAATTTTTTGTAGTCTGGATTTTGATGATTGTATTCCCCCATGGTTTTATAATACTTCATAGGTCCTTTGATCTCTGTATTTTCTGTAAGCTGGGAATTGAGTCTAGTAGGTTTCATCAGATGCAGGTAGTTTTTGTTGTTGTTGGTTGTTTTACAATGCTATTTGATAATTGTTACTGTGTTTTTCCATTTGTAGGCACTTACTGTATGGTTCTCTCTCTCTCTCTCTCTCTCTCTCTCTCTCTCTCTCTCTCCTTTTTTTTTTTTTTTTTTTTTTTTTTTTTAGCAGCTGTTGCTAGTCAATGATGGAATGCATTAATTTGTTAAAAGTTATAAATTATGGCTATGCATCTAAAATTAGATGTATATAAAATGTATGAATGGATGTATTTCTGGAATACATCTATAAATAGAATATTTACAAATCAAATTGTATAGTTTATATAGAAAATGCTGGGTATATGCAAAACGTTATGTTTTATCAACGAGAGTAAACATAAAATCATGCTTTGGATGCTCTAGGAAAAGATACCCAACACAGTATCCCCAAAAGGTTAGTATTTTCCTCATACTCAAAGTCCTTTGAGATTCTTGGTGCAAAAGTTATAATTACATATGTTCTTAATATTTAAAAAGTGATGCTTATAATTATCTTCTGTCCAAAATTTTGTGCATGCTTATTTTACAAAATATAGATTAATATGAAGAAGGGAAGTCATTTCTAATTCCCTTTCCTGGAGAAAACCACTGCCCAAGCAATTTCAAATGTGTCTCAGGGTTCTAAAATCTATTAGATGGTCAACAATAATACTTGAGATGCAAAATGAAAACACAAGAAGTGCATGCTTCAGTGAGTGCCTTATTTAAAAAAAGTTAGAATTGTGACATATACATAATTTGTCATTTTAACCATTTTAAAGTGTACAATTCAGTAGCATTAAGGACATTCATAGTACTACACTATCTAAACCCGGAACTTTCTCATCACCCCAAATAAAGTCCTTGTGATAGGTCTACCTCTTTGTGACTAAACTAAGAAAAATGGAATTGCACACTTCAGGGTGGTGAGTTTAAAAGTATATCAATTATATTTCAAAGCTGCTTTTTAAAAATGGGAGACAGCAGGAAACAAAATATTTAAAAAAATCATTGAGTTCATGGAGCTTGCATTCTATTGATTATCATTGCCAATTAAATTTTCTAATATTATCAATAAAAATAATTTGGGCAGACTGCCCTTAGGAGGAAAGGATTATTCTTATAGATTTCCTTAGATTTCTTTAATGCAATCTTAAGTTTATGGTATCTAACTCCCAATTTCATGAACAGATGGCCAACCAAGGCTGCAGTGGGGGCAAGATAAGTTTTAAAAAGTAAATCAGCATTTTACAGAGTGATGGAATTTTAGACCAGGAAACAATCTCAGAGATGATAAAGTTCAACCTAATTATTTTACAAATGGGCAACCAACACTCATGGTAGATCAAAGCTTTTATCATACCAACCAGGCAATATCTGAATATATAAAGTAGTTATGCCTAAGAGCAGTGCTGCTATTTCATTTTTACTTCACAAAACCCCTCCCCCCTCCCCCCAAGCATTATCTGTTTCTCAGAAGGTGGAAACGGAATGACCAGGGCAGCTCGTATCCTCTAACATATTCCTTCCGCCTGCTGTCTTTGCAGCAGGGACGTAAGAATGAGAATTAGCTTGAAGGCATCCATCACTCTGAACATAAACATGATTTGGGGGAAAGGAGTTGAGTAGACTCCCATAATTTGTGGTTAATGAATTGTCTTAAGGGTTTTATGTGCCCCTCTCCCATTCACTGCTTTGCATGGTAGTGGTCCCTTCCCCATTAAAATGCTCTTCTCATTTGACTGTTTTTATGAATAGAGGGCTCTTTCGTTTTTCACAGCTGATTTCCCTTTATTGTCTTTATTGCAGTTTAACAGAGAGACAAATGACACCACAAACAGAGACAAGGGAGAATGCCCCTGCCTTTCCCTTACGTGTTTTTATTAACCTTTGTTCCTCCCTCAGCTCAGGTGGTGGGATCTAGACCTGTAGTGTGGGCCATAAATGAACAGTCAGATCCAAAGCTGCACGGAAAAGCCCTCTAATGGGGCAGAGTCATCCCTGAAACAGTATTTGTTCTCTAAAATTGTGTCTGAAGTTATAATGACAGTGATAGTAATAGTGATTATAATAATAAAAAAAATTGTAACACTAAAAGGTGTTACATAGAAGGAAACATTTAGGATCTATTATATACTAGGCATTCTAATTTTTTTCTATTAAAATTTACATTCTTATGACAAAAAATTTAAAGATATGAGGGTATATAGCATAAAAGGTAAAACTTACCTTGATTTCCCTCTTCCCTAAAATACTAGTGGCCTCAAGAGTTTTCAGGACACACTGATCTGTATATACACATAGATAGATATAGATAGATAGATAGATATAGATATAGATATAGATATAGATATAGATATACATATACATATACATATACATATACATATACATATTTTTTTGTTCTCCCTTCAGAGAGCATGCTTGTGCCATTCCTTTTCCCTCTCTCTATACAACCCTCCTCCCTGCAAGAATCCCCTAACCTTTAAGGGACCCCAGGGGGCTTCCAACCAGGAGAGCAATGGGCAGTGGCAGTTCATCCCGGGCTAACCCCGGGGACCTGTCTTCAAGGCCCCCTTTCCTCTGGCTTTCCAGTGAACCAATGCCGCCCAGCCTAGGCCCGCTTGTTGCTTCTTCTATGCCCTTCCCAGTTTCACTCTTCTAAGTATATTTTTGGTAGGGTCAACAAATTCTTGCTTGCTTTTCTACACTTTGTCTCTTGATTGAAATATTCCCCACAAGAAGACGAGAACCGAGGTTTCACCATCCCCTCCTCTCCCCAGTAACACTTTGACATAAACGTCAGTCCCCACATTATTCAGTGACATTCATTTTTGACTTCACATGGTTCAAAAGGCTTTCAGTTGTGACTTTATATAAACTCTACCCCATTCTTTTTTAGCAGCATTTCCCTCTTGGTAGAGATTTAACTATTTTTGTTGTTAGAGTTAAAGCTGCAGGGCACATATATTTGCCCATAGGATGCATTTCTAGATGTGGAATTCCTATGTGGAAGGATCTGTGCAAGTCCTGATTTGGTAGACACTGACAAATTTTCTCTTTCATGTGCACATCATATCTCATCTGAGAGTGACTTGGGCTCTTTGCATGTTACTCCTTTTAATTCTTTAAAAAAAATATATATTTTATTGATTTTTTTACAGATAGAAAGGGAGAGGAATAGAGAGCTAGAAACATTGATTAGAGAGAAACATCGACCAGCTGCTTCCTGCACACTCCCCACCGGGTATGTGCCCGCAAACAATGTACATGCTCCTGACCAAAATTGAACCTGGGACCCCTCAGTCCACAGACCGATGCTATATCCACTGAGCCAAACCGGTTCTGGCACTCCTTTTAATTCTTATCTATTTATTGAATGCCTGCTATATGCCAGGCACTGTGTTCTGTATAAGGCATGGGTGAAGAAGAGAGGTCCATGAAGTACTTTATAATTTTTTATGAGTTATGAGTATTTCAGTTTGCTCTTACAGAAGCAATTAAGGATACACACACACACACACATACACACATGTACACTCAGTTACTGCCTTTCTTTTGTGTGTATGTGACAAAATGATAACCATGGTCTTTGTTGTCTATGTTCCCCATTTCTAGTTAAATTACTGTTCCACCCCAGGAAATGAGAGTATTGTGTGTTTTATCTCTGAAAAATATAATGTTCTCTGGGCAGCCATGGCGATGAGTAACAGAAAGCTGAGACATTTTGCTTTCTTTATTTTGCCACTTCTTGTGTTTGAGTGGATATGTTTGCAAATACACTGACTCTCAATTATTCTCATTAATGGTGAACAGAATGTGGGTAGGCAAACTCAGGAGCTAAACATTTATAGTGTGCTTTTTGGCTTTGAAATGTGGTCAGACACAGCACTAGTCAGCCTGCCTCTCCCTACCGTCCCTTCCCCCCCGCCTTCTTTTCTCTCCCCCTGTCCATATATGTATGATTTCATAAAGGGAAGGAGGGAGGAAGGGAGGGAGAGAGAGAGAGAGAGAGAGAGAGAGAGAGAGAGAGAGAGAGAGAGAGAGAGAGAGAGAGAGAGAGAGAGAGAGAGAGAGAAGCATCAGTGAATTAATCGGCTGCCTGCTGCATGCCCCTGACACTGGGGATCAAACCAGCCAGCAACCCGGGCATGTGCCCTGGCTGGGAATTGAACCATGACCTCCTGGTTTATAGGTTGATGGTCAACCTCTGGATCTACACTGACTGGGTTCTTCTAAACTTTTGTTAGCCATTTTGTTGCTCATTTATTCCATGACTATTTGCTGAGCCTCAGCTCATGTTAACTATTATATCAGGACCTATGGTTAGAACTGTGGTCTCTCAGCTTAAAACTTTATAGACCAGTAAGAAAGATAATAAATAAATATATGAATGTGTTCTATTAAAAACCTATAAGAAAAGTTATAGAATAATTATGCCCTCTAGGGAGTAGGGGCAGCTTCATTGGTGATGTAAAACAGGCAATCAAGAGTGGACCTCAGGGCACTGGCCATTTCCTGTTCAGTGCAGGCCATGTGTTAGGACAGTTAGGTGTAATTCTAGGTCCGTTAAAAACACTGGGTGAGTTTAGGAATATAGTTTAACTTCCTAGTGCGTTGACTTTCTTATCGCTAACAAGGTGACAAGAATCTTCAGTGATGTCCTCACCAGTTTGGCTCAGTGGATAGAGCAAAGGCCTGCAGACTGAAGGGTCCCAGGTTTGATTCTGGTCAAGGGCATGTACCTTGGTTGTGGGCACATCCCCAGGAGGAGGTGTGCAGGAGGCAGCTGATCGATGTTTCTCTCTCATTGATGCTTCTAACTCTCTATTCCTCTCCCTTCCTCTCTGTAAAACAAATCAAGAAAATATATTAAAAAAAGTTATTCTTTAAAAAAAAAAAGAATCTTCTGTGTTGTGAAAGCAGAATAAAACAATGCTTGAGAAGGCTCTCTGACAAAGCTTAGGGAATTACAAATGTTTCCATTCTGCTAGCACAGAAATAGTCTGAGCAATTGGACATTTAATGTCCACATCTACTATGTGCTAGGCACTGGATATAAAAAAAAAAATCTAAGATACAGCCTTTATCCTCCTGGAGTTCACAACTACAAGAGCACAAACTCACCTAAAAGTAAATCAAACCATTGACTCACCTGTTTGGATTGAAATAGGGTATCAACTGACAAAAAAATTATCTGTGCCCTTGTGGCAGATATGATAATTATGTGATGGAAGGGAGGAATTCATTATCAGCTTATTGTAAGAGGTTAGCACAGGCACTCCACAATTATGGCTAAGTTTATTTATTTAGAATGCATCAAATCCAATGCACACTTCTAAATGCCCTATGTGGACTCATTTATTAAATCCTTGCCACAATCCAATGAATGAGGTACTATTATTGTCCCTTCCCACTTTGCAGATGATGAAATCAGGGTATTAAGAGCCTAAGTAAGGCCCTCAGCCAATGAACAGGTGCCAGGATTTGAACTCGGATGGTCTTTATGGTTTGCATCTCACTAAATCCAGGGTGCAGCCATTGGCTGAGGCCTGAAAGGCTGTAGAGGAGAAACTGGCCCTAGAAATGGAGTGTTTGAAGGCTTGCAGGCTTTGAAGGGTACTCAATTTGTTTGGGAAGCTTCTGGAAATTCACTGTGGGAGGTGGGGGTGGGTGCAATGGGTGCTCAACCATGAGGCCTGAGCCCTCACAGGCTACACTGAGGAGCATGGCTCTTGCCAGTGAGAACTGGGAGCCACGGAACACTTAAGCAGCGAAGAAATACGATCAAGCTTGCCTTTTAGAAGGGAATGTATTAATCCATCAACAAGGTGAACGAGATGGCTTCAGCGGTCTCTGGACCCCCAACCCTCTAACCATGGTTCAGCCATACTATTCTTCCAGTAAAAAGAAATTGCCCTCAAATGGGAACCATTGCTCATTACTACAGGGAATTAATACAATCTCTCGGGGCCAAGAAAGCCAAAGCACAATTTAAACATGGTCCTTCCAGCTGGCCACCCCTGTGAGTGACTGTGTGTGGGCGTCTGACAGCTTCCTCTTCATGGCAGTACTATATCGCTGTGCTTCCCGCTCATAAACCTTTCTGTTTGTTTTGTGGGAGGGTAAAATGCCCAACAGACCCAATCCAGGAGAAAAATAAAGAAGTCGGAGGCCTTAACTTCACCTAGTTCCAGAGACCTCTAAACTATCATAAAGAAACTGTCAGATTGGAAACTTGGAAACTTGGGGGTTTTAACCGGCCATGCCTTGGGCTACCTCCCACCTCTTTCCTGCTCCCCTCTCCCCTTTCCTGACATCCTCTCTCTTTCTCTTGTCTCATCTCTGTGACCCGCCTCCCAACGGATGGATGCTCTTAGATTGCCAAACCTCATGCTGAGTTTCCCTAGGGCAAGACTGCCCTTTCTAGAACTGCCCACCTTTCAAAATTACTTTCTTAGGTTTCCAGCTACAGCTATTAAACTTCTCCTGGGGCCGAGCTCAAATATGTGTTAGGAGGAGAGCGATTTAATTAAATCGTACCCCACTAAGGTATAAATAACGTATTTCCTGACCCTTTCCCTCCAATCATCCCAGGCATGTTAGGAATGTAATGAAAGAAAGGAGTCCCTCATTATTGAAGAGAGTAATGTAGTCATAACAGTAGCTTCCCAGTGGGGGGGTCATATTTCAAGATCCCCTAAAACATACTTCTCAGGCAGCCACCCATTTCTGCCAAAGGCTGACCTGTTTATTGTGTACTCTGGTCTCCAGTCAGCAGTTTTTGAAATATCAGCACCAGCTGTGGTCCCTTCCCTATACCTGGGCTCTCTGGCTAGACTTCCCACAAGGCCAAAGTGTTTGTTTTTACTCTGAGGATCACAGTCAGTCAGAAGAGTGAGGAAGCAGGAATGGTGGGAAGCTGATTAGGAGACATGTGTCAATGAGAATGAATTCTCTACATCCCAAAGAGAAAGGTGACTTGTCTTAAATAATTATCCATAATGATAGATAGGAAACTGTGTGATAAAGTATTCAGCAAGTTCATGGCTTGGTGAGAAGATTGGACCAGGAGATGGGGATGATATTTCATTTCAGTCTTGTGTGAGTTCCTCAGTCCTTGACTCTTTGGTGTCATCATCTGTAAAATGAGGGTGTTGGGTTGATAAGCTTCAGTTTCTTTTAGATCTGATTGGTAATTTTCAAGTATGGGGCCTCATACTGGACCTGTGTGTTGCAACATTGACCTGCCCTGTGATGGTGTCCCTCCTTAGGGCACCATAATGCCGGGATTCTTTTGTCCCAGCCTTACAAAGGGTTCAGCATTCTGGAGAAAAGGGCTGTGTAGATTCAAGAAGGAGTCCAAGGACAAAATATGTTTTTGAAAGGCATTGGGGATCAGAGGAGCTTCCACTAAAGGAAACTGAAGACTCTCTTTGTCTCAGGACCCCATGCTTTTATTAAACATGATTTATCCTAAAGCATGGTGGAAATATACACTTCAAAAGGTAAGGTATCAAAGGGTACAGAGCATTGTCATTTTGGGGAATAACCTACAGCTATTTAGGTGTTTGGCCAACAGGAGGCAATAAAATGCTTTGAGCTGTCTGGGAGCTAACAATCCTATTCAGGTTTTGGGGAAGTGCCTTTTAGCCATTTCTAACAGGTAAACTACATATGATTCAACCCTGTTGAGCTCCCCAAGTCCCATCAACCTTTTGATGAGACTCTTGTAATTATTACATGCTGGAATTGGTTCTCAGCAGCCTTGTGCATTGTTCCGTTGACCACCAGTTTCTGTGCTGTCAGGTAGAAAAAAGACCATCCTCACAGGGAGACAGGATAGGAGAAACACTGAATTTGGAAACAAACAAACACATGTGTTCTAAATGATTCCTTCACTTAAAACATCAGACTTGGGTTTATACCTAAGTTTGTCTATAAACTGGGGTTAGTAATCCCTCTTTGGCTTCCTTTACAATATTGGAAACCATATAGTTAGACAACTGCTAACTCTCCCTCCTTTCAAATATGGCTTGGGTTCCGAAAAGCAAGTGTAACCAGAAACTGTGCTACCTACCTCATGGCTGCTGAGGAACATGGAGACAGGTTGGGGTTGTGGATAGAGTTTCCTAAACTTGAATTCAATAGAATTAGTGCCACAATTGCACATAACTGGCTTTCCTTTTTGTAAACCACACAATAGAAAATCATGTTATTTGCCCAGAACTATCAACTATGTCAATAGGAGGAAAATGGAGGTGAAGCTAAAATAGCATTTTTCTTAATCCCATCTATTCCAAAGATGAGTGATCTTTGATCTTTTTGAGTTTTATCCATCATTCAAAAGATGCTCTTAGATTACATGGGTTTTAGCCTTTCTCCTGATTGACAAGCTTATGTTTCCCACCATACACCAAGGTGCTGATTAAAGGCAGGAATGGAAGAAGCCTTGACCTTAGCCCCGTAGAGGGCAGAGCCCCATGTGAGTGCAAGTTTGCTTTGCCTGGTTAGGAATTGCTTACTGCAATTGTTTACTACTTCCTTCATGCTTTACATTACATCAAGGCCCTTATCTTGATGTTACAAAAGCCACTCAGGTCAGGCCCCTCACTGCCCCTGTTGGCATTGTTTGCTCTCCCCAATTACTCAACTTGGCAGAAAAAATTATCTGTGATTTTTATTGTTACCTTTTCTTATGGGTACCCAATATAACAAATAGTAAACTCTCAGAACATAAATTCCTTCTGGGTTCAAATTTTGTCTTTCATCTTTGTA
The DNA here is from genome assembly GCF_014108245.1 of Pipistrellus kuhlii. NCBI lineage: Eukaryota > Metazoa > Chordata > Mammalia > Chiroptera > Vespertilionidae > Pipistrellus > Pipistrellus kuhlii. Next base: position 12,048,115 of record NW_023425562.1, read on the forward strand.
CCTCTGGTACAGTTCAGTTTTTGACACAGAGTAGGCACTTTATAAACTCATACTGTGGAACTTAATTGAAGCCCTTTATCTGATGAGATTCTGGCTCACTATTTCAATCAATAGCAAATTAAGGAACTGTTTGACTTGGGAAGTGCAGAGATTAGGGATATGCTGATTTTTACCTCTTAACATTAGCCTCCTATGAAGACAAGGTCATATTATTTGGGAGAACCTAGGAAAGAAGAAGGAAGTAACTGAAAAGCTAGTATGCAATTATTGGGGATTTTGGCTTTGCGGCCAACATCTTATTCACATCAAGGCACTTAAACTATAACATCCCGTATTCATGCAGATGATGCTTGGAAGATTTAGTTCAACATTATTGTTTAACAGATAAGAACACTGTTTTACAGATGAGCTTAGAGGATAAACTTTGAAGAGTACAATAGGGCACTGAGATAGAAAGTCCCAGGTCAGTTACCTGCCTCTGACCCCTTTCTGTGGAGGCTTTACAGAAAGTGTCAATAGGCACAGGAGTATCTTCACTTTGGCATAGGGATAGCACCATTGGTTGTCTTTTTTTTTTAAAAAGTATATATATATATATATATATATATATATATATATATATATATATATATTATTGATTTTTTACAGAGAGAAAGGGAGATGGATAGAGAGCTAGAAACATCGATGAGAGAGAATTATCGAACAGCTGCCTCTTGCACACCCCTTACTGGGGATGTGCCTGCAGCCAAGGTACATTCTCTTGACTGGAATCGAACCTGGGACCCTTCAGTCCATAGGCCAATGCTCTATCCATTGAGCCAATCCAATTTTGGCACCATTGGTTGTCTTTTAACATCAAATGTTTTGCTGGATAATTCCTCACATACCTATGGGAGGATGTGTGGCTCCTTTTAAACTAAATTTAAAAAAATGCATGACTTAGTGGTTGAGCTTTGACCTATGATCCAGGAGGTCAGGGTTTGATTCCCAGTCAGGGCACATGTCTGGATTTTGGGTTCAATCCCCAGTAGGAAAGATGTAATCTTCTGTAGGGTGGGTGTAGGAGGCAGCCAATCATTGATTCTCTCTCATCATTAACCTCTCTCTCTCTCTCTCTCTCTCTCTCTCTCTCTCTCTCTCTCTCTCTCTCTCTTCCCCTCTTCCCTCCCACCCTCCCTTCCTCTTCCTTCCTCTCTGAAATCAATAGAAAGTATATTTTTAAAAAGTAAGTAAAGTAAAATCAGCCTGGCCTGTGTGGCTCAGTTGGCTGAGCATCATCCCATGTACCAAAAGGTCATCAGGTTCAATTCCTAGTCAGAGCACATGCCAGGGCACATGTGGGTTCAGTCCCCTGAAAGAGTGCAATGTTTCTCTCTCACATCAATGTTTTTATCTCCCTCTCTTTCTTTTCTTCTAAAATCAATAAAAACGTATTAAAAAAAAAAAAAGTAAAATCACACAATGAAATTGACTTGCCTCATAGAGCTCTTCTCCCTGAAACCATCTTGAAGGAGAAGAAAGGTGAATGTTTTAAAGTTTATTTTAGGGATTTATTAAGAAGGAAAATATGTTTTATGGATATACTAGAGGCCTGGTGCACAGCATTCATACACTGGGGTGGTGGTGGTGGGGAGGTCCTCTGCCCAGCCTATACCCTCTCACAATCCAGGACTCCTCAAGGGTTGTCCGCCTGCTGTAGAGGCGAGAGAGGCTCCTGCCACTGCTGTTGTGCTCTCCAGCCATGAGCCCAGCTTCTGGCTAATCAGTGCTCTCCCCTGCATTGAGCGTCTGCCCCCGATGGTTAGTGCCCATCATAGCAACTGGCTGTTCCACTGTTTTGTCAATTTGCATATTAGCCTTTTATTTTATAGGATGCCTTAGTGGTCAATTTAGATTCTGGCCAATCTTCAATCTTGTCTCCATCTCTAACCATACAGAAAAGCCTGCTCAGTAAGACCATTGTTTTAAAAATTTTTTAAATTAATTTCAGAAAGGAAGGGAGAGAAAGAAACATCAATGATGAGAGAGAATAATTGATTGGCTGCCTCCCGCTTGTCTAACACTGGGGATTGAGCCCGCAACCCAGGCATGTGACCTAATCAGGAATCAAACTGTGGTTCCTAGGCCAATTCTTAACCATTGAGACATGGCAGTGAGGCAGGGAGACCATTCTTTGAGAAGCTCCTACCCCCTGTTTTCGAGTGACCAAGGCAGGGAACTGCTTAGACATTTTAGACCTCTCCAATATATTATATCAGGGATCAAGTAATTTGAGAGATTTGGTTCAAACTGTAACTGTAGAAAATCTCAGTACTCCCATGTTCTATTGTGAGAAACAGGAGTGATCTCAGGAAAAGAAAGAAAAAGAAAAAATGAGTTGCCTCTTGGATGTGACTTGAGATCCTGGCAGACTTCCTGGCTCAGGCTCCCATCCAAGCTACTTCTGAATTCTTGCATTAATGAACCCCTTCCTGGTGTAAATCCACTGCCCTTTCCTAGGTCCCTGTAAAATGGAACACCTTGTGCGGGGTATGGTATGAATTTATACCATATAAGATATCTGTTCAACAAAAGACCGTCTTGGGTGCCCTCAGGTGGGGTGGGACCTGCAGTGATGCAAAGTTAATGGGAGGGGAGAAAACACTCTACAATTTGCATGATTCTGTCCCAAACCTTGTGTACCTTTTATTTTTTTTTTATTTTTATTTATTTATTTATTTAAAAAAATATATTTTATTGATTTTGTACAGAGAGGAAGGGAGAGAGATAGAGAGTTAGAAACATTGATGAGAGAGAGTCATCAATCAGCTGCCTCCTGCACACCCCCCACCGTTGATATGCCCGCAACCAAGGTACATGCCCCTGACTGGAATCGAACCCGGGACCCTTCAGTCCCCAAGCCGACACTCTATCCATTGAGCCAAACCGGTCTTGGCCTTGTGTACCTTTTAAAGACTGATTTGGAATCTCATTCCCCCTGCTTTTAGGGGCTCAGATTTTCTCTCCTGTTGCTTCTGGCTGGTTTTCTAACAGTATTATTTAATGTGGTGAAGCATTTTGAAGGCCACATTTTGCTCTGGAGGGCACTTTACAAAATAAAGCCACAGGATATTGCATCCTAAGTGAGAACGATGGGAGACAGCTCTGATGGAATCTGTAATGTGCTCAAGTTAGTGTCATGGCCACCTCCCGTGGCATTGTGCAAAGTGGGCGATGTACTGTACAATCTGTCTCCATAAGGCCATATTGCCAGGTAACTTGTAATAAGTGTCTCCACTCCTATCAGATTACACAGCAGAGCCGGACCAGCTAAAAAATATGCACCACTCTGGGTGCTATTATATCGGACTCCATCGCCTTAGGCACTGGCAGGAGATAGATGTTTGCAGGGGAATTTTATTAAGTATAAACTCAGGGTGAAGAAAACAATGGAAATTGCTTTTTTTTTTTTTCCCTTGGCAAGTCCTTATTAATGTTTAATATTTCCAGTATTAGCATAACAGCTGTACTTTAGTTGGAAAGACAACCAGAGATTTTGTTTAATGAAATGCAGAAATGTCAAACCACCTCACAGGCTTATTTGTTACTCATAAAAATTATGTTAAAATCGTGTGTATGCAAAAATGTTGCAGCAATAACAATGAATAATAGCATCTATGAAGAAAAGGAATCTCTTATTTCAAAGTTTACCTATAAATGTTAGGACATTAGGGCTGTGTGTGGGTGTTATTTTTTTTTAAATTGTTCTTTACATTGTGGTTTGGAATCTTGAATATTTATAAATGTTTTGTGGTCAGAAAAGGCAGCAACATTTGATGTTTGATCCCTTTGAAAGGAGTCATTGCTATAAATAAAGAAAGATGTAGAGGAAGAAAGGGAATAAAGGAGAAAAATGAAGATTCTAATTATTCTACTTTTACTAATATCTACAGTTTTTCAAGATTTTCACACCTTTGTTATGTTAGAAGGTAAACTGAGGCATATTAAAAATTTTAAGAGTTTATTTGTAACAAAAATCCATTGGAATCTGGCAGCTCTGAAGCAGAGTGGTAAGGAGCCTGGGGGAAACTTTTATAGACTGGAGGTGGAAACAAAGTTAGAATATTGGTGGGCTAAAACTTGAAGCCTTTGGTTATTTTTTTGTATTTTGGTTTCATAACCTTGAGGCATTTACAAGTTTAGATTTTGACTTGCTGATATAGGCTGCCATGGCCTTGGAGCCACACCAGTCTTATGGCTTCCTTGTTTCTTAATTTAATACAGCCATATGGACATATGCCAATGCCAGGACCTGCCTATACTCTGCATATTACCGTGGTCTCAGAACTAGAGGGTTTCCTCACTGACTCCCTCCTCATTGACTTCCCCTTCCCACCCCTTCTCTCCCCACCCTTCTCTCCCTCTCTTTCTCTCTCTCTCTCTCTCTCTCTCTCTCTCTCTCTCTCTCTCTCTCTGTCTCTCTCTCTCTCTCTCTCCCTCTCTCCCTCTCTCCCTCTCTCTCCCTAGGCCATTCTAAGCTTTGAAGGGCATATGGAGATTACTTTAATTGATTGAATTATGATCTTAACTGCTTCAATTACCCCCAAGCTTTCTTTTACAAAATAGGTAGCCCTGGTAGGACCAGAACATCAACTGTCTTCTGAACACCTCAGAGACATTCTAGTATGCCTAGAAGCAACCATGCAAGAACATATATATCCTAATATAAGATTGCATAATCTAGTCTTTTTTTTTTTTTAGGTAATCATTAATAATATGCAGCAATATACTTGCTAAGATTTCAGTGCCAGAAAGTGTGCCAAGATTTTTATACACATTCTCTTTCAATGTTCCTTGTGATCTTGTTATTGGAGAAATGCACGCACGGTCTTTTTCCATTGCAAGTGGGAATAGGGTTCTTTGGATGCCATGGGAATAAGCATTTCTGGAGGCCCCAGGGGAGGATGTGTGGTAGAAAACTTTATTTTCATGGAGTTACATCTCTGGGTGTGCAAAGTCCCATTTTCCTTAATCCAGTTCTGGAAGATGGCTTCAGCAGAGCTAAAGCAAAGCCCGTGTCCAGAGTTTCCGTTCCATGGTGTAGCCTGGTCCGGTACTGCATTAGGCTAGTTGCAGCCCATTAGTTCAATGTGTGTGAGGTCCACATGGCTGTGAACCGTGCAGGCTAGTGCAGGAGGATAGAGTCTTACAAGCCAGGAGCAGGAGCCAATAGGCAAGAGAGAGCAAGCGCCTTTGTTTTTTAGGAGATTAAATATCTTAAATCTTCCCACCCTTGCAGTGACTACATCTACTCTGGCCAATGACCTGTTCCCAGGTGTGACAAACAAGTATCTGCCCTGTTACACTCAGACTTTACTGGTCATGCCTGTAATATTTGGACTTCCTTTTGTTCCTTTTCAGTTATTCATAATTAGGTTAAATGACATTGGCATCAATATCATGTATTAATATTATTATTTACTAGAGGCCCAGTACATGAAATTCATGCACATGAAAGGTTCCTAGGCATGACCAGTGATCAGGGCTAAGGCCTCCCTTCCCTGGCTGCCAGCTGGGACTTTCCTTTATTCCATGCTATCCCCTAGTGGTCAGCACATGCCATAGCAAGCAATGGAACTCATGGTCTCCTGGTCGAACTCCCCAGGGGACAATTTGCATATTAGATTTATATATCTATATCTATATCTATATCTATATCTATATCTATATCTATATCTATATCTATATCTATCTATCTATCTATCCATATATATATATATATATATATATATATATATATATATATGGATAGATAGATAGAAAGATAGATAGATATAGATATGAGAGAATTAAACTACAAATGAAGATAGGACTAGAACTGAAATCTCTCTGATTTTAACACTGTACCTCTACCTCAAAAAGATAATTGGTCCTCACATTTTTCTCTCCATCAGCCAGAAAAATTCATACACTGAAACTTCCGAGGTACCTTAGTGCCATTTATCACTTTTACTTCTGAAAATGGCATTTCTAAGTCACTCCTTGTGACATCTTAACAAAAGAAGTAGTATGGTCTATCTTCTAGGGAAGGTGTTCTTTAGTATGTGGGACTACAGCTATATTGGGGATGAAAGAGGGACCAGGATATTGGTGGGAAATAGGATAAGGGAAGGTATTTCTGTTGGAGGCAGAAGGAAGCACAGATTTGAGCAGATCATGATGAATGGAGGCAAGAAGGCACATTTGTCTTTTCAAGACATTTTTCTTGCACCTTGCAATGCCAGAATAATTTTGATTATTCCTGTAATGAGTATAAAGAGAAATGTGCATGTCTCATTCATTTTTGTAATTATAATAAAAACTCATGAAACATCAGAAAGAATAACAAAGAAAAGTCTATTTTCTATGAAGCTTTTGATCTATTTAAATTGTACAATTTTAAACTATTATTTCTACCTAATTAAGTAAATGCAATAATTAGCTAATGTTTGAAAATACTTTGAAGAGAAAGACAACACTTCACTAATGTATGGCATGATTATTTCTATTCTATTTTCCTTTTTTTTTTTGGCAACCAGAAATTCTAGAATTAATTCATCTCATCTGTTACAAATTGTACCTCTAGGAATAATGAATTTAAGAGGAAACAAAGGATATTAATTTGAAGCATCTTCATTATTCTTCACTTTTTAATTAGCTCGTGTACATTTACAATCCCTTTGGCTGATTTGTGACTAATGCAGGGAAAACAGCCAGGAAATGATGTTACTTCAGAAAAGTAAAAATGAAGTTAAAAGATTAAGTTTTTAAGTTTAAAGGATTGGATGATGATTTATGATTTACTGAAAATCTTTACTGTAGATCATATCTGAAATCTATTTTGGGACTTGTTAATTTCAGCACTTATGTGACATAGAAGGTCACAGTTTAGTAGCCTTTTATGGAGAGAAATTTGGGGGAAAAGTATCATCTGAGAAAAAGGTGATATTTTAGCTATTTAGCCCAGAACAGTGGTTTTTTATGATGGCAAAACTTTCACTGCAGGTTCAGAAGCACTTCACTATGCTATAACCTCATATGACATGTTAATAGAATTTGAAGGCTTCAACATATTTTTGCTTAAAATTGATAGCAAACAATAAATATTTTTGGAGTTCTATGTTCTGCATTAGGTATTGGAGAAGGACACTTATGAGTCTGGGTCAAATTTATATTCTCCAGGATTTTTAGTATACTGGGGTAGATGGTTCTCTATTTCATGCAATATGAAAAGTTATTTTATTAGCATGTTTATTAAAATTGTATAATTTAGAAGGAAACAGGGTATAGTATTATTTATTTATTATTTTAAAAATATATTTTATAGATTTTTTACAGAGAGGGAGGGAGAGAGATAGAAAGCTAGAAACGTCGATGAGAGAAAAACATCGACCAGCTGCCTCCTGCACTCCCCGCACTGGGGATGTGCCTGCAACCAATGTACATGCCCCTGACCGGAATTGAACCTGGGACCTTTCAGTCCGCAGACCGACGCTCTACCACTGAGCCAAACCGATTTCAGCAGTATAAAGTCTTTTTATCTCAAGGTAGTAATATTTGAGCTGGTAAATGGAAGTTTCCCACCATACTTGGAGAAAATAAATAGTGGATTCAGACGTTTGGTTTTTTACAAGGTCTTTGGGGATCATATCCTTGCTTTTAAAAAGACAGTCACAATCCTAGGCAGCATATGTGCTACGAGATACACAGATAATTTAAGCCCTGAAGAACATTGATGGGATACATTAAAGTGAGCAAAAATAAGCTTTCTTGAGGTGCTTATGATCTGGAAGGCATTGGACAGTCAATAAAGAAGCTAAGTCATTTCAGTGAGATCACAGAAGAGAAGGGATGTCAGAATGGGTAGGTGGGTTGAGAAGACATTTGGAGGCTAACCTGGTCAGAGTAATTTTTGCTAGTTTGTGGAGCTCCTCTGCAACCTTAAAAAGGGGTTCGACATTTTTCTGTGTGCTGGAGGCTATGACCTGTGTGATGTCACAATCCATCTATGTTAGGCTCCTCTGCTTTTCCTGCCCCTGTTCCATACCTCTAACCACTGCTAATCCAGAGTATTTTTGCACAGTTGAAATCTGGTTAAAATGAACTAGGGCATCTTGAAAGGAGAGATGCTACCACAAAAGGCTTGACACAGTTACATCAGGGGTTATGTAAAGGGGAAGGAGGTGTTTCTGTTAACCTCTGGTCAGCAGGCATGTTTTTGATGGTAAAAACTATATTTAAACTTTGACTCACTGTAGGTTCAGAAGCACTTCACTTTCGCTACACCTCTGTGTCCTTTCCATCTGAACTTGTCTGCAAATCACCCAATCATGACACTAATATCTGTGAGAGATGGTGACAACAGCAGAGTGGTTCCTGCCTCACACCACAGGCAACTTGACCCTAAGCAAGGGGCAAGGGTTTCTGTCCACAGAATGGGCATGGTCTGAAGGGCAGAATAGCCATAAACATTGAACATTTATTTATGTCATAGGACCAATATGATCTCTTGCAGCTTCTTATTCTGAGATGCTATGGTTGGTATTAAACAATTTGAGATTAAGCTCTTGTCAGGCAAACTAATGAATTTTGAATTGATTTCTGTCTTCCACAATGCTAGTAACATTTTTGACATATATGATTTATAGGACCTTCATTGCGTCTATTCATGAGAGGAGCTGCTTATTTTGGTTGCTGGACATGGTTTCTAATGTTCCCAGAGGGAAATGCTGAGGGCCAGTGGAATGGCCATCTCGAAGGTGCTCTCTGGCTGTCTGGGGTAGGTCTCTTATACACTTGTAATCAGGACCTCAGAAAACAAATGAGGGGTAAGTTGGCTTGGAAATTATTTTGCTGACATTTGACCAGTGGAAAGCTCCTGGAAAATATATGTCTGCTGTTCAGCTCCAGCTGCATAAGTTGAAAATTATTCCTTGTGTTCCATTCTTTTGCTTTTCTCTTTCTTTTTTTCTCATTCTTTTGGTTTCTTTTCTTTCTTTTTCTCTAGTGTCTGTAGAGTAGGGCAAGAATTCTAATTCTCCCAAATGGTAGTTAAACAAAAACAAAAACACAGTGTAATTCAAAGATTAAAATTGGGGTTCTTTTTTTCTCTTTAAGAATTTTATAGCTCATGTAGAACATTTTTTTTTAACAGGAAGGACTTGAAAGTTTTCAGATGAGTGGATCTATGGTAGAGCTCCCAAATTTACCTTTAAGACCAAAACACTCAATCCCCCAACTCCTGAAGTGTGATGGTTTTTGATAACTCATAGACGGGTCTCTTTCTGGAATTGCCCTCCCCTAAAGTTATGTCCCTGGATCACTTTACTTTCAATGCCTGGTCAAGACTGGGGTAGAAGGGCTTCCTTCTCAGTTCAGGACATCAATAGAGATGTCCTGAACTGAGAAGGAAGCCCTTCTACCCCATCCCTACTCCAGAAGCCCTTCTATTGGGCCATCCCTACTCCAGAACTTCCCAGCAGGTCAGCCAAAGCCTTTGTTGCTGGTGCATTATGGCTCAACTGCTTCCTTTGCCCAATCCACTTTCCCTCAGAGGAGCCCCTCTGAGACCATTCCTCAATCTACTTCCTGAATTCAAATCTCAACTTTGAGCCTGTTTACCAGAAAACTTAGCCTACAACCAGGAAGTGATACTTGGGAGAGGTGGGCTTATTGAAGAAGCATATCAAGGATTGGTTAAAAATAGGATTTTTGAGATGAAAATGGAAAGATGTCAAGGATATCATGGAAGTTACACACTTGGGGATCTGGGAGCATGATATTGTTTTAGGTTAAAGGGAGTCCTTCTCTCCTCACTAACTGAGGTACACAGCTCAAGCAGACTGCATGAGAAACTAGCTGCATACCATTTCTTCCAACAATACTAGTAAAATATCACAGAGCACCTGGCTGCTGGAATTTCAGAGGTAGATTCAACCTATAATACAAAATAGAGAAGAGAAAAGGTTATTGTTGGAAAAGTGATAAGCAAAATAAAATGGGATATATATTACTAATACTATACTTCAAATATTTTGATAGTATTTCTGAAGAGTAGAGATGGATGGAAAAGTGGGATATGTCATCAGAGTGGGACATCTATCAGAGCACACATGACAAGAACAAAATATGATATGCTCTGGAGTCAACAAAATCTCAGCAATAAAGTCAGATGGCTGGATGAATGTGGCTCATATGTATTCAGGCAGTAATCATTGGGTAGCAAGGCAAAGTTAACTCTCATGAACAGGAGCCAGCCTTCTGGTTCATGTGTAGAAGGACATTCTTTATGTCTTTGGTGTGTGTTAAAAGAGTGATAATTCATATGATGACTCTTTCCCTAAAGTAATTCCTACAAACTTGACATTGTTGTTTTCTTTTTTCTGGATAATGGTAGGTCTTGATTTTATTTTTTATTGAATTTAGAGAGGAAGGGAGAGGGAGAGAGAGATAGAAACGTCAATGATTAGAGAGATTCACTGATTGGCTGCCTGTTGCATGCACCCCACTGGGGATCAAGCCCACAGCCCTTGATCGGAACCAAACCCAGGACCCTTTAGTTTGACGCTCTATCCACTGAGCAAAACCAGCTAGGGTTCATTTATCTTTCTTACTATAATATTAAAAATATTTTAAAAATATATTTTTATTGATTTTTTACAGAGAGAAAGAGAGAGAGATAGAGAGCTAGAAATGTCTATGAGAGAGAAACAATGTACCAATGTACATGCCCTTGACCGGAACCAATGTACATGCCCTTGACCGGAATCGAACCTGGGACCTTTCAATCTGCAGACCGACGCTCTACCACTGAGCCAAACTGGTTTCAGCAATATTAAAAATATTTTAATCCCAAGATGTCAACTGAAAATTCAGCAGGAGGAAGAATCTCAGGACTGCAGAACAATAATCCACTGAAATGCCATCTCCCAAAATGAGCAGCCACCAAAAACAGTATCTGAGATTTATTTAGCAGTGGAGAGTGATTTCCTTGATAATGAAATTTTGGGCTTTCATTTCTAAATGGCTTGGGAGTATGTATGTATATCCAGGAGAGGCCTCACACCTAGGCCAACTAAATGGCCTCTGGGGGTTGAGTTCAGTGATTCTGAAGAAGTTCCTTGTCCCCAGGTTCTTTTGTTAAAGGTTACACTTTAAAATGTTAGAACCTCACTGACAGTAGCTTATGTATGTTAATGAGATAAAATATTTTACTTTTATCCAGAGAGCTTTTTGGTCTGAGGAGGCAAGAAAGAGAATTTGGATAAGTAATACCTAAAAGGACAGAGAGGATTTGAATGAAAAATGACATGGGGTGAGGTGAGTAGGGCACAATAAGGAAGAGGAAAAAAGGCTTCAAAAACCAATGTTAGCTCACAACCTTATCTAAAATGCCAACTAATTTGCCAACTATAGCCCTGAATTTCCATCAAGTATGTCTGTTTGAAGAGCATTGTAACTGTTCCTTCCTCTGCCCTTGAGGCCCTGCATAGACTTCCATGCTCCAGACATCTGATGTTCCCTAGCACTAGATTACTGTTTTCAACTACATTTTCCTTAAATCTTTCTGTAGGTTCATCAGGTTAAATTCATACCAGTGAACCCTGAAAAAGGGCAGTCTTTCTTCTTTAGGCATGTGCCTAAGTGAACTTGCCTAGCTGAGTCCTATGTAGAGTCAAGAGTTGATTGGTGGCCATGAATGCCACTGGCTCCCCACTAGCTCCCCATCAACTATTGTAATAGACACTACAGTTATGCATAAGTGGGGTGTATAAGCTGTCACTGGATCTGGCATGTGTTGCAGATTATGTTATCACTAGGAATAATAGTGCACCAGAATCTACCAGTGATTTGCTTTTGTAATAAATTAGAGAAGGGTTAAAATTATATCTTGAGACACATATATTACTTGAACAAAAAGTGGTGGCTAAGTCCCTGGAGTTGTGCAAATGCCTTGGTTCGATCATGAGGGTGAATATACTTAGTCAAACAAATGCAGAGAAGATTTGGAAACCATGGGATTAAAACTCTGTGCTGTTGAAATGCCAGGATGTCTCTTGGGAAGAGTCCTGCTGGATGCCTATGTCATCAACCTTCTTTAGCTGTGGGGACAAAGCTCAGACACCTCTCCTGGTTTGTCTCTCAGGGCCCGCTATGTGCTCCCTAGGAACACTCTGGCCAGTGATTTTCCATAGGGGGATTTAGGAACAACAAGGAGAGAGCTTTCATGAGCAACTTGGTGAAGGGTTTTCAAGTTGTAATGTGGATATGAGTCACCCAGTGGTACTGACTTAGGAGTCATGAAACCTGGTTTTAGTTGCAGTTCTGCCACTTATTAGCTGGGTGACCAAAAGCCAAGCACTGAGCCTGAGCTGCCTGGAGAAGGGTGGCAGTGCCAGCCCAGCCTTTATCCTGGGAGCATGAATCACACAGTGGGGGTGGGGACAGAACTAAATGAGTGTGACGTGGTCTCAAGAATGTTTTGAGACAAGATGTCCTTAGGACAGGCTTAGATGGGACACTGAGTCCTGAGGAAGAGGGTGGGGTGTGGTGGGCAATCTGAAATTGCTTCTGTGTCTTCCTGAACTCCCAAGTCTCTCTGTAAGAGGGTGCTTTCGCTGGTCCATCTGTAAAGTGTTGGAGGAGTGATCAATGAATGTGGTCAGATTTCCAGCCACCCTTCAGGGAGGGTGGCAGGAAGACAAATGCTGCTTCTTTGCTCCAGCTCAGCAGCTAGTTTGCATAACACGCAGGAGGAAGAATGCAAAGGAAGGGAAATATTAAGTGGGGAAGGATATGCTAAAAGAGGCCAAGGAAGAAAATGGAATAGAGCATTTTTCTATTTTCAGAAAATGCTGTTAAAATTAGACCCACCACAGACCACAAGATCAGTATGGTAAACATTTTTTCTCTCTCATCTACTAAGGATGTGTGCCACATAGTGGGCAATATGTAGTTGTGTTAGTTTTGGAGAGAGAGGATGCTTGTCTTTAGCCAGACCAGGTTCTTGGTAAATAAACATTTAAGCAAACTGTTCCTATCAGTGCCACATTCAATGATTCCTCTTCTCTTCATACCCTTTCATTCACAGGTGCCTATTTCTCTTTGTTTAAATTATTCACACTAAGATGTCAATGCCAAGTTACCTTTCCTAGTAGTGGTTGTATTTATCTTATAGTGTAAAATTGTAAAGCAATTCGTTTTGCTCTGATAGTCACTAATATTCTGAGGTGAGTTGTACTTATCCCAAAGTACTGGGGGCAGACTATCAGGTACTGTATTGATGAGTTTTCCTTCCTGGCACTGTAAAATCACCACTGTCCCCTTCGACATAATGGGGTGCTCTTGCCTTCCTACAATGGAAAAGCCATACCTGCCTCCTTCATGCATCACAAAAGGGCAGATCATGTAAAACTCGGACTTTATATACAAAGGCAGTTCTGTTGTATTAGGTTAGAATCTTCCTATTGTCTTCCCTTTTATCTGCCTGCCTGGTTCCCCAGCCTCCAGAAAGCCTGACAGCTGGACAGGTGGGAAAGGGTCCCACCAGACTCAGAATCTATATTTCCATTTAGAAAAGCTTATAGTAAACTTCAGTAGAACACAACATACCACCAACAATATTTCCTGCAACCTATCGGTCAGGTGTAATACATCTAATACCATGGTTCCCTGTTGAGTTTGTTGTTAGCCTTTGTCTCATTTTCCTGAAGATGAATGGAGGTGACATCACGCTAGTCTAAAGACCTTGAACTAGAGTTCAAATCTTATTACTAAAACTCAAATCTTCCTGCTGAAACTGAGGGAGAGAGGACAGGGATTTGAATATGAATTAGGGCTGAGGATTAGAGGTTGAGAGCACACAATGCAGAGGGCTAAATTTCAGGTCCCTAGATGAGTGAACAAAAATGAAATCATCAGCTGGAGCAATATAGAGGTTTACAGTAGAGTGGAATATGCCTTGATGGACACTTTATTGCTCGAAGGATAGTTACCAGTAATGGAATAACTCAGCTGGAAGAACCTTAAGAGATACATGGTTTTCTCTGGAGGGCTTTCTCCTTTCCCCTACAATCAGGAGAAACAGAAGGATGATCCCTGCTGGAAGATGCATCTCTTGACTTCATTTCTTATAGGTTGGAGCATTGCTCACTGGGGTACTTGAAGTCAAGTAGCAGTGGCTCTGTTGTCATTCAGAGGATCCCTGTACTATGTTGCTGTCCCAGATGGAAGTCAAGCTTCTGTCACACTGGCTTTTAAAAAACATTTTCTTCCCAAAGACATTTCTTTATAAATATAGAGCTATGAGTCATCTCGCTTTAGAACTGGAAGAGAAAATCCACTCCTGCTATAATTAAGCAATAATTATTATCCTTTCCTCTGAGGGAGGACTTGGGGAGATAAACAACTCCCAGATAAATAAGGCTTAGAGGCCGTGGGCCAAGTCTTCTATTGATTCACAGTATATTTATCTCTCTCTTCCTTTCAAAATAAAAATAATGATAGTAATTATTTTTTAAAAAAATGATTCCCTTTTTAAATCATTTAAAATTGTTATTTTCCACCCTACTCACACAGTAATTGTTTTTATGAACCTGTTGTAACTTGTGGGGAGGAGGTAGATGAGAAAACCCACTCACATCCTGGGCAGCATCTCTAAGACACAAAGCAAATTGTCAGTAGCTCACCTACCAAACTGTCTTCAGTTCTCACTATGCATTTTATGTGGTGGAAGTCCAAGAATAGTGAATCTGCTGACTATGTTAGAAGCAGTAGAATGGAGGAAGAGTATTTTGGGAATAGATATTTTAGGTAAATAGCTCGGAAGGCAACTGTATGAGCTGTCCTTGACTTTGGTGTGTGGGAGGGTCAAGGGGACTAGGCTGGACAATGAAAACCTACTTTTTCCACTTCTTACCTGTATGTAAATTTGGGTGTCAAGTCACTTAATTTCTTGGTATTTTGTTAATCTTTCAACAAATGATTTGTCTATATCACTGTAGTAGTGTTAATCTACAATAATATATATTCCAAGTAAAAAATTGCTGTAATATGTGTAGATTTGGGGTCAGGTAACCTTGGGATGAGATGAGCTGTACAAAGTGAATGTTGGCCCCAAATGTCTTTACACTTTCCAAATTTCTTAAATGGGAAACAAAGTAAAACAACCCTAAACTGCACTCCTAAGCAAAGTTTGGAATTGACATTTGCTTGAATATAAAAAGAGAAGAGAGTCATCTTGAGGTGTATATGTTATATGCTCTGTGAGCTCTTTCTCAAGGTGGGGATAGAAATGAGCTACATTGAAATTGGGTAAAAATGGAATAAACGGCCAAGTCCCCCATCAGAATGGAAGGTTGTAGGTTGTGAAGTTTAAGCAAGTAACTTGGAGGGTCAGTCCGTCCACAGCTTACTCAATTCCCTAAGCATGACATTAGAATATCTACCTCATGTGCTATGGGAATGGAATGAAATAGCCCAAGAAAAGTGCTTAGTATATATATTATCTGGCATGTAAAATATACTTGACAAATGGCTCATGGAGATAGCTATATGATTTTCACAGGGAATATATTGCTGAGTTCATTGGATCATTTCAGAAGCATTGGAAACCTGCTGATTCAAATTTTCCTTTTCAACATTTCCCAGTATTTTTCCCTAGTCTCTTTTTAATAAAAAAAAAACAAAACTTTCTATCCCCAGAGAATTAGGTTTCATTCTACATATGGAGGTGAGGTTCTGAGTCTCTTCTGCTTACTGCTGCATACCCAGCCCTTTAAAGTGTACTTGGCATGTGGTCATGTTCAGTAACATTTGCCTAATAACTTTATGGAAGCTGTGCTCCAGGTGGTCCAGTCTCACAGTGGTGCTAGAGTTATAGAACTACATAATCTCAAGGTAATTGCAATATAATTCAATGTCTTTACATATAGTATTTCTCCAACACTTGGAATAGGATGTGAAGTCTACCACAATGCTTCTTAAAAAAATGCTCATTTAGCCTGGTGGGCATGGCTCAGTAGTTGAGCATTGACCTATGAATCAAGAGGTCGCAGTTGGATTTCTGGTCAGGGTATATGCCTGAGTTGTGGGTTTGATCCCCAGTGTGGAGCATGCAGAAGGCAGCCGATCAATGATTCTCATCATTGATATTTCTATCTATCTCCTTCTCTCATCCTCTCTAAAATCAATAAAAATAAAAATATATTTTTAAAATGCTTATTTTCCCCTCAATATTAGCTTCCCTGAAACAATAAGCAAGCTTTGTACTTTTTCCAGATTTCTCAAACTTAATTTTCTTCATTTCTACTCTAGTGTATCTTTTTCATCTATTTTTTTCTTTCCCATTATTATTATTATTATTATTACTTACCATAAATGCCCAGAAGAGCTTGTTAGACATGGCAGAACCCTATGTAAAGGGTGTGAAAGGTGATAAAACCTCCAAGTGCAAAGCCAAAAGCTTCAGTCATCAGTGAGAAGGGCGTGGCTCAGTGGTTGAGCTTCGACCTATGAATCAACCACTGAGAACACCTATCTAATAACTTTCTGCTATTGGTTTGTTAACAGAATAGTTGATTGAATATAAAAACCTTTAAAAAACTCTTCTGGTTTTATACTCCAGTAGCGACTGCCATCTGTGAAAATCACTTGAAAATTAATCATTCACTGTTTTCACATAGATCTATTTTTTGCCTATGTGTGCTACTTAGATATTTTTACCTAACGTTTGTTTTATGTCTTTTATGCCCAGTTAGTTATTAGACTTTTTAAGAGAATTTCATGTCCCATACATAGCATACTGTTTTATACGTAGTACTTAAAAAAACATTTGTGAAGATAAATGGAAGGCCCTACCTAGCAGAAAAATGTTGTCAAGAGGTGTGATATTCTGAGCCATTATTAGCCATTAGACTGAAAATATTTTGTCTCATTAATTCAAGACATTTTGGAAGGAATGAGTGAGGCTCATGGCATGAGGGAATAAGGAATCGGCTGGGCATCAGTGAAGGAAGACTATTTGGGGGCATGAATGGGAGTTGAGCAGCAAGAGGACCCTGGACAGGAACTTGCTGGAAGGAAGATAAAGGAAAAGAGAGGAGCTATTAGAGTAACATAAACTGTGTTAGATTGTGCTGTTCCAAAGGATTTTCTCCTTCCTCCCTGGTGAGCAAATTTTAATTTCCCACTCAGTTGCCTCTTTCATATGATTTACCTTGGCCAGTGACTTGTGGATGTAAGTGATATGTTTTACATTTAAGCAAAACTTCATGGCCATTGTGAGGTTTATCAGTCTGTTTTTTCTTTTCTGACTCAGGGTGAAGATGTAGGTAGAGTTGAAGCTATCCAGCAAAAGCTTAATGACATATTTTTTTTAATTGTTTTTTTTTTCCTAGAGAAAAATTTGTACCATGCATAACTCCCTTGTTATAAATTAATTTCTTTTTTTAATATATTTTATTGATTTTGTACAGAGAGGAAGGGAGAGAGATAGAGAGTTAGAAACATCGATGAGAGAGAGTCATCGATCAGCTGCCTCTTGCACACCCCCTACTGGGGATATGCCCGCAACCAAAATACATGCCCTTGACCAGAATCGAACCTGGGACCCTTCAGTCCCCAAGCTGACGCTCTATCCATTGAGCCAAACAGTTTCAGCTAAATTCATTTCTTTTACAAATATGGAACCATAGATATGTCGGCATTTTTTTTCAACTTCCAGAGGTATTCTAAAATGACCCGTGTTAAAATATTTATAAATGAAAATAAGAAATATGAAAGTGTTGGCTGTGTATCTATAATAAATAATTTTTCTCATCAGTTTCCCCCCCAAATATTTTATTTCTTGCTATAGAACACATAGAAATAACTGTAAACTATTATCCAGTACATTCTGAAATGAAAAATAATCAAAACCGTGAATAAGTTTGAATGTTAGGAATAACCTGGGAAAACATACTGTTTTGCAATCCACATAGACTTTTATATGTTTGTTATTTTGAGAGTTTGCTTTCACAAACAGAAGTCATTTACTAGAAATTAGAATAGCAGCTGAGACTGGGCGCCTGCCTTGATGCAAGGAGTGGAAGGAGAGCTATCAGTATAGCTCTATATCCACACAATTGCATCTTCTGTAGTGTTTCTGTCCTAAGTCTCTTTGTGCTTTTAAAATAGCCTTTGGACTATAGAATGAGCCAGTATTATTCAAAGTAGCTCAGATGGTCTCTGGACTATGTCTCCACCATTTCAGAATTATTTCTTTTTATGTTCTCTCTTCATCTTAACTAATATAAACCAGGATAAATAAAGATTCTTGGTACAATGTAACCATTATTACTAGTCCTATCTAATAAAATAATAATATGCAAATTGACCATCAGTCCAACACACAAGATGGCCAACCCCCTGTGGACACAAGATGGCCACCACAGTATGGCTAGCAGGGGAGGGCAGTTGTGGGTGATCAGGCCAGCAGGGGAAGGTAGTTAGGGGTGACCAGGTATGCATGGGAGGGCAGTTGGCAGCAACCAGGCTGGCAAGGGAAGGCAGTTAGGGGTGACCAGGACAGCAGGGGAGGGCAGTTAGGGGCAATTGGGCTGACAGGAGAGCAGTTAGGCATTGATCAGGCTGGCAGAGGAGTGGTTAGGGGGTGATAAGGCTGGCAGACAGAAGCAGTTAGGGGCAATCAGGCAGGCAGCCAGGTGATTGATTGGGAGACAGCAGTCCTGGATTGTGAGAGGGATGTCCGACTTTAGTTTTAGGCCCAAACAGGCAGTCAAACATCCCTCAAGGAGTCCCAGATAGGAGAGGTTACAGGCTTTGCTGATAGACATGTGCACAAATTTTGTGCACTGGGCCTCTAGTTATTATTATAATGGCTAATATTTATGAAGCATTTTTCATGAGCTGATGTGTCAACCAAGATTCTTTTGGTTACAAGTGACAGAAGTCCCAGCCCCAGTTAGTCAGCCACAAAGGGAAGTTTATTGTATCATATAATGAGAAATACATAAAACCAACAAGTATTTGACTTTGAAAATAGTTCAGTCCAAAGACTGGAAGTTTGCCTGTACTCTCTTCATTTCTCATCTCTGCCCATCTTGGTATTTTGTCTCTATTTTTCCTACTGTAGATTGGCTTCTTTCACAAGATGTTTGGGGCTCATATCTTTCCAGCTGGTGATCAGCATTTAAAGTATGCCTGAGACTTTCTTAGTTTTAGTGCTGACAGTCCTGCCTCCTGGGAAATCTCTCAAAAATCCTGGAGAGTTGGTCACCAGAGGGGACAGGGCTTTTTTCCTTAGATGCTAGTTCTGAAAATACTATTAATTTGATCATGTGTCCACTCTTGAGAACCAGTCTCTGTGGCTAGGGAGTGAGGTACTATGATTAGATTAGGTGTTACCCTGGAGGGCAGTACTCACTAAGGCAAGGGAGGCAGGTTGGGTAACATGATGACATCTCTCATACTGACACTCTCCAGGGTACAAGGGCTGGGCAAACATAATATTCACCTTCACTAGTGTTAGACACAATGTTAAGCACTGCATCTAATGAAGTCCTTACTAATCCTAGGAAGTCAGTGCTCTCATTATCTCACTTCCCAGTGAGGAGGCTGAAACTTCAAAAAGCACCAAGACCCACAACTGACATTTAAAATGCCCTCAGAATTCACTTCTTTTTGCCTGATGCTCTAGGTTTTTTTTCTTTTTCTTTTTTTTTTTTAATACAATTTTTATTGATTTCAGAGAGGAAGGGAAAGGAATAGAGAGATAGAAACATCAATGATGAGAGAACATCATTGATCAGCTGCCTCCTGCACACTTCCCCTACCACTGGAGATAAACCTGCAACCCGGGCATGTGCCCTGACCAGGAATCAAACTGTGACCTCCTGGTTCATAGATCAACCACTTTTATTTTGTTTCATTGAGAGTATTATAGATAGTCCCCCAAATCCCTTCCACCCGCAGTTGCCTACTTCTATCTGGCTCCCTCCCCACCCCCTCCAAGGCATTCTTTGAGGGTAAATGATACATGAGCTACCTCTGGGAACATCCTGATTGCTGGTCAGTTTTCATCCAGTGCTTTATGTTAGGACTCTTGGAATTTTCTTTAAAACTTATACCCAGTTTTTTTTCCCTTTTTTTTTTTTCTTCCCGTGTGTGTGTGTGTGTGTGTGTGTGTGTGTGTGTGTGTGTTATTTTGCTTACATATTATTGGGAAATTGATTACTTTTAAATTTAAAATATCTTTATTTTTAGCGTTTTTTTCCTTTGGCTGTGGTGAACATTAAATCCTTTCCTAAATGTGTACAACAATTGCAGGAAAGTTCTGCGGTGATTAAAATAGAATCTGCACTACTTATTCTAAAGTCAAGGAAGCACAGCCCAAGCCAGGGATAAAAAGGGTGCAACTTTAGAAAGCTATTGATGGGCTACTTATAAAGACTTAAGCAAATGATGAGTGTGAGGAAAGTTGCATGCCAAATATTTGCATAATTAGAACATTAAAGGAATATTTGTTGAAAAGTAATTAGCAAAAGACTGATTTTCAACTTGCTTACAATATTTTTAACTGTCCTATGAATTATTTTTAGATGACATGTTTTGTTTTTAAATCTAAAAAGTGACTGTTTTAAAATAGACTTGTGAAATTTAAAGATGGATAAAAAATATAGTAAGGATTGTCAATTAAAAGTTGTTATTTTGGACCAGTTACTTCCCCTCTCTGGGGTTTAATTTTGTTCTCAGTAAAGTGGTGGAGATGGGCTTGAGACAAAGGATCTTAGGGTTGTATCTCTCCACCTTAACAGTCTTTGGTTTTATTTTAATTTTATTACTGTGATTGGATTCTATGTTGATCATAAATTGATTAACTATAACCTTTATCAGAATATTAAGCCCTTATATAAAATGCAGGAAATATTTTAAATAGTTGATACTTTAGCCCTTGACTAAATGAGATTTATTGATTTTTATTAAATATGAATTACAAATGATCATACCTATAATTCAATAAGAATGATGGTAAATTTTATATTCTCACACAGGTGCTGCCTAAAACAGAGATATCATTAACAGGATCAGACTCTGTTGATAAGATAATATGATGGACTTTTAGGATCCATGGTTCAGAGTGTCTGCCCATAATTAAGGATTGTAGGAATTATTCTTTAAGTATGAAACCAGATTTTTTTATTTATTCCATCAAGAGACATTTACCCATACACAGGGTGCTAACTTATCTCCTTAGTGCTTCCTCTCCAGTGTGACACAGGTTTAGTACAACAGAAGAGTGTTGCTTTTCCTGGGAGGGTAGCTAATGAGATGCAGCATCCTTCATGACCTATGTCTGAGCCTACACAGAGCCTAGTATAGTGGTGGGCCATGATATGGATTCCAATGGGGCTGAAACAGAGTTAACCTTTGTCATAATGTGGCAGGTATGTCCCTGACACAGCTTCCAGGGTATAATAAAAATGGAGGCCATATTCCATGTGCCTAAAAGTTAACAGTTGTACATCAAGCTAGTGAATTGTTAATTCTAATACATTCTATTTTCCTTCTCCCTCCTTGGGTGAAGGAAATACATCTTCATAATAATATGAAATGACAGGGTTGAGCTTAGATCCTTAAGCACACCTCATGGCTTAAGGCTACAACCTTTTTCTTCCCCATTGAGGCTCTGTTCTGCACTGTAGAACTATAGAGATAATACATGGGCCATGAGTAAATGTCCCAGCTCACACTTTACTTACAACTGTGCCTCAGCTTCCCTGGATCTATCCCTTGGGCCCAGAGCTTCCATAACAGTGATTTTTGTCCACCTTGGGAGGTCAGGCCAATGACGAGGCCCATGCAGAGGATATGGGGGTGGGGGATGCAGGCTACAGTGGGGCATATCCCCTGGTGTTTCTGTGGAACTCATGCCTAGAGAAGGGTCATTGTGGCTGGAAAGGCACCTCTGGCTTCATTTAGACTCTAACCTAAGCAATGCTATGAGGGGAAGCCAAAAGGAGAATTATTTCATGTTCACTGGAAAGACTCAAGGGCATAAATGTGCTGGGTGTTGGGAGCAAGGGAATGCACACCCTCTTTTTTCTCTTGTTTCTGTGTCTGTGCTGCTTTTGATCTGCCTCCATGCAGACTGGCTTTGCCAGCTTCTGATGAGCGGTGCAGGAAATCTTGGCACAGACTGTTCCTAGCTGTGCATATTTTAGTCTGGGCAGAAGGATGGTTTTCTTTGTCTTTCTAAAATTCTAGGGCAATGGCCTAGATCTTGTTGGGTCAGGCTACTCATCCTTAACTAATGAGCAATGGGCAGGGAAATTGGGACTGTGATCCCTAGAGAATTTCATGGCAAATAATACAAATAACTTTTATGAAGTAACAACAACAACAACAACAACAACAATAACACAATAACAGAAAACCAATAACAACAACAAAAAAAACCCTCTTAAAAATTAAATTTAAAAATATCAAAGTTTTATTTTATATTGTAATTACTAGGCGCTAATTTACAAAAGAAAAACAAAGAAAGGATATCCAAGAATCTTGTTAGATAACGCAGTCAGCATCCTTTGCTTCATATTTGGCTCTTGTGTCACCTTCATGAAGAAAGCCCTGTTTGTATAAATATCTGAAGGAAACCCCTTAAGCCTTTGATAGCTAAATCACTCTCAAGAAGCATCTATTGTGTCATCATCAGTTTCTTTCTGTTGTTAAATAGGCTAACTCTACTTAGCATTTTCAGGAGTTTTCCTGTGTTGTAATTTTCCATGATCACTTTTACAGACCTCATGAAATCTTGAATCTCTGCAAATGTGTACTTTCATTTTGCAACCAGTTAGCATTTCATGTTCATATGTTAATGTGGTACAAATAAATGAGCTATAATTGTCAGGGGTGTAGTCCAGAAAGGATGGAGAGAGGCCAAGTCTAAGAAATATGGGGAGATGGGAGGGATAGTAGTGTAGGTAGTTGGCTTGTTAGTAATAATTTTCATGTTTTAAAGAATTTTGCTTTGCTATGAAGTGTATAACTGTGGGGGTCAGATCATACATTTTCAGAAAATGAGAGTCCCTGAATAACATAATGATTAAGAGTGGAGTTTTGAGATCTTACAGATTTGGGTGTAGCTCTGCCAATCATTTTAAATTTCTCCTGGACAAGTAGACTTTATTTTCCTGTCTTCAGTTTCCTCATCTTTAAAATGAGAACAATATCCTCTCACTGTGTAGTAGGAACAAGTAAAAGAGCACATAACTGCTTAGCCAGCATGGCTCAGTGGTTGATCATCTAACTATGAACCAGGAAATCAAGGTTTGATTCCTGGTCAGGGCACATGTCCAGGTTGTGGGTTTGATCCCTAGTGTGGGGCCATGCAGGAGGCAGTGAATCAATAATTCTCTTTCATCATTGATGTTTCTATCTCTTTCTCCTTCTCTCTTCCTCTCTGACATATATATATATATATATATATATATATATATATATATATATTTAAAATGAACACATAATCTGGCCTTCTTCAGTGATTGAGACATAGGAGTACAAAGATAAAGGATGAAAAAGCTGCTATCTACATGTAGAGAGAATAGGGTTCTAGAGCAGTGTTTTTCAACCTTTTTTGGGCAAAGGCACACTTGTTTCATGAAAAAAAATCACGAGGCACACCACCATTAGAAAATGTTAAAAAATTTAACTCTGTGCCTATATTGACTATATATAAAGTAATTCTCTTGAATAGGAATCAAATAAACACAAAGAAAGTATTTTATAATTACTTTATTATGAAATATTAAGTAAACAAAATAGTGAAAAATTATAAAATTCTTGTCTTGTCTGCACCTACGGCACACCAGGCAACATGTGCCGTGGAACAGTGGTTGAAAAACGCTGTTCTAGAGGTTCAGAAAAGAGAAATAATACTTCTGAGGAGCAATGGCAGATGTGAGCCTGAAGCAGGAGCCTATAGAATAAATAAATAGCATTTCTATCAGTGTGTGTGTGCGTGTGTGTGTGTGTGTGTGTGTGTGTGTGTTGGAAGGTGGGGGGGGGTTAGGGAGGGGAAAGTGAAGCCATTCCAAGGAAGAGGCCCCTTAGATAGAGCGTCAGTAACTCAGAGTGTCTTTGGGATATAAGTTTAGTAACATTTGGAGGGGGATTAAATTTGAATCAATCTATTCTCTATTATCGATATAAAAAATAGTATATGTTTAGTATTTTTGTATATCAACAGATCAAAAGAGAATTTTTTTTCTTGCTTTTTAAACTTACACATGTAGTGCATACATTCCTTAACCCAGCAGTGATAGTAAAACTTTTCTTTTGGTTTTCATTTGTTTATCAAACTACCTTGGGGCTCATCTTTACCAAGCACTGTGCCAGGCTCTTGTCCCCTGAAGATCACGCATCAAATTCAAGAATTTATTAATTGTATGAGAGATTATAAGATCAAATTTCTAAACCTATATTTTACTCTATTTTTACATTTGACAGCCCCCTAAATAAGAGCTTCCCATTTCATGTATTACTGAGCTTATCACTGCACTGAGTAAAAATATGGAGAAGAAAAAGTCAATACATACATTGCTTTTACTATTTAATCATACTAATTGAATTTATATGTGAACTTATCTAACATTTATTTTGTGATAGCAGAGTACAGTAGTAAGCTGACCTATTCATTCTCTCTAGAGTGTTCCTCATCATTGGACTGTGTGTGTTCACAGACACAATCTCAAGGTCATTGACAAATCTCCAATTGACTATATACTGTTCAAAAGGTTCAATTACATTTCTCCAATTAAAAAAAAAGGCAAAATAATGATGTGGAAGTAATCATGTGTCTGAGGAAATAGTATGTAGAAGAGATTGCAACAGAATAGTTCAATTATTATCTGATGCTGAGGAGGTTTGATCCAAGATTGCTTATCATCTGCTTAGCTTCCTCCTTCCACGTGGCTAAGTGCCTGCCTGGTGCTGGGACAGCAGAGAGAGTGGGGGATACACCAGGCTGGGATGATGGAGTGCCCGTCTCTTCTTACTACTTTTCTCATTTATTTCTGGAATGGTACCTGGCACTTTCAATAGCATTTTTAATCAGAGTGACTCAGAGTGCTTTCCAAATAGGGACATTATAAACAGAGGAAGAGAGAGAGTTAAGTGACTTGCCCAAGGTTATATAAATGGCAAAAGAGCTAGACACAGTTCCCGGAGAGCCCCAAGTCTTTGCACCACCTCAAATTGAGGGGTGTTCCTATCAGATAGAGAGGGAACAGCAAGCCACCAGTTTGCTTCTGGCTGACTGTGTGAACTAGTCACTGTAATGATGCTTTGGCTTTGGTTTTTCTTTTGAAAATGAACTGGGGGCCAGTTTTTATCTTGTATTCATGGAAACAATACATTTTTATGGCAATACATTAGAAATACCAAGTTCTTTTAAAATTATTTTATTGATTTTTTTACAGAGAGGAAGGGAGAGAGACAGAGAGAAACATTGATGGAGAAAAACATCCATCAGCTGCCTCCTGTCACATGTGCCCACAACCAAGGTACACGCTCTTGACTAGAATTGAACCTGGACCCTTCAGTCTATAGGCCGACACTCTATCCACTGAGCCAAACTGGTTAGGGCAAGTTCTTAACTTTTGAAATAATGCTAACTTGAGCAGAACTCATTTGAAATGGACCTCTGTTTTTGATAGAATTTAGATGTAAATGACAATTTAATTAAAGAAAAAATAGTTACTTGTTTTGAAACTTTGGTATCAACTACTTAAATACAAGTGAGTGTATTTAGTAAAGTGGTTTCCTAGGAAGTTTAGTTGGTGTCTTATTAATAATACATTTTTATTTTTGGTACATTTTTATTGAATCTAGGTGATATTCAAAGCTCTGTGCTAGAAACTTCTGGAATATAGAATTAAAGGAAATGCACATCTTGCCCTTTTGGCAGTTATACTCATAGGAGAAGACCATAAAACAACAACAACAACAACCACAAACCACTCAGTAGAGCCCAAGAAGGATTAAGTATCAATGAAATAAGCTAAAACTAGAAGATTGAGAAAGCTCAGTGGTAAAGAGCATGGAACTTTGGAGCCAAGAAAGTTGATCTTGTATTCTGATTATTTTTAATGTATTTTTTAAATTAATTTTTTTGATTAATTCTCACTCAAACATATTTTCCCCATTGATGTTTAGAGAGAGTGAAAGAGAGGAAGGGGAGAGAGAGAGAAACAACTATGTGAGAGAGACACATCAATTGGTTGCCTCCCACACAGGCACCAACCTGGTCTGTGATCAAACCTGCAATTCAGGTAAATACCATTGATTGGAAATCAAACCCATGACCCTTAATTGGGTGGGTTGATGCTCCAATCATTGAGCCAAACCAATGTCTACCATTTATTTGGTCAATACAAAGGAGCTCACATATGTTCTCTAAACCCTGGATTTGACATCTGTTAAGGTGAAATTAATGCCCACTTCATACAATTAAATGAGATACATAAGGTGAAAATTTTTGTACTAGATAAATTCATGTTTAAAAGGTATAGGGCCTTGCCCTAGCTGGTTTTGCTCAGTGGATAAAGCATTGGCTGCAAACTGAAAGGCCCCAGGTTCAATTTTGGTAAAGGCCACATGCCTGGGGTGTGGGCTCCATCCCCAGTAGGGGGTGTGCAGGAGGCAGCCGATCCATGATTCGCCCTCATCATGGATGTTTCTATTTTTCTCCCTTCCTCTCTGAAATCAATAATTAAAAAAAAAGATATAGGGCCTTGCATAACTCATGGACACAGTCAATAGGGTGATGAAGGCCTGAGGTGGGGTTGGAGATGGGAAAAGTCAATGAGGGAAAAAAGGGGCATATGTAATACTTTTAATAATAAAGATTTAACAACAACAACAGAAGACATAGGGCCTGGAAATTGGGGAAAATGAAGGAGTGGCTTTTGAATGGACACTTGAAATATGAAAAGAATGTCAGTATCTAAAAAAGGAAGCAATGATAAGTGGCACAGAAAAAGCGCCCCAGCAGTGAACAAGGGTCAGGGGCCTTGAAGAACTGATTCATGGTGGTTTGACGCTTGGAGCAGAGTAGGCTAGACTGCCAGAAAGGGGTCAGAATGGTGGCATGGACCAGTGGGAAAAGAAGGTTGCACTTATTAAATGCATAGTTATTGTTGCTGTATGCATTTAAAATGAACTGTTTTTAGTCTTTTTCAAATATTCCATAGATTTGGATTTTTCACTAGCTCCGATGGATCTCTTCTCTAAAACGAGTAAACCTTTTGGCATTTTATTACATACTAGAAGCCTGGTGCATGAATTTGTGCACAAGTGGGGTCCCTTGGCCTGGCTGGTGATCAGGGCTGATTGGGGCTGTCTCATCCAGTCCTGATTGGGGCCCAATGGGGTAGCTGGTCTGGGGGAAGGACCATGGGAGGTTGGCCGGCTATGGGAGGTTAGCTGAAGCACACTGACCACCAGGAGACAGCTCCTGCAATGAGCATCTGCCCCCTGGTGGTCAGTGCTTATCTTAATGACCGCTCCACCAGCAGTTCAGTTGTTCAGTCATTCAGTTGCTTAGGCTTTTATACAATTAGATGGTGTGACTATAGAGCAATAAAATTAATTTTCATGTGTAGCAGGAGACTGCACTGGCAACTTTAAAGTCACAATTTGTTATCCTTGTGTAATTATTTACTTGGTAGAGTTTACATTTCAATAGTTTATTTCTTTTATTTTTCATTGATTTTAGAAAATAAGGAAGCAAAAGGGAGTTAAACATGGATTTGTTGTTCCACTTTTGTATGCATTGATTGATACTATATGTGCCCTCACTGGAGATGGAAACCGAAGCCTTGGCATATTAGGATGACACTCTAATCAACTGAGCTGAGCTACCCTGCCAGGCGTATATAAAGTTTATGTCAATGAAATTGATAACAACAACAACAACAACAACAAAAAATTCTGTCTGGCCATGCCCAGTTGGTTAAGTGGTTAGAACATTGTTCTGCATACCAAAGAGTAGTGAATGTGATTCCTGGTCAAGGTCACATACCTGGGTTGCAGGTTTGAGCCTTAGACCCAGTCAGGGCTTGTACATGAGGTAACCATGTCTCTTTCCCCACCCTCTCCCCTGCTTCCACTCTCTTAAAAAAAAAAATCAAAGAAAAAATATCTTGGGTGAAAATTAACAACAACAACAACAACAAAAAAGCACTGTCTGGAAAAATAAGATGTCTAGGGCAAAAATGTAAGGGAGCATTAAAATTTACTGACACACATGTAGTATAGGCTATAATTTAATATTTAAGAGATTAGAAAAGAAAGAGATGTCACTTTTGATGGGGTTTTTAAAGAATTCTTTTTGAAGAAAGTACAATTCTGAAGGGACAGAAAAAGAGTTGGCATTTGAATTGAATGTTGAAAGATAAATAAAATTTACTTCAAGATCTGTTAATAAGTTGATCCAAACAAAACTCCCTAAACACATTTCTTTATTTCCTTTAGGTCACATTAGTTTTGATTAGAATTCCCCACTTACTGTTTGTTAAACACAGTTGGCTATGGACCACCCTATCCCAGAATATTACTTTTCCTGTTAGAGGTCCCTGTGTAGTAAGAATGATAGCTGATTTCTTTGTATTCCCACAAAGCACCTTTCCAGGGCATGGCTTAGTTAGTGCCCAATAAATAACGTTGGATTGCTTAATTAATGAATAGATACCATGCTGGAGGGGGAGTACAAGCAAGGGCTCACTGATAAGGGTAGTGGGGTGAGATCACTGGGACTTAAGAGAAGGTTGGGTAATTAATTGGGTCTTAATTCAGAGCCCCTTGAAACCCAAGTAGGGGAGTTTGGAGATAGATGTGGGAAGCAAAGGAGTGGCAGATGCAGATGGTATTTTGGAAAACACATCTGTCCACAGTGTGAGGTTTAGTTTGGTGGTTTGGCATCAGTTGACACAGGATCATTTCTTTTTTCATCACACATTTAAATCTGAGTTCAGATTTGTTGAGCATCTGGTGATTGTTTGCCTTGCTTTACATTTTGCTTCCTGGACATCCTTTGGTTCTCTGTGGCTCTCCTTTGGCAATAACTGTGGAGGCTGAGTTATTGTGAAAAGTTCCCATAGAGCGTGCTTTGACACAAGGCCATGATTCCCCCCTTCCCCCCTCATGAACTTCCCTTCTGTTCTGCTATTACTGGTTTGAGAGAAATAAATAGAAAATAAAATTCCTTTAAAAATATTGACCCAGACTAGATAT
The DNA here is from genome assembly GCF_014108245.1 of Pipistrellus kuhlii. Lineage (NCBI taxonomy): Eukaryota > Metazoa > Chordata > Mammalia > Chiroptera > Vespertilionidae > Pipistrellus > Pipistrellus kuhlii. Next base: position 12,077,422 of record NW_023425562.1, read on the forward strand.
TGCTTTTTTTTTTTTTTTTTTTTAATAAGATATGCTCTGAGTTGAAAGTCCTTTGTTGCTGCAACACTTATTCACATGTGAGACCTCAATATTGTGTCTGCAATATTCTGGTTCTCTCTGGTTAAAGGGGCAGATGCTTCAGCCTGACAGAAACTCAGAGTCCCGCTGTTCAGAGCAGCATCGTAACTTTGTGCTGTTCGATGTGACCTGCGAGGAGTCCGACATCCCCACATCAAGGCCCTGGGCTCCACAGGGCCTGAGGACCAGTGGGGAGTGTGATCTTGAAGTCAGTATCAATAACCACAGCACATAAACGCACACCGAGACATACATTTCCCTTCATTCGCTGTAGAAGCAGTGAGTTCTATATGCTTCTATTTGGCAGGGAATTGAAGTCCGAGGAACAAAAGGGCTATTAGTGCTGCACAAATCACACTGCTGTTACAGTGGACAGCTCCTACAACTCCATCTGGCACTCATAAAGCTCCGGAAACCTTGTGTTCCCTGAGACCAAAAGGTGGGCAGGTGCACATTGACCTCTTTCAAAGTGAAGAGAAGAAACACTTCAAAACAAAGAGAATATAAAACAGCTCCCATATACCCTCTCCCCATCATTCAGTGAGAGGCGCATTGGAGATTGACTCACATAGCCTATTGCAGCATTGGATTCAATTAAAATTCACAGCATTGACAAAGACAGGCGCGCAGACTTTTAAGGAGCAAAGGCACTTGTGTTGGTTAAACTTTCTGCAGGTCATTTGAACTTCTATATTTGGCCACACAGGTTGACCATGACTTTTTTCCCCCAGTTAAGTTTGTCAAAGCCACAAAAATCAGGGTCAGTTGTCAAGCTGGACTGTTGTGGAGAAAGATTCAGGTAGATTAGATTGGTTCACAGAGGAGTCATTCTTAAAATACTCAGGTACCATTCACCCAATGCCCTCTTGATTTACAAAAGCAAATGCTAGTGGTGTAGGATCATGTTCAAAGACCAGCTGCTATTTGAAAAATGTTATTGGTCAGCAATTCTGTGATACATCATCTGTACATTGCGTTGTGCCCACCACCCAAAGTCAAATCTTCCCTCATCATCATCATATATTTTATAGAAGGGTACACTTTAAACCTATATAATTTTATTAACCAGTATCATCCCAATAAATTTAAAAAAAATTATAGAACTTTGCTGCTTTTAAAAAAGTCAAATTGGAAAACAGGAATAAAAGAACACATTTTCCTTAAAAAATGGTATCTGGTTGTGGTGCTAAACTCCTACCAGAGCAGGTCTACACTTGTGCATCCAAAGCAATCATTGTGTGGTGTATTTTGAGTGTTTAGACCTCAAATACATAAATAACATCCAGGGAAATTAAGTCTATGATAGTACAAGTTACATTAAATTTTACCACAAGGGGATTTTGTACGTAGGAATCAAAGAGGGGAAGGCTTAGGAGTTCAACTGAACAAGGAAAGGGATCTAACTCCTGAAGCGGGGGGGTGGGGTGGGGGTGGGAGAGGTTTGATGATTGAGTCCAGGAGATTGCTACAGTAGTCAAACCTCAAACAGCCTAGAGTGCCACGGAGCACAGCCATATAGAGTGATTCCACACCAGCTAACCTGGTGGGAACTGGGATGATCTCCACCTGTGGTCAGCCCATTCACCGACAACCCATCATTTGCCACACACGATTCCTCAGCATGGTGTAAGCTTTGTGCCCTGTAATACTTCCATACAAGTGAAACTACTTCTGGAAGGGGTATGAATAGAAAGTCAGAACTTATTTAGATATGATTGTGTCCAATACTTCATTTACTAGTACAGAAGAGGAAAGTGAGCCCCAGGAAGTCAAGTGGCTGTCACATAGTTCCTTGTGACTCCGGGCTTTCTGCTGTATTGAGTTCATTGGCGCTGCTGCGCATTCATTGACCTTCAGGTCATTTGACCTCGGATGCCCTTCCTTCCACATGAGGTTCTGATTTAAGGATCATTTCAAGTTCTAATTCAAGAATCATTTCTTGAGATCCACAGAGGAGGTTATTACACGTTTCTGGTTGTTACTGAAAACAAGCACAATCATTTGGAAAAATATACAGCAACAAGAGCTTTGCGGAGGGGTCTGTTGTTGGCTTTAGTTGTAAATCGAATCTACTCTTGATGTTTTCCCAGTACTTTAGGACTTCTTTGTAAAGATCCAAGGGCTTTCTGGACTTTAGTTTTCTTTTTTAATTCTCCTTTCTTTATTCTGGAAAAGAGAAGAGAGAATATTGGTACACAATGAGTATTGAAGGATGAGAAAAGTGATCTTTTCCCCCTGAAGTTATGGTTATCAGCTAGTCATTCACTGAGTAATAATAACAGTGAAAACAAAAGAGCATGTTTGACTGGTTACCATGTGTCACACACTCTGCAAAACACCTGATTTGATTGAACTTACTATGATGCTTCCAGAGGTATTTTGTCTAGGATTCCCTCTAGCATTTTGCTTTCAAGGCCCAAGGTGCTGAGTATTGAATGATAAAGCCCCTTGTTATGGAACACAGCCTGTTTCTCTGCACGTTCTTCCTGGGCTCCCGTTATTAGAATGGGCACCCTCAATGCTGAACAATGCTTATGTGACCTGGATCTCTAACACAATAGAATGAATTACTTATATTAACGTCTTTCCTCTGATGCAGGAAATACTCCGATAAAGGTGGCCTGGGAGATGGAAGCTTGCATAGGAGAAGGTGATGGGAAATCTAGGGCTGCTCAAAGTTAGTAATCACAATGTCAGAAATCTGTGGATGTTGGGACTGTCCTATTTTGTAATGAAACAGCAGATTACAGTGAGAAATCTTATCTAAGAGGCTGGAGACTCGATTCTGTCACTTAGGTGTTATGCGACTTTGGGCCAGTCACCTTCCTCCCAAGGACCTCGGGTTCATCATCTGTGCCATTGCATCTGTTTTCTTCTTACTCTACCAATCTAGGACTTTAAAGCTTATTTCTCCCACAGGACTGGTGTTCTGGGGAAGCAGAATAGTTAACCCAACCTGCAGATAATAGCACAGGCAGGCTTGATGTCTGCCTCCATGCTTCCAGTGAGCTCTCCTTTCTTATTTTCATGTTGAGTCAGTTTTGAGTGGCAAAGCAGGTATGGATGCCTACAAGCCAGCTCATCACTGGAAGGAAATCAGTATAGTGCCTGGCATGACTCTTGCCCACACCTTAGATTCCCCACTTCTCCACTCTCATCCCTAAGGGACAAGGGTTCCCATTGGTGTGGTAGATAAGTTGTGGGGAGTGAAGAAAGGAGGTGAAAGAGAGGAAGGAAGAGCTGTGAGAGCCTCCTCAGGGTTCTGCACAGCCAGAATTCATGACATTGGGTTCCTACTTCACAGCCCCAGAGCTGAATGCAGAGGTCTCCATGGCATCAGAGAGAATACAATGATCATCAGCTGGGAACCATCACTCACCACCAAAGACAAAATCAGCCCTAGTCTGTACTGGGCATTCTATGCTGCTGCCTCCTGTCCCTTCTATTGTTGATATTTCTGTAAATTTTAAACAAGTTCCTCTAGTACAGATATTAAAGCAAGAGAAATATACTCTAATTTGCTTACATCTGTTCAGAGATGTAAAAACCCTCCCCTACTTACATGCACACATAACACACCAGGAAGTCAATCAAAATTTTATGATATAGATTCTGGGGAAAGGATTGAGGGATTGTATGTGAGTTTCAACCAGTTTGTAGAATTCCCATACCTCTTACTCCCTTCCTCAGGTGCTGACTGCTGTTCCAAGGCTGCAGAGGTGGAAATTTCCACGCATGTGGGCTCCAGGCCAGCAGATGGCGATGTTTCTCAGTTTTACACCAAGTGGTCAGGCCAGAGGCCATTAGAGATGCAGGGTGTGTATATCCAATGGCTGTTAAATCAGCTCAAAATCTGTAAAGGCACAGCAGATCAGCTCTCACTTATTTATTGTTACTTAGAGTTGATGGATTCAGTAAAATTCCATGATGGGCAAATGAACACTGTGTGTTTGTGTCAGGCATGGGAGCAGCAGAGAACCAGAATCTGAGATAGCTGGAAGCTGGGTTTTATCTCCCTCAGTTGCTTTTTAAAATGAGATTCCTCTTTTGTTGCCTTCTGGCCTCATGGATTTGGTCAATGTGGGACTAATGGGCACGCTAGCAGCAGCTTTGTTCATTTGCTTTTCCATTTCTTTAGAAGTGGGCTCCTCCTCCAGCATCAGCTGCTTTGTCCCTCAGCTCCTGGGGCAGAGGCAGAAACTGTGAGAGGCTGGGCCAGGGAGTCCAGTGTGCTGCTCAGGGATGAAACACAGGGAGGGAAAAAGAGGGGGGTGGTGGTCTTGGAGGCAGCCTCTCCAGGTATTTAACTGAGGGCCAGGCTGGGCTGGGATAGTGACAGATCCATTTGAAGCACAATGAGAGGAATCTGGGGAAAAAATTGCTCTTAAAATAATGCTTGTTCTGTGTGCTGTCCCTTTAATGGAAAAGGTACTCACTGGGATCTAGGTCATTTGGTTTTCAGGCTGGAGATGCCACTATCCCACTGTAAGATATTGAACTTGTTTTTTCCATCTGTAGTCTGAGCCCTTTAAAGGAAATCCTCCAATCATATTTAAATTATATTCTAGTGAACTAGCAACCTATACTGTACTGGGGGCTATTTAAATGCCAGGGCTCCACTTTGCCCAAAGAAATAAGAATCTTTAGGGGCGGGGCCTCAGCCTGCATTTTTTTTTTTTTTTTTTTTTTGGACAAGCTGCCCAGGGTACTCTAGGTGCCTGAGGCTCTCTCTTCCTGACCTGAAGATGTTTGCCTTTTTGCTGTGTCCCCACATGCCTTTTCATGGTGGCTCCTGGTTTTCCTTCCTCTTCTTTTAAGGACCCAGTCCAGTGGGATTCAGCCCCCGTTGTCATGATGGTATTTAACCCTAAGTATTTCCTTAAAGGCTCTATCTTCAAATGTTGTCACAATGGGCTTAGGGCCTTAACTAATGACTTATAGGGGTCATTCATACAAGTCAGTTAATAACAATCTTTCTCCTCAGCTGCTGAGGCTTTTATACATTTATGGCCATTACCCTATTAAGGTTGCTTCACAGTTCTGGTTGTCTCTGGTCCCAGCTTCATATTTGCTAACAGAAACTTCACTGAGCCTCCTTTCCTGTCATTTGTGAATTGATCTTTCCTGATTGCTATTGGTCCCTCTTGCCAACAGTTTATATTATTGTTGTCATGAAAATTATCACCTCCATCATTAATATTGTCATCATAACCAACCTTCAATGAAAAGTCTTTATATCACTAGGCTCTGAGTTAAATTGACTATACATTGATCAAGACATCATCCATTTGACTTTCCTCTTCCCCCTTCACGTGGCTCATCTTCCCTGCCTTATCTATCACCTTTCCTGTGACATGGACATTCTGTTCTGGTCAAAGAAATGTGCCTTTGATCCATTATGTACATCTTTCACATTCCTATCTTTGTCCATTTACTCAAATCTACAGTGTCCTCCTTTTGCCTTATTAAGATATGACCTTTAATAACTTTGTTTATGAACATTAACTACTCCACTCTCTTCTGGGGACCTCTCTGTGACTGAGCCCATCACTAAGTTAGGAGAGCTCAACAGAAGCTGCTGCGATGTCTGTGGATGAGTTTTTCCCTCTGGGGTTGGTGTTGAAGATCACGCCAGAGTTGATCTGATTGGATCATTAAGATGGATGAAATAACAATATTGACTGTTCAGTGGGCTGGTTATTTCAGTCATCTTAATGAGAGCATTAGATCGACCCTAAGGCACTCCAAATCCGTATCTGATGATTGACCTACAAGCAATCAATCTGGCTGAGTTGTTCTGCTGCTCTGCATAATCTCCCACTCTGTTCAACAGTTTCACTCCCACAGCCCCTCTAAATATGAGCTCCACAAAACACATGTGCACGCACACACACTCACTAACACACGAACACACACACTTACACCCACATTCACATACTCTCACATACACATGAACACACACATACTCACATATACATACATACCCTCACTCACACAGTCACACACTCTCACACATACAATAACACACTCACATACACATTCACACACACACACACATACTCTGAACTGTGGAGCAGTTGGTACAGTGAACTCTGACTTTGCACTTTATGAGATTTAGGATCATTCCATTTAACTGCCGTGAGCATGAATTTCCTAACAATCCTGTGTAACATGACAAGTTGACCATTCTCGATATTTGTAAACTGGAGGCCTTCCACAACTTGGAGGCAGCTTTCTGCCTTCAAGCCTTTGTCTGAGCCCTGTCTCCTGTTTGAAATGCCCTCTCACACCCATTGCATGTCCAAACTCGGCCCTTTTGCCAGCATCAGTCAGCTCCCCCTGAAGATTTTCTGGCCTCTTCCATGACATCTTTCTGTCTGGCTGTGTATGGCCCTTATTGTCACACAATATGGCCCTTATTGTCACAGTTGTATGTAGACCCAGTGAATGGTAGAGTTGGGAAGAACTTTCTATCTGCTCAGGGTCCTGACCTATGTTTTCAAAAGAGAAAACTAGGGCACAGACTAACCAATGGCCTGTCCAGGGTCAGAGTACCTCACAGTGAGACTTCTTTTGTACCCAGGAATTCAGTGCTCCTTATTCCAGTAAATTTGACTGGGTGTCAATGAGGAAGAGGTGTTAGGCACTTTTTCCTGAAGTGATTGGCTGGGCCCCAATCTATGGAAGACTAATTGTTGCTTTTTCAAAAGAGGGAATAAATAATAACTCTTTATTCTCTAGAAGTTCATGAACCAATTGGGAATGAGACATGGGAGTCAGATAAACATTGTTAGAGCTATATTAAAGGACACAGTGCAGACATATGGTCAAAACTACATATCTTTTTTTTTTAATTACAGTTTACCTTTAATATTATTTGTATTAGTTTCAGGTGCACAGAATAGTGGTTAGACATTCATACAGCTTTAAAGTGTTCCCCTTTATAAGCTGTATTTTTGCAGTACCCACTTGCTACCATACATGTTATTACAATGCTATTGACTATATTTCCTATGCTGTGCTTTACAGCCTCATGACTATTTTATAACTACCAAATTGTACTTTCTAATCCTTTCACCTTTTTTATTCAGTCTCCCAATCCCGTCCCCTCTGGCAACCTCAGTCTGTTCTCTATATCAATAAATCTGTTTCTGTTTTGTTTGTTTATATTGTTCTTTACATCCCATGTATAAAATCTGCATATCTTAACAGTTTTCCTCACTTTTAGATTCTGGTATGATTCCCCCAACCCTTACACTCACTCTTGGTCTCACTCACACTGGGTCTCTGTAAGGGAGAGTACGGACACTCTATGCATCCCTGCCTGGTCCCTGGGAGTCCTGGCAGTGGGCAAACAGAGGAGGACCTCCCAGCTCCCTCCTAGGAGCAGACTTGGGCTGTTGCCCAGCTGAACTCACCCCATGGAGGGCAGGAGCAGGACAAACACCTGTCATGTGCAGACTGACTCCTGAGAGACGCCAGTGCCAGTAGGTGTTGAGCCTGTTCAACTCAGTGCATTCTTTCTACTCTCACCAGCCACACCTCATTCCTCAACCTCTTGGCAAGGGGCAAGCCTGAGCTGGGATTCTCTTTAGGATATCCTCAAGGTGTGGAAGACGCTAGTCTATGGGCTAAGAGAGAAATGCTGATGGGGAGGGGCAGTCCTGCCTGTCTGCTTCTTGCTCTGCCTGAAATTTTGCAGCCTCACAGTTCTAGCCATCTACCAGGGCCAGAAAATCACCTTGCTTTTCCCACAGATGTCTGACAACCCTCCACCCAGACCCAGAAGTCAGGCCTGAATGGCGATATCTCTTTATTTGATGCTGAGGACTTTACGAAGGTTTTATTTATTTATTTTTCAGTGTATTACAGAGAAGGACAATTACATTTCCTAGAGGACACAGACTGATTTAGTTGCTTGTTTATCAGCACCCAATGAAATGGAAAGACCAGTTGGAAAGGTCAGCATGGGTTCTGGGCTCTAGAACTCCCACTCTTTCATTAATCGGCTCTAGATTCTCAGTTACCTCAGGCATTGCTTTGTAAAACCTTAGCTGATACTGCAACCTGATGTTTCATTTCCTACTTGATGCTACCTTTGTCCAAGGAACATGGGTTTTATATCACAGAATGAGAATCACAGGAACCCTAGCTCTTCTCAGCAGTGTTTATTGATGCAGTCACTAGCATAGGAGTTTGTTTTTTTTTTGGGATTGAAAGCTGTAAGGATGATACCTAGGTATTAATGGATGTCATTCTTTTTCTTCTTCTTATCATTCTTTTAGATAGCCAGGGCCAACACTCTGGATTAGAATTAGCTAGTGAGCAGATGCGTATACAGTGAGAGGTTGTGGGCAGAAGACTTTGGTCTATCATAGGTCCATAAGGAACTTCCTCTGCATACTCAGGCAAGTTTTGTTAGATTATCTCTAAGGTCTCTACCAGCTCTGAATTCTCTGAGTCTGAGGTCTCCAACCTTGGAGACATGGCCATATACAAAAGAAGCAGGTATATATGCATATGAGCACTGAAAGCAGTTCCTTTACAAAGAGGATAGTGATGATGACAGATTGAAGCCCACGGAGACCAGGGTTGGGAGAAGGTCTTGAATTGGTCTAGACTTTGAATGTAAATATTCTTGTAAACCCCGGCCTGTTTTTTTAGATGCAATTTAATTTCTATTTTCTGCCATCCTTAGGCTCATTGCCCCACAAGAGCTAGCATGCTTGGATACAGGCCAGCTGGCCTAGCGATTTGAAGGAGAGGAACATCTCACACTTAAGAGTATAAACTGGAGTGAGGAGAGGGAGACCAACTGTCACTAACTGTGTGCTTTTATTGCTTAGGGAAGACATAAATAGAGGCTATTTTCCCATGCTCTAGTGACCTATATCTGCCTTATGCTAAATATTTTATGTCAAAAGACTGAACTGTTGAACTAGCTATGGCATTTAAATAAACCCTGATATTGTGTTTTTAACTTTGCAGGGCACAGTAAGGTTAAGTGATTTGCCAGCAGTCAAATTTGTAATTTGTGGCAGAGTCAAGTTCTAACCTAGTTCTCTGCCCAGTATACAAGTCAAATCTTATTATGGCTCTCTTCATGATATTGTTTGATTTACCCATCTGTCTACAGAAACATACACATAATGTATATATGTATATGTATATATGTATACATACTATGTGAATATATAGATGTGTATTTGCAGACAGACACACACAAATACATAGTTGATGCTTGAACAATGACAATAGCCCACACAGTTGAAAATCACCTGTAACTGAAGTTTTCCCCCTGCATACATGGATTCCCAATTGCTAGATGACACTTGAAAGATGTGGGTTTGAAGTAGTATGTGGATCAATTTAAAAAAAATTGTGTATAAATAGATTCACATAGTTCAAACCTGCATCATTCAAGGGTCAACTGTATTTGATACATATACTTTCAAAAATCTTGTTGCACTGGATATTTTTTTGAAACATGTACCTGTATTGTTCACTGTTATTTATCCAATATTCACTATGTGCCAGGCAGGACTGTGCTAGCATTTTGCTTCTATATCGCCTTGTAATACTATTCTCAAAACCACCTTATGAGAATACATTTTATTATTTTCTAATCCAGTTGCTCATATTCAAATCCCAATCTCCTAAATACAGAGTCTTAATTCAACATTTTTAATCAGTGTAGCACATGACCTGTCGTTCATTTATTCATTCATTCATTTAACAAATTTTATTAAGCACTTATGGGCCAGACATTATGGGTTCACTGTTTGTTATAAAAGAAAAATTCAAGCATCCTTTCACATCAAATTTTATCAAGGCCTCTTTGTTAGAAATCCTGTTATTGGGAATTGTAGCTGCATTTTTCATGTTTTAAGTGTGAGGCTCAGGGAGTATGTGAATATACAGAGGTGTATTTGCACTAATTTTTGTTGGAAAGCTATGTGACTTATATAGAAACATGCAAGATTAAGCTATTTCTGTCTTATAAAAATTGTGTTATAAGGACCTGGGATTGTGTCTTCATGACAGCAAGTCATTGGTTGACCTATGAAATGGGAAAAGTTATAAAAAAGCAGACAATCTATTAACCACAAAAATGAACTCATTCTAGTGGCTCCTCTTCCATATTTTGAAAATATATTATATTATGGAAATTTAAAACTTATACCATTATAAAATAGACATAATAGTATGATGAACCTTCCTGCATGTATTACTTTGACTCAAAATGTATCAACTTGTGGACAATCTTATTTTACTTATGTTCTGACTTGCTCCTTCCAGAAATCTTATAATCTCTTCTGTAAATATTTCATTTTGTATCTATAAAATATAATAGTTTTAAAAAAATATATTCTTACTGACTTCATAGAGGGAGAGGGAAAGAGAGAAACATCAATGATGAGAGAGAATCATTGATTGGCTGTCTCCTGCATGCCCCACACTAGGAATCAAGCTTATTTGCTATAGTCCTTAGGCTCATTGGGCTTTTATTATATAGGATTTATTAAAATTTCAATAAATAACGAACCCTTTGGCTGGTTTTTATCTGTATCAATGATAAGAAAAGTACATTTGTGTGGCTGTAATTGGGTATAACATTCAACTCTCCTTGAGTTTGAAAGTTTAGAAACAGAGAATCATGATCTGAAATCAACCAACCTCATAGGCTTTGGGCTTATTCAGTAGCATCCAGATTAAGGAAACTCTTTGAAAAATATGAATCATTTTAGGAATGCATCATGACCTGGTACTAGTGACCAAAATGAGCTCAAATGTAGGAAATAATTTATCAGTTGGCTGAATAATGTAAAGTGATTGAGTTTCTCTCATTCCTCAGTAACTTTCTCAAACTGTCCTACCCAGCAATGCTCTCCTATCTCAGCAAACATGGATTCTGCCTGTGTGCTTCCATCCTGAATCTTCCTAAAAGAATAAGAAAAAACAATGTGTGTCTGTGTGTACATGTGTGTGTCTCCAAGAAGAATTTGGGGATGTGTGGAATACTGGAAGGGCCTAGAGTCTACCTCTGAATGACCCCCATTTGGCTTTGAAGCCAGTTTGGGGCTCACAGATTGTCTGCTGAAGACTGAGCTGGCTGAAAAGATTTTCACTGAAACCATAATGAAGGAAAAAGTGCCACAGGCTGTCTAAGAAACAACTTACTGACCCCCTCATTTCTTCTGAAGCCTACAGCAAGCATGTCAAACTCAAAGGCAAGCATGGGCCAAATAAACAAGGTTTAAGTTTTATGGGCCGGAAAAAAATCAAAAGCTTCAATTTTCATAGAAACATAGGTTTATTTTGATAGAGACATGCAGAATAAAAGGGCTGAAATAAATGAGTAATCATTAACATAAAATAATGGAACATTTTACTAAAAATTAATATTCTTGAATATTAGCTTATCAGACACTGAATAACTACACAAATTAAGAAGTGCAATGCAAATAAACCTATTTTTCTTGTTCTTTGAAAGCAAAATATTTCTTGATGCACATAGCAAACAGGTCAGTACAAGACTAATCGGCTGCTAAAAATATTCACTGCTAGTATTAGTGGAGAGAAATGGTGTGCCTACGTGTAAGGTGCATAAGGGAAATGAATGCAACACGATTATAGTAATCACTCATTAGCAAATGTTGTAGTTCATTAATAATTATGTATAACAAGATATTGTAAAAATTAAGTTATGAAATTTTTATTAAAACGTTTCTTACATACCATTATATTGGCTGGGCTGCAAAAATATTTGTTGTGGGCCACGAGGTTGACATGCTTGCCCTACAGAAATCAACTGACTAAAATGTAATTTTAATCTTTTATCACCACCTTATATCGTTTCTTGCTTTCATGTGGATTTGTCATTTCCACAACCATGTTTTAACATCCTCTTTATAAAACAAAACAAAACAACACAACACAAAACCATTCTTTGTTCACTAGAACCTATAATTTAGGACATAGTCATGTCATTTCTTCATTACAAACTTATTCTCAGTGAATTCAGTTCACCTTAATGCATTTCTTCTAACATAACTGACTTACATTCATGACTTTTAATTAAACAACCTCATGGTCTAATTCCAGATAGATCTGTGAAGCAGGAGGACGGAACTGGAGGAAACCTGGAAGGCTTCCAAGTTTAAAATCTCATTTCACTCAGGAGAAGGCTGCAGTCTAGAAAGCCGGAGTGCTCCGAGTTTACACATATTTCTAACTTGACAGAACAAGGAAAAGAATCAGGTCCCTTGATCCCAGCCCGGGGCTGTTCCACTGAACCACTTACTCTCACTCCGACTCTCACAGAAACCCGCTGGGTGGCCTCGGGCAGCCTGTGTGACCTCGCTTTGCTGTGGCTTTCTTGTTTTAAAAAGATGGGGCTCATATAAATCTCATTCCTTTCATCGCAGATATGCTTTGTGGATCCAAGAGACACGTGAATTCACATTCATATGACTAGACCTAAAATCACTTTGATATAATAAAATTTTATCCAAAGGTAATATATTGTTCTCTGACGATAGCCATAACTCTGTGGAGATAGCTTATGAGGAATCAATATTGGTTGACAATCATGATATTGGTAACACGGCAAGATGTCTGTGTATGTGCAGTCCTGGGGCTAGTGAAGCAAGGAAATAAGCTTTAAAATTGAAGTGGGAAGGCAAAGTAATCACACAGAAACACACACACACACACACACACACACACACACACACACACCCCAGAATGCAAACCTGAACACCTCAAAATGATGCCCCAAAGATCCGAGGAATCTGTGAGTTAGGAGGTTCCATTAAGAGAAGTGCAGGGACCTATAAAACAATAGTCAATATGTAGCAGATTGAACATCTGCTGCAGATGTGCACATGTCAATCGCGCCCCACTTGGAAGCAGCCGTATCCCCCTGGAGATAATATGGTTCAGAAGAACATAACATGCAGTACAGTCCTGGCAAAGAGCAGACACAGGAACCCATTCATTTAAAGAGTCCCAACCTCATCTTTACTTCTCTTCAAGCTTTTAATCCTTGAATAATTAGTCATTACTAGTATTTAATGACTGGCTTGCTAATTGTGTATTCCAGGATGAAACTGAGAGCAGTTAACACACCAGCAAACTCATCATTAAGTGTCTTAATGATCAAATTCTCTGTGATTATGACTATTCTAAGCTACAAGTAGCCATTTATAACAATTATTTTTCTTTTTTTTCTTTTTAGTGAAAAAAATATAATAAAAGGAACTCTCCTGGAGGCTCAGAAAGAAACAGTGAATGCCTGTCTCACCAGGATTTCTTCCATCATGAAGAGCAGCTTCTGAGGCAAGTCTTGTTTTTTTTAATGGTTACTAGGGCTCAGCAAAATGCTGGTTCTGGTCCACTGAGTAAATTGGCTCGTCTTCTCCTCACTAAAGAGCATTCACGTGGGCTCATTCCTGGACAGTTCCGGGGCCTCCTGCTAGGAAAGTTTCCACCAGTCCTTCGCTACAAATAAAAGAATTAAGGGTGATATTATACACTGCAAGGATTATGTTGCAAACTGCAAATCGTGACATTCACCACAAGGGAAAATCCTGGGGCCTCATGAAGGGTGCCAAACTTGGGCTGCGTTAGTGAAATTGTCCTCTTCACAGGGCATCACCTTTTGTGCCAGACATGACATATTTCACACCCTATCATTGTCACCTTCTCAAAAGTCTTTCCAGAATAAAACTAAGGAACAAGCTCAGATGTGAATGTCAGGCGACAAAAGCCTTGGTGCCAGTTTGGGGTACAGTCTTCGTGGAATGGTGGCTTCACCCACCTGCCTAGGAAACCAGTATTCACACCCTGAAGGGGTGAGGGCAGTGGGGAAGGCAGTGTGTGTGTGTGTGTGTGTGTGTGTGTGTGTGTGTGTGTGCGCGCGCGCGTGCGTGTGTGTGTGTGTGTGTGTGTGTGTAGGGGGGAAGGAGAGTGACAGGGTGTGATTTTCTTCTGAGACATCATCCTCACAGCTTAGGACCCAGCCATGCACCAAGAACCTTGCTATTAGCCCAGGATGGTTCTATCACTTAGTCATTTCTTTAGGTGCTTAGAACAGTTTTTTTTTCTTGGTACATGGTAAAATGAAGAGGAATGAAATATTTATTTTTAAAAGTCACAGTCTTATCTTTAAAACATCTTTATTGGAAAGCAAGTATTTGTTTTATGGTTTTAAATTTTTCTAAAGAAATATCTTCCTGATACAAAAATATTCCCAAGATAGAAATCTGATCAAACATTTCTGATGAGAACTAAATGATGATAGAAAGTATATTATATAAAATGTATAACATGTGTAATATAGTATAATATAACTTACATATAATGTATAACCTATGTATGAAATGTGTCATGAATGGTGTGCTTTCTTGTTATTTTTACTATTATTTTTTGTTAATCCTTACCTGAAGATATTTTCCCATTGATTTTTAGAGGGAGTGGAGGGGGAGAGACAAAAGAGAGAGACACATTGGTTGGTTGTCTCCCCGATGGGCCCCACCAGGGCTAGGGATCAAGGCTGCAATCAAGGTACATGCCCTTTGACTGGAAATGAACCCAGGACCCTTTAGTCCTCAGGCCTTTGCTCTATTCACTGAGCCCAACTGGCTAGGGTATGAATGGCATGCTTTATATGACTTTCAGCACACTTACATGGACTGCCAACTGTGTCCCAAGTCCCTGAGGCAGGGGGGCAGCAGGAACAGACACTGGCACCTCTCTCATCGCATGGGGCAGGGATGGAACCATCAGCACTGACAACTATAATGAATGGAGAAGCTCTTGGTTTTATGGGAGTGTCTGTGGGCATAGGAGGGTGGGTTTAAGCTAGTCTGGGGCACAGAGAAAGACTCCTGGAGAAATGAGGTCTTAGCCATGATGTAGAACAACTTTCTCTTTTGGCAAAGACCTCTGAACCTTGAAGGAAGGAAGGGCCTATGAAACAGTCACATCAGCAGTACTTTTCCAAAGAAAATGGGATAATCACATGGCTGGCTGCTAGAAAGAAGCTTAAGAGAGACTCTAGACATTTCAGGCCTGATGGGCATGGAAAAAGGGAAGAAAGATGTATTTGAACCATAGAACTTCTGTGCTCACATGGACTGAAAACAAGGGCACCATTTTGAAATATTAGAACTTTAGATGGAGTGGTTTTCATTTCAATATACAGTATACTACCAGAAAAGGGAAGTTCTGATTATTAGCCTCTTTATGCCAACCGAGAAAGAAGGTCTGAGTCCATTGCATTGTGTCTTTGATGGCCATGAACTTGCTGTAGGGAAATGGGGACCCTGTTGAATTTCATATGTTATAAGGAATATAAAGGTTGACAGAAAGTGGCCAAGCACTTTCTCATTAGTCACAAGTTACTGAAGTGTCTCGTTTTTTTTTAATTCAGTTTTTTAAAAATGATAATTTTTCCAAAATGTTTTAGTAACACAGCTCTGCCTCTATTTCTAGGGCATTCAGACTCATAAAAGACTTTCTAGGGAGCATTTTCTTTAAGAAAAGTATACTTGGGATTTTTGCAGGGGATTTGGGGTTGGTTTCCTAGTGATTTTCCTTCATGTACTTGGATCACATGTTCTGACACCCAATTATCTGACTTCTGAAAAGAGCTTTTATTTACTGGGCAGTAAAATAGCAAAAGACACCCAATTAAGCAAATCTCTTGCTTTGGTCAGCTGAAGGGAATGGAAAATTTAATTTTCCTCTATTAGAACTTCTTTTCATCAGATTCTTGACAAGTGGAATCAGGAATCCAGTGATATTATTTTTTTATTTGATGTTGAGATGACTGAATTTTAGAAACTGTTAACTCTTAAGTAGTTTGCATAATTGGATTTTCTTATATTTATCTAGTTTTATTTCCCCACATCCTGTATTCCATGGCTTTGTTTTTTACTGCTCTCATTCTAAGTTAACTATACAGTCAGCTTTTTATGGAATTAATATAAAAGATTCGGGGATAATGTAAGCGAGTCCTAACAATTGATCACAATTCATTTTAAATTAGTGAATTCATTTAAATGAATCAATTGGGTCATTACTTATGTGTAGTTGATTCCAAATGTTGTTGGGAATAAAGTAATAAAAGAGTTTGCCCGGAAAATGTTGGCATCTCCATAACTTAGGACAAGGTGGCCTATTTTCTCTCTCCTCACATTGCATGCAACCCCATAATTTCTCCAATTAGTGCTGCATAGAAAAATTAACGTGGTGTTGAGCTGGCAAATAAAGGAGGAGGTTGAATTGTAGCATTGCATGGCCAGAGACACTGGCACTTTATTATGTGGCACAGGGATATGTATTGTTAGATTGCAGGTATGCAAAATTATTTAATCCCACCTAACACAGAAGGTAAGCCCACATGACTTTAAGAAAACCTGTGCTTTTTTCCTGATGGGACCTCCATTAGTCTCCCTGATCACTTCAACTTTTTATACTTCCCCCTGACTCTATAATTACTTAGGCATTTAGTGTATTGTTCCCTATTTAGCCTACATGTGTTGGTCTTATTTATCCCTAAATAAACTCTTTAAGAATAAATACCACTTAAAAGTATTTTTTAGCATCTCTTATATAGTCAGTGAAGCAGGTTCTGGGCTCCCAGCTGTGTTAGGAGTGGATGCTTTTGTTGCTGGATTGTGGAAACATCCAGGAGGTGCTTGCATCAGGGCTGGAATAGCCAAGGAAATCTGCTATTTTCCAGACAGTTCAGAAATATTTCCATATTTTTGGTGGATTCTTAACCCTAGATCTGGGAAACTATTATTGTTGCTGGTAGAACTCAGATGCCTTAGCCTTCAGAAGCCTTCAGTCATATCTCCTTTGACATCCAAATCATTATGGCACATTGCTTGCAAAAGCTCAGACTTTCACCATGCTTTTCTCTCTAAATGTTTTTGGCCATATCCAGGATGGCTGATGGGTTGTGTTCTGTAGATCCCTCCAGGCATGGGAGTCTATTGCTCCTGGCCACTGGCTTTAGCCAGCTGTGTCATTCTTCTGTGGTCATTTCTGCCAATAGGAAGCCACCTTTTCTTAGACAGCTGCACCTCTTTGTTTAAGGTAGAGGTCAGGCTTTTCCCATAATTCACATGGTAGTGCTTGAGGACAGCATCTATATTTTATGAGACTTTACAAAAAGTTCAAGGATACACAGAGAACTAAAACCTGGGAAGTGTTAGAATTCTTCCCAAAGTATTGACTATGGACTCTTTAGCAGAATCTTCAGTGGGTCCCTCTCCCTATCTCTGGCTTGTTGTAGGAACCACACATGTAGTTAACATTTAAAAAAAATATTTTATTGATTTTTTTACAGAGAGGAGGAGAGAGGGATAGAGAGCTAGAAATGTCAATGAGAGAGAAACATCGACCAGCTGCCTCTTGCACACCCCCTACCGGGGATGTGCCCCCAACCATTGTACATGCCCTTGACCGGAATCGAACCCAGGATCTTTCAGTCCACAGACCGACGCTCTACCACTGAGCCAAACCAGTTTCGGCTGTAGTTAACTTTTCAAAACCTAGAACTCAAAGTACAGAGGGAGGAAAGTCTTTTTTATTCCCTTTCAGAGCTGGCATGTCTACTTCCTTAACTGACTTCTTCCCGCCTATAAAACCATTTCCACTTTCTATAATTTCCTATATCAGGACCACTTAGTTCTGGGTCACCCCATAAGTGGAATGCTAGAATGTCCTCTTAGGTTGCTTTGAGCCCAGCCTGTCAGGCTTTTTTTAAGCCTTAAAGTCTAAAAGGAAGAAGAGGTGAGAACTGAATGTATCTTTTGCCTTATTATGATCTCTCCCAACTTTTTATTAGCAAATATTGAGCAAGAGCATATGTGTACATCTTTTAAGACAGAACAATTACTTTTGGTACAGGAGAGTTTAAATTCTGGCCCAGGGAGAGAATATAATAAGCAGGCATTATTTCCATAACTTTGCAAAATTATGCCTATTTTAAGTTACTCTAGGGAATATGACAGTTGAGTTACTCTAGGGAATATGACATTTGAGTCTGAAATACT
The DNA here is from genome assembly GCF_014108245.1 of Pipistrellus kuhlii. Classification (NCBI taxonomy): domain Eukaryota; kingdom Metazoa; phylum Chordata; class Mammalia; order Chiroptera; family Vespertilionidae; genus Pipistrellus; species Pipistrellus kuhlii. Next base: position 12,095,571 of record NW_023425562.1, read on the forward strand.
TGTATCCAGATATCTTTATTGTATCCAGATATATTTCTCCAAAATAATAGAAAGACAGTGATCATAGGAATAACTAAAACCATCCATCAGACTAGCCCATTCTAGAAGAAATGGACCATTTATATCTAATAAAATGACTCCCATCTTCCAAACCACCCCTTTCAACAAAAATTAAAGTTTCATTCTGTACCAGATACTTTGTGACATTGATGAATTTGATTTATTATTAAAGAAAGCTGGAACTATAGTGAATACTATTAATAGAACTGTCATCTTTCTAAATATATGTGATGGGGAACTGTAGTGTTTAGGAGACACAGATGGTCCCTAAGAGTGAAATGTCGGTCCTGGAGGCTGTATAACCATGACTAGGGATAGTGGAGAGGTTGTGAGTAGGTAATGTTAGGGTATTTGTGAGTAGGTAGTTTGACAAGCTTGTGTTGTTTTACTGCTCAAGACATATTTTATCACATATCAGGATAATACTTACAGATTTTGACATCGGTTTCTATTCCTAAACTTCTTTAATTCTTTCCTCACCCCTTGGGCAGCAGGGGCAGGATTCTGCAGGCTCTGCCCAGAGGGGACTGGCAGATAGATTGGCAATAAGGAATCACTGGTCAGCTTTGGCTTTGTAGAATACACAGTAAAACAACAGTCTGGAAATCAAGACTTTCATTTGCAAGAAGCAGAATTTTTGGAATTTAAATAGTAAATATGTAGGGTTCATGTACATGAATTATGTGTCTATCCGAACCTGGGAGAGCTGATAAGGCCACAATCTATGAGATCCCTTCTACAGAGAAATTTTGGGCTGAAACCACAGCCAGTCAGCTTTTTTCCTCCACATTAGTCAAGAATAAAACAACCTGACAAAAGAGAAAAAAAGAAGCACAAAGTCAAAATGACAGGCGAGGAATGAAAGAATCAGGCCAGTAGTGATGTATGAAATGTCCTACTTTTGATTTTCCATGTAGGAAACACTTAAAATTGATTTTCAGTATTTCCGTCAATATTCTTGGCCACTATTGTCTGTTTCCCGAGACAGGATGGATGTCCCATCTCCTTCCAGCCTCCTCATCCCCCCTCCCTCCTTTCCTGTGTAGTAACACTGGCTGGCTTTTAAAGGCAGTATAAAAAGTAGCCTATTTGCATATTAATCAGACAATTGCAGAAAGGCTAAGGATGGCTAAGTTTAACACTTAGTTGTAACATGGGCCTTTGACTCTCAGACCTGGTAAAATATAAAGTGACATTTCACAGAAGGAGACAGCTTCTGTTTTTACCTTAGTGTTGGCCTGAGGAGAAATTGTTTCTGTGCTGGGACACAGGGTTCCTGCTGGATTAGAGTTCCACCCACTGGAAACAATTCAGGAAGCTCCTCTGGGCCTTCTGAAGTCTCCCTCCACCCCCAACTCAGTTGGGTGCTGCAGTGTGTAGAGCTAATTCAGTGAGGCTAATTGGACCAGTGCATGGATTTTATTTTCTTGCCTTTTTTCATAAAAAATAACAACAAAAAATCATACACAAAAACCCATTTCCAACCCCTTATCGACTAACCTAAAAACATGCACTACTTGCCTAATGAGAACAAACTAACCCAGCGGGGATGTAGTTGTACATTCTCCTAGCTGCCCCTTCTTTCTGGAACACAATGACTATTTCAGTAGAGTGGTCCCTCCTTATCCATGGTTTAGCATTCCATGGTTTGTTATATGTGGTCATCTGTGGTCTGGGTATATTAAAGGGAAAATTTCAGAAGTAAATCATCAGTGTTAAATTGTGTGCCATTTTGAGCGGCTTAATGAAATCTTGGGCCATCCCTCTCCCTCCTGCCCTGGGCGTGAATCAGCTCTGTGTATAGTGTACCCATGTTGTACATGCTACTCACCTGTCAATCACTTAGTAGCTGACTTAGTTATCAGATCGAGTATCGAGGTACCACAGTGCTTGTTTCCAAATAACCCTTATTTTGTTTAATAATGTCCCAAAAGAGTACTAATGTTGGCAATTCAGATATGCCAAAGAGAAGCCACAAGGTGCTTCCTTTAAGTGAAAGGTGAAAATTTCCATGAAAATTATCCATGGTTTCTGGCATCCATTGGGGGTCTTGGAATGTATTCCCCATGGATAAGAAGCTCTACTGTGTGGATAGTGGTTTGAGGCCATCTTCTTCATATATAAATGTTGCTTCAATTTAATAGGATAGAAAAAGAGTTTGCAACAGGAGTTGACTCCTCGCAGCTGCTGCTGTGCAGTAGTGTTAGTGGCTATGTCACCAAGCTATTCATTGTAAGGTCTCTGATCACTAAATGCAGTTAGGAAAGGTCAGTCAGATTTCTCACTGGACAGTGTCAGCTAAACCACATCTTCCTTCAGGAGACACTGGTTAGGTCATCACTGTAGCAGGACTGTGGTATGTGCCTTCTCTTGGTTCAAAACCTGTGTGGCTGGTTTTTCTAACTCTCTCAGAGCATGACCTTGACTATGACCCACTGCTAGAGTCAGTCCTGCTGAAATGTCCCTCTGTAAGCCCATAGACCTTGAGAATTGACATAAATGAATGTTACCTCCCTCTTTAGTGAGTATAATATGGCATTTTGTCATGTTTTGACATTTTCATCTGTACCATGAATAATTTGCTTCTAAACCTACAATAGGCACAACCCAAAACAATGAACCAATTTCCTCCCATCATTTTCTATGAAACCCTCATGACAGGAGGTACTTATAAGCATTGTCTACATTGGCAAGTAGAACTATGCTGACTCAAGTTTCTGTTTTTTCATGACACATTCCTCTCTGTGACCTGGACTTACTCTTAGAGAGCATTATGGCCAAAACTTGTCTCTCTGGATGTGTGGGTTCATTTCTCCAGAAGGCAAGGCTAACTTTGAGAGCTCTTTACCAGTCTGTTAGATTTATATACTAGAGATGACTCTATTTTTTAGTCATAAAACTACTGGACTCAACCAAGGCACTTAATGATATTTGTAATCGACCATTTGGAGAATCAGTCAAGGGCTTGCTAATGCCTCATCCCAGTCAAGGGTGAGTCAGGCTAGTGAGTCAAGGGTAAATTCTGACCTAGGAATCAGAAGTCTAGGGTTTGCTGAATCTGTTACATATTATTTGTGCCTCACTTTTGTAGCCTGACTAATGCATGCAACAATTAAAGAATCAAACAAGATGTTGAACTTTTCAGGTCTCTTCCTAAAAAATACTCAAAGAACCATATATACATAAGGTATGATTGTTTGCATCTTGCTTTATTGTCAGCCCCACTGCTAAAGGCTACCTGATTTCATTGTTGCCTTGCCCTCACAAGTGCTCTTAATGGAAGGGCACCAACTTTCTGTGCCCCATTGCCCTGTGGACCATGAGGAGAAGGCACTCAAAGATGCGAGAAACAGCAGTCCACCTTTCTCCTTCCTCCATATCTTCATTAAAGGGAACACCGTGAGGTTCCAAAGAAAGCCTTCACACATAGCACTTAGATTGTCTGTTTGACTGATGTACTAATTCATTCGATGTTTAGTTTAATCACATTTTACCTGCTTAAATAATGTTGTGGAAGGCTGGACATATGTGATATAAAGTATGAAGTTGGAGTGTGGAGGTAAAAAGTGAACAAGAGAAAGGGAGGCCCTAGCTTGCAACACCTATTTGCCTAAGCTCCTAAAACTCCTGAAAAATCCATCTCCTCTCCAGGTATTACTGAAATCAGTAGCATTTTAATGTTTCTGGAGATTTTAAAATGTCAGTCAGCCTTGTAGTAGGACCACTTTCTAGAGTGGAACTGCCTAGCTGGATAGCACCTATCCTCATGTGGCTGTTCAAATTAATTAAAATGAAATAGAATTTAAAATTCAGTCTCTCAGTTGCCCTAGTGAAATTTCAAGAACCAATGTGGTTAGGGGCTACAGGATTGCATAGAAAGCTCCATTGGGCATTGCTGTCCTACGAGATTTGAGAATCAGAGCCTTCACTCAAATTAGGAGTGCATATAAAATAAGTACTCAGTGCTTTATCTAGAAATATTTTCACCTCCAGGGATTGGTGTAAGCAAGTGCTGTGATTAGAGAGCATGGCAAACTACTCCTAGCTGTCAAACCACTCCCATCCGTCAAACCTTGACTAGCAGGTTTTCCTTCCCTCATCTGTCTCACCAAATTCATAACAGAAGTGGGAAAAGAAAGGGATGTCCCCCATGTGTGTTAGACATTGTGCTTGGTGTATGAAAAAATCACCCCCACACAAATCACGCCGCTATGACACAGCAGACCAAGGAGAGAGGTTTTGCAGTTATCTCCTTTGTACAGATGGAGAGAAGACCCAGGTCCTACAATTAATAAGTGAAAGAAAAATTCAAATTTGTCTAACACCAAAGTTAGTTTCCCTAATCATTACACACACACACACACACACACACACACACATACACACATAGATACCTTCCTCCAATGGGTACACAGTTCTTATGAATTGGAATAAATATTACCCTCATTAGTATTTGTCATCTGTAAGCAGGAAGTATTGCAATTGCTTTTATACTACTTGTATGAACCCATGAACTGGATTAAAAAGAACTTCTGTCAAATCAGGAATTGAACAAATTTTGCAATGATTAAAACTCCTTTTTTAACCTGGTAAATCCTCCATTCAGGATAAGATGAGAAACATTCAGTGTAAAATGCATGTAGGTCAACATAATCTTAAAAGAGACTAGAGCAGTAAAGATATAAAAGAGAAAACAGCAAAAAAAAAAATTTGACAATTTGCTCTAATTTCCTGGTAGGAAGGAGCTCCCCTGACTAGGCATGCACAGCTGGTGAAATGTGGTTCTCCAGTGAACAAGCTGGGGCACACGGTGAAGAACAGCCAGCACATCTCACATGTGCAGAGAGCCACTGAATTTTAAATGATTAAACGGCTGAGATGCAAAGAGAAGCGTGTAAGCTAGTCAAGCCCTCCCTTCTGAATAAGGTAATGAAAGATCCTTTCAGCATAAGATGTCAGGCCATAGCTCACACACAAAAGGACTTATTTCTGCAGTAACAGAATTTTTAGAGTTTGGATGCAGCATGTTTGTGCTCAGAAGCTCTCTCTGAGAAGCAGGAAACAGAGCACAGTGGTTAATGATCCTGATTCTGGAGCCAGAGAGACTTGGATTTGATACTGAACTCACTACGTACTGGTTATGTGGGCTTCTCTAAGCTTTGGTTCTTCCCTTTCCAAGGATGGAGATTCTTAGGGTGGGTGTAGGAACCGAGAGAGAGGTTGCTTAGGAAGTATTTGGCACTCTGGCTGTGTAAAATACTCAGGCTTAGCTATTATTATTATTAGCAAACCTTTTTTTTTTAAATTGAGATTGAACTATCTCATTTAATAGAACACATTAATAATAATTGTAAAAATTATAACAAAATATATATCGGTGGGTCAAAAGTAAGTTTACAGTTGGTAGTACATTAAGTAGTTTATTCTTGTATTATTATGAATTGTGTTATTTTGAACATGAACAATTATAAACCTACTTTTGCCATTCCCTATATATATGTATGAAATCATCACATTTTATATCTTAAAATTACATGTTATTTGTTAATTATATCTCAGTAAACCTTAGGAAAAATAAAAATGGAGAAATAAAACAAAGGGGAAAAAAACACAGACTACAACCCTAACATCTGTAATTATGTTGAAGGTAAATAATATAAGCACATAAATGAAAAGACAGACACTGGCAAAGTGGATTTAAAAAATGCCACCCAACTATTTGCTGTCTATAAGAAAGTCAATTTAAATATAGGATATAGGCTGGTTGAAAGTAAGAGTATGGGAAAATGCAAACATTCATTAAAATAAAGTAGGAATAGCTATACTAGTATCTGTGAAAGTAGGTGATCCAGTAAGAATACATAGTGGTGCTAAACATGTATGCACCAAATAACAGTTTCACAAAATATGCAAGATAAAAACTGAGAGAAGTAGACAAATTCTCAATTATTTTAGTTGTACTTTAACATTACCCATAATTGATAGAATAACTAGGTAGAAAATTAGCAAACATGTGGACAAATATTTGGGGTTCACAGGGAGGGAACTTTTCTCTCATGGAGTCTCAAGTAAGAAGCTTGCTGGAAACTGTTACCCCCGTCTCACTGTTGACTGCTGTGTGAAGCAGCATCCGGGAGCTTGGAGGCTCACTCCCAGACATCAAACCTTAACTAGCAGGCTTTCCTTCTCTCATCTGTTTCAGCGGCCTCCTCCTCATGCTTTCTGCTGCTCTGGGTTCCTTGCTTTGATGGTTGGCTTATAGGTGATATCACGGATAATTTTGTTTTGGGGTCTGATCGCAACTTAACATTTTAGTTAACATCTTCCTATGTCATCATTTCGGTAGTTTATAGAGATGACCTTTATTTCAGAGATGCACACACATTCTTACATATAATAAATAGCTTCTGAGTAATAACAGAAGTGATTTTACACTTAATAATTTTATGCATATTACTCTGTACTCAGAAACGTTATTTCTACCACACCCTTGAACCAGAGGTGGCATCCTTGAAATGTGTCATAGTTTGAAAAAGTGAGAACATGAATAACTTGAGGATTTTTTTCACAAAGCATTCTGAATCACAGCAATAAAAATTATTTGAAATAACTCATTGTGGGTTGCACTTCTTTGTAGTCTATGCAATGCTCTCATGTACATTCTATCCACTATTCTCCTTGAAAAATCAGTGTGGGAGGCAAGATGTGTTAACTCATAGTAATTAGAAAATTAAACTTCAGAAAAAATAATAGCTCCTCTATGGTGACTTCATTGGAAATCGCCTCATATCCCCATCTTCTGACTCTAAAGTCCAGCTTCTCATTCTGTCACATCTCTGCCTTCTGAAAGGCATGTACCATCAACACATAATTGTAATCATTTTGGGCCATAATGAAAAAGACAGGAAAGGAACTATGGGGGATCCTATGATTGGCCTCATTGAATAGCTGTTTTTATGTTTATACCCTCTTCTCTCTTCATGCAAAAGAAAAAAGATAATATTTTATTGATCTCATGCTTGACACATAGTAGGCACCCAAGTATTTCAGTGAGTGAGTGGATGACTGAATGTGAGTTACACACTGGACTTCATAGGAAAGTGGAGACAACAGAACTTCTTGGCCATTAAGAAATCGTCATTGGCCTTTGTGTTATTTGTTCTCTGCTGGTATTACCAAGGTCAGGAAAGCACTCACAGACCTCCTAAGGGAAAAACTCACAAGCATGCTTGTGTTTGAGTTTATGACACATTTGCCTACACACACACACACACACATACACACACACACACACACACACACACACACACACACACAAAAGAACAAAAACAAAAAACAACCCTTTAAAAATTGAACTTTTTGTGACTTGTAGTTGTGGGAGAACTAAATTGTTTGATATGTGGACCTAAAAACTCCTAAACCCATTATGTTAAATGAAATTAGTCACAGGAAGACATACATCTTATGATCTCATTTGTACTTGGAATCTTACAAAGCTGAATCATACAAATAGTAGGTGGGTGGTTTCCAGGGGCAGGTGTATGAGAAATAGGAGATATTGTTCCAAGGGCACAGACTTCCCGTTATAAGATGTATATGCTCTGGGAGTCTAATGCATAGCCTCATGACTACAGTTAACGAAACAATAATGCATATTTGAAATTTTCTAGGAGAGTGTATCTTAAATATTCTCACTACACACCAAAAGTGCTTACTATGTGAGATAATTGCTATGTTAACTAACCTTCATGTAAAATACATTTGTTTATCAAATCACTTTGTATCCTAAAAGCTTAGATAATATTATTTGTCAACTAGAGGCCTGGTGCACGAGTTTGTATAACAGTGGGGTCATTTGGCCTAGCCTGCAGGACAGGGCTGATTCTGTCTCTCCAACATCCTCCAAAGGTTCCTGGATTATGAGATGGTTCAGATCAGGCTAAGGGACCCCACTGGTGCATGATTGGCCCTGGGGAGGGACACAGGAGGGCTCCAGGGTGTGTCTGGCCCATCTTGCTCAGTCCTGATTGTCCAGACTCCAGCAGTAAGCTAACCTACCAGTCAGAGAGTCTGCCCCCTGGTGGTCAGTGCATGTCATATAGAGTGGTTGAGCAGCCTTAGTATAATATATTATTAGCATATTATGCTTTGATTGGTTGACTGGGCAACCAGATGACCAGACACTTAGCATATTAGGCTCTTATTATATAGGGTTATGTATCAACTAGAGGCCTGGAGCATGAATTCATGCATGGGTGGGGTCTCTTGGCCTGACTTGCAATGGGGACCTGTCAGGGCTGTCTCGCCCTGTCCCAATTAAGGCCGATCAGGGCTGGCCAGCTGGGGGGAGGGACCACAGGAGGTTGGTTGGCCATGGGAAGTTGGCTGTGAGAGTGCACTGACCACCAGGGGGCAGCTCCTACATGCATGTCATAGCTACCAGCCGGTTGTCTGGTTGCTTAGGCTTATATATATATATATATATATATATATATATATATATATATATATATATATATGGCTGTGAAAAAATTTAAAGCCCCTTTATAAATTATACTGTTAGGGAATAAGACCTGAATATGAGTCCAGAGTTTTGGATTGCCTGTTTTTGTTTTTGTTTTTTCATGAAAATAACATTAAAAATAAGTTAATATATGAAGACATACTCATTAAAAAAATTGTCAAGCTGCAGACAGGATATAAAACTAAAAAAGTAAAAATCTTCCTTATCTTTACTAAAAACATTGTGTATAGCATTTCATAGTATGGATGAATCATGATTTAACCACTGATCTTGTCTTGACACTATTTTTTCCTGTGTGAGAAATAATAGAGTAACAAACGTTCTCCCACAAGTCTCTGTGTACATGTGCAAGTACTTTGGTAGGATGGATTTCTAGAAGCAGAATTTCAGGATCAAGTGATAAGTTCATTAGTAATGTTGATAAATAATATTACATTGTCTCCTAAAAAGCTGTATCCATTTATAATACCACTCATTACTCATGCTCCTGCAAACACTGAATTTGGTCAGCCTTTAAAATTCCTGTCAGTGTAGCTCAATCTTTCACAGGAATTTTCCTAAGACGTTACTTAAGCAAGCAGTGTGTTTGTCTTGTCTTGTCAGCTAAATCTATAGAATAGGTTCATAAATGTATAGATTCAGGGGAGTTGGGAACCTCCAGGGTGAAATGCTCATGAAGTCTGATCCTTGTACAGCCTCACTCAATCGCATGTTTTGTGAAACACATTCACAAACGGGCCTCAAACCGACTCACTGTTTCCACCACTTACAGTTCAATTCTTCCTCACCCAAGGCTGATCATAGGATACAGACTGCAGAGCTTTTAGAAGCAGGAAGACTGCACATGCCCCGTCTCCACCTCACATACGTAGCATTCTGGAGCAGCTGCTCAGCTGGGTCAGCAACACCATCTCGGTTCACACAGGCACTGGGTGTCCTGTGGATGAATCTATCCTCCATGGAGAGTCTGAGAGCACTGGCACTCAAGTTATTGACAAGGACCATGCAGTCCTCTTTGAGACATGAAGAGCAGGCTAGGAACGCTATGTTACATAAACATTTCTGCTGCTTATCTGAAAATGTTGGCTCTGTGTTAACATAGTCATGAGTGGGGCACCATAGCTTGCTCAGGAATTTAATTTAGAAGCCTTTTGTGCTGCCAAGGGTCCTGGCATGCTGCCTCTTCAAGGAGGAAGAAGCAGGGTAGAGGCTGTCGGAGTGCATTTTAAGGCTGCAGGTGCCAATATTTTGAAGTTTGCATGGAAGGAATTGTCTGGCTGTGACCCTGATGTGACAGATGAGGCTGTGGCTCTAGCCCATGGAAGGTCCTTCATTAGTGCTCAGTGAAGACTAAGCAGGAGACAGGATGTTTTCATGTTAGCCAGCCAACAGCTATTTCCGAAGCATCTGTTTTGTGACCAATCCTGTACTAGTGTGGGCGTTAAAGGAAAAATTAAGAAACTCTCCACTGCAGACTGTTCACTGAAAGCAATGGGGAAACACTTTAACGTTTTGCTAGAGCGGCTGGTATAGGTCAGAGTTATTTTTTGTCTGCTCTCTGGCATTCCCATTGCTACCCCTCAAGTTCATGTGCTGATTTTTCTCAAAGTCATAAACTCAAGTTTGCAGTTTATGTTTTGTCTGAAATATATGCACTGTCATAATGTTAGTCTTTATGTAACTTCTGTTCAAAACCCTTCAAAGGCTGCCCAGTCACCCATAGTTTAAAGCCCAAATTCCTAACACTTTTCACTCACAGGGCTGCATTATGTGATTCTCACCACACTTCCTAGCCTTCACTTTTTACTGCTGTTGGAAGTTTGTTTCTCTGTCTATGCTTGATTACTCACTGTTCTACCAACACCTTCCTGCTCCATTGTCCAGAAAGTACTCACCTTAAGGCTCATCAAAAATATCACAACCTCCATGAAGCCTTTCTTCATTGCTTACAAAAGTAATTCTTTCTCTTTCTAAATCCCTACAGCAATTGGCTTGAAGTCTCATGACGTCTTACCTCTATGTATAGTCACTGGCAGAGGACAAATACCTAACGAGCAAAGATAAAGTATTCTTCTTTGTATCTTTTTTCCAACAGCAATGACTAGTAAATTCTAAAGAGAAATGTTAAATAAATTAGTAATTTTTTAAATGTAGGAAGCTGGAGAAGACGGCTATCAGTAGAAATTGAAGTAATTCAGCACTTAATGGGATTTGTATGCAGTTTGTTTGAGAACTCAGCACAGCTGCATAACATTTTATGAGCCCATGTTATACAGCGGGGTTTCTCAATTTCCAAGAGACCAATTAAAAATCTTATGGAGCTATTAAGTGTGTACAAGGTGATTGTGTGGCTGTAAATACAAATGTGCTCTTGAAGGCGAGCTATTAGGCAGAGGACCTTCCCCGTCTTCATAAGAGCAGATTTTGCTTTTAGCTCTTTCTCTCAAATATAACTACCTCACTTTCAGCTTTGCCTTTTTCAGAAAAATAAAAGCCCTCATAGTGTTTACTATTTTCAGAGAGGAGCGTTGAAGTACTTGAGGGAAAATGACAGCTTCATATGCCCTACTGAAGGGTTTCTCTGCTTCTCTAGTGTACCAGGCTTCAGGGGGAGCCATTGTCGGCTTTCAATATATGCAATGGTAGGCATATTCTGGAATGTTCCCAGTGCTGCTCAGAACATTGCTCAGGACTGTGTTGATCCAACAGCAGGACAGAAGGCAAGTCAGGAAACACAGCAATATTCAAATGAGCTGCTGGATATCTTTCCAAGCCAAAGCACTTTGGAACAGATTCCTAGTCCACTCTGCCTCAGTGCCTTTGCACATGCAGTTCCTTCTACATAGACTATTTTTCCTCCAGATAACTGTGTGGTTTACTTTCTCACTTCATTCTGTTTTCTTCTCTGATGTGACCTTGTAAGACAGTGCTTTCCTGACTACGTAAAATAAAGTAGCTTCCCACTTCCTACCTTAGCCCTACTTCCACAGTCCCACACTTGATTCAACTTACCATAATCAACTTCTCTTTACAGTTCTTCTCACCTTTTTTACTCTATAAATGTTAGAGAGGAACAGAAGGAGAGAGAGAGAGAGAAAGAAAAATAAAAAACATTAATGTGATAGAGAAACATTATTTAGTTGTCTCCTACACATACCCTGACTCGGAATCAAACCCACAATCTGGGTATGTGCCCTGATCAGGAATTGAATCCACCACCTTACGATGAATGGGATGATGCTCCAACCAAGTGAACCACTCAGCTTGGGCTCATATTTTGACATGATATATATTTACTTATTTTTTAAGCTATGCCCCAGAAAGGCACAGGGTGTGTGTGTGTGTATTTTATTGCAATGTCCCTTAGGTTTAGAACAAAAACTGGCACATATTGGGTGCTAAATAAATATACATCTACTGAGAAAAAAAGTATATATATTGAAAGAAAAAATATCATTTAAGGCATTAGAGAATAATATACTAGCAGTTTTAGTGCTCAAGGAGATCTTGGGAATAATTTAGTACAGTGGTCGACAAACTGCGGCTCATGAGCCACATGCGTCTCGCAAGCCTCAGTTCGCAGCTCTATTGACTAATGAGTTTGCTGACCACTGATTTAGTACAATCCTTTCCCTTTACAGAGGGAGAAACTGCAGATCAGAGAGGTGGTCAGTGATAGCGCCACACAAGGCCACTTGGTGGTCAGTGATAACGCGGGGACCTGACCTCTCTGGTCTGACTTTCAGACCACATCCTGTACCACTGGACCGTCTCAACTCCATACAAGGAGCTTTTTTCACATTTTAAACCTTTCTAAAAAGGAAAAGAAAAAGAAAAGCCAGGTTCCTGTTGAGAAAACAGAATCAAAATGTGTGCCAGGGGATTTGATCATTCACCAGGGCAGAGAGCAAGTCACACATTATTGAGAACTCAGAGATAAACCTTTTGTATCTCCTCTGAGTATTTAACATATAGTGTTGTTGTTATAACCCAAGCAATTGAGCAAGCAGGAAACATACTGAGAAATCAATATTCCTCGCTATTTAATAATGACGTATCATTTTGTAAAATGGAGTGACACAGCGTGGTGGCAACTGGTGCCATTTGTTCTTGACAGTGACATTTTGCGTAGTGTAACACACATAATGCATAGTGAGGAGATACTCTCTGAGTCCCTTCTAACAGGTTCATAGGAAAGTTTACCAGGCAACATAATTTATTTTGAACAACTCAACAGGATTCACTCAAACACAAGAAGTTGGGAGTATTTTGCAAAATGGTGTTCTATGTATCTCTTTGCTTTGGGCTAGCATCAAACTATACCCAGCCCCTCAACCCCAATGGTGCCTGTGCAATGCCAGTGACCATGTAAAACCCTACACATGCTCTCTGCTTTTTATTAGTGGTTCTAGGGCCATTCCTTTCTCACCTCCTTCCTCTTTTCACCAATGTACATCTTTTCTGTCTTTCACCACCCTCTTGGAAATCACACTTGACAGTCATTTTCTTCCAACTGACTGCCCATTTTTTTGCTCTTGCAATCCTTACCTGTATTCAGTAGTTATTGAGTGTATACTGTATTTCTCTTCATGTTTATTTGTGAATGTTCCTTCATGCCTCATGTCAATGTCTACCACATGTTGTGGGGAAGAGCAGAAGGAAAGAATAAGACAGTACCCTTCCCTCCAGGAGTTTATGAGCTTCTAGCAAAAGAAGACTAACATTACTGAACCAATCAAAGGGCAATTAATGTTAAATCGGGTGGCATTGACAGCATGTTACCCTGTCGAGCATGTGAGCGCATGCAGTATATGAGAAAAAACTTGAAATTTGGTCTCTAAATCTGGATTTAAATTTTTCACTCCTTACTAGCTGTACAATTTTGAGAAAATAACTGATTTTGAGAGATTAATCTTGGTACAGCCCCAAAACCTTGCTGCTAATTGTGCCTGGAGTTAGAGCCAGGTTCCCTAAGGGCAGGTGTCCCAGGAATCTTGACCAATTCTTTATTACTATTGGACGTGACATGGGGATAATGATGAAAAAGAAACAGTTGCTAGACAAGAGCAATCGAAGGAGCACCAAGAAATTCCCTGTACTGACAAAAGTTCTTCTCTAACTTTTATATACCCTAAATATATATCCTAAATTGTTGGTATCTTGGACCTAAGCATTTGCATTTTTTTGAGGATATTCTTTTAGAACAAATATGTGTTAAAGACTCTTTTATCCACAATACAGATAGATGCCCATGGCTCGAGGCTTATTTCCTACAGAGTCCTGGACATGGAGGATGGGAGTATGATGATTTAGAAGGTAAGGAAAAAATGTCACCTCTGGTTAAAATGGTTTATCTATTCTTAATCCACCATTTTGTTAAAACTGCTCCTATATATTTATATATAAATTATTTAGAGAGTCACATATCTTGTTTTGTGCACTTACATTAAGATGAACAAGGAAAATAGTGCTTAAGTGTATTTGGAGGTTGTGAACTCTTCATTACAGGAACATTTATTGTTACAAGTAATTTGTTTTCTTAGAAAAGGTTACTGGTTTTCCCCAATTTTAGAAATGTCAGCTTTGCTTCAATGGAATCCATTATCAAAATATGACAGAATCACTCCCTGAATATATACAGAGAGTTTGTCTCAGAAAATAACTGGCTACCATCAACACAAGGTGTGCAAATGATCCAAAGCAAATTGGGTTTCCTGTCAGTGAAGGGCGGGATGGAATGCAGCCTGAAGGATGATGGGCTCATTCTAGTGTAAAACCAGCCCAGGCAAAGGGCCCGGTGATTTGTTACCGGGAAACAATCTTTCCAATCCTGATGGTTACAGGAAAATGAAGGCCCGCAATGTCACTGATGGAATGACTTATCTTCCTGCTCCGGTAGTCGCCATACATTCTAGAGCATGGGATTGACTTGGAACCAGGTGGTTGAAAGGAAAGACATGAATGTGATTTCTGCTTTCATCAAAGTTTCAATGCAAATCTCACAAGAACAGGGGTTTCTCCCACTAGAGCCTGGCATTCCAAATATATGTTATTATAGATGCAAAGACAATAGACAGAGCCAGTAAGATAAAGATTAACCTTTGTCTGCAAAGATACCACCCTAGGGCATGACTACCACCATGACTCACTTTTAGTTAGAAGGTTTCATTTCAGACCATCCTATGTGATTACCTTAGGTCTCTGAGTTTGTAAGCCCCCTACCCATGTCCCCATGACAGGCTTCCTAAGTTTGTCAATATTAGTATGTGGTTCCCTTTTCATCCACACATCCAATGTTGTTTATTTATGAGTTTCAGGTGTACAGCATAGTGGTTAGATAATCATATAATTTACACACTGTTCCCCCAATATTTCAAGTACCCACCCTGGCACCATGCATATAGTTACTACAATATTCTTCACTCTGTTCCCTATGCTGTACTTTACATCCCCATGAGAATTTATAACAACCAATTCGTACTTAATCTCTTCACCTTTTTTTCACCCAGCCCTCCAACCACCCTCTCCTCTGGCAACAATCAGAGGCATATTTCTGGTTGTGGGCACTGGTGCTTTGCTAGGACTAGAGGTCTAGGTGGTAGACAGGCCAGGTGGTGTTGGCCAGGCCTAGGTACTGGGCAGAGTTAAGGGACAGCAGCAGAAATACCCGTTCCACACTCTGCCTTCTCTCCTCACCGAGATAGGAAATCCTGAGGGATAACCCATACCCAAGACGGTAGCGTTTTTGTGGCTTTGCCTTTTCTAACCTGGGGAGTTTATCTAATGTTTTTTTTTTTTTTTTTTTTCTCAGAGGATGCAAATATTCCTCACCATCCTTGGAGACACAGGGCAGTTCTGCTTCTAACATCAGCCACTTTCCTTTGAGGGTGTCTTAGTGATTTTTTTTTCAGATTCTCTTCTGTCTTTTTGAAGAATCTCCTAATATGTTGTAGATTATCCCTCATGTAAGGGTTTCTCTACGAGTCATGAAACATTCTGGACTTTTACATGTTTGTATGATTTGGGGAATCAAATTTAATCCTTGGACTTTCAAGTCAACCAGGATAAAAATTAACTTCGCAATTAGAAGCATCCTTTGACACTTGAATAAGTCTCACTGCAGGGATGCCTTTGAAAAAAGATCTGGCTCATTATGATTGATGGAGCGGGCGGAGCATTTTAGCAGGCTGCTTTCTTCAGAAGTTAATGGGAGAACATTCGTGCTCAGGAAATCACAGTTTGCTGGTAATTGAGGCGATCAGATGTAGCAAACAGGTGAGCTGTGAACAAATGAACTCCTGAATGACAGCAGGGGACAGCATGTGGCCTCCATTTTATACTGTGAAACCACGATTACCAAAGCTCTCTGTTCTATTTTAAAATAGAAAAAAAAAAAAAAATAACACCCAAAACTATCAACAGTGGATAAAATGGAATATAATACTGTTAAAATAATAATAAAAAAAGACAACAGGCCCCAAATAAAGCCACTTGTGTTAAGCCCACAGCAGCAAACCAACCTAACCTAATTCCAGATTCAGCTTCTCCTAGGACTGTAACCTTTAAACAGTGAATCTGGAATTACTTGATCCCCACCAATGATCTAATCCGTTCCTAGGAAAGTGACCTAGCCTGAAACTATTTGCTTTTTCCTTGTCCCTCCCCACTTTCTGCCAAAGAAAGTCTTCTATTTTGTGGAGCTCCTTAAGATCCGCTAGATGGGATGCTGCCTGATTCATGAGTCACTGGGTAAAGCCCGTTTGAGCTTTAATATTTACTCAGTTGAATTATGTTTAACAATAGGAAGCTATTACAAGCTCATGATTTTTGGAACTGCATGTTTTTCTAAGGATAAGGAGAGAAATAAATGCAGCCAACTTAACGTTATAAAAATATTTTTGATACTTGTTTTGGACAGCAGATCGCACTGAACAATCCTTACTGGAGACAACAACACTAAAATATCTCAACCTTAGACTTCCCACTGCCTTAAAATGTGATAATCCTTTCAGATTGTGTTCTTCTGTTCCAGATTTCTCAGGTTTCAGAGCTAGCAAGGTTATTAATGGCATTTGAGTGGCATTTTAAGTAACGTGTGCATAGTATAAGCCAAAATATTATATAATGTTTGTAATTCGGAAGCAAGCAAAGGCAAATATCAGCTCCAATATGTGGGTCAGTTGGGTTAGGAGAACACTGTGTCTAAATAGCCCTTCTGTGAAGTAGGAAAAGCCACCAGTCACCATCCCCTTCTTTCTGGGACTTTGAATGACTTTGTACAAATGTTAATCAGGCCCCTAATAGTTTGGGTTCCCTTAACGTTCTTCACAATTATTCCTAAATCTAGAACTCTTCTTTTTTAAACTGTTTTTGCATATCAACGGTCATTTCCCTCAATAATGAGAGGATAGGATATGTCATATTCTTTACAAAGTATGAACTCATTGAAATATCAATCCTGAACACAATTACAGTTACTGTAGCAATCTCACATATGAAAAAATGAGACTCAGGGATAATAACTTGTGCAAGAGCAGCCGTCTATTACATGGCTGAGCTAGGATTCAAATGCAATTCCTGTGGACATGGACGGCTCTTGATTCATGGACCACACTGCTCTGTGTTAGTCTCTGCTATAGGAAGTTCTGCCTGTTTTCTTCCTTAATTAATTGAAGTTAGTTCTCCTGGTGATTACCTTTATAAACTATGTTTTCAATAACGAGTTCTTGAATTTTCCCAGCAATAGATTTTAAACTCCCCCTGAAATTGACTGTGTATTCTTTCCATGTTTTTTATCCTGGGCTTCTTTTACCCTTTGGTGAGTTCCTGCACATTCTTTTTGGACACTGTTGTTTTTGGAAGAAAAGACACACAAGTAGGTGTTGAGTTCTGCCTGTTCCTTGTCACCTGTGCATGTTATCGGATCTTGAGTTGCTGCTGACATCTATGACTGTAGCATTCCCAGGTTTCACCAGGAACATTACAGGGATTTTTTCATAATCATCCTACTGACATTTAGGGAATCTTCTCAAGTTCATATTTAGACTGACCACCAAGGGAAAAGTAAACATGGAAGTAGCACAATTGATAACTGGTATCTGTTTAATTTATTTAGAAACAAACATCACAAGCCTGAATTCCATTCCCTCAAGGGAGGATCTCTTCCTGAATTAAGATTGACGCTTTTACCTTCTGGGCATATTTGTGTTAATATAGGAATGAATGCAGCATGCAGTGAAATGCATTGAATTTAATGTTTTCTCCATTTCTGTTTGAAAGACAAGTTGGAAGGGCCATTTGTCACACGAAGAGTTTAATTCCCAGGACATTGTCTGTGCATTCATCTTAGGGATGTGATGGATCCTGTAGTACATTGCGGTTTGTTTGTGGGATAAGGTCAAGTGGGAATCCAGAAAGCCATTTATGCAGAAATCTCTTGGAAGACCCATTTAGACCAACCTTGAACACACTCAGTCTTTAATTCTTGCCAACTGCCAACTGTTCTTCTGTGAAGCTCATTCTTGCTGTTATCAAAGAGTTTATCTTTAAAATTGAGCCAAGTACAGCCAGGTACTCACCATCTGTTGGAAGCTGCATTATTGTTAGTGTGTTTACAAGCTATCTTATATAAGCATTATCACCAGCATGTATTTTAGGAATAATATTGTATATTTTCTTGGTTATTTTCATTAAAATATATTGAGTGACAATATGGTATTCTGCTGGGTCAACATTTGATGTAATAAATCAGTAGGAAAAATATTGAAGTTTTTTTTTTCCTTTTTTTTTTTTTTCTGGTGTCTGATGTTTAGATACTATTGTTACAATTTGTAAGGCAACAGCCAAACAGATTGACTAATGTTGCCCTTTTATACATCAGAATGTTTGGGTATGGTGTGGGGGTTGCAGGGGCCTTATTATAGCACTCTTCCCCTATGATTCCCAGACATCAGTTTGAGGAAAAGCCTAGCCAATGACATATATACATCCTGTTGGTATGACAAAAATATTATGAAAAGTAAGCTTTAATATTTTCAAGGATATGCTTAGAGGAAACAAAGAATATTTGGATCAAGTGTACATTATGCTTAACTGAATTTATCATTTTGTGCTTAGATTACCAGTCTCCAAAGATATGGGGTACAATGAAATCAGTGTCCATTCAAGTTCTGTTGAATATTATTCACAAAGTGTTTAACAATCGGAAGACTTTCCAAAGCATTCAGATGATTATTCTAAACACAAATTTAATTGCTTGGAATCTTAGCTAAAATTAGGAAGTATGTGGGAGGTGGATTATATTTATTTATTCTAGGACCTATCCTGGAAGTTCCTTTTTTCTAATCAATAGATTTCTCAGATTAGGTTTGTGACTTGATTGTAAAGCTAAGTTATATGAGAGCAGAATCAGATACTTATTCTTGTTTGGGCAGTGAGAATGGTGTGAAAAATTCAGCTTTATTTTAACATGTAGATGATTTGGACTATACTCAGGATGTGGGGACTGTCTTCCTGATGGTCACAGGTGCTTATGAAAGACAGTAAACACAAAGCTTTCAAAGGACAGCCATTGAGATATAAACAGTTGTTGCTGTTTTATGTATTGTCCATGAGGGTGATGCATTACAATAGGAAATGCTTCTTCAGCCTTCTCCCAGCCTGCCTCTTATAAGCCCATTTCATCAGAATTCTCTGGAAACAGCGCCTGTTCTGATGTTGAGCTTAAGTATATGTGTGTATAATGTACTCAGAAGCCTAATGTGTCTTTTGGAGTGACCATTCCTTGAATTATCACAGGACATTTCATTTCTAGGAAGAGTAAAACCTCATTATAACTTTAGAAGCATTTCCTATCTTTGCTCTCATTTGGCTTTCATAACCAGAGGTAGGATAGAGTTATAATTCTATGCACTGGTTAAAAAAAAATCTGAATCTATGACAGATAGAAAATGAGTGTTTGAGAATTTCCCAGGTGATACAAAGGGATGTTTGCCACCTCCAGAAAAATAATCACAACGGGCATTAAAATGCATTATACATATGCGTTTTTATTCAAGTTGCATGTTTTTATTATTTTTTCAACAACATTTTAATAAATATTACAAATACTATACTCTTCACTGGAATGGTCACTACCAGGGTTCCTGTCTTAAGTGGGAGCAGCTCTACCAGGCTCACCCATTCTATCTGTGGATACCAGTGGGAACTCCTCGCCATCATTGTATTCAGTTCAGGAGTCCCCATAGGAATAAGATAAAAATAAGAGGCTTATTTTTCCCTGTTGAATAAATGAGAAAAGCTTCTCTCCTGCTTCCCATATTAGAGCATTTACTTTAGAAAATTTCAAGTTATTTCTCAGTCTTTTTGAAACTTTATGACCCTGGGATGTCTTAAGGATCTGGGAGCCATCTCTGAAATGTAAACATCAAGAGACACAGTATAGTATTTTCTGGTTAATGTGGGTAGGTCGGCTGGATTCTAACTTCAGTGGTGCCTGGCTCTACATTGCAAAACTACCTCTTGTCAAAAAGGTATGAGGCATTTATTTTTTCTTTGTAGAAAACCAATTAACTAACATGGACAGTTATGCCAATTACAATATAGTCTTAGGAAAAAATATAAGTAATAAATAATGCTGTTGAGTCCTCTTACTTGATAACTAGCTGTTGTTTATCTCAAGAAGTTGTCGGTAGTGGGTTGCATCTGCTGGCCACATAAAAGGATAAGATTTATTTTTGTCTTTGCAATCTCTTCATGATCGCCTGTGATGTGCATTGCATTCTTATTTAATGCTTAATCAATAATCAAACTTTCTTTTTTTTACCACTTTTTGTGGCCACAGCCATCTTCGTTGGGGTTAATTTGCATACTTGGTCTGATTGGCTGGTAGGCGTGACTGGTATGCATGGCTTGTTGGTGTAGTGGAGGTATGGTCAATTTGCATATTATTCTTTTATTAGATAAGATTAGTGCCTCCAATCAGAAACTTCCTGTCAGCCAAGACTTCCTGTCATTTTGGTTATAGTGAGAGCAGTGCCAGCTATGCCCTGAACTGTTTCTCACCACCTTTTTGAAGCATCTTTGAGATTTCCACATAAAGCCTCAGTTATCTGTTATGATGTTGGGGAACTATAAGTGGGGAAATAAATCTTCTCCCAGCCCAGAAAACTTTTCCAGAAAGTGGTAAAGAAAAGAAAGTTTGATGTCTGACTGCCTGTTTAGACCCGATCCTGGTGGGCAGTGGGACATCCCTTGAGGGATCCCAGATTGGAGAGCGTGCAGGCTGGGCTGAGGGACACCCCTTCCCCCCCATTGCATGAATTTCGTGCATCTGGCCTCTAGTTTCTATATAAGTGAAAATGGCCATATGGCTAGCAGGATCTCCTCAGCAGGGTCCCTGTCATGGGCATTAAAAAATGTCCCTCCTCTCCCTCTAGCCCTGGCTGGGTGTCTCAGTTGGTTAGAGCATCATCCAGTCCACCACAAGGTAGTGGGTTTGAATCCCACTCAGAGCACATACCTAGGTTTCGTGTTTGATCCTCAGTTGAGGTGTGTGTGGGAGGCAACCAATTCTTCTCTCTCTCTCTGATCAATAATCATATCCTCAGGTGAGGATAAAAATAAAAAGTCCCTCATACAGTTCTCTACTCAGTCAACTAACTTATCCAGGTACTTCCAAGCCTGGACTCTATTCTATGGAAACCCCCCTGGATTGATTTCTAGACTCTGGGTTTGCCCATTGAAGACCAGCCCCTATTCCACATCATGGTCAAAGTAACTTCTCACTTCACTCTTTAAAACATTCCATTTTTTCCACAGTTGTTCTCAAATGGCCTTTCAAAGAGAGTTAAGAGCCAATGAAAACAAAGCTCAAATCATTAGCAGCACAGGACTTGAGACTTTACACCTCAAAATCCAGTACGATCATGAAGATGGTGAGGTAGTGGTAGTAGTTTTGTTGGGGAGGATATGGTGGTTTCTCAGTGCAATTAAATAATAAAATGAAGTCTTTAAAAATGAATTTCTATGTTTTTTTCTAATGCATTTAGATTCTTGTTTCATATTCCCTGGATCTGCAAGAGCCTCTTCTGAAACAGGGTTTGTATATTTTATTAAATTTCCCAACCAAAACACAACTTCCCCTCTCTAATAGTCCATCTTGAATTCAAGGCAATTCTTACACATTGGGGCATCTCCTTGCCTTGCTGCTCTATTATCCCTCAATAAAATTATAGCTACAATTTAAAAAGCTCTGAATTATTTAAGCAGTATTTATGTCATTTGTGTAAAGTTTCATTTTATTAAGTGTTTCTTAGTGTGAATTTTTATTCCCTTCTTTGGCTCTCATTCAATTAATGTTGGTAGGCAGGGGGCTTTTTCCCTCTTGCCAACCACCTGTAAGCTTCTTGGCTATTTCTGGGTCTTGCTTTGGTGTTTTTCCAACTAGAAAGACGCATTCTTCTCATTGTCTTCAGTATCAGACACTAGAAGGGATGGGTATTAGCCTTCAATAATGCCACTGTTGACATTTACCTTGACTTTATGTATAGTACTTTCACCATTTTACTACATGCTGTATTGTAAATCAGTTTATAATGATAATGATAATAATAATAATAATAATAATAATAATGTTTTTTAACTTGCCTTTTTCTTTTATTATATAAAAGTTTCTTAGGTATTAAATATACATTTTTTTAAATTTCTAAAACCCTTTGGGATAGATACTATTTATATCTTTATTATCCAGAAAGAAAACCAAAGGTTCGTAAGTTGAATTAAGTAACTTACCCAAGGCCACATAGTGCAGCACTCTATTTTGAGTCCAGAGCTGGACCTTTCAGCCATGTTGCCAAATAATGGACAGAAATAACTAAGGCTACTTAGTTATTAGCCTTATTTTAAATAGACTCAA
This sequence comes from Pipistrellus kuhlii, assembly GCF_014108245.1. Lineage (NCBI taxonomy): Eukaryota > Metazoa > Chordata > Mammalia > Chiroptera > Vespertilionidae > Pipistrellus > Pipistrellus kuhlii. The sequence goes on from NW_023425562.1 coordinate 12,118,070, forward strand.
GATAGCATTGTTCCTCTTGTATGTAAGAAGGAAGCTGAATCAGTATTGCATGGTAAGTAAGAATATAGCTCATCGTCTGAATGCCTTATGATGGTTGTTTGTATTACTGTAATGTATTATTAATAAATAAGGAAGTTAAAGATACTCCTTAAGTTTTGTAAGGGGCCATTTCCAGTCCAGGATTTGGGTTTTCTAATATACTAGACCCAGTGGTCAGCAAACTGCAGCCACATGTGGTTCTTTGGCCCCTTGAGTATAGGCTCTTCCCCAAAATACCATGGACTGGGAAAGTCTATTTTGAAGAAGTGGCATTAGAAAAAGTTTAAGTTTTAAAAAATTTGGTTCTCAAAATAAATTTCAATCATTGTACTGTTGATAATTGGCTCTGTTGACTAAGGAGTTTGCCGACCACTGGCCTAGACATTCTTTCTCTAGTGTTATAATGGAAAGGACCATTTCATTCTTGGAGGCTGTTATCCAAAAAACAATCCCCATTCACCAGGTTCATCTATAAGCTCAAAATCAGTAATTTGATGAATAAAATGGATTCAGCATGTCTAAAAATGATAGTACTTTGTAAGCAAAATATGAAATTAATTATATAAAATATCAATGCAGAAACAGGCTTATGATTTTGTGACATTTAGTGAAATCCAAATATTCTGACATTTCAGTTAACCCATTTGCTAACATAATTTGATATCTTCAGAACACATTCCAGGATTCCAGGGATATTATATGGCTCTTTCAAAGAATAACCTCTAAGAATAAAATATTTAACTTCCCAGAATATTGAACAACGCTGAGTAATAATCTTTATTGGGTTATTATCTGAGTCTAAAAATTGAGAGATATCAGTCAAAATGAGAAGATAAAAGAAAATTGGTACAGTTTATGAAACTGAGATATTGACATTAGGTTCTTTGTATCATCTGTTAGCTCTGTGAAAAGTAACCTCTCTTTTTCTATCTGCCTAATATGATGGCCACCCCTTAACAAAATGCATTCTGGACTTCGACTGTAAGATCTCCTCAGTGACTTACAGGGGTTTTGCTATACTTCATTTGTAAACAAAACAAAACAAAACAAAACAAGGCAAACAACAAGCATGTTGGCCTGGAGAAAAGTTCATTTTTAGCAAGCTGCTTTTTAATTCAGGTATAACACAATGCCCCAAGACGCTTCTCAACTTTCCCCAGCAGATATTTTCAGATCTATTTATCATGGTCACAACATGAAGTAGTTTCTGATTTATGTGGTGAGCTTCAGACTTTTGGTATTTTCTCTCTTGGCCTCAATCCATCAGGAAGCAGGTCTGCATCCCATTTAACACCAATCTAGTGCTGTCGATAATACCCTGGTACCCGGCGTGCATAACAAGGAGGACCCTGGCAGGGAAGGCAGGCTCAGGATGTGAGCTGGAAGTCTAAGCAGTTTAAACAGAAAGATTTTTCAAAGTTATAGGATTTTTATCTCTTTGGAGGGGAGTAATGCATGCTGTGAATTAGAAAGCCAGAGATTGCACATACAAATGGAGAAACACAGCAAAACGCCACAGATCTGGTATTGTTTGAACAAAAGGCTTTCTTTCAGAAGCTTTTAGGGAGAGGAATCGTTCCTCAGATCAACTGGACTGTGAACCTCATATCATTATGCCCCCATTACCTGGCTGAGGACCTGCATGTTAAAGGTGCTGATAATTAAAGGTTGGTCTAACTCAAAATCAGGTCACACTGTCCTTGCTAGCGACTTCTAGATTCCAAACTGGCACCACAGCGTTGCTTTAAACTTGGGCTTTACTTGGGTGATACCCCAAATTTATCAAGCTACTTTCCTGGGTAGTTTCTTAATTGTGGTAGAGGAGTCACAATTTGTTCAAATTCTAGGTTATTTGGGCCGAAGTAAGACATGAGAGAAGTGCTGTATTTGTTACTGGGTATAAATATATTTTCTGAAGCTTAGCCAAGTGCTTGGCTTGATATTGTTTTGTATCCCTGCACACACTAGATATTCTATGCTCAGGAAGTTTGCTGACAGGTTTAGACAGGTGTAATAAGAAAAATGAGGGGCTGTCATGTTGAAGCTAGAGTGTTTACAACACACATTGGCCAAAAAAATCCCCACATTTGTTTATTCAGCAAATATTTACTGAGTGCGTGCTCTGTGGCAGGCAAGGAGCTATACACAGAAATCCAGGCTTGGCACAGGGAGCTCAGAGTCTATCATGTAACACCCAGATTAACAATAATTAAAACCCAGGATGGTGACAGGTGTTGGAATGTCAGAGAACACAGAAGAGAGAGCAAGCAAATAGTTGGGATTTGGGAACAGATTCATAGAAGAAAGTAAAACAAGTTTTCATGGCATTTGCTTTTTATTATATGCCTTTCTTGTTGTGTGGCCTAACACATTTAAAGGTGTATAGAGGAAAGATGTGCTGCATAGCAGTTCACCACAAATTGTACATTCATGTGCCTCTCAAATGGGGGCAAGTCACCGGTTTTGTCCCTGACCCATCAGTTTAAAAAACACAATAATAAAATGAAATACTGAAAGGATATAGTTTTATGAAACATATGTTCTGAGAAAAGCAGTAAATTCAATTACCAGAAAATGAAATCAAAGCAAAACAAAGTGAAACAAAATTCATATCCCATTTTTAAATGATTAGATTCAAAAGAAATAAAATTACTTGGCCAAATAAAGTTTCCGAATGTTTATTCTCAAGTTCTCTACTTGTCTCCTGGGGACTCATGCACTAATGGTGGCAATTAGAGTGAAATTGCTAAAAAAAAAAAGAAACTCATAGGACCTAAAATGGCAATGTTTACAAATATATAACTTCTTACAGAAAAAAGGACATATCACTGCAGCATCAAAATAAGGCTGAGCACCGTAGGGAAAGGCTGTCTCCCAGCCAGGTGTCCAGAGAGGCCAGATGGAGCCTTGCCAATGCAGGGTCTTATTGGAAAAACCTTCTTTTCTGGACCATCAAGGTAAGCATAGGATATTTTAATCAAGGATCCCAAAATGAAGTTACAGCTTGTGCTTCTTATATCTGTTGATCATGTAAGCATATTCTTGCTACCTTACCATCTGGAATGACAGAATCCTCCGGGTGCCACACTGAGACCAGGTACAAATCATTAATGTCAATGTTATCAATAAACAGTGCTTACTAGCTGGTACAAACTTCTTCTAAACTCCTCAGACCCATGTTTACAAAATGCCACTATTAGTCAACACATCATGCCTTGACCAGTGATCAGTGCCTAGCAAGTACCTTAGCAAAATAGCTCCAGCACATGCCGGCCTGCTGGTAACACACAGCTCCTGGACAGGTACTGCTTTCCAGACCACACCTGAATGTGGACATCCAGGCAAAAACTAGAACATGTCCAGCAACTATTCTGATTTATGACAACCACTTTGTTTCCTTTCTTTAAAATTTTCAAATATATGCTTAAAAATACATTTCATATCAATGGGATAATGAAGTCTATGTTGTTTCATTTTTGGATTTTTTCACTCAGAATCCAAGATTCCCCATACTGTCATGTGTAGTTGTAGTTTGCTCATTTTCATTGCAGTAAGGATCCCATTGTAAAGCTGTACCCTATATATTTACTTGAATGTTGGTGGATATTTTTTTATTTATTTTAGTTTTTGACTATTATGAATAATGATGCTATAATGACTGTTATGTACCTTTTTATAGTTCTCATGGATATTTACCAACAGTAGAACCGTGCATTCATAGTAATATGCACATGCTTAGCTTTAGTGGTTACTGTTAACTAACCTTGTATTCCTAGAATAAACCTATCTTGTTTGGTTTGGTTATTATATATTTTAGAATTAATTTTGCTAATATTCAGTTTAGTTTTGAATTTATAATTCTACATGAGATTGGCCATATTCTTTTTCTTTTTTTTTTTTTTTTTTTAATAAGTTTTTATTGTTCATATTATTACAAATGTTCCTTTCCCCCCACCCACCATTGCTCTCCTCCACCAGGTTCCCATCCCACCCTCTGCCCTTTCCCCTCTCCCCATTGTCCTCATCCATAGGTGCACAGTTTATGTTCAGTCTCTTCCCACGCCCCCCTCTCCCCTTTACCCCAAGAATCGTCAGTTCACTCCCCTTCCATACCTCTGATTCTATTATATTCAACAGTTAATATTGTTCATCAGATTTTTTTAATTTCCTTGGTTTTTAGATTCACTTGTTGATAGTTATGTATTTGTTGTTCATAATTTTTATCTTTGTTTACTTTCTCTTCTGAAAGAACCCCCTTCAGCAATTCATATAATTCTGGTTTGGTGGTGATGAACTCCTTTAGCTTTTTTTTATTAGTGAAGCTCTTTATCTGGCCTTCGATTCTGAGTGATAGCTTTGCTGGGTAGATTATTTTTGGCTGTAGGTTCTTGCTATTCATCACCTTGAATATTTCTTGCCATTCCCTTCTGGCCTGCATGGTTTCTGTTGAGAAGTCAGCTGACAATCGTATAGGTGCTCCTTTGTAGGTTACTACCTTCTTTGCTCTTGCTTCTTTTAATATTCTCTCTTTGTCTTTTGCTCTTGGAATTTTAATAATGATGTGTCTCGGTGTGGTCCTCTTTGGATTCCTTTTGTTTGGAGTTCTGTGCGCTTCCTGGACTTGTAAGTCTAATTCTTTCACCAGGTAGGGGAAGTTTTCTGTCACTATTTCTTTCAGTATGTTTTTGATATCTTGCTCTCTCTCATCTTCTGGGACCCCCATAATTCTGATGTTGGTTCGCTTGAAGTTGTCCCAGAGGTTTCTTACATTATCTTCAATTTTCTGGATTCTCTTGCCTTCTAGCTTCTGTGGAGGAGTGTCTTCTGGCTCTTTATGTTCCAAATCTTTGACTTGATTCTTGCGATCTTCCCTTCTGTTTTTAGGACTCAGTAAAATATTTTTTATTTCAGACAATGTATTCTTTATTTCTTGTTGATCCCTTATCATTTCTTGTTGACTCCTTATTAATTCTAGTTGATCTCTTTTCATATCCTCGTAGCCCTTATCCATCTTTTCTAAGAAACTCTTGAAAAAACTTATAAGCGTAGATTTGAACTCTATATCCAGACGCTTTTTGTCCTCCATTTCTTTCGTTTGTGATCTATTTTGTTGTCGCATTTCGCAGTTACAGATGGGACGGGGTTTCAGGGTGGAGCCTGCAGCTTTGGCTTCTGTCAGCCCCGCCCTATGCGGGTCCTTCAGTGCTCGCTGCTGCCAGCGCCTCTGAGAGAAAGGTGCCCTCGATTTTCGCCTGCTGCCAAACAGTCTATGCTCTCCCACAATGAGCCCGGTATTGGGGTTCAGTTCAGTTGGAAGTGGAGTTGGAGGTGGCGTTCAGAGCAGTCTGGAGCCCCAGTCTCCTTCCCGTCAGGGCAATCCCGCGGCACAGCCGACCGTCCCTTCTCTGCGCGCAATGTGCGCGCCTCCGGGACCTCCTTTCGCCTCTCCCCGGGGTTCCGCCTTACAGCCCGGCTCCCTATGGCTGAGCCTGGGTCCCCGGGGTCTGGCCCAGAACCGGGGTTCAGAGCAGTTGGGGACCCAGCACAGTCGGAGCTTTTCTCTCCTTTCCGCTCAGGAACGCCCGCCAGGCACTCGGCCTCCCTCCTCTCCGGCTCCGTCCTCTCCGCGTGCCGCGTCTCCGTACCTTGGGCTTTTCCAGCTCCTCCGCGCCTCCTTCTGGTTTTCTCCTTGCTTCTCGCTGTAGAATTTCCAGTCAGTCAACCTTCCTGTAGTTCTGGGCAATGTCCGTTTTATATTTTAGTTGTATTTTATTGAAATTGTTGTGTGCGGCTGCGGCTAGGTGTTCACCTGGGCGCAGCCATCTTGGATCCTCCCATATTCTTTTTCTATGCCATGATTTACTTATAAAATTTTCTTATGAAGGCTATGCTGATTTTGTTAAACAATTGGGATGTGTTCCCTTTTTTCTATTCTCTTGAATAATTTGTATATTATTGGAATTTTTCTTAAGTCTTTGGAGGATTTGCTGGTAAAGACATCTTGCTGGTAAAGTAAGATCTAAACTAAAATGCAAAAGTTCACCCTATTTCTAGTAGCGAAATAGCTAAAGTCATATCTATAGTAAACCAAAGGACATAAGCTATTTCTGCATAAAGGTCATTGTTCATGGGATATATGTCAAGATGCCAGTCTTGTTTTGAATTCTTAATCTCCTGTGCCCCATCTATTTATAAACCACTTATGCTCCAAGACCTACCTAGATCATTTCATACCTTGCAAAAATACTTCCTTAAGTCCTAGTCCACACCTATCTGATTTGAATTTCTGTACTATTGATGGACATTTAACTCAATCACCTTTCTCAAATTGTTTGATATGGAAATATTGAAAAATACAGATTTAATTTCCTTAATAGATATATGAATATTCATATTTTTGTTTCTTATGTCAGTTTTGTTAAATGGTAATTTTAAAATGTTTACTTTATTTTACTGAAATGATTAAATTTATTTACTTAAGATAGTGCATAAGGAACTCTTATGTTTGTAATAACAAATGCTAGTACACTTCTAATATTGGTTATTTGTGTCTTTTTTCTTCATCACTCTCATTAGGGCATTATCAAATTTATTTATCTTTTCAAAGAACCATTATTGGTATTGTTGACTCTCACTGTTTCATGTTGCTTTTCTATTTCATTGGCTTTTGCTACATTCATTATATTTGCTTACTTCTACTTTCTTTGGCTTTATTTTGCTGTATACAACCCTTAGACACCCTCAAGGAAAAGTGGTTCCAAATCTCAGGCTTTGCATTGGGCCTGAGAATTCTTTACTGTCCTGTTAGCTTTTCAGTACCTTAAAATGAATGTTTTCAAATGTTGAAAGTCTTCAGTTTTTCTCTTGTCCTCTGAGAAAGCATTGATACAAATTATCAAATCCTCTATTACCAAAACAAGTCCCCAATTATTTATTTATGACATTTTTTTTGACAATGAGTTAGTTATGGCCTTTTTCCTGAAAAGTTTCCCAGTGACAAGTGGATAGAATTGAATTCTACAATGAAAAATGGCATTAATCAATCAAACAATACTATCTGCAGGCAATGTAGAGTAAGGGGAGGAGACAAGTGCCTTAAACAGAGAGACAAAAACTCCTCTTACTGGTGTGCATCTGCCTTTATGCTCACCATTAGAATTCAAGAGCACATCTAAATGTATCAGTAAATCAATGCTAATTGTTAGGGGAGATATTTAATGTGGAGTGGAATAAATTTCTGTTTTCTCCCTACCTTTCATATCCTTCCTTTAGCACTTCTTGAAGTCCTATATGTCAGATCAAACTGTTAGATAGAAATGAATTACCCACTTAAAACTATAAACAAGAGCTGAAAATACTTATGCATTAAATAAGCACACTGCTGGATTAAATGTGAAATGAAAAGCTTCATATGTGTGCCTGCTAGATAAAAACACACCAAGACTAAAATGAAGACAGCATGGTTATGTGGCTAGCCAAAGGTAGAGTTGAGAAATCTGTTTTAATCTGCTCAGAATACCACAGTCTGGATGGCTGAAACAAACACCGCATTTCTCACAGTTCTGGAGACTGAGAGATTCAAGATCAAGATACCAGCAAGTTCCATTAAGAGCCTTCTTCCTGGCTTATAAGTGGCTGTCTTCTTGCTAGGTCTTCACATGGTGGAGAAAAAGAGCACCTCATTTCAAAAGGGTATTCTTATGAAGTCTCCTCATGGGACCTTGTCCTCATGACCTCATCTGAACCTAATTACATCTCAAAGGCCCCACCTCCAAAGGTCATCCCAGTGGGGGTTAGGCTTCAATATATAGATTTCGGAGGGGCCCAAACAGAGACTGTGAGATATGCTGGAGAAGGAAATACAAGAGCTAGGTTAACATGAGTAGTTTCTTCCATTAACATCTGGTGAGACTGCCTGGTTGCCATGGGTACTATGTTATTTGTGCCACTTGAAATATTCTTGTCTGTACTGTATGATTCTGCCTCATCCTAGTGGAATTTCATGTCCTGGATACCTTCAATGCTTTAGAAGGGACATTTAAAATTCTCACTTCCTCCCTTGTATCAGAGGCTAGAATTCTTGCATTTTTTTCAGGGTTAAGGTTGGGGTTTAGGTGAAACCTCACTCCTGACCAAATTGTGCCACCAAAATGAATTTGTAGCAATTTTTAGAGGTGGTAGAAAAACATACCACTAATATTCTACATATAAAATGGATACTTGCAGGCTTATATATACACTAGTAGCCCATCGCATGATATTGTGCACAGTAGGCCTCCCGCGTTGCTTCCATGGGAACCGTGCAGCTTCTGCGGGAGGTGGAAGTGAGCTGCATGGCTTCCATGGGAGGTGGGCCTGATGTCTCCCCTCCAGGCCTGCACTCGGCCGGCCACAGAGGCTGTGGGCCAGCCCCCCCACCCCCCAGAAACCCTCTTTGCCTGGGTGTCACTGTGGCAACAAAGTAAGCATTCTGCCAGGCCACTCAAGCTGCCTGCTCTCAGTGGCAGCCCCTCCCAGGACCAGGGAACTATGGCCAGGCTGAGGGAACTGGGTGTGCCATCTTGTGGCTATGGGTGCTGCCATCTTTTTGATAGGATAATGGTTAATTTGCATATTACCCTTTAATTAGAAGGATATTCATGTATTCTTAATTCTTGGTTTTTGCCCTTGCAGAATTTGTTATAGTTCAGGAGGGAAGATAAACACACATACACACAATGGCAGAGGAATAACATTGGGTTAAATGTTCATACATAGCACAGAATTTCAAAGCAGGTAAGTGTGGGCTGGAGTTATAACAGTGCTTTGCAAGTCATAATATTATCTAAGTCTTGGAATGTGAGTAAATTATAAATAGTTGGGGACAGAAGATTAATAGCTCAAAACAAGATCGGCATTTTGGCATATACCCATGAACAATGACTTTTTCCCCAGAAATACAATAGTTTATATCCTTTGGTTAATTATAGATATGACTTTGGTTTCTTCTCTATTAGAAATAGGGTGAACTCATGTATCTCAGTTTAAATCTTTCTCCATTGATTTATCCACCTTCTCAGTTATTTTAGGTCTAGAACGTAATAAATTCTTAGTTAAGATTTGAGATTGAAGGCAGTACAGAGGATGCTGTTATTGAACAACATGCATTTTGTATACAATATTAGCAGAATAAACTACAAATGCCCAACACTGTAATTAGGTACGGTAAGTTGTTGTATTTATTTTTCAGTGAGTCATTCTGTCAATGTACCATGAGCCAGATTCTGTAGACTGAGGTTTTTGGGACCATGGGACAATGGTTTCAGGAATTCTCAGTTTTGTTGTAGGCCAGCAAAGGCAAATCAGTGGCAAATATAATTAACTACATTCTCTTCTCCTAGTCTAATCATAGTCTTCTCTTCAACTCAGCCTATAGACAGCCTCAGAGTCTTTCTCAACTAAGAGTGTTGAAGCATTTCCTACAAATTCATTAGAGCTTAAAGATTAAAACTGACTCAAATCATAATCTATAACTCTGTTTTTTTCAGTAAGCAGCAAAGGATTCTATTGGTTAATAGCAAGAAAAAACCTATAAGTTTGGGCATTTCATGAGTGAGGAAGGCAGGTAGGGCTTATGACCCCAGACAATTTTTTCCCTTAAAAAACGTAACTCAGTGCTAATAATTTGGGATGTTACATCAGTATGTAGGAAAAAAACAACAACTAAGTACCTTTCTGAAGTTTGCATTATTTTATTTAAACTCCTTTATAAGTATAAAGTAAACATTTTTATTATTTAATAAAATCTAACCATTTTATGTTGCATTTATTATTATTTGATTTTATATTTGTCCTCTATTTTGTTTTCCAATAAAAACCAGCCCTCTCTGAATGGCTGGAGTGTTCATGAAAGGGTATCAAGTCCACAGCAACTGCTTGCAGAGCTGTTGCATTTTCACAGTCTATGGCTGAGCTTCTCTATTCCTCAGAGCAGGAGTTGGACAGAGGGAATGGAGATGATCCATTCATTTTCACAAGATTAAATTTGGTTGCTGATGAAAACTTCACTAAAAGTGACTTAAATAATAGGGTTCAATTGATGATATTTCTCATAAAACAATGTCCTAGAATACTGGCTTTCTGACTGCTTCATTCAGCAGTTCACCCCCACCGAGTTTCTTATTGCTCTTCATGGCGTTTCTTTTGGTTTTCCTTGCATGGTTCATGGGTGATGGTTGGGGGCAGTGGGTTTTAGCATCACCCTCACACAATAATACTCAAGGCTGGTGGGAAGGGGATAGAGGAGGTTCTCCATATGTTTTACTCTAATTAAGATAGGAATATATTTCAAAGAAATCATCCATCTTTTGGAGGCTTTTGGAGGAATCCTTTTCTTATCTAGATTTTTAAAAAATATATTTTATTGATTTTTTACAGAGAGGAAGAGAGAGAGATAGAGGGTTAGAAACATCGATGAGCTAGAGACATCGATCAACTGCCTCTTGCACATCCCCTAAAGGGGATGTGCCCACAACCAAGGTACATGCCCTTGACCAGAATCGAACCTGGGACCTTTCAGTCCGCAGGTCGATGCTCTATCCACTGAGCCAAACCAGTTTTGGCTCTTATCTAGATATTTGAGAGCACCCAAAATCTTTGGTAGTGGCCCCTTCCTCCAAGGATGGCAGCGAACATCTTCAAATCTCTATGACTTCTGCTCCTGTGATAATATCTCCTTCTCTCTCTGACTCTGCCTTCTTCTTCTACTGACCCTCATGATTATACTGGGTTCAGCAAGATAACCCAGGACAATCAGCCCATCTCATACTCCTTAACTTAATCACCACTTCTAAGTCCCCTTTTCCATGTGCTATAACATATTCACAGGTTCTGGAGATTAGAACATAGGCACTTTTGAGAGGGCATTGTTTTTCCTATTATTGCATAATGTTTTTCCAGATTACCTCCTTTATATTTTCTTTTGTTCCCATGATATGTCTTTTTAAATATGTAAATATGTTTTGTAACCAATAAAATAACTTTTCTAATTAAATTTGATAATGAAACTGAGCAATACTATTTTGTGTTAAAAATAAGGCTTACCTATAAAATAATGAGACAATTTTTTGTTTTGTCCTTGGAGCTGCTAATCTGGTTCTGAAAGCATTTCATAAGGAGGAACCCAGAAATGTAGGAAAGAGCACTGCTATTAAAATGTGCACAATACCTAGCGTGAATGTTCTGAATGGTGTAGTCATGTGCATGTAGTCATTACCAATCCAAGGGGAGAGTCCAAGTTTGAGTTTAATGAGGTCATACTGCTGTTCACTATAACACCAACATAGGGCTCGACTCCTACATACATGCCAAGTGGTTGAATGGATAAAATAATGGCAATCCAACCAATATGTGGGAGTTAACAAACCTAAAATTTTATAAAAATGGAAAATACTTTAATATGCATCCCAAAAATCTTAGGAAAGGCCATAAGTATTTAAACATATAAAGTCTTATTTAAATATTTTCCAAATACCTTGTCTTCTTAAAAAAAAAAAAAAAGATAGAGAGAGAAGAATAACAGGGATTACCTCACTTCTATTGTCTTCTTTGTTATTTTTATCAGATTTAATAGTTAGAAAAACATAGCATACTTTGAAAGAAGGAATGAGTGCAGTCCTCGATGATTTTAGTCCCTCCTTAGCTGCTTTCTTGAGAGCCCCATATGCCCTCCTAGTCCATCTGTTAGTTGTTAGCACTTAGTCAGTCACTTGACAAATCTAAAATCTGAACTGAGAAGGGGGAGGGGGAGGTGAGATCATGGTTTCTGCTTAAATGTTATGATTGACACACACACACACACACACACACACACACACACACACACAATTTATCTGTTCAGGCTCAGCATGAGTAGGATCTGCAGCCAATTTGGTCAGGAATATAATGTCAGAATGACTCAAGGAAGATGCACTGGCAGATATTAAGACTCAACTGTCTTTGTCATACCAGTTGGTGAACAAATTACTTATTTAATCACCAGTACAATAAAAAAAGACAAAATCTGTGCCAGTTTACCAATGGAGGAAAACATAGATGTTGGAAACATTAGACTGATTTATTAACACCAATATCCATCAATATTCAGAGAAAATTCGTTAACAGATGGCTTGAATGTACTTAGAAAAGGAAAGACTATAGAGTGTTCTATTCTAAGAAGGGGCACAGTAACTATCCAGGCATGTCTTTCTTATTTTAGAGCAAAGAAAACCAAAGTACAGTAAGGTCAGGGGAGTTACCAGGGCCATTTGTATTGCTTATCACACACACTGTACACACTAGCTTTGTGTCTAGTGGAGGAGGAAACATCCTTCTAAATCAACCTCCAACCTTTTTGCAGCCCATGATTCTGAACTCCGCATGGGACTTCCAGCTGACACCCTTTCCCACCTGACAGATTTTTCACTCCACTTTGAATATTTTAGTAACAAGATGACTGTCAACTTCTGTTTGAACTCTATCAGTGATGAGATAGTCTATCTGGGGGCAACATGTTTCATTGGACTGTTTTAATGATTAGAAGTCATTTACCTTTAGAGTAGATTTTTGTCATTTAAATCCTATTCATGTCCTATTTGTCATCTGGAGATACACAGAATAAATTTAACTTGCTAACTGGTAGTCTCTTAAATATAGGCAGTTATAATTCAGTAGAAGAAAATTCCTACTTTCATACTTATATTTTCAACAACTTTTCTCTAAGGGAGAATAATTATTCCAACTTAAAATGTTATCCTTCATAGAAATAAGATTAAGAAACCAATAAGGAACAAATAGCATGCAAATTCAAGATGCAAACACCTGAGTAAATAGTAATTTGTGTGGAAAATATTTGTAGATATTTCTTTAATGTGAGCCAAGATTATGATGTGATATTACAATAAATAACATAAACTTAGACTATGTTACTAGCAATGCAGTGCCAAGATTTAGCAAGTCACCTCTTCCACTGAAACATGCATTTGTGGGATGACACTTAGACAAGTATGCTTTGATTTGATGACCATAGTAAAGAGATAATTTGGTAAATAGCTTAGGGTCCAAAAGAGGCCAAAATTACTCTTCACATTGCATGAAGAGTAATAGATAGAATGAGAAATATTTGACTAGGAGGAAAAGCATCTTGAGAAAGATAGTAACTGCCTTCAAGTAAATGCAATACTATCAGAAAAAAATGCGTTGAACTTAGTTTGTGTCATTTCAGAGAACCAAACGAAAACCTTCAGTTGTAAAGTGCTGGGAAGCAGAATTTGTCTTTGTATAACTAAGAAAGAACTTCTCAAAAAGTAAATCTGTCAACAGTAGAATGTTTAAGTGCTTTAAATAAAAGCCAGACTGTCTGGCATGACTGGAGTGGTAGAAAAGATATCTTTCGAGGAAAGATGCCCTTTATGTTTGATCCAATTTAGATGCTAAAATAAGGAAATAACAAGGGTTTACTGTTTAAAATGCACTGATAGATGGTGTGGAGTTTCAAAAGAAAGTATTCAACAACATTTCTCTCCGAAAATGCTTATACTCTGGTTCAGGAATTGAAATATAAAAGCTTGAACCCCTGACTGGTGTTGCTCAACGGTTAGAGTGCTGACCTGAGCCCCGATGGGTCTCAGGTTCAATTCCCAGTCAAGGGAATTTACCTTCGTTGCAGGTTTGATCCCCGCTCTGGTCTGGGTGCATGTTTGGGAGGCAACCAATGTGTTTCTCTCACACCAATCTCTCTCTCTCTCTCTCTCTCTCTCTCTCTCTCTCTCTCTCTCTCTCTCTCTCTCTCTCTCTCTCTCTCTCATCCTTTCTCCCCTTCCTTTGTCCTCCCTCTTTTCCACTCTAAAAATAATTAATGGAAAAAAATATCCTCAGGTGAGGATTAACAAGAACAAACAAAAAGCAACACAAACATCTACTCTATTATAAGCCTTTGGCAGAATGCATGATATCCAGTTAAGAGGATGGGATAATCACCAAAGGTAGGAAGAATCAGAAAAAAAAATTTATGGGAAAGACTTGAGGAGGAAAATGAATGGTTGGTAAAAAAAAAAAAGAGAAATTGGAACTATGAGGTGGATGAATGGTGGAAGTTTTTCCAGGTTACAGGATTGTTTGGGGAGAGTTGCAACTCTAATACTGGAAAGATGATTGTGAATATATTGTATTATGGCTTGAAAGGCAGGTTTTGGAGTTTGACCTTTATTTTAACACAACTGGAAACTATTCTGTGCCTTTGCTTGGACAAATAAATGGTATGATAAAATGGTACTGCAAGGAAAACTCTGGGTGTGCTTGAGTAAGGAAAATGTGCAAGCAGCGAGCACAGTGGAATAAATTGCACTCGCACAGAAGAATATCTGTGATGGCGGATATGCTGTAGGTTGCTTCAACCACTTCAGGCATCAACAATTGCCTTGACACTCATTTAACAACATGTCTATGTCAAATAACGAGCTACCACTTTCCAGCCTTTAGCAACCTAGAAGCCACAGAGACATAACAGTGTTGTTTATCATCTCCTTGTCCAGCCTAATGATGCATGATTCTGCTGTTTCTTAGACTGAATTGGAAACAAAATCTATTGGAATGCACAAGATTATTAAACTTTTAAAACGGACGTGGTTATTAGCCTCCTAAGTTTGAGAACTAATTTTTATCACTAATTCGTTTCTGGAATCATGAGAGAACACATGTCTTGCCCCTCCACAATATTTAGGAACTTGCCAAAGTTTCTAGGCCAGGAATATAAAAAAAATAAAATTATGTCCTTTATAATTTCATAATGTTAAAAATGGTCACATAATGGTCTAGCTTGTTCAAATCATAATCTTAACCATGATGTAACTCTTTCTTGGAAAATGGTTGTCTATTTGTTTGATTTCATATTAAATTTCTTATATTTATAACTTCCCCTCAGGGTAACCCTGAGATTTGATAAATGGTAACTTTTTGGAGTCCTGAGCCCTATTTTTCTCTACATGACCTGCTAATGATATTAATGCCCCATTGACTGAATTCCAATAACTGTTCTGAATAGTCCAAGTTAATTTGGGTATAAAGTTTGTTTAATCACAACACTTAGATTTTATACTTGGTTACTCAAAATACAAGCTTGTTTGATTTTAATTTAAAAAGAGAGAGAATATATACTGTGCAATTGACTTCTCTTGTAGCCATTGAGATTACATAGCAAGGCAGCTGGTTGATACAATTTTCCAGAGGGTCCAGCGACCTGACCAGAAATTCTCTCCTACTTTATATCTATGAGAACTGAAGTACTGCCATCAGTCATTCATTAATTTATTTATTCTTTCCATAGTAATTTAGTCTTTGTATATGCCCATCTCTTTATGAGTAGCTTATAGGTAGTGAGGGTGAGAATGGGCCCACAGTGTAACAGAGTAGCTCAAGTAAAATGGGACCATAGAAACAGAAATTTCTAATTATAATAGAATACAATGAGTTCTGTAATAGACTTATGTGAGAGTATAATTGTAGGGTAGAAGGAGAATCAACTCACTTAGCCTGGAAGAAATTGTAAGACTTCTCAGAGGAGGATGAGGATTTAAGAAAAGAAAATCCCCTTGGATTTTCATCTACGCAAAGACACAACAATGTGTCAGAACCAGGTCTATTCAATGAATGGCAAAGGGCTCTTGGTGGAGATGCCAATCAAGAGGTTGTAGAGAGCATGGTAGGTTTGCTAAATAGACTGATTCCACTTGGTGGAAGTCTTCATTATCATGCTACCATGAATTTGTTTTTAGCTGAAGGAGGAGAAGATGCTTCTAAAAAGAGATGAAAAACTCACAAGGGTGAAGTTAGTTGAGAAACACAAAGCGTAAAGAGGTGCAATATGTTCTGGTTATGAAAATAGAGGAGGTGAGAGAGGAAAGAAAGAGGTAAGGCTAAATTTTAATCTATGTATGTAAATACCTTACATGCAAATAGACCAAGGGCGGAACAACCGAACAACCAGCTGTTATGACATATGCTGACCATCGGGGGATGTGCACAGAACATGGCAAGCATTGGCTGCAGCTGGATGGTGGAGCAGATGAGGCGGGGCACCAGATCAAGGTGGGTCACCAGTCCCTGTCATGGGGGAGAAATCTGGTGGTTACTGAGGCTCTTACACCTGATGCCAGCACCAGCCAGCACTGGAGTCGCTGCTGGCAGCTGGCAAGGGCCCTAATTGCTCAGTTCCATCAGTGGTGCAAGCAGCAACTGGTGGTCTTAATCACCTTTCAGGGCTTCTCCACCTCCCCCTACTCTTGAGGGGTAATCAGGGCCAGCATCCGCCTCTCGCACTCACTACCAGCAACAGCCCCACTTGTACCTGCAGCTGGTGCTGAAGCCACTGCTTGTACCAGCTGCCAGTGCCTGGCACCAGTCCTGGTCACTTGGCACCATCAGTGGGTGTGAATGGCAGCTGTAGGTCCCGATAACCTCTGAGGGCTTCTCCACCTCCCCCTGCTCCTGAGGGGTGATGGGGCAGCAGCTGCCACTCACACCTGCTGACAGCACCAGCATAATCACTCTGCACCATCAGCATGTGGGAGCAGCAGCAGGAGTGTGGCTGCTGGCAGACAAGTGACCAGGGGCCATGGTGAGGGGGGCCAGGCCAGGGCACAGAGGATGGGCCAAAACCCACCCCTATGCTCACTGCAGCCTCCAGCCCACAGTTCCTTTCAAGATGCATGGTTTTGTACACTGGGCCCTGGTATTATAATAACAGAAAGGTCTTTATGCTCTTTAGTAGCACTCTAAAAGGCAAAATGTCTTCAAGTGTAACAGGAAATTCTTTTAAGTTACTATCTTATCAGGGATTCCCTGAGTAGTAGCTGAGAGCAAGACCCTTGAGAATGACAGATGAGACAGCTAACTGCCTAGATCCGCAAGGGTGACAGAGAACCGGGGCTGGGGATGTGGCAGGAAGATGAGAGAAGGAAGGAAAACTTGGAGGACTTGAAGTATAAAATTTACTTTTTAAAAAAACACACATACCTTTTTCAAGAATTGTTTCTCATTTGTAAGAAGTATCATTGCCCACCAAACACTTAGGAAATCTAAAGAGTAGGGGGCTGATCCTTATCGGCTCCTCTGAAGCATGATAGGCCCATTCAGCCCCACTGGGTGGTAGGAAGCCAGTCAAGATGTTTGGGCACGGAGATAATTCAGCATGCTCAGCTTACTTTAACTGATCTCTGTTGAAACTGGACCTTTGAAAGGTTATTCCGTGATTTAGGAAGCCATTGAACAGATATTTAGGGTTGTGATGCAGTATGCATTGTTAGAAGTATGAATAAATAGGACTTAAGAGCAAGTACCCGCTACATCTTATTTTGGATCCCCAGGACTTTATGGAAAAAAGAAGAAAAATCTTTACCAGCTAAACATTAGGTTTATGTGGTACGCAGAGGGCAAAATAGGTGAGGATGAAGATGGTGAAATTTGGAGAGTGCTCCACATTTACCACAAGGTCTCAATTGGTGTCATACTGTTTTCCATTGCAGTCCTGTAATTTATTTCTTGAAATTGTAGAAACTAAGTAAGATGATGTATTTGAAAACTTTCCTAAATGTCGAAGGGTGGAACATAGATAACACACTAGCAGTAGTAGTGTTTTACTTTGCAAGACACTTAAATATCAAGTGCCATGTCTAACACATGCGCTAGAAATTTTCAATTTCAGACATAAAAACAAACAGAATTCATATTCCATATTTGAAAAATCAAGTTTATTTTTATTACAAAAGTAATGTCTATTTATTATAGAGAGTTCACTACATAAAAAATAGACCAAAAAGTCATATTTTTTGTCACTCGAAGGCAACACATTCTGATGTGTTTTTCTTTAGAGATTTCCTGTGAAAATGTCTAGTTTGTTTGTTTAACATAGTTGTGATCCTACTTTATGTAATATTGAATTTTGACTTTTTCATCTAACAGTGTAACATAAGGATAGTCTCATGTTATTTTAACCTTATTATTTTAGAAGCTTCTTAAAATTTTACCCATTGAAGAGTTCATAGTCTACTTACAAGTTACATAAAACATTTTAAGAGTGTGATTTCTGTGATTTCCGCCATTGTAACTCACTGTTATATTATAGTATATTGAAGTTTTTGTTAAAAGTAGGAGAGAATTAGGCGCAAAAAGCAGTTCAGCTGGCACTGGAGTACTACTGAGGGCCAGAAGGAACATATTAGAGAGGCGGAAGTGCAAGGCCCTGATCCGGGATGTAGAGGCTACCAGGTCTGCCACAAAGACTCCCGAGTCCAAGGGATAATTAACAAGACTGCATACAATTCAGAGGCTGCTGGTACCTGTAAGACCAGCTTTGATACAGTGGAAACAAGAGGGTGAAACAAATTGCCAGTTGGCATTTTCTACCCAATGTTTCATTTATAAGCACCAGAAAAGAACAATTTAACTAGCCATTCTTCCCTTTCTCTTTTGGAGCTGGAATCAGGCAAACTTTGGTAAAGAAAATGAAGTTTTTTTTTCAGAGGGTAGAGTCAATATTGTGGAGGTATCTTTAGCTTAAACACGTGTTTTTGTGGGTACCTGGGCATCATGGAAACAATGAGGGGCTGGTACAGGTAAGAGGGGCAGAGCAGCAGCTGGTGGCAGAAGAGGGGCTGGGCCCTGGCCAGTTAGGTGAGCACTGCCTTCTGGCTATGCTCTGTGGCCCTGTAGGTAATTTCTAAATAGGCTGAAGGTGAGACAGAACCAGTTGGCCTTCACAATGTTGTAGGTACATTAAACTCTTTTCAACTCATGGGTTTGCAAGGGTCCTTCTTTCTTCTTGGATATTACAGTTGGCCTCACGAGTAAACCTTTCTCAACATTGAAGAAAAAAAGCTGTTATAAAGTCCACATGAAATAGGAAGCACATAAGACAACATTGGCTAACATGGCATTTGGCATGGCTGACATTTAATCCTGTCTAACCAGTACTCAGCAGCCTGTGCTGTCTGTGGCCTTGCACGGTTGGACAATACAGCTTTCATTATTCTAGGATGGTGAGGCCAACAGATCAGGAGATGGCTGCCCTTGAAAAAATAGCTTCTTACTCATGGCTTCCAAGGCAAGGGGGTGTACCACACCATGCAGAGCCATGCAGGGAGGCACCAGGGTTGGTCAGGAGGCACAGGGAGCCAGGGGAAAATATGGGCAAGAGCCTTCATTGTGATTTACGAGTGGAGGAGTGGTTCTCACAAGAAGGCAAACTGGTTTAGGATTAACTTAATAAATAATTTCAGATGGCTCTGGGGGTGTTCTAGTTGTCTGTTACTTGGTCCTGGGGTGATTCAGACCAGAGAATATTGTCCTGGATTGTAAGAACCTTATAGAGGAGTGAGTTTGTGTGTCTGTGTGTGTGTGTGTGGGGGGGGGGGGCTAGTGATGAACATGACAGTGGTTAATCTATACTAATAAAAGGATAATATGCTAATTAGACTAGATAGACTGGATGTCTTCTGAACATCTTTCCTGACAAAGCCTAGGACATGGCTGGCCTGTAAATCACCCATGGACCCTCGCCTAGGCCAGCCCTGCCTCCCAGAGGAGACACCCCCCCCCCAATTGGGGGTGTGGTCAGCCTACAAACTGCCTGTGACCCCTCACCCAGGCCAGCCCACCCTCAGTGGGGATCCCCCACCCTGATCCAGGGCTCCCTTCAGGGCAGGAAGCCATCCCTCACCCACGCAGTAGGCCTCTCTCCTATACAATAAAAGGGTAATAATGCAAATTGACCCTAACTGCAGGACACCAAAATGACCACTAGACCAGTCACTATCAGGCACACTGACTACCTCTTGGTTTCTTTCCCCTGCTTGCAGGCTCCAGTTGCCTGATGGCCACCTGTAGTAGGGGCAGGGCCAGTGAGTGGGCAGGATCAGCCAACCTCTCAGTTCCTTCCCCCAGCCTACAGACACTGATCATCTAATGCTGAATGGGGAACTGAGGGTAGGTGGCAGTGAGAGATGGGGCTGGAGAAGATGGCCTGATCAGAGGCAAGACCTAGGAACCACAACTGCTCATGAATTTCATGCATCAGACTTCTAGTTTGTATGTAAAAGGAATGCTTCTGGAGCAAGCTGTGTACCATCTCTAGGAATTAGCCCTGGAAGACTAGTCTCTCCAGGATCAGTAAGGCTATGGCTGTTAAAACATCAGAAAATAGAAAAGCATGATTAATACATAGGTGGTGGGTGCTTTATATTAGGACATATTGCCAACAACAAAATAATTTTGAAATTGACAATCTATGAAGGACACAGTAGAACATGCTTTTTTTTTTTTTTTTTCCCCCACGGATTTGAATCGATTCGTGGAAAGGATGATTTGCCTTGTATGCTGAAGAGTAAAATAGTGTGGCTGACCACCCACCATCCACATTTTAGTACAACTGTCCTTCTCTTTCCTTTCCTTTGCATGCAGTACAGTCAGAAGAACGTGGATATAAACAGACATCTAATTTCATCCTACTGTACACTTCAAGTTGTCACCACTTGGGTTTCTCAATTATAAACATTTATTTTGAATCTAGACAGCTGATGCAAAATGGTTTGTTTTACTCACAGTGTTTTACTAATATTATAAACTAATTTTAAAGTGGATCTGAGAGAGTCACTTAAATTTTTGTATAATACTCTTTTGTGTTATAAGAGGAAAATTAAATAGCTACGATGCTGTCCATCCAATTTTAGATTTTCCAGTGTCCCAGGACACAGCATTTGAGAATATCAGGTGTCTATTATCTATAGGTTTTACAACCCAGTTACTTAATAATAATTTTATAAGACAGATTACAAATATTGTAGGTTTCCTTTTTAGAAAGCCCAATTTGAATTGTATTACAAAAAGTACATCTGCTTTGAAAAAATACTGAAACATAAAAGAAATCATGAAGATAATTACTTCTAAAAATTTTAAATGTATTGCTTTGGATATAAAATGTTTTTTTTATAGAAAACTGAATTACTCTATGGGTGCCTATTTGTAATTTAAATATTTCATTTAATAATATATCATGAATATATTTTCATATCTAAAAATAGTTATTATATGATAATGGTTAATATTCGTATACAAATATACTAAGATTTATTTAAGCAATCACCTATTTTAGGGCATTTAAATTATTAAATGTTATTAATTTCTTTAGATTAAATTATTAGAACTGGGAACTATGGGTCTGAGAAAATTCATGTTTTTAATTCTTTTTAAATACATAACCCAACAATAACCCCCAGAGAAATGAATATAATATTTACTTTCCTCACTAATATAGAACATCATTTTGATAGGCAAGAGATTATTCATTGTTTTCATTTAACATTTCTTCCACTACTTATAAACTGTGCCATCTTTTTTTATGTGCCTATTTTTAGTTCGAATTAATCCTTTGTTATAATTTCTGCCTCCATCTTTGCCCTTTAGTTTCTATTTCATATAATCTCTGTATATAACACACTAAGTATAATTCTTTTGATGCCTTGCACCATATATTCTTAACTCACCCCTGATTTCAGCACATGTGGACATCATTATATCTGTCTGTCTTCTGTTTTGCTTAATTTTCCAAAGTCCTGTATCAACTAGGATGGAAAAGGTTAATCCTCATACAATAGGTCAGATCTACTCAGTAACTTTCTCCTTCCCTTCCTTCATCATACATTTTTCTTCTCTATGTCATTTAAATCCAAATATGAAATAACATTATTTCTTCCATCTAAAAAAGGCCCTCACTATGCCCCCACTTTTCCCTTAAGGTACCACCCAATTCTTGCCCCCTCTTCCCATTCACAGGGACATTCTCCAAAGATAGCCCATTCTGTCTGTCTCCAATTGTTCTTTCTGCTTCATCTCTTTATTTTTTCCCTTTTTAAATTATAATTTATATATAGAAAAACTCACCCATTTTGCATGTATAGCTCAATAATTTTAATAAATAAAATGTCCATGGAATAATGTTTTTAAATGATATAGAGGACTCTTAATTGCCTGCCCAGGTCCCTTTTGACAGATTTGTCAACTTCAGCGATGTTTGCTGCCAACAGCTGGCACCTCTGACCTTGAGAGAGACAGACTCTTTGAGTACTAGAACACTTGCCTTTATGGTGAACAGGAAGGGCTTGGAAATTCATGTCACTTCCCCAACCTTGAAACTTAGACCATTATAGCCAGTGGTATCTGGGAATACCAAAGCCCAGCTCCTTCCTGTCAAGTCAGGACACATTCCGAGGTATGATTTATACTCCAGAGCTGCTCATGGGGTCAGGCTGAGGCTGAGATGTGCTTGACTTCTTCCTCTTTCTACTCCTGACTCTCCATTCTTTTTCTGCTTTCTCCTGGGAACAGTTACATAATAAATCACTTCCATTTACACCCTTGGCTCTGGGTTGGCTTCTGTGAGAACCTGACCTCGACAGATGGCCAAATGTCAGAACTTGTCACAGCCACAGGCAGGATTTATGTTATAGGCATGGAAGGAGCAGGCAGGCATCACAGCAGGCCTGGCAGCTAACTTGGAGTCTGAATCAATGTGGCATGCTGAAGTGGGAGTCATTTAGGGAGAGATGGGAAGACCGGAGTCTGAGTGAGCATTGTGAACAGTTCCTCTGAACAGTAATTGGAACAGATGACCATTGGCCCTGCATACCATCCAGGTCCATCTTCCTTCCATAGACCCATCATTTGTCTTCGGGATACATGTTTAGGTCACTGATGTAAGATGCCCTGCCCTTACCTGTCCAGACATAACTTGTGTTTGGATTTGGGTCTTCTCCAAGGGCCACACTTTGGCACTATGGGAGTGCTTAGATGTTCAACATTTAAGTTCTCTTCTTTCCCCCAAGGTCTGTATTCCTTGACCTTGGCCTTAAGAGTTTCAGATAACTTAAGAGTTACCTGTGAGATCTTTAATTCAGTCTTCTATTACATGAGATAGTGCACAAAATGGAAGAGGAAGCACACTCTGGGAGAAGCACATCCCTGATGGAGAAGGGATGAATACATATCCACACGGCAGGTTGGGTCCTGCCTATCTCCAACTCATGGGATCATCTTGATCATAACTCAAAGGTTAAGTAGGGCTATGGTAGGTTTAGTTTAACATGTTGGGAGAGCATATAACTTTAAAACATTGCCAGTGAAATTGGATGGTGGGTATTTAAGAAGTCAATATTTAGTTTTATACAATTAGTTCATGGGGAAGAACTAATTCTATTAAGGTTTCTACCATTTTCTGTCCATTGAGTTGTACCCAAAAGAGTATTGACCAGAGATAATGCTATAAGGAGTTTGTTTTTGATTCTCTACAGTGTAGAGTCTACACTATTCTGTTTGCTTTTGATAATTACTCATTACACCCTTATTAAAGCAGCATCTTGTGTTCATAAACTGTTGGCCTTTCAGATTAGGTTCCTGTCAGCTGAGTCTCTGTCTTGCCAGATAATAATCATTTGTAAAGATTTATCAGCGATGTTTTCAAAATAATGACCAATCCTTGTATCATAGTACAGTAATTTGACACCCCTCCCTGGTTTTCTAAACTCTCTCATTTGTAATGAATCATTTGGATATTTGAAGGGGGGAGGTGAGTCATACATAGGTCATCAACATTGAAAGTGTTATTCTGGTGTCTGGGCCATTGTTTGCAGTTCAAAAAGAGGCAATGTGGGTGCATGGTGGGGAGTGTCATTGGCAGGGCACAGGGGGAAAAGGTGCAGGTTGATAGAACATCAGTGCCTGATTAAATCACAGTCACCATCCCCTCTCCCCCAAGTTCACTGAATTCAGGAATATTTATTTATTTTATCTTAGCAAAGCATTGAATTTAGTGGGGTAATATTGGTTAATAAAATTATATAGGTTTCAAGCATGTGATTCTATAGAACATCATCTGTATATTGTATTGGGTGTTCACCATTCAAAGTCAAGTCTCCAAAATAAGCTAACAAACAAGAGAGAAACAAACTCAAAGATTCAGAGAACAAACAGAGGGGAGGTGGGATTGGGGAGATGGATGAAAAGGGTGAAGGGATTAAGCAAACAAACACAAAAGCAACCATAGTCACTGGTTTTAATAAAGAAAATCAACCTGACATCCACCAAGTGTTTGGGCAGTGTCTTTCCTGATACTTTGCCTGCTGTGCCTTCAGACTACTGAGCAGTCGCTGCTTCGGTTCTGCTGGCTGCCAGAGAAGGGCAACCTCTCACCTGAGTGGCCCAGGCTGGAAATGTCTCCTGGACAGACTGGGGCTCAGCAGGGATGAGTAAAGGGTCCTCGGAGCTCCAAACCACGTTTCTGTGTCACGGCACTCTTCCTGGAGCTTGCAGAGCATATTGCAAAGGGGCAGACATTTCTGACAAGGTCAGAGCCAAGGGGAGGAAGGGAGTGCATCTTGTCATAGCCATTTTACAAATAAAGAGCGCAGAAACGCCATTGTCCTCATTAGTGCTGCAGGAATCTGAAGGCTCCCAGCTGCTTCTCCATGAGCACTGCTCTTCCCAAAGGATGGGGGTTGATTGTTTTGGTGTGTTAGTTGTCTGGGAAAGGCCACAGTTCTGTCTTATCCTAACCACTCTCCCTTTTTATGTTGTTTTTGTCCTTTCTGGCATTTGTTCCCCAGGTTGTCTGAATGCTTTGGTACTAGAGAAGGAGCATAGGTAAGATAGGCAGAAATAGTCAGGGGGAAATGGAGGAGTGGAGCTGATGGAACTTTGCCCAAGTAGCCCCAGAACATATTAGTCATAGTTTCCTTCTCTTAGGATAATCTAGGATAAATCATTAGAGTACAGTGTTTTATATCTTAATTTTTGTAATCCTATATAATAAAAGTGGAATATGCAAATCAACCAAACTGCAGAATGTCTGGTCACTATGATGCACACTGACCACCAGGGGGCATATGCTCAACACAGGAACTGCCCCCTGGTTGTCAGTGCACTCCCACAGGGGAAGTACCACTCAGCCATAAGTCAGGTTCATGGCTGGTAAGCACAGTGGTGGTGGCAGGAGACTCTCCTGCCTCCACTGCAGGTGGGTAGTAAGGAGTGAAGGGTCCCAGACTGTGAGAGGGATGTCTGAGTGCCAGCTTAGGCCAGATCCGGCCTAAGATGGCAGTCAGACATCCCCCAAGGGTCTTGGTCTGCCAGAGGGCACAGGCTGGGCTGAGGGACCCCCTTCTCCAGCGCACAAATATCATACACTGGGCCTCTAGTCAACATATAATAGAGAAGCAAGAAGTATTTTAAAAGTGGGTAATTTTCCTTAACAGAAACTCTAATACAGTATTGAATTCTTCCTTTGTTAGTCATCCATTCCAAAGAATATTAAGAAGAAACAGAGGGCCCTAATCAATTTGGCTCAGTGGCTAGAGCGTTGGCCTGCAAATTGAAAGGTCCCAGGTTCGATTCTGGTCAAGGGCATGTTCCTTGCTTGTAGGCATATCCCTAGTAGGAGGTGTGCAGGAGGCAGCTAATTTATGTTTCTCTCTCATCGATGTTTCTATCTCTATCTCCTCCTCCCTTCCTCTCTGTAAAAAAATCAATAAAATATATTAAAAAAAAAGAATATAGGTCCACAATCTCTTATCCATGATGTCAAAATGCAATATACTCCAAAACTCCAGGTTTTTTAATAATTTGTGGCAAAATAATTCAATAGTCAAGCCTGAACTTGAATGGTATTTTTTAATAGTTTTTATACCACTTATTGTGAATATGTATATATTTTGGCAATGAATAATTGTTTGATTATGAGTTACTATCCCAAATCAAACTTGCTATATTGTGCAATATATACTGACTGGCCAGATTATTATGATCTCTGAATGCAAAATAATCTGGCCACTCAGGCCAAGTGGATGAATTCGTGCATGGGTAGGGTCTGGCCAGCCTGGCCAGGTGGAGGGGACATGGGCGGTTGGGCAGCCTGCCTGCTAGTCCAACTCCTGGTCGAGGGGACAATTTGCATATTAACCTTTTTTTTTTTTTTATAGAGGATATAATAAAACTAGGCCATCTCTCCCTATCCTTATAATCTCTAGTTTTCCTTTCAGCAGAATGGAGACATTGATCTGGAATGGCAAAAGCAGAGGCTGGTCAGAGAGATGGTATGGGCATAATAGAATTTGACAACTACATGTTGAGCATCAAGATTTTCTGGAAACTGTCAGCCTGTTATTTATTTATTTATTTATTTATTTATTTATTTATTTATTTTTATTTTTTTATTTTTATTTTTTTAAGGAGTGTATGTAACCCTTCCTCAAGCTCTTCTCCTGCAGCACGTTTTTCTTTAGACCCTGATACATGCATCTTCCCAGGAAACCCTTTCATCTATCTATCTATCTATCTATCTATCTATCTGATTTTAGAGAAGAAGGGGGAGAGAGAAAAAGATAGACACATCAATGATGAGAGAATCATTGATCGGCTGCCTCTTGCACGCTCCCCACTGGGAATTGAGCCCACAACCCGGGCATGTGCCCTTGACTGGAATCTATCCTGGGACCTTTCAGTCCCCAGGCCAATGCTCTATCCACTGAGCCAAACCAGTTAGGGCCAGAAAACTCTTTCTTATATACATATAATTTCTTTGTAGATCCTGGTCTGTTTGCTTCAATTATGTGATGAGTTGCAACTCAGGGCCTTGGTTCATGCACAGGCATGTGTTTTTTATATGAGTCTTGATTTTTATATGTGGCTTGTACAAAACAAGGGTCACTCTTAGGTGAGTACATTTGATTATGAACCCAGAGATTTTTGTTTGTGTGAGTTTGGGAAGAGAGAGGGAACATATTATTTCATGAGTACTGATGCGTGTGATGGCTATTGGCTTCATGTGTGCAACTTCCTTTTCATAAGTACAGCTCTGACTTAGGCATCATGCTCTGAATAATGAGGGTGAATAGTAGCTTTGGATATGATATTGTAGTCCATTTTCTCAAATGAATGCGATAAGGAAACAGATAATTTCATAACTCTCTAGGTATAGACTGACTTTCCTAAGATGCAATGATTGGAAACAAGCATCCCACATTCTTAGTTCAACTACCAGTAATAACCCTAAAGGCAATGATCTTTGCCATTATATAGTTCTAATCCCATACAATAAAAGGGTAATTTGAAAATTGACCAAAGAGCAGAATAACTGGTCACTATAATGTGCACTGACCACCAGAGGGAATATGCTCAACACAGGAGCTGCCCCCTGGTGATTAGTGCACTCCCACAGGGGGAGCATTACTCATTCAGAAGACCTGAGCCAGGCTAGCGGCTAGTGAGCACAGTAGTGGTAGTGGGAGCCTCTCTCATATCCACAGCAGCACTAAGGATGTTTGACTGCCATCTTAGGCCCGCTCCCTCTAGGAAGTGGCCCTAAACCAGCAATCAGACATCCCCTAAGGGCTCCTGGAATCTGAGATGGCACAGACTGGGCTGAGGGACCCCCCTACCCCCTGGAGTGCACAAATGTCATGCACCAGGCCTCTAGTTGATAATAAAAGCTTTTTCCTTCTTTCAGCTTCATTGTTAAATGGAGACATGAACCTAGTTGAGCTCTAAAAATTGGTTTTGCTTATTCTAAAATTCTGAAAGAATAGCTTGGAATCCTACCTATCAGTCATCTGCAAAATTAGAACAAAACTCTACCTAACATCATCACTATAGTGATCATATACGTGACTTGATTTGCCTGGAGCAGTCCTGATTGATATTGGCTGTGCTGAAATAAGTATTGATTGAGCCCCTTTTACTTTCCAAGGAGCCTCAGTTTAAATGAAAATTTACATGGTCATCCTACTGGTAGCAAACATTGTTCCTAGTCAGATTCTCTTTGTATTCCTCACAAATGTTCTCTAAATAAGGGCAAGTTGTTGATGCTTTATCTGATTTGGTTCCCTTTTCCTTCCTGCCCTGACAGGTGATAAATAAGTAAAACAAATGGCCTCTCAGGAGCTGTTGTCAACTTTGCTCCTATCCAACCCCAATTTGAGATTTTTTTTTGGCTCTTGTCTCCATCACTCCGGCCTTGAAAGCTGATAGATTTCTGATTTCTTCCTTGAAAGATGGCATGATTAATATGACTGGATGCTTTACCTCAAGGGCCAAGGGAAGGAATTATAAAAAGGGACTGTCCCATGCAAGGTGACATTATTTAACAGGGTTGGCCTTTTGCACGGGAGAAGTAAGGGCCTTCAGAGAGTATGATTCCAGGAATTTCGGGTGACAGTATTTGCCACAGTTCAGATGAATGGGTAGCTCTGAATATTCCTTGAAATAAGGATAAAACATTTACTTCTACAACAAGAGAATTAGTTTATAAAAAAAAAAAATTCTTGGAGGAGGAATTCAGTGACAGGCTAACTAAACATTTTCCAACAGCAGTCTGGGTCTCATAAATAGAAGTAGAGAGCTCATATCTGCTCTGAGCGGGTAAGGGACACATCTGAGTTATTGTGACCAATTTGGATGTCTCATTGTCTATAATAAGTACTACCAACTCCACGCACCAGTTTCTTGCGTTTACAGTGTCATCTCTCTGAAAGGTTGATCGGTTTTAGTTTTCTAGTTTTATTGGTTAGGATTCTTCCCTCTCATCACTAGCAGATCTCAGAAGAATTTTAAAGGTCCTTCAGAGTCTAAAGAAGCAGAGGCAGGAGAGAGGAGGACTAGGGAAAGAATGAAATGTTAGTGTGAAACTTGAAACACTGGCACAGGGTTGCCTCAGTTACATTCTAATGACAGAATTTGGTGATCTGAAGCAACAGAAAGTAATGCCCAGTGTAGTCCACAGAGTACCCCACTCTTGATATATTTGGAGTCTATTTTCTCTCTACTTTATTACCTCAACTCTAGTAATAAATGTAATGAGTGTTTTATATTTAATTATCATAAGACCTTAGGAGGAAAATTCCATCCACATTTTGTAGATTATGAAGAGTGGCTTGCATAGGCGAAGTACTTAGCCTAGATATAATAGCAAGTATAAAAGGAGAGCCAGCATTCACACCCAAGTATACATTCCAAATCCACACTTTGATGTGCATTTTCAATAACAAGGCAACAGGAATTTGGCCTAAGCAGGCTTTCTCCTTGAAAGAGACATTGATATTTTATGGGCCAAATCATTGAGAAAAATGTTCTAAAAATTTTTTATAATGAAAATAATTTCTCTCTTTTTAAAACATAGTTGAAGATCTGCTGGCTGTCAGATATTAGAAATTCAGAATTATTGTTAGGATGATCCTAATACTGTTTTGAATCAATGGCACCTTAATTAATGGCATATTTTAAGTAACACCAGTATCCAAATATTATTGTGATCTCTCTAATTGAGTAATTTTCCCATGGTAAGATAATTATCAAGCTATGTCCATTCTGCAACACTTGTCTATTCAATCTGCTAACCTGCCCAGCATTAAAGCACAACCATTGTCAGTTCAGTTTCACCTTAAAGTTGGTAGTAGATTTGTACTACACTAAAAAAGGCTTTAAAAAAACACAAAACAACCCCACCACAAAACACAAAACTATACACCAAAAACATCTTATTCCAGCATCTTGCTTTTTAAGGTTTTTTAATTTTCTTCCAGGCTAATTTTTAATAAACTAGCAATCCACAGATGAGAAATAAAAACCCACATAAGAGGTGATTACAATATAATGGAACATTATTCATTTTTACAAGTATTCCAAATTCCCATGGCAAATTACCAAATTTTACAGTTATAAAATAGGGAAATGGAGATTAAGTAAGTAAAGAAAAATTTGCATTGGTGATGAAAGTTATACATATGCATAAAACCCATAAGAAAGATAATTATTGCACCCTTGCTCATTGGCCAGTGGGCATTCATCTGATAGACACTAGGGTTCTGTGAAAAACCTGGCTCATTAGCCAAATGCCATCTGATGAGGATAATTTAAGGATTGGGAGTGTGCGGAAGCCTTTGTTTTCAGGCATTGTGGCTGGGGTCTTTATTTTGAAGGGAAATGAAACTATTCTGCCTAATCGGGACTTGGGCCTTGAAAGAAAGCCCCAGGACAAAGATGGGAAGTGAATGTGATTCTATTCAGCTCCCATGTTTGGAATTATTCACCTTCAGCCACTTTTTAAGAATTGTGAGGAACCATGTGTGGTATTGTCTGGGAAGGGATGGATTTCCCCCTCTATGCTTCTTTAGTTCTTATAGCTGGACTGATAATAAATTGACACAGGACTAAATTAATTTAATATGTGTGCACGGGAGAACTACAATATGATGCTCAAAGAAATGATCACACTGGACACTGCTTTATACTTTTTAGATGAATAAACAATAAATAGTGAGAAATTTACAGGAAAAAGAAAGTTAGTGCTCATTAGAAAGGAATCTAAGCAAGCTTTAGCCATGGGTATTAAGTTAATAAAGGAGGTACAAGGTTGGCTTATACAGGCTTTTGGACTTTGGATTTTTTAACTCTTGTGATAAGGTTGTCTCTCAGGAGCAGGTAGGGCACCTATCACATGGAGATTTATTTCCTGCATTTAGAGAGACAAAGAGTCGGAGAGCTCCTTCCTCTCTTATTGCTTCTCAGGTGATTTTGGATTATCTTGGGGTGGCATGTCCTGGCCTCAACAGTATGCATAATAAAGTACACTGATATCATAAGTGGACTGTAATGAATTTTACAAATATAAACTCAAGTGTATACTATCCAGAAGATATGGAATATTTCTAGGCCCAGAAAGCTCATGTTCCTTCCCAGTTGGTAGCCCTCTCATCCCACCCCTATCCCTGCCCCCAAATACTACTCAGCCTCTTTCATCAATGAAATTATATATTATTCATCTTTTGTGTCTTTCATCTTTCATTCGATATCTTATTGAACCAGAAATGTGGGGGTTTTAAGCCCAAGTTTGATTGTCTCTCAAAATCAAAGAATGAAGTCGAGGACAAAAATGGTTAGTGAAATCAAAGTTTATTGAGAGAAGCCAGTCCTGGAAAAGGTGTAACTGGGGTTCCAGGAACAGGCTAGTTTCCATGTTATAGTTTAGTATCCAAGCTAATTAATTCTCATAGTCCATCTGTGGAGGCCCACACGGCCAAAAACCACGTGGGCACAGGGCAGCACATCTCCTGCCATCAACCCAAGAACCTAGTGTGTAGGGGGAAGGGGAGGAGGAGAAGGAAGCACGAGCATTTTTGTATATATGCTTGTTAATTCCTGATTGGTCTTTGCAAAGAAATTTGTCTTAGCAACATCCTTAGGATTGGTTTATATGCTTACTACTTTGTGATTGGTTATCTGCAAGCTGCCTGTCTTAGTAGTATCCATATATTTTATTTATTTATTTATTTATTTATTTATTTATTTATTTATTTTAAAATATATTTTATTGATTTTTTTACAGAGAGGAAGGAAGAGGGATAGAGAGCTAGAAACGTCGAAGAGAGAGAAACATCGACCAGCTGCCTCTTGCGCACCCCCTACAGAGGATGTGCCCGCAACCAATGTACATGCCCTTGACCGGAATCGAACCTGGGACCTTTCAGTCTGCAGACCGACGCTCTACCACTGAGCCAAACCGGCTTTGGCAGTATCCATATATTTTAAAGCTTGTGCCTCCTGTGAAAGCCCTTATTTCCCCCACCTAGTTGGGGTGTCTTAGTTACTCCACCTACTTGGGTTCCTGGTTTTATTTCCTCCTCCCATGATCCCACCCCTATATGCCTAGCTTCTTTCTGTCTCCTCACTATTATGAAAGTTATCCATGTTGTTGAATGTATCAGTTAGTATTTTTTTATTGTTATATAATATCTTATTGTTTGGGAATACTGCCAGTTATTTGTCCATTTTCTTGTTGATTAATAGATAACTTTCTGATATTTTGGTTATTTTAAATAAAGCTATATGAAGATTATTGTGCATGATTTTTGATGGCCAAATGTATTTATTTCTTTTGGGTACATACCTAAAAATAGGGTTTAATGTTTAGTGTAGAAGATACTACCAAATAGTCTTCCAAGTTGGTTATAACCTTCTACCTTATTGTAGGCAATATGTGAGAGCTCCTATTACTTAAATCCTTGCCAACACTTGGTACTGACAATCATTCTAATCTAAGCCATTTTTATATGTATGGAATTCTTCTTCTTCTTCATCAGGGGCCAGAAGCTCAACACAGGAGCTGCTGTGATGTGCATAGAGAAAAGGTACCACAGACCTGGCACCGACAAAGCAACACTTGGCTTCCCCAAGGGGGACATAGGCCCCACCACCAGTCCAGAGCAACAGCCCACTAAATTGCAGCCAACGTTGCGGAGATGCCATGGTTCAAAATGTGATGCCCAGCCCAGAAGTGGTCGCTGTGGATGCCGGGTAATGACATCACGTACAACGCCCAGCTTCCTCTCCCTAGTGACTAGCCTCCTTGGAGTTTCTTCAGCCCAGGAATGTGACTTACTTTATAGCCAGGTACAAACATTTTTACACTTTAACCAAATGTCTATGGAGCGTTTTCCCATGCCTCATCTCATTTGATTCTCACAGAATTCCTGGAGTAGGTAGAAAGGAGACTCGGTGGAATCCTATTTTCTTTTTATTAGCCAGAAAATGGAGATTTAGAAAGTTTAGAAATTTGGTGTGACTGAAAAAAGTAAGAAATGGTGGACTTTGAAAATAACTTCAGGTTATCTCATTGAGCAGAATGTAGTCAAACGTTATTATAGGTCATGTTGTTCTCCCTACATGACCTATAATAATAATAACCTGCTTCATTTGATATTTACTGCTGTGTTTCTGACAATTACCTGAAAGAGAAGTTGGGGTACTTCACTGGGCTGGAAAAAGTATATGTAAATCAGAAAGCAGGTCTAATTAAGCAAGTCTATCTATATATATAAAGCTCTTGCTGGTGCCAATCTCATGCATGTGTTTCAGTCTGTCATTGTTGATCATGAATTTGGATGACACTTCTATTATAGAAAAAGGGTAAATAGCAATATTAAAATATTTCTTCTAATGACTTTCAATATGCATGAATTCATACACTGAGCCTCTAGTATATAACAACCATAAAATGTATCACTGCTTACTTTTAAAATTAAATAATCTTATAATATATATAGAAAAATATGTATATATAAAACAAACACACATAGAGAAAAAATGTGCTCTTCCTTACCAGTACACCTGTTCTTGACCCTGCCAATTCAAGATCACTGGAAAGAGGTTGATATTATTTATTAGTATACAGAGCTAAGTAGGGTAGGAGATGGTCCTTAAATGATGACTAGACTTTGTGTCACTGATCCAAAGTATCATAACAATGAAAGGGGTTGGGAATACTCTGGTATTTTCAGCTCTGATAGTCAAGTTAGAAAAAAATAAAAATGGCAGCAAGTTTATGGCATTATTTTGAGACAGTCTGTCCTAAAGGGAGTGGGAAATTTTGTCAGTTATAGCACATGGGGAAAAATAATCTAAACCAAATTAACACATTTTTGTCCAACTTTCTTTCTGGGCATTGTCTTTGTGTCCACAATTGTTTTATGTCTCAGTAAGGAGAGCTTATTGAATGTGATTGATTTTGTCTCAGCAAACTGGGGATCTTAAAGAGTCTTGGCGACATCTTAATGGCCTTGAATTCTCAGTGTTCTGTACTAAAGGTAAAAGCAGAAAGTGAGGCATTCACACTGAATCTATAATGACTCAAGGACTTACACTGGAATTTTTAAGTAAAAATTACTCGATTGGCTTTTTTGCTTTCTGCTTCTTGCTCTTACTTAACTCATTGAGTTGAAGAAAATTCTGTTTGCCAGCTTGTTAATTGAAGTTTTGCCATCATTTGCTGATAAATGTACTTTTTCAAGGTGAGAGACAGGCTATATAAAAGGAAGAAAGTCATAAAAAATCATATGAGAATACATAAAATTAGTATTTTATTATGCCTCACTGAAGGCCACTTTTTAAGATAAAAGCAACAAGTTCTGAACTTGTCTTAACCTGAGACTGAAATAATTGTCTTGACCAAGGATGTATATTGTTGATAAAATAACATGAAATTTGAAGTTAAAAGGCAAGAGTCTAAAGTTTAGGTTAGGTTGGACATTGGGTATAATATTAATTCTTTGTGAATGAATATCTTCAACCTAAAATAGGAAATGGTAATAATATAAATTTCTTAGAGATTTTTGTGATAACTTAAAAAAATAATACATAGCAAACCAGTTTAGTTCAGTGGATAGAGTGTTGGCCTGTGGACTGAAAGGTCCCAGGTTCGATTCTGGTCAAGGGCATGTACATTGATTGCGGACACATCCCCAGTAGGAGGTGTGCAGGAGGAAGCTAGTCGATGTTTCTCTCTCATTGATGTTTCTAGCTCTCTGTCCCTCTCCCTTCCTCTGTAAAAAATCAATAAAATATATTAAAAATGATAATACATAAAAGAGCTGTGTGACCTATGAAAACTTAGGACATTATTCAGGTTATCACATGGGTAGAAACCTGCAGTACTTGGGGAATGGGATGGGGCCAGGGATAGGGGCCTTACTGTGCTCATTAGATCCTATGCACAGAGGTGAGATTATGTCTTTTAGTAATTAGTGACTTAAAATCTCTTTGAGCTATTTGTTTGCTTAGAAGCAGCTGGACTCACCTTCCCAATTTTCATCCTAATTGATTGGTTATAATAAAGAAATTGAAACTCACACATTTAGGGCTTATATCTGATAAGGGATAAATCATCTTTAAGTTATCTGATCAAGCATATTTGGGTGAGAAAAATTGTTCATTGGTGACTTGTTCCTAGGGCTGAGGGAAGCCCCTCTGTTATGCTTACAGCCTGAAACAAATGTAAATCTGAGCTATGCATATTTCCAAGAGAGAGAAGAGGGAGATTTGGTGAACTGGAAAGAATGCTGGCCTGAAAAGTTGGAAAAAGAAGTAGGAGACCTTGGCAAAGTGGCCTCTCTCCCTTGGACCTCATTCTTAGTGTGAAATGGGTGGGTTGTAACATGTCTTCCCCATTCTTGCCTACTTCCTCAGTACTCAGCACTCTTATAATCTCTTGTTGCTCTCTGTGATAATCTCCCAGGAAAGAATGAAAAGCCATTCACACCAAGGTACACATAATTGATGGCGCTTCCACTAGAAAGGGATGGAAGCTTTAAGCTAAAGGGATGAAGTATTAGCTGTAGAATTCTGGACATTAATCAAAAGGTGAGGAAGTTATTTTAAAAGCAAAAGGAACTTTCTAAGAACCTACAAATAGAACGTGGAGGTAGCTATGCTTTCTTTCTATGCTGTCATTTGGCACAAGTGGGAAGATGAATCTGGGAGAAGAAATGAGCTGGGTAGCTAATCACAGTGCAGGCCCTGTGTGGATGCCAGAAAAGGCCAAGAAACATGGAGCGACAGCTCATCTTCCTGGTCTGTTTCTCTGGTTTGTGCCCCAGCTCCCTCTCTCTTGGTTCCCTGAATACTTTATTTAGTCTAAATATCACATTTTTGAAGCTTATTTAACTCTGTAATTCAACAGAATCATACAATTCTAAAACAGAAAAGGCTTGACGAAGTATGTTCAGTCTCTGGGCCACTTGCTAGGAATGTGTATTCTCAGGCCCACTGCAGACCCACTAAATCAGAATCTGCATTTTAAACAAGATCTCTAGGTGATTTGTTTGCATATGAAAGTTTGAGAACCACTGAATTCATTTTTCAGGGCATTCATTCCCCAGAATTAAAATCCCTGGTGAGTGTCACCAACGGCTCTTTCCCCTAATTTAAGTGGTTCTTCTTGCAATGCTGGTTTATCCTCTGGCTACTAATACACACTTGTCAGATCCCCTAGGCCCATTCTGAATGGCTGTGGAACCCAGCTATACATATTTAGTTCTTTTAATGTGTGCTCATAAATCAAGCCCTGCATCCCCTTAATCAATCTAATAACCCTCTGCTGAATTTTCAGCAATTTGTCAACATCTTTCTCTATCTGAGAAGCTCTAGGCCTGAATGTAATTTTCTATAAGGGGACACAGATATTATTTACAGGATTTAAAAGTCCTTTAAGATATGTGATCAAGGTTAATAATCAAACAAAGTGAAGGCAGTATATGTGCAAAGACTAAACCATCATTTGAAACCTATTTGATAATAGCATCACATTATGGTCATCATTGTTATGAACTGCAATTCAAAAGATATATAGTTCTTAAACTCTTATCATGCATGTGTAGAAGAAGTGCTAAGGATATGAAGAGTGATAAGACATGACCCTGTTCCATAAAAAGGTGTGAATCTAGTGGGAGAGAAAATTTTGCCATAAAATTAGAAGTAGAAAGTCATAAGTGAGTATGTAACATGTGAAATAAGTGGTTGAGACTCATTGAGTGAGAGAGATTTTTAGGGATTAATGCAGACCAGGACTCTTGGGAAAAGTTTCAGACAGGCCTTAAGAACATGTAAAAATATAAAGTAATGGAAAAACATAGAAAGGATATTTTGGAAAGAGTCAATAGAGTTGGAGGTATGATTTTAAACAAAACTTTGACTTTTTTCTTTATAGATTTTCCATCTGCCATTCTCTGAGACTGAACATGTCTCTTTACATTTTCTGTATCCTCCAACTGTTCTTTAGTAAGCATTTATTACTTTAGAAAAGATAAAGCAAATTATACTTTATGAAGCAGCAGAAAAAAATAGACTTAGCTTATGTTTCTTTAAATCACACTATCGCTTTCATCAAAAAGAAGAAAAAACTCAGCAAACTAATGTTTGTAGAGGGAAAAACAAGGTCTCCTCACTGCCTTTCTCGCCCCTACAAACTGGCTGAAGGAGGGAGAGAAGAAGAATAAATGGATCTCAACAAGATTTCCTAGGGAAATAAGACTCAGGAGCTGGTCCTGATATGACCAAGTCATATGATGGTGGGTGTCAGTCTCTCATATGCCAAATGGGGGATGTATTATAATCACCTGCACTTCAAAAGGAGCTCATTTGTTGATAATACCTGCACCCAGAATTTCCAACATGCTGATTTAAATATGTGATATACTGTTGCCAAATGGCCATATCATTTATTGTTCAAAATCCAGACATATTTGAAGATAAAATGCCCTTTGTTAATATTTAAGAATAGCTTGTATCAACTGCATCTGTCCCTACCCATTAAGCTGTCTGGTCACCACAGCTAGTGCAGACCAGACCACCACTAGAACTCTCTTTTTGGAGAAAGAAGAACAATTCTTTGTCTACAAAGGAACAGATTGCTTGGCTTTGTGAGACATAATTTATTCTTCAGTGTAAGCAATTCGTCCAGAAGCCATGTTTTGTGTGAAGGACACCTTAGTGTGTAGAATGAGAGATGGAGATTGGCTGGATATAACGATTTTCAGTCTTTCCCTCTCACCTCTGCTCTGGAAGATTGAGTTAGAATTGCTCTCAAGGCCACAGAATAGATTGATGCATATTGTAATTCCTAATGCCTGCAGGGCAATAATTCAGGTGATTCCTTCAGCTACAATAACAAGGTTTGTTTTATTGCAGTTTGAAGGCTGTTTGGGGCCTTGGTAGGAGAGTATGTCTCCTGGTTCAAATAGGCTAAGCATCTGCTAAGTTCTTCCCCAACTTTATCCTTAACTTTGTTTTATTGTTATTACCCTTAAGAGGCCACTAAGCAAGAGTTCACGGGAGGGAGAATGGAAGTGACATTTCCATTGTTATTCAGCACATTTAGGCAATTTATTATTTAAAAATTCATTCCTCCTCACCCCTCAAGGAATTTAATAAGGAAAAAATATTAACACATTAAGCACATAATATGAGGCTGCATTAATTAAGATAATGTTCTAATTTTCTGCGGAGTGAGGTCAATTTGTGCTTCTTTTACTGAGACAGGACACACACGAGGGTACTACAGTGTAAGAGGGAACGTGGTGGTCCGGAGTGTGACTAGGCACATATGATGCCCAAAACAACCTTGTTCAATGTGAAGAAGAAAAATATGGATGTTATTTTTTAGATTTGTAAAGCCTGCCATGGGAAGGAAGAGTGCCTTTGTATTAGTGACCATCCAGAAGACAGAGTGAAAGCGGCATAAAACTTGATGTTCTTCATTATAGAAAAAAATATATAAGAGAACAAGCATTGGTTTTTAAATTTAAATTTTATTTTTTAAAAATAGTTTTATTGATTTCAAAGAAAGGAGAAGAAATAGAAACATCAATGATGAGAGAGAATCATTGTTCGGATGCCTCCTGCATGCCCCCTACTGGGAATCCAGCATGTAACCCAGGCATATGCCCTGACTGGGGTATCAAACCATGACCTCCCGTTCATAGGTGCTCAACTACTGAGCCATGCCTCCCAGGAGAGAACAAGTATTCTTGTCACCAGAACCAAGGAAAACTTTTCTATCTTGGAAGATTTAAACAAATAAATATTCTCTGCATAAATTCTCCAGGTCTTGAACATTTGATATCTGGTGGCTGGACTATCAAGTTTTCTCTAATGACCATTTACTACGAGAGTCATCCGGAATCAACATTATTAGAGTCTTTGCAAAGGTAAGGTATTAGTGAAATATACCTTGCAATAATGTTGAGCATTCTAATTAATTATAATTAAAATGAACATGATATTTTCCTAGAAGTAATTGTCACTCTCTGAAGGCCTAAAAATACTGTAGTTATAAAAATTATAATTCGTTCTGAAATAGCTAAAACGTGTGAGGTTTAATCTGTAATGCCTTGTAGCCAATGAAGCTGTGTTGTGTTGCTGCCATTGATTAAATGTAGTAGCAGAGTTGGAGCATTTAATCAATCATAAAAGCCACTTTAATGCATTGTATCACTCCAGAGCTGGAGCGATTAGAAGAGTTGCAAGCCAGAATGCAAAATGTGAAACCAGAAAAGGGGAGGATAAAAGAATGACTTACTTCTATGTCAGTCTCAAAATGTGCGAAGTGGGTCAAGTTTTGTATGCATTGTATGATCAATTTAGCTTCATAGCTTTGAAATTAACCATTGTTTGCAATGTCTAGAGTTACGCTTATACAAATGGAAGTAAGCATAAACAAGTATAGTAATAACAATAATGGATTTTTGAAGAATGATGATTACTTTTTCTCATGTATCACTTTTCTTGAAAGAGATTTTATTCCTGCCCAAATGAGAATTTCTAATGTCATTCATACCACAGCTATAGCAAAGAAAAGAAGTTATTGCCAGAAGAAGGAAGAGGAGGTGAAAGGGAGGCAGGGAAGTAAAGGAAAAGGAGGATGAGGAAAGACAGAGATGCTAGGTAATTGGTATATCAGACTCGGTATAATGAATGCTCAGTCCTGTGGCATGGAATGATCAGGGACTAAGAGAATTGATAATGATATGGAGTCATCTGACAAAAGGAGATAGGGAGGTCATCTATTGGGATAGATGGATAAGGGTTTTTCTTGGTCCATTCTGAGGAAGAATTATAATTAATGTCATAGTCATATGGTATGCATCAATTGCATTTTGTATCACTTACCCATGTAACATGTGTGTATCTATCTTTAGTTAAGAATTAATCTGTTTATATCATAGGGTATGCTCAAGTAATTCCTTTCTCATCTTTGTAAAGTGTTGACATAAAAGAACCATTAAAGGAGTTGCCAAGGAGACATTTCTGAGAGAGTTAAATCTTAGTGATATTAGAAGTTAAAACTGTGGATCCCAGACTGGCAGAATAGGCAAATATTACTCCTGAAAATAGTCCCTTCTTCTATTATTCAGTGGCATTTACTGCCAAAAGATGTTTGCAATCTGTAGAACCAAGCTGGAGGGGGAGTCCGACTTCTCAGTGCTTGCATGAAGGTTTTTCCTTGCAGGGTTTGTGCTCAATGTTCCTATTCTTGCTCAGCATTAGCCTTAATATTTTGGGGTATGTTATAGTTCCTAATTATTTTTAAACCACTTTACTGAACTATGATTGACATACAAAAGCTGTGCATATTGATGAGTTTGGACATAGTATACACCCATAAAACCATCACTGCATTCTATGCCATAAAAATATATTTTATCTTCAAAAGTTCTCTATTGTAGTTTAGTTTTAATTGTAGAGAGATAGTAATATGATAAGCCTGGTATAAATATTTTTAAAATGTCAATTCATCAGCTTTGAAGTTTTGAGCTGGTACTGAACATGATAAATGGCCAATGTCTTCAAGGAATTGATATTATTGAGAAAACAATGTTAATACACAATGCATCATATTTTATAAACAGCTTGTGTAATAGAGCATGTAAGTGTCAATTGTGGGCTAAAATTCTCTAAGAGCTGAGAAAAATTCAAAGGAAAATACAGTCAATGAGACCTACATGGTCAGGAAAAACTTCAGGGAGAACAGATGAATTAAACCTGGGATATTACTATGGGTTTGATTAATTGAAATAAATAGGAAGATTGATTGAGAGTTTCCATGAAGGCATCATCAGCCAAAGATGCCGCCCAACGTTTCCTGTAAAACAAGAGAGGGAATAAAGGTTTCAGGAGTGGTCAAGAGAAGACAATGCCCTCTGCATGACTGCCCAGAGGCAACTGATTTTGGACAAAGCATACCTCGTACTAGTATAGTGTCTGTTGGTGCATTTCTGTTGATGACACAGTATAGTGATGTTGAATAAAATTCAAGAGAATAGGGCCAGGCAGTACAGGATTTTTGAACATATTAAGGAGTTTCTCTGAAGGCCTAGAGTGTTTGAAGACCATATAGAATTGGAGGTAGGTAGGCAGGGAGAAGTACTCAGGATATGGCAGGCTGATATCCCTTAACACGCACAGGCTCCGGCTGTTCTTGTGTAGGGTGGAGATGGCTGTTTGTCTTCTTATTTCTATCTTCTTCCTTTTATAATTGGGATATCTAATATTAGCTGGATATAAGGCTGCCCAAAATAAAGAAAAAAGCTTCAAGATTTCCTTACACTTAGGTGTAGCCATTTAAGTGTTGGTCAATGGGATGTGAACAAATTCATCTGTTAAATTTTTAGATCATCAATTAAAAGGGAATGAACATGATATCTTTGTCCCCTTGTTCTGTTTTTCTGTGAGCTGGAATGAGGATATGACGATGAGCTCTCTTAGACCATGAGAATGAGGGGGCACCTTCTAAAGGAG
Source organism: Pipistrellus kuhlii (assembly GCF_014108245.1). Taxonomy (NCBI): domain Eukaryota; kingdom Metazoa; phylum Chordata; class Mammalia; order Chiroptera; family Vespertilionidae; genus Pipistrellus; species Pipistrellus kuhlii. Next base: position 12,159,287 of record NW_023425562.1, read on the forward strand.
TCAGGGTCTCCAGCTCTGTTGTGTCATCATGCCAGCTCTGGATGACTAGACTGCTGTGTAAGAGGGAAACACTACTTGACTTAAGTCATTATATTTTGGGCACCTTTCACCTTGTGGTTGTTGCAAAGAAGTCCATATTTTGGTGTGTGCTTACTCAGACTTATTGATGACTCGCATACATTAGTGAATGTTGTTTCAATACGCAGGCATAACATATGACTTGATCACATTTTACTTGTGAAGAGCTGTTTGCTCCTTGGCCTCAGGTATAATTCTCTCTGCAAAAGAAGGATGGCAGCTTCATGTCTCCATCTATATTTTACTTTATTTATGTTGATAGTGAAGTTAAATATATGGCTTGCTGTTTCAGAGTGTTTTGTGTGGCTGCTTTAGTTACTAGAGAAATACAGCAGCTTATTTTATAATCCTTATTTTGGAAGTTCTTTTAAAATTGAATGTCAAAATATAGAGGCCCATAACTCCTTCACAAAGGTTATTATCTCTCCACTCTGAACTTTCAAGAGAACAGGGGAAAGATGCAATCATTGGCCAGCAGCTGTTGTGTGGGATCATTCATGTCAATCAGGTCTTCACAAATGGAGGTAAAGGTGTGTTCCCTGTCTGGTTTCAGAATTTCACTTTCCAGATTTCATTAAAACCAAATAATTGATGAGTACAACATTTCAAAGTTGTGGGTGTTGAAGTCAGAGAAGGGCTGGGTGATATTCTCAAGGCAACAGATACTTTGGACAAATCACTGTTGTTTCCACCCTCTAATTCCAAGGCCACTTCTGACTGAGGTTGGGGATTTTCATTCTTGGCAATAGTCCCCTTCCAGGTCAGCAGGGAGAGGTTTCTTGATAGCCCTGGACTCTGAAAGAGGGAAGTGAGGTCTCACTCTGGTTATAAAGACACTAGTAGCCTTGAGCATGAATCCGTGCACCAGTAGCTCTCTGCAGGGCCTGGCCACACTGCGCCCCTTGCCCAGAGGTTCTCCACAGCCCAAAGGCCCATCCTCAGCTGGGAGCATAATGCTTGCCTTGTCATGGGGGTGGTCATGGCTTAAGCATTCCATGCTCCAGCCTGGCCAGAAGCCCATCTGTGGCTGGGCATGGAACTCTTGCCTCATTGCTGCGGTGATGAAACAAGCATTCTGCCAGGTTGCTCATGCTACCCATTTTCAGTGGCTGCCTCCCGAGACTGGGAGACTCTGGTGGGGCTGAGAGGACTGGGTGCCACCATCTTTGTGATGGAATGATGGTTAATTTGCATATTACCCTTTTATTAGATAGGCTAGCCTTTGAGCTAATCAGGAGTGGAAAGTATCTGAAAGTGCAGTTCGTTGGGTCATCAGTCTTTATCAGAAGCAAGAGCAATGGCTTTGCAAATAGCTTAATATTAGCAAAATCAAAATTCTCAGAGAAAAAAAAAACATTTCTACTACCTCCTCTCACTGAGTTCATAAATGCATTTTTGCTTCTGTTTATTCTTTTGCCTTTTTACCCTTTTCTATATTCTACCATTCCTCCTTTATCCTGAAGAAATAGCACTTTCAAGCTCAGATGGGGCTAATAGGATGAAAGGAAATCCAGCTTCAGTTACCCCAGAGCCTGGTAGGGTGAAGGAGACAGGCATGCATGTCCAAAAAGCCACCATTCTTTCTGGCTAGGAGGCAGCCCTGCTTGGTCTCCACACCATTAAGGTGCTCTGCGAAGATTCAGTGACATGAAGCATATCAAGCAGATTTCCTAATTTATGTCCGTGAGTTTTGCAAACTTCACTGTAATGCATTCTGAAAACTCAGGCCCTGGGCTGTGATTGATCCCAAAGTCAGGGTAATATGTTAGAGTCTTACACAGTGTCTGACAGGCCTTTATTTGGAATTTTAAAAGGGCTAGCATCCTAGATGAAAATCCTGAAAAAATACCTTAGTCTTTGAAATTGGCTGTGAGATGGAGAGTTGTTTTCAAGCACCATGTGGACAACACCAGAGGCATGGTGTTGGCTCCAGCTGTCTGTGTCAAGGTGTAGGATGCCTGTTGGGAGAGAACTATCCTGACCCAAGGCCATGGAATTCATTCTCAAGTAAAAGACATTGATTTTCCTATTTCTATTCTATAGCTGTAGGGTGGCTGTCACCTAGGCCAGTTTACTCCAGATAAATACCCTTTGAGCCAGGAGGACCCAAAGGAGTGTCAAAATGCTGTGGCACCGGGGGCATCACTTTAAAAAATTGGAACTCAGCAAAACCTAAATTTCACCTGTCTTTCCACCCAAATGTCTTATTCTCTCAAATCTCTATCTGATGGCCCTATCTTAGAAATACCTGCAAAGGAAACTGTAATAATAAAACCTGTGACTGCTAACAGGTTTAATCAATGCCTTGAGGATTAAAAGCCCCAAAACTCAAAGGAATAAAAAACTATGATTGAATGAAAGCCGATTTGGTTATGTTTGAGAGAGAAACTGGACATGGGGCCCATAAATCAAATTGTTGACAGGCTACGTCCAGCCTGGCTGACCCACTTCCTCCTCTGGGGTAAAGAAAATAACACATCAATTTCGGATCAAGAGTGCCAGCTTCATCATACGAGTTAAAATGAGTTATCCTAGGGCGGTTGTCCTGGGCCCTTTCTCAGACTAACTGAGACACCTCAATGGTTCACAGAAGTTAGGATGGATGATTCCATTTACCAGGGTGATGTCATTCTCTCCTGTCTCTGGTAAATCGGTGAAAGAGCTTGATAATAAACCTAGAATCCCTGGTGAACTTTCCCTAATGTAAGCCAGTCCCTGTAAGAGAAACTGATGTTTACTCCAGGATAGTTACAGGGAGATACTGCCCACAACACTCTTAAATTAATGACATTGCCATGTACTACTTTGGCAGAACTTATCTAACTTTGCTCACTGGATGCAGTTTGTGGAACTGCGGCAAAGTGTTATTCTTTGCAACAGATGGCATTCCAGGTATGTGGCAAATTTACCCTCTTTTATTTGCTCATCAATCAAATTTTAGGAGGGTGAGATGAAATGATTTGGAACAAATAAGATATTTTCCCTCCCTCCATCAGGTATAAACTTTTAAAAATAAATGTGTTTCCTGGGAAAATAGACCTATCTAAAGCCATAGAATACTATGAGGAAACTTCCCATTGCATATTTTCAGCTTCAGGAGGGGACAGCTGGCACAAAGCTGGGCAGTGATGTCACTGTTGTTTAATATGGAGACCACCATCATTTAAGGACTAGCGCTTACAGGGAATAGAGGACACCAGTCTTTTCCCCTTTGATATGATTTGGAAGCAAAGGTGAGACCCCTCCTGAACCAAGATATTTCGTGGGTTACCAGGTGTTAAAATTGCAAAGGCCCGACTGAAGTTTAATCATGGAATGATGGTATGACTAAAACACATGAAAACACCGTAGAACACTGCTATACACATGCTCTCTGTCCTGGATACCACCCAGTGAAAACTTATATTGTCAATTGTAGCAACCAGAAATAAAGGGATGATTTTGACAGACTGAAAGAATTACCCAAGCAGACATTGCAGAGAACACAATTATAGGAAAGATTATTTGAACTATACTAAAGAGCTTAAAAAGAAAAAGAAAAACAAACTAAATACAAAGGCTGACTCCGGGTCTTAAATCCTAGGCCCAGTTAGAGAAGAAGGCTTTTCAGTGCCCACCTAAAGCAGTTCCTGTAGCTCCAGGGTTAACATGTGAAAAAACAGCCACAGGATCTGATTATGTCGGTTCTTGAATTAAACATTGAATTGGCAGTCCTCAAATAAAGGTTGGTAAAGAATTGGACCCAGAAGGATTCAAATTGTAACAGTTCAAAGAAGTTTAAAACAACTCTCCTGAACATCCTAGGGAGTCAGAAACAGTAATCTCTGATGAGATGAGGCCAATCTTGATGACAGAAGATATAGTAATGGCTTCACAGAACAAGATGCCAAGTCTTCTCCTACCCTACTGAACTATCCTGTGTGGCATCTTGAGTTATATCCCAGGAAGCTCTTCAGGATCAATTATGAATTAAACCTAGATGTTGACTTATGCATGTCAATATTTTGCATCCACAAAAAGTCTTGGGAAATACATGTGGTAATTAGTCCTAACAGTGCTAGATCAGGGAGAGAGTAACATTTTAGATCAGGTTGAATTAATCACTTTTGGTGTATTTACATGAGATTTTGGATTTAAAGTACTATAATAGTTCAAAGCAGCTTAACTAACAAGAAGTAGATTTGATTATTTACTTGGATTATTGACTAAAACTGGATTCTATAGTAATCTATGCCAAAAGAAGTGGAGATACCAGAAGCAAGAAATCCAGAACCTTAGAAAGACATGGGATTTTAAATGAAGAAGCAAAGAGACCAAGAAGTAAAAATTGGTAGTTACAAAATAGTCATGGGATGTGAAATACAGCATAAGTAATATAGTCAATAATATTGGGGTAACTATTTATAGTGCTAGTTGAGTATTAGAAATATCAGAGGAAACACAATGTACTAGTAAACCACTGTGCTGTACAACTGAAATCAATACCAAATGATAATGAAAAAAAATCTGATTGATTTCTATATCTGAGAAAATACTTATGTTTTAATGGATAGAAGAAGCCTGACTTTAATCAACACCATATAGACAGTAGCAATCACCCAACTGACTTATTAACCTGACCTAGAACTATTTGGGTAAAGGGCAAGTTGAGCATGTTAAAGAAGGAACCTATTATATAACTTTTTAGGTGTTTATTATATGTCTTCCTCCTAGCCTTCCACACAAAGACCTGTGGCAAATTCAAGGTTAACTATATAGCTCCTAGGAAATATATAGACTAGAAAAATACCCAGACTTCTTTAAAATTATTGAACATTAGCATTATGAAAACACTCTTTTCTGTTAATTTGGACAGTACTGAGGTCCAGAGGTCAGAGTTGAGACTTCTGACTCTCAGGTGGAGGGTGTTCCTCAGCCTGGCCTGTGCCCTCTAGAAGTTCAGAAGCCCTAAAGGGATGTCTGACTGATGGCTTAGGCTTGCTCCCCATGGACATCCTTACCATTACCATGGAGGCAGGAGAGGCTCCCGCCACCACTGCTGCGCTCGCCAGCCGTGAGCCCAGCTTCTGGCTGATTGGTGCTCCCCCCGTGAGAGCACACTGATCACAAGGGGGCAGCTCCTGAATTGAGCGGGATTGGGCTGAAACTGGCTCTCTTTCATCCCCCAAGGAATCCCGAATTGCTGGAGGGTGCAGGCCAGGCTGAGGGACCCCACAGATGCACATCTGGGGCTGGGGGGGAATGCAGGAGGTTGACCAGCCAGGGAGGGACCACAGGAGGACTCCAGGGCATGTCCAGTCCGTCTCACTCTCTTGCTCAGTTCTGATCAGCTGAACCCTAGCAGCAAGCTCACCTACTGGTCAGAGCATCTGCCCCCCCATGGTCAGTGCACATCATAGCAAGCAGTTGAGTGGCCTTAGCATACCATTAGCATATTAAACTTTGAATGGACAACTGGATGGCTGGACATTTAGCATAGTAGGATTTTATTACATAGGATTAGCTTCTGGTGGGTGGATTCCTAGTTTTTTTTTAATGTCAGTATAATTCTATTAAGGGTCCCCAACTTTATGTTGCCTCCCCCTGCCCAGCACTTCCCCAATAATATTACACTTTGTATCTGTTTGTTGTTGTTGTTGTTGTTGTTGCTGTTGTTGTTCATCTGAAACTTCTAAACTTCTTATCTTATATCTTCCTTTAGTATTCTTGAGTTGATTTGAATTCCTGTTGCCTGTCTAATGTCCTGCATAGCTTTGCTTTATTACAACTGGTAGTAAATGCTCCCCACTTTGACCTCTCCTCCATTTTCAGAATTATGCCAGGACCATGGCTTACAGCCTGAATGTGACCCAATTTTCTATTTACACCTGTATGATTCTGCTTTGCAATCTTCTGCATGCATGATCTATGCAATCATGCTTTATATCTATAATTTGGTACTGACATGTCCTTATTTTAGTTTTGTTGGGAAGACATTTAGTTCTTCCTCCTCCTGTCTGAACATTATTGAGGAGAATTCCCTTCCCTGTCTACCACAGGACTTTCCAAGAGTTATTTCCACATTTTGACAGCTGTTATATTGGTAGTTTTTTTATTTTTTATTTTTTATTTCCTCCCTTGACTTAGGTAGAACTCTATAGAGCATTGGCCTGAATCAATGGCCCAGATCTTATTTTTTCCACTAGCATTGACAACTGTCTCATTTTTCCTATCCTCATGTGGCCCAAAGCTAACCTGCTTCCCCTTTTGCTGGAACATGGGAATCTTGGTATTCTGTAGGCTGACAGGGTGAGACAGGAGTAAATACAGACTGGCCTGATGGGGATGCTGTCAGATGCTGTCAACCCCACTGGAAGTATGTTTGCTCAGATGAGTATGGCCTGGATGCTCCTCCAGTTGCTGCTTTCCATCCCCTGGCTGTTCCCTGCTTTGCCCTGGCTGCCCAGGCAGGCGACAGGGCTGGCAGAGCATGGCTGTCATGGAGATCTCACAATAATTTATAAAAAATATCCAGCAATCATTTCGCAAAGGGTGTTATACATAGCTGGAAGCATTCTGAAGAAAGGTACAAAATATCCATGGCAATTTTTTAGCTCAACTTAAGGGGAAGAGCACAAGAAAAAATACCTGATTTGAGAATCTTGACTGCAAGTTAACTTTAAAAACCCTGATTTGTTGGTAACTGCAGCAAGATTTTGTTTTACTTTTTTTTTATAATATATTTTTATTGAGTTCACAGAGGAAGGAAGAGGGAGAGAGAGATAGAAACATCCACGATGAGAGAGAATCATGGATCAGCTGCCTCCTGCAAGTACCCCACAGGGGATCGAGCCCACAACCTGGACATGTGCCCTTGACCGGAATCGAACCTGGGACCTTTCAGTTCGCAGGCTGACACTCTTATCAGTTGAGCCAAACCGGCTAGGACTTACTTTGTTTTTAAAGTCAAAATTTTCCTTCTGTGAAACCTTTCTTTTCCCTTCCCCAAAACACTGATATCATGGTTTTGAATGTTTTGTAGAAGGAAAAAAATGAGGAAGTAAACATATTTTCTTATAAGAAAGTGTGTATCCTTTACTGTATTGTTAATATGGTGTTTGGTCTGGGAAGGTGAGCCCTATAACCAGTTAACAGAAGAGAACAGTAGACACTGCCTCACATCTTGGGCCTCTTCAGACCCCAATACTGCTCAGTTCAAATTCGACCTCCTATTTGAAGCTTCTCCCCATTAACTCAATCAGCAGGAATCACTCTGTCCCTAAGAGGGCTAGCGCAAGCAAATCGTCCATACTAGCTTTGAAAGAGGCATCTTGTTATACTCTGATGTGCTTTCTAGTCCTAAATCTTCTCCGACTGTATGTAACATTGGGGACATCAATTAGCTTCCTGAATCTTTTGTGTTCTAGTCTCTCTAGGAGGAATGACAACGTTACCCAACCCATCTATAGGTTGGGTCTTGTCACCACTCCTCATGATATGATGTCAGTGCAATTGCTTCATGAACTAAATAATTCTAAAAAAGTCAGTCATGATTTTTGTAGTGTCTGAATGTTTCTAAGTGTGGACATCTTTTCTTCCCACCCATACTAGTTACTTTGAGAGTAAGGATTAAATATTCTGAGTCTCTTGCTTCCCCTAAACCATAAAGCTGTGAACAGAGTAGAAAATTAATCTACAATATATTCATTGGAGGTCAAACAGGAAGCATTATTCTCTTGAAAAAAATAGTTTAAAATGTTGACCTATGGTTACCTCTTTTTAAAAGCGATCAGAGTAAATATTATTTGTTTTGCAGTGTTGTAACTTTATTTTTTTAAATATATTTTATTGATTTTTTACAGAGAGAAAGGGAGAGAAATAGAGAGCTAGAACGTCGATGAGAGAGAAACATTGATCAGCTGCCTCTTGCACACCCCCTACAGGGGATGTGCTCGCAGCCAATGTACATGCCCTTCACCTGAATTGAACCCGGGACCTTTCAGTCCACAGACCGATGCTCTACCACTGAGCTAAACTGTTTTCAGCTGCAGTGTTGTAACTTTAAAGCCCTGGTGTTATGGAATCTGTGAATCGCAGCTCCTTCTTGCCTACAATATCAGCTCTAAGCAGGAAGACTATAAAATAATCAAAACAAACTTGCCAGAATTTTTTATGTCTAAATGCTTCAGAATATTTATCTCACAAGGCTACTTAACTTAATCAATTTCTAGTTAAATTAAAAAAGCAAAACAAACAATATAAAAAAATTCAGCAGTCATTATTTTGCTCAAAATCTTCAAGTCTGCTCATTGCCAAATTAATAAATTTTCCAATTAAGGCTCCACCCAACCTGGTCTCAACCTACTTTTCCTCTGACCATCACCATTTACTAGCAGTTTTAGCACAGTGAGGGTAAGTCTAGAACTTGGAAAATGCAGGATCAAAACCTAGTTGTTCCTCTTATACACTTAGTGGCCAATTATTATGATCTCTGAATGCATAATAATCTGGCCACTCAGTATATATCCTATATAATAACAGGCTAATATGCAAATTGTCCCCTCTACCAGGAGTTCGACCAGCAGGTGGGCCGTCCAACTGCCCATGTCCCCTTCCCCTGGCCAGGCTGGCCGGACCCCACCTATGCATGAATTCATGCACTGGGCCTCTAATGTATACATATATTTATACTGAGTGGCCAGATTATCATGCGTTCAGAGGTCATAATAACCTGGCCACTCAGTGTATATTCTCCAACTCCATTCTCACATCTATAAATTAGACATGCCAACAGTTTCCCATTTCAGCATTATAAGGATGAAATATGATAACAAATTATATATGTGAAATGACAATGTTTGGGAAACAGAGTTGGTTCCTAATAAGTGCTAGGTCGCTTTCTTTTGCATTCCTTATACAAATCCCTATGTTTTCCATATTCCCTAGTCCTGGTGTTGGGAATGGCCACCCATTTTCTCTCTGCCTATCAGACTTTCTTCAACTTTCAAAGACTAATTTAATTAGACTTGTTGTGTTCCCTTCAAGCCAGAAAGGTCTCTATACCGTTTTAGGACTTGAAAGTCTAATCATTTATTTGCCCTTTACTGATCCATGTAATTAAGTTAAAAAGAATCCCCCCCAATAAGAATGTAATTCATCTGAGAGAAATGATTCCTCATATATATTTGTATTTTCTGTACTTTCTGATAAGGCATTATGCCTCTAGGGCAGTAATTGGCAAACTCATTAGTCAACAGAGTCAAATATCAACAGTACAACAATTGAAATTTATTTTGAGAGCCAAAATTTTAAAACTTAAACTTCTAATGCCATTTCTTTGAAATAGACTCACCCAGAATGTGATATTTTGTGGAAGAGCCACACTCAAGGGGCCAAAGAGCCACTGCATATGGCTCATGAGCTGCAGTTTGCTGACCACTGCTCTAGGGAAACAGTGCAGTGTAAGGGGAACAGTGAAAGTTTTGGCATGGGGCAGACCTGCCTTCTAGCATAAAGTCCTGAAAGATTATATGTTTACACAGACAGACAGCCAAGCAGATGGATGTTCTGCTTCTTCTATTAAGTGCACATCTATATCTATCGATCTATAAGCATAGATTTGCAGGTATATATATATATATATATATATATATATATATATATATATATGTGTGTGTGTGTGTGTGTGTGTGTGTGTGTGTGTGTGTGTAGATACAATTGAATACAGGAAGTTAATCAAAAAGTTCTGGGAAAAGTCCAACTGAACCAAGAATAGGTAGTATGCAGCAAAACAAATCATCCCTCAGAATAAGGGAGGCATTATGTATTATAATGCACATTGAAGGAACATACTGAGAATCCCAAGAAGAGAATTGGCTGCTGAAAGTATCTCTCGCGTCTCCCAAAGTGTCCTCTCCTGCCTTCCTTCCTCTTATTTAATTCCACTCCTAAAATGTGTTCCAAATCCACTTTTCTCCATTTTCTCAGCCATCAGGCTGCATGAAGCCACTGCTCTCTATCACCAGTGTTACTGTGTAGTCGCGTCTCATATCCCCGTTTCTGTTCATTTCCCCTTAGAATCCGTTCTCTCCAGAGGAGCCAGAGCGATTCTCTGAAAATATAAATCAGATCCTGTCACTGCACTGCTAAAATGCCTAATGGCTTCCCTTTGAAAGATAATATTGTAATACTGATGTACAAATCTGCTTTTCACCGAAAGATAAGTACTGCATTTGGAAGTCGGGCAGACACTCCTGTGGTAGAACAGGATCCAATGCTGCTGATTTGAGAGATGTCCAAGGGACCAGTGGGAGGCTAGTCAATACTGTCATTTGTATTAAAGAAGAAGTCGCATTCAATAAGGAGGAAATTTCTTGTTCCAGCCTATGCCTTACAGAGATGGCGATCAAACCAGAATGACAAACTATTCTGCAAGCAGCCCTTCAACCTGGTTTTCCTGTCTCAGCTCTCGCCTCTGTCCCTGTGAAACCTTCAATTGTAACTGTAAAGAAAGCAGCCTGAGTTTTTCTTTGTGTCTCTGAAAGGCACGAACGAAAAGGAATGCAGTATAGTGAAAGTTTCAGTGAATATGCATTGCTTATTTTATCTTGGCTAGACAAAGTAATTTCACAGAAGATAAGAAATTCTGGGAAAGCTAAGATTTTTTGATTTTCTGTGCTTAAAAAATGCCTTTAGTTAGGCCTAAATGACCCCCAACGATATGCTCTTGGTACCAGATGGGATTCTGTGCATGCTTGTCTGTTGCTCCCTCTTCCCTAACATCAAAACCCTTCCTCACTGGAAATCCAGAGTTCTTAGGAACTCAGCAACATGGCTGTTCTATTTTAAAAGCACATATGCTCATTCCTCTAAATTTTTTCCTTTACCTAATAGCATTATGATATCCCAATCTTTCAAGCTAGAAAACTTATGCTTACTTTTTTGTCTAATGCCATCAAGTCATACTGATTTTAATTTGGATTTTTTGCCATCAGTCTAATCTCCTACTTTCTTAGGTAGATTTCATTGCCAAGTAGTTCCAGATCTTGGTAAATTGCTTAACTTCTCAGTGCTGTGGTTTCTTCATCTCTAAAACGAGGATGACTATAGTGTCTTTTCTACTGGATTGTGTTATGGAGTGGATATAATGTAATGATATGTTTGGAAGAGTCCCTGGCACATATTAAGATAAATGGGAGCTGTTACTATATTATCATCATTTGCTGGGCTATTTAATTACCTTCCTTTATCATATCCTTGGCATTAGTGTTTGCATTGCAACTGGTCTTCCCAAGGAAACCAGAATTATATTTTGCCAAACCAGGTTCTAATGATGCTGCTATGATTTAAAAGCCTTCTGTGGTTCCTACTGTGTGTAAATAAAGTCTAGACTCCTTACCCAGGTTTGTAGACTAATGGGAGTTGAATAAAAGTATTGCTCCAATGTTATCTTCAGGTCCTAGTAAGTTTGCCCCAAAGATGATGCGGACTTGGAGGACACATGGACAGGCAAGATTCATCATCTCCCAGGGCCCACACCTGTGCTATAAGTGAGTCCTGCTGTAATTTCCTGCCTCTTTGCTTTTGCTCAGTCTTTCTTCTTAGAACATTAGCTCGCCTCCTTTCTTATGTCTAGTGAATGTGAATTCATCTTTCCAGGACCTATACCAGCATCTTTAAACTTTATACCACATCATATTCCACAAGTTACATTTCACCATGAACCTCCCACAAATAAACAGTAGTTCAATTTTTACTTTAGTTCAAATTTAAATTATGCCACCCTATTGTGTAAGGCAGAGGGTGAAATCAAAGGGTAGAGAAATAAAGAACTATTGAGTTCCAATGTCAGCAAAGGTTGGAGCTCTGAAAATGCATCTGCAGTGCCAAGAAGAGGGAACCTCATATACCCAGGCTCCCATTTTCATCTGGGGTGAAATGGCATCACAAACACAGGAAAGGCCACCACTGAATGCAGTCTTGTAGCTTTTAGAGTGAGGAGGACCCACCCTTTGGGTCCATTTTCAAGGTTTTTGCTCCCCTTGTATTGAAGAGTCTCTGACCTTCATGAATCTGAATGATTTCCCATCCCCCATGGAAGGCTCAGCTCAGGAGGAAATTTATTCCTGTCCATGTGGCCGAGCTGCCCTGAAGGCAGTGTCAATAGGAAAGGTCACCCGCTGATCCGCTGCCAAGCAGCCAAGTTCCTCAGGCCAAAATGTGTTTGGCCCCTCCTCAGGGGCAGAGGCATTAAAATTAAATGTTACAGATGTGAAGGGTTGACAAGAAGCATGTTGGACTTGTAAAAGAACTTGGGCTGGAGATAAAAATGCTACCTACGGTGACAGGATTTATTTTCTGAGCAAAAGGAGTTTTTAAGGACAAAAAAGAAAAGGACATTGGCATTGAAACTCTCCTGCCTCTATAATCTAACCCATCCCACGTGTCAACCCTAATTTTCCTAATGTGTATTTTCTGGTCTCCATCCTGAGAGTCTATGTGCATTTAGTTTCTGTTTAAAAGCCTCCCTCAAGTTCATCCTTTCTATCCATTAGCTAAAGACACAGTGGATATTGGTACCTTGATATAGTTATATTGTTTTATGTTTGCTTTCAAAGGCATGGCTATTGATTTGATCTTTTTTAAACTTCTATCTTCTGTAGGGCTTTTCTTTTATTATTAATCTTATTTCTTTTGTTTTAATATAAATATTTATGAAGTCATATGGCCTAAGAGAGATGGGAGTACCCAGTTCATGATAGTCATATCTTGGGCCTTCCAAAATCCCCAAGTTGCAAACATATCTGATAAAGTGCAATTGTTTGTTCCAGGGAACTGACAGTTCTTAGAATCTCCTTGTCAGAACTGTAAGAGACAATTGATGTTATCTTTTTCTACTGTTTGGGGTGATCAATCAGCAAACTCTTTCATACATGAAAGAAGAATACCTGCCCTTTTATTAATGAGGAGCTGATTTTTTAATAATACAGATGGTTAGATGTCTATCAAGGAAGCTGTAGTCTCTCACCCAGTTCTTTTTGCCATCAGTGCTTTAAATTTATAAATGGAATGGTTGGGATTGCCAAAATGGGGCAAAAATTGAGAAGAGTGTACTGATAAATCTAAACCAAACTTGGTTAGAGTTTCAAGTGTAGAAATTTAGAGAAAGTTTTAATGGGGGGGACGGGGACTTTGAGAAGCATGTAGCATGGACTCGGCAGAATGATTGGTGATGTCAGCAGGACTCATAGTCTAGGAAGAAAGCTTGAGAATAAGGCTGGAGCCCAATTCCAAAGTAGGGAGGGTACATTTTAGGCCTCATGGTAGGTACATTTGCCTGGGATAATGACACAGAGATATCATTGCTTGGGCTGAAGTATTGGAAGGATAGCCATCAAGGTAGGTATTCCCATACATGCTGTACTTATCCATATACTGGCATGGTACAGTCCTAGAGAATACACTGTAAAGTGGCAGTGGCATATTTAAATCACACAGAAAAGGTAACTATTTGACTTTGGTTTACCAAGTATTTCCCAAACTCTTCTTTAACCAAAATGGTGTGTGTGTGTGTGTGTGTGTGTGTGTGTGTGATATGTTATCAGCTTACAGAATTAGTATGCTACTGAATATACTTTAGAAATGCTGATCTAGAAGTCCTGTATTTCAACTGTCTTGTGTCATGGACCAAAAAGGCTATCCCTCAAGGGGGGCTGGATAGCTATGGAGGTTGCAATGTTCAAGGGGCAATGGATTAAGAAGCTTGTTACATGACTTGAGATGTGCTTTTGTTTTCAGGAATAAAAGTGGTATTATGATAAGTTCTCATTCCTTTGTAAGTTTGGGATTTCTTAAAATAAATTGCCAATTTTAGCACTTAAATATTTCAGCTTGGAAAAGAGAAGATTTGTGTGAGGCTCAATGACTAGTATCACATAGTTTTTTTTCCATTTCCCTGCTGTCTATTAAGCCTAGGATGAGCAGCTACCAACATTTAGACAAAAATTTCCAAAGAACACTAAATTACATTCTACCAAGAGTATCTGCATCTCTTAATTTAGCCCTGATACAGACTGATGTAAGGTCACTCTTTGATTTCACCCTCTGCCTTACACAAGAGTTGGCATAATTTAAATTTAAACTAAAAATTGATATTGTTTACATACTGGAGAAAATTGTGTAGAATCCTAGAAGGTGCTATAAAAACTTTGGCTATTTTCTTGTGTGACATGAGGAATCATTGGTTGGTTTCAAGGAGAAGAGTGATGTGATCTTTGATTGAAAATGCTGGCTACAATGCAATGTACAGATTGTGAGGGGCACACTTGAAAATAAAGTGACTAGTTGAGTAACGATTGCATTAGCACAGTTGAAGATGATGGTGGCTGTTAGATAAATATTAGATTTAGTTGTCTGTTAGATATTTATATAATCTTGTTCAGTGTGAAGTGGGATATATGCTTTTGGAATTCAAGCAGTAAGGGTAATAAGGAGAATAGGCAATGTGGGCAGGCTTCTATTTTATATAGAGGGTTCAGAGAAGACTTCTCTAGGAATGCAGCATTTACAAATACATTTGAAAAAAGACATAAATTAATAACTTATTAATATGAGAGTTTTCAGGATATACATGGTATTTTATAACCCTTTGGCTGAATGAAATTGCCCAGTAAGTTAGTTAAAATGGAAAAGAAGGAGGTGCAAGGACTGAGTTATAGATTTCCCCACAATAGGAGGTTGGGAAAATTATGAGAAACCAAGGGAGGAATTGAGAAGGAGCCGTCAATACAGTACCAGCACAAGGTAAACCAAGAGAGAGTGATGGCTTAGAAACCAAGAGAAGAAAGTGTTTCAGAAAGAAAGAATGAGGCACTATGACAAATGCTAGAGATGTTGGGTAAGATGAGAACTGAAGATAAAAGTTGGCAATACAAAGGTAATTGTTGAACTTGGCAGTAAGTGGTGGCAATGAAATTCAGCCTGAAGAGGGTTCAAGAGAAAATAAAGGAAATAAAATCAGTTTAGACAATTATTTCAAGGAGTTACACTATACATGGGAAGAAAACTCAGGCAAAGGAGAGGGATATAGTATCAAGAGAAGAGCTTATCAAATGGTGTCATAGCAAGCATGTCGCTTTATTGAAAGGATGGTCAAATAGAGGTGTAAACGTTGTGGGTATAGTAGACAGAGGGGCACATTTGGGAGCTAAATTCTCAAGCATCTGAGTTAGCCTAAGATAAGAAACATGGAATGTCTGTTCATAGTTTCTTTAAGGCAGATGTAGACAGGCTTATAGATTTCCTGGAGGACGTGTGTAGAAGTTCTAGTTTGATAGCCTCAGGTTTTTTTTTTTGTTTTGTTTTTTTGTGTTTTTTTTTTTTTTTGTGTGTGTGTGTGTGTGTGTGTGTGTGTGTGTGTGTGTGTACATGTGTTTGTGTTTTTTTTTCCCTGGCATCCAACCCCTACCCTCATGAAGTAAGTCATTAACTGAAACTGAAATGTGGAAAAACTGTTGGAGAGATAGAATAGGAAAATATGTTAAATGGTTATTTAGGAAAGCGAGTCAATTCTCGACTTTAGGAAATTCCTCTCTTGATCTTTTAGGTATCTTGGCATAGAGTACCATAACCAGCCCAGGGAAAGATTCCTTATTGGCTACTGTTTTATAAGAAATGATTTTTTTTTTAAATAGGGGATGTGAGGAGGCATTTATCTTTTTTCTTTAAATACAAGTAAAATTTTCTTTAGAAAGTCACAGAGGTAGAAGAAGTGAGCCATGGAAGAAGTGAGCCAACTGAGCTTCTTGGGCTCAGGAAACAACGGAGTCAAAAGAAAGGCCCTTGGAGCTAGGAAAAATAAAGGCATAGAGAGAGAGAGAGTATCTGGAGGTGTCAGGGGAGGATCTCAATAGACTATTCATCAGCTTTCCAGGATCAGGGTCTTTACTGATTTTTCATCGCCAGGTCATTAGTCATCACTGCTGGTCCTGGAGGAGAACTTTATGTTAATGCACCATATTCATTGGCTTCCAGGCAGCTGCCCTGCTGGTGTACTCCTTACCTGTGTTCTGACCAAAATGGCCACTTAAAGTGAGAGATGGTTGAAGCAGCATGTGGAGCTATGGAAGATAGAAGGGGCTGTGGACTCAGGGATCAGGAGATGTGGAATCTGTCCTGGGCCCTGCCTCTACCCTCCTCTTCTACCTGCCGCTTGTGAGCAATTTACTTGTTTTTTACGGACAATACTGTCTCATCTTGAGTCAGATTAAACAATCTTTAATGAAACTCTAAGTTCTAAAATAGGAAAGTCATTCCATTATCAATCATATACATGCAATTTACAGGAAGAGGGAAAATCACACTGAAAAAATGCTGAGATCCTTTCGCCAGCTGCTGCCTGTCCAGAACACCTCTGATGAATTAGTTCACTTAGCAGATCCAGAGCTTTTAAGTTATATTCAAGTATCAGTTGCCAATCCCCTCTGAGATCTATCTAGCAGGAAAAATCTCACCTGTCCCTAGGTTGTTGGGGCCAGTTTTAATACTGATTTCTCTGGCTCTCCATAGAATTATGTGGGAACACAGGCACATATCTGTTTCTTGTGTGTGTGCCTCTGCCTCCTGGGTGTACTACTGATTGTTACAGAGAACAGTGAAGGGGCCAAGGAAGGCCTACGCCTCACTCCTGACCAAGTTGGTTTTTGTCTCCCAATGTCTTAAATGTGGCATGAACTATCCTTCATAAGCCTCCTGGTAACAACTATATGTTAGCTTTGTAATTTGCAGAGGACACATACAATTCTCCATGAACATTGTAATGAATTGGATGGTATTTAATAGAATTCATAATGTTCAGAAGGACCAGACATGTTCTTAAGAAGCAATCATAACATAGATAACTTTGCCAAACTCCAGCATGAGTAGAAATCAACTAATATATGCCAATCATCCATTAACCTGAGGTTTTTGCTGTGGAGCCACATTTTATCTCTTAATTAGCTCAAAATAAATGTCCTATTTCATAGTCCAGGTAAAGATTTTGTGTTAATGTTTCTTTTTCCTTATGGCCTAGCTTATCCAAACACAAAGCATTCTTATATAACTTAGCAAATATGAGAATCGACTGTCTTCAATTGTTTAGACATTCATGAGCTGCTGTTAAGGGTGGGGAGCAGAGCTAATTCCTTAGTGATTATTTTGCAAATGAACATTGGCTATGTTACAACAGAATTAATGTAAAATTAAATATTACAGTAAGGCTATTATCAAATGAGGTCACAGTGATGAATAGCCCATTTAAATGAGACCACCAGAAGGAATTAGAGCCAAAGCCTATTCATCCCAGTCAGTTTGCAAAAGCCCATTTTTATGCAGATTAAACCATATTTCAGGTTGATAAATCAGCCCGACATGCTGTGCGACAAGAATTTCTTTTCCATTCTTTATTTTATCTCCATGTGGGTAGGACCACAGCTGGGTAGATACATCTCAGAGAGAACATCCAGCCATGGGCAACAATGATGAAGACTGGAGTGGCAGATCTCTCAGATCACATTACTGGACCTCTGGTCTGGCTTCCTTTTCATTTAGGATGACAGCCAGTAAATTCACGCCTGTCAATTATTGTAGAATTATTTATGTGTTGATTGTGTTGGCATCTCATATTGCCCTTGATACTGCTGCTTTTCCTTTGGAAACCTGGTGTATTCTGAGATATTGTGGTGCGTATTTTTTCCCCTCTCATTGGAAAACAAATGGTACCACCAATGTATTTTTCCCTCCCCCAAAAGAGAAATTTGATGAAATATTTCTGGAAAAATCTATGTGCTTTAAGTAGAGCTTCAAATGAAGCTGCCATGAACCTAAAACAGATAAATTTTGTCATTTGCCCAATCGGAAACAGTTGGCTCTGGAACATGTGATGGAATGGGATGATGGATAGAGCGGCTGGAAGTGAGGGCAGCTAGTTGAGCCCTACACTAAACAGCTCTCTGACCTTGGACAAATCACTAAAATTAAAACATATAGCACAGCACATTGTGCATGATAGGCTCTCAATGAATATTTAGTATTCGTTGGAGCGAACATAACTTCTCTGATCCTAGACTTCCCTCCAAATTAGGCAGCATATCTTGCATGGATGGAAAAGTTTAACAGCTGCAATTGACCCATTTGCCTTTGCAAATTGGCCTGCTTGCTCTCAGTGGTCTCAACAAATGTTCTGGATGAACAACTTTCTGTCTTAATTCAATATAATTTAATGTTTTAAAGTTTTTGGAGACACTTTCATCTCTCTGATAGTAGTCCCTGGAACCTAGAATGAGTAAACAGCTTTATTTCTCTGAAGACGGGGATAGAGACAAGTGCCTTTTCCATGGTGACAGGTGGATCAACACACTCACAGGGCTAGAGCTCAGATCTCCCAAACCTGGGACTGTGTTCTATCCTGTACCACTGCTAACATGCACAGCAACTTAGAAGGTGGCATTTTTCATGGGAGGGAAAGTGATCTAAGATAATTTCCCTTCAAGATCTTGAGGCCATGGACACCTGGAAGGGGTTGAAATCAGGGTTTGCCATGGTGTCCCTTACCATCCTTATTGCTTGGCTGCACACCTTGTCATTTACTATTCCTCTGACTGACCCATTGAGCATTGAATGGGTTGGAGAAGGAAGGAAATTGGCTTGGTCCCCAGAAGTATCACATTGTGGTGGTTGCAGCATGACCCAGTTATGTCATGAGCAGCAAGTCTCACAGAGGGAAGTAGCCTGGAGCCTGGCCAGGGCAGGAGAGACACCACATGGTCTGAGAGTCCTGGATACTCTCACTGCAGCAGGAAGCAGCTTCCTAGCTGTTACCATCTTGGGAGCCTATGATGTTGCCAAAGCTAAGGGCAGAGCCTGCTTGTCCATAGAGAAGGTGATTCTGGGAAGATTTCTCCCCATTAAATATATGACAGTCATCTGGTATGCATTGGTAGCTGGGATTATTTTAGTAGGGAACAAAGGCTTGATTCTGTAGCTGAAGGTTAGGCTTAAAGTGCAAGATCTCTGGTCAGAGAACATATTGAGTTTTATTCATATCAGACCATTCATATGACTGATTGCACTTTGGAAGGAAGGTGGAAATTAGGATTCCCATGTGCGCACACCCACACATGCACACAAATTCTGCATATTCTCTTGACCATTTTGTGTTATTTTCTCTGCCTAGAGTCTTAGGACTAATTTCTCAAGACTGGGCTAAAGCATATTAACCTCCTGTTGCCTGGGTTGGGTTTATCCTTCTCCTAGAATACCCCATACATGCTTCTGTGGCATATGTTGCCCTATATTTTCATACACTATTCTCAGGCATGCTCATAAGACATACCCTTATGAGGAACATCATCTTATTTTTAGGTTTTAAATATTTGATTTATTAAATTTACAAATGCAGAAATCTAGTTCTGAGAATAATGTTTTAGGTTATTGAGAAAAGGACACTGTATGTTAATGAATGGATATTAATTTTATTGTCCTACCTTTATTTTAGAAGGGGAATTTGTGAAACTTGGGTATTGATGAGATCTAGGACCAAATTCTATGATGATACTGAGTTATTTACATGATGTAAGGAAAATGTCTCACAGGAAAAGAACACATGACAATTCATCAGTGGGATGGAAGGACCCTCTAAACTAGGGGTGTCGAACTCAATCAGAGAAGGGGCCAAAATCTAAAATCCAGCCTAAATCGCAGGCCGAATGGTTTACTGAACAGTCATAAACTGACAATGTTAACCAGAAATGTGAATTTAAAATGAGTGGAACAATCTTTTCCTTAACAGTGCTGTTAACCAACTCACATGTTATCAAGGATTTGGCCCGCGGGCCTTGTGTTTGACACATGTGCTAAACTGAGAGCAAAGTGTCCTTCTTCTCTGGGTCAGAAGTTGCCTGGCAACCTTCAGATATTTATCCAGATGTCCAGTTAGCCAGCAGGAGCAAGACTTAGAACTATTCAGAGTATAGCTATCATAGTGAAATGTGCAAGGAAGAGGCAACTATTGAGATCCCTGCAAATGAGGTCTGAAAGGGCAATAAAAAGGAATAGGTTATAAGTGCCTCCTCTCCCAGGAGCCATCATCCTATCCCTTACTCCCACTATCCTAGTAGCCTTCTGTCCTTAAACCAGCTGGATCAATATCCTGCAGGTGCATGAACTTGGGTATCTTATGTCGGTACCACTTAATTCCAAAATTGTGATTTTGAAATTTCTAAGAGTTCAATGTCTAAACCTGACCACATCAATGTTAAAGTAATGAGTCTTTTTTTTTAAATCCTCACCTGATATTTTTTCCCATTGATCTTTAGAGAGAGTGGAAGAGAGAAAGACAGAGAGAAAATACTGATGTGAGAGAAACATATGGATTGGTTGCCTTCTGCATGAATCTTGACCAGGGCTCAGGTGGGAGAAGAGCCTACAACTGAGATATGTGCCCTTGATTGGAATTGAACCCAGGATTCATTCCATAGGCCATCGCTCTATCCACTGAACCAAGCTGACTAGAGCTAAAGTAAAGAGTCTTAATTGATTCTCCTAGACCTCCCATCTTACTCCAAACTTAGCTATTCCACTATCCAACCCACCAAACTGCACATGCTCACCGTATTGGGTAATTTGGTACTCCTACACATTCTTATGCCTCTAGAAAGTATGTGTAAATGAAACTTTTTAGCTCAAATGCAGCCACAAAGGTTCCATTATTGCTACTCATCTCTCTTGACCATCCACATGCATAGATTTTGGGAGCCCAGATTCTATTTGGCTCTGAGTTTTCTCTCACCTCTTTAGCAGAACTTTCTGGACATCACAGCTAGCCTATCAACATGCAGTTTGTGTGTGTGTGTGTGTGTGTGTGTGTGTGTGTGTGTGTTTCATAAACTGATCTAAGTTTCATCACAACCATTAAAAGAGAGAGAGGATTAATGAGAAAGGTGGTTTTTACAGTATACAAACAAATTTTGAATTGAATTTGAATGTTTCCTTAATTCTGAAAAGCTCATTTGTTTTCTACCTTTTTATGTTTCTAAAATCAATATATCCTGTAGTGACTAATTGTATTTAATGTTTAAGCTATCTTTTTTTTCCCACTTAGTCAGTGCTGGATTCTAAGAATAAAGGAGTATGATTTTTCTGCAATTATTTTGGATATGCTGGTCCACTAGCCCTAAACATGAGAGTATGTTGTGCCGCTGGGAAAACTGAAATGAGTAGAGACTAAGAAAATCAGGGGTCACTCAGGGAGCCTGGCACTGGGTTTTCATTTTGACCTCAAATTATTTGATACCTCTTTGCTCTGAGCATCTGGGCCTCCTTCCCAGGAAAGCATCTTGCATGCCACAGGCTGTTACCCTGTGTTTCAGACTGAGGTTAGTGGAAGCTGTGTCTGAATTCAATAGCCTGTTTTCTGACAAGAGCTGAGCCTTTACCAGCACTGGTAGTTATTTGATCAACAGCTATTAAATTATTTCCTTTTTTTTCTTTGCATAGTACTATGTGCCAGAATGAGCACTTTCTATACATTTTATAATCTAAATTTTTGCAACCAACCTATGAAGTAACTGGATTTTTCAACTTTACAGATAGGCTAGCTGAACTAGTGATCTAGAGATGCTTAGCAAATTGCCTACCTTCCTCTGAGGGATGTGTCAGAAATTTAAGTATGTCTGTCAGTCTGTGAAGTACATCATATTGAAATGGTCATCATCCTGACTCTCTCAGTAGGTTTTATACCACCTAAATTGGATATTGTTAAGATGGGTATATTCTCAATCACTCTCAAAAATGCATGTATATTATTTATCAGCAACTTTATTGTGAACATAGGAGGAATGGATATAAAAATACCTGGAAGGTGGGGAGCAAATGTTAGAGAAAGGGGAAGGCTTCATACTAGAGAGCCTTCAGTGTTGTGTCACAAGCAGTCTTGTGTACACAGAAGAGAGGAAGTGCTTCCAATACCTAAGAAAGGAAGGACAGATTCTGGGAGGTCATCTATTACTTCTCCTCTGCCAACAGCTCCAGATTTCAGCTGTTGTGAAAGTGCTTATGTGGAATTTTTGAAATGAAAATGTTGCTGCTTAGTCTTTAATAGAAGACAAACAAAATGCACAGGTCTGAGCAGAGTATCTTTTGTATGGATTCAGAAGGTGGATTCTGAGCAAATTATATTTTGTTAATGCATTATACCAGAGGGTGAACACATATTTGAAAGGGCTTAGAATGCACACAAAGGCTTTGGATTTTGACCTTGACAGATGACAGAGAATGCAAATCCCCATAGCAAGAAATGGGCACCCTAATCTATAAAATAAAGAGAAATAAATGAGCTACATTTTGGCAACATATCTCTGAAATTGAGAGAGAGAAAACACTAGAATGCATCCTGAGATGCTGACACCCATAATTTATGGACAAAATTCAAAAGCCATTTTTCCTAACATTTCTTTAGGGGCTGTTTGACCATAGAGTTGCATGAAATAAAATGTGTTTGGGGACTAAAATAGAAGTGTCACTACAGGATCTTAGCTCTTTAGCTCTGCAATGCTTTAATTCCTTCTTGCAGTGACACACAGAGACCACAGTGGATGCTTTTGAAGTTAAGTTTAATCTAAGAAAAGATTCATAAGCTTTTAAGAAGACCCCTGGATGGAAAAGCTGCATCAGGATTTTTTTTAATCTTCTGAACACCGAACAAAGCATTGGGAGACAAGGGAAGTGGAGGGCATTATTAACTGGAGGAAAAGTGATGACTATCCTTTTTTGTTCATTCTTAATACATTATGTGCTTTCAACTAAAATAAATGGCACTCGGTGTTCCTAACCATTTCACACTTCGTATTAACTTTTTCTTTGTTGGTCCTTAGCTCCAAGTTCTTTATGAAGGTAGACTTTTGTTTTTCCATGAGGTAATTAACCTAGAGTTCTGGGTCATGAAGGTTATTCCTTAAAGCAAACTGGGGAGGTGAAAATGGATCCAGGTGACATGGCTCTGCTCCGGTCCTCTCTCTGTAGTTGTAGTTGACAGGGGTCTGAAGAGCACCTTTTGAATGAAATTTTGCACACTTGTATGTTAGTGAATGTTTAACAACTAACTTTCCAGGAAAAGCAAACAAATAAAACAATAAAACCTTGATTACTGTGTTGGCCAATTTCCGTGGTATAAATACACTCACCAACAAAGATTTCAGACTGCCACTGCTTTAATAACTTGTTTAAAAATTCCTGAAATCTTACCAGTTGGCAGCTATATGAGTTAGCTGCAACATTACAGACTATGCCTTTTTAATTAGTCTTTTCTCTCAAAAGCTTGTCAGTCCAAATTGGGATAGTTATTCTAATAAGCATCAGCCGCTGCCACCACCACCAAAATACATGAAGAAATGGAAACTAACTATTGAGCACTGCAACACATTATACCCCAGGCCTACTGTTTATATCCATTACAGGTCCACAGAGGAAAGTGCATTAAAAGTATAAGCCAGTTTTTATTCCTGGATGGCTATGAATAGTATTTAACTTATTCCCTTCCCTTTCAAAAATTTGTCAAAAAAGAAGAAAATATATCCAACCAACTTTCACTTAAACGAAAGTGATTTATTGCTTTTAACCAAAAGTCTATATATTTTGGCAGAAATATTGAATGTGTCCATTATTGTACAATTCCAGCCTTGACTCTGTTTACAGTGTCTGCAAAGCTCTGTCACACTTTCTGTCTGTCATAGATGCCTCTCCTTCCTGGTCAGCAGCCAAGGAGAACCCAGCGTTTATACTTAGCTAGTGAGACAATCTGTAGATTTTGGTTTTGACCTTTCCAGACCTTTGTCTTTATTTTGTGGTTTGTTTAGTAATGGGGCTGGTCCCTCTCAGTGGCCACCGACTCAGTGGTCAGCTAGGGCAAATAATGCTGAAGCTCTTCTAATTGCCAGGAGTACAGATGATATCTGTTCATGGGTATACTTCAGGCAGCTTGGAGAAGTGGGTATAGTTTGAAAATGGTGGCTTCTTGGTTAGTGCCAGCACCATGACTAGGCAGGGGAACATTTTGGGAGAAATTTGAAGAATAAGATTGTATATGTCAGCTATGGATAATGTAATCCAGGTAAAAACTATTATTAAGTGACATACCTTCCCATTATATCTTAGCCTTGGACTCAGGGTTATTTCCCTGGTAAAAAGATCCAGTATACCATAGGATATCTAAGCAGGAGACATATGTACCATTTTGATAGGGTGACAAACTTGTCTCAGTTTTCCCAATATTTCCCTGGTTTTAGAACCGAAGACCCTGTGTCCTGGAGACCTCCTCAGTCCTAGGCAAACTGGGGATGGTCACTCTAAAGCCTGAGCATCCAGAATATAACACTGTATCGTAAGTTTGGGTGGGTACATGTTCCTTACTGAGTCAGGTCTTCCAAACTACTGTACTACACACTCATTAATTAATATTTTGGGGTGTATAGATGATTAACCAGATATTCTCCATTTAGTTATGCTGTCAATATACTCATCTTGTTCGCAAATAATTCATGAGGGGTTAGCTGTCCTGAAATCAAGATATTATAGACCAATATGTTGGTTTGAGCATTTTAATAGACATATAAAATTATATTTTTTTGGAATTTTGACAGAAGCTGATATTGAATTCACTGTTCAATAAAATATAGACTTTACCTTTTAATTTTTTTTTACTCACCCCACTTTTTACTGTTTTACTCCTGGTGATTTTTAAAAGGATATGTGACTTTGCAATTTAAAAAGATTTGAGCTTGAATTTTGCATCTTCTATAGTCCCCAAGTAATTTACTTCCTTAAACTTCCATTTCCTTTCTATTCTTTTCAGGGGGCTTAATAATATATATTTTTTAATTTTTTCTTTATTGATTAAGGTATTACATACGTGCCCTTATCTCCCCATTGCCTCCTGATCCCCCACTCATGTCCTTATACCCCTGGTGTCTATGTCTATTGGTTAGGATTATATGCATGCATACAAATCCTTTGGTTGATCTCTCCCCCTATTTCCACCCTTCCCTACCTTCCCTCTGAAGTTTGACAGCTTATAATATTTTAGTGAGGTAATATATGTAAATAATCTGATGCTCAACATATATTAGTTCACTTCCCTACATTTTAAAAAAATAACACTGTTTTCACATACCCAGTTTCTAGTCTCCCTCTTACAATTCTCTGTTAATGATTGATAAGGGTTTTTTAATCATGAGTTAGCAACTGCTTTGGGATATAATCTTATACAGAGACCAGTAATTAATACAGCAAAGCTTCCATTTCCACATTATTAATGCACAATATGCTAATGAACAATGTATCCGGTTATTGTCTAAAATGAAGCTGACTGATGTACAGTGCCCAGTGTAAGTGAAAATAGATAAACTCAAAAGTATAAACAGGCCCTTGATGAGGATAATGAATCTTTCATTCATGTTCTCCCTACACTCTTTTTGAATATTATTTAGATATCTGTGCACCTTAATAAATTGACTCTAATCATAGTAGACTAGGTCAAGCTGCCAGCCTTGATTGGTGAGTCATTTGGTGATTTGACTGAAGTTAGCCTAAATTAACTCTCAGCATATATGTAGAATCAGTGATAGGAACTAGTGTGGGATATTAACTATAAATACTAAATATGCAGACAATTTTGGAGATATATTTAAGTTCACACAAACCTCCTATTTTACAGGTGAGAAAATAACTTGGAGAATTATTACTGAGGTTTAGGTAGTTTAGAGTCACAAAAAATAGGTGAGATCTACATGAAGGGAACATCTATTTATTTATTTATTATAATTATATTTTATTGATTTTTTACAGAGAGGAAGAGAGAGAAATAGAGAGTTAGAAACATCAATGAGAGAGAATCATCGATCAGCTGCCTCTTGAACACCCCCCACTGGGGATGTGCCTGCAACCAAGGTATATGCCCTTGACTGAAATCGAACTTAGGACCTTTCAGTCCACAGGCCAACGCTCTATGCACTGAGCCAAACTGGTTTTGGCGGGAACATCTATTTAAATAAATAAAAGAAGAGGTCCTCAGTAAAAGTTCTGAAAAGCCCTAATATTGTAGGCAGAGAAAAATAACTTATAGATAGGAAAGGTAGGGGAGTCATCAAAGTAGGAAGAACATGAGAAGACTGTGGTGGCAGTCACCCTGATGTTAATAGAAAGTGAATAGTTGAATCTGTCCTAAGTTGAAATAATATTGGATAGATGTGATAAAAAGAAAATGGGGCAAAAATTTCAAAATTACAGTAAGAAGGTTGAATTGATTATAGTATGGAGAGTAGGATGGAAAGTCAAAGAAAGACATAAGAAGAAATCAACAGAAACATAATAGGATTTAATACCCATAAATTCTCAATGAAGGCAAATTAGAGGCAAGATAATTAACTGTTTCAATTTTAGAAAGGTAAAAGTTGTCACGATGGAAATTGTTTTTCATATTTATACATTTAAAAATTACAGAAATAATGAATAAATACATTCTTATTGAAAGTAATAAAGGGATATATAACTACAGAGGGTAAAATACTGAAATGTCTCCTCATCTTCCCCTTATCAATCCTTTTCCCAGAGCAATCACTCTCAGCATTTGATGTTTATCCTTTTGGAACTTTATTTTTATACTATATACACATTGCTGCACTTAATTTATTTTCACAGGAATGGATTCTAACTTTCTGATTTAGTTAGTTCAGTGAACAATATGTCTTAGTGAACTCCCTTATCAGTACATTTATAGACACCTCACTTATTTAAACAATTGTATGATATTCTAAATGATGCTGTTACAATAATTTATTTAACCATTTTCCTGTTATTGGGCAATTGGGTTACTTGAGAACTGAATCTTAAATCACATGTTTCAAAGGTGGCACAGCAATGGGTGGTGACAAAATACAGGGTAAAGGCATATGAGTGGATGGCCAAAATAGAGCTTGGAAACTTGGGTGATAAAAATGCAGTTAGTGTACTGCTTATGAGATGGCTTAAAACCAAGGGTACTGAAGGCACCCAGGGAGAATGCAGGATTTGGGGTGGGCCAAAAGATGGTGAGCTCTAAGTTAAAGGCTTCAGAGAATAAGAGTGAATGCTCAGCAGCATGATAGATAACAATGACGAAATGGTATTGAATATTATATTGTATGATCAGATGAAAAGAGCTACAAGTACCTCACTTCCTTTCTCCCTCCCCCTCTCCTTCCCTCTCTTCTTTCCTTCTTCCTTGTCTCCCTTCCTCCCTCCCTTTCTTTCTATCTTCCCAGGGCTAAGAAGAGATGTTCTGAGAGGAGCACTAAAGAATTTATCTTAGGCAGAGATGATGAAGGAGAAAGAGAATTTCTCTTTGAGATGTATGTATTACAAATAGTGTCCTCCAGGCACTACCAGGTCTTTGGCAAAGCCTGGGAGTGGCAGAACAATTCATGAAGTTGTTGAGATGGGGGGGTTTACAATAAAGAGATGATCTAGAAGCCTCAAAGGAAATGGAATGGTTGGGAAGCGGTGGGAATTTGTAACTTGCAAAGAGGAAGCCCCAAGCAGTGTGGAGATGAGCAAATGCAGGGGATTAGAAGGGGTACTATAAGTGTGAAGTGGTAGGTTGTTAGGACTCCTGATTTTCCTAATAACCAGTTCTTCCAGGACCAAGGAGGTGGTGGGGTGAGAGGTTTCAGGCCTCTCAGGAATTACTTATGACCTGGAGTGAGAAAATTCTGGTCACAGAAAGAGGCTGACAATGGAAACCAGTCCCTGGAACTATCACCATGTACTACAAACAACCTTTATCACCAGTAGGTGGTGGTGATGTGGGGAGCACCATTTCCACACAAGGACCATCTCTGCAAGTAATTCCCGTTGGCTAGGCTCAATGCCTTCATCTTTACAAATGGTTACAATAAATTATCTCAAAGGTCAAAAATCTATGATTCTAAGAATTATACTTCTGTTTTACACAAGTTTCTTTCCTCATTGGAAAATTATACTGTTAGCAAGACTGGCATCACAAGTAGTTCTGAGCGTTGGTGGTTCTGGGTTTCTTAAGATTTTATATGAGATGTGACATTTATTTAAATGGATTTGTTTCTTTGCTGTTCCTATTCCATGCTGGGTAGACAGCTCTCCTTGGGATCTCTTGTCTATTTCTATGCCATTTCATTCATCACTCACAAAATCATTAATTTGCCGGTATAGTGTTGCCTCCTGAGGGTTCCTTTTTCTGAGTCAATGGATCTGTGAGTTAATGTACATTTCACAAATGTTTCTGGGAGGAGGCTTGGGGCATGAGTTGGAAAGATGTTTCCCTTTTACTAAAGGGTGAATTATAATAATTCATTTCTTATGTAAGTCTTTGAAAACATTTAATTGTTTTAATTAAAGTTTTGATTAGATAGAGAAGAAGAAAAAGAGAGAAAGAGATAGAGAAAAAGAGCTCAAAACATCAATTTGCTATTCCACTTATTTGTGCATTTATTGGTTGATTCTTGGTTATGCTGTGACGGGGGATTGAAATTTTCTCTCAAAGAACTTACAGTTAATGCAAAAGCCCTCAAATGATCATGAAGACAGGCAAATAAAAAAAAGTATTTCTTTATAATGAAAGAAAGTTGCTACAAAGTGGAACGTGATTAATGAACAAATGAATCATATTGACATGAACTATCACAGACTGGAAGAAAAATGAGATTCTTTAGGTTATAATACACAGAAGAATGAGGGAATAGGTTCATTTAGTCTGTGATCTTAGTGTCTTGAGCTTATGTCTTAAAGCTTGAATAGATGGACAAAATGAAAAGGCAGCTTGTAAAGTGAGCGCGAAGGGTCAGAACCATCACATTTGGATTGCAAAATGCATGGTCTGAGTGTAGTAATGCACAAATGAATGGAAACATTAGAAGTTAGAGCCAGATAATGGAGGCAATAGAAGCGGAGCTTGAGCTTAATGAATTTAGACTTCTTTAGAGGTAAAGTCTTTGCTTGACACAGGGGTGCATAGTTAGAAATTCAATATGTAGAGTCATTTTGAGTGGCAATAACAAAATAAGAAAACATGAAATGTGGAGACCAGGAAAATTATGGGAGCACAGCAAAGCATATGCGAGTGGGTCTGAACAGATGGACTGGCAGAGGCAAGAGAAACCCTAGGAAGAAGAGAATTGACTGATTCACAAATGCCAGTCTCTTCCTGCTCTGTTCTGCACACATTTTTTTAGGGTCATTGCACCAGTTGACCCCTCACCTGTCATGTTCTTCTCTCATGCTGTTGTGAAGTTGGCTCTTTGTTGCCTTTCACGCTCTCAAAAAGCTATCTTTCTATACATGCTCTGGAAACTTTTCATCACATTACATTCCCTTATTTTCAGTGTAAAACTTTTTACTGTCCCAAAGTATTTTACTCAACACTCACTTACTCATTTATGTGCTTGCTTATGATCTCCTTCACTTGATAAAATGTTAGTTCTGCAAGCAGAGGCCTTGGCTACAATGCAACATCCTGAATAATGACTTGCCTGTAGTAGACACTCAATAAATGTTTGTTGATGGAAGAATGATAGTGAGAGAAAGGACACAATGATATAAACATTATTTCTGGAGTCTGCTGCTCATATTAACATCGTGTATAAGGCATGATGTGTGTTTATACATAAGGGATTGCAAAATTGAAGTTTTGGTGCCAATGACTAGTAGTAAATGTTACGCCAGGGAAATTAAATGTTGTGCTGAAGAACAAATATGAGAATCTTTGTTCCCTCATTTTGGGTGCCTGAAGGACTGATTGGGGATCCCTTTGAATCCATTGAAAGTGTTTCCTACAGATTCTAATATAACAGTAATATCTCCATGGTCCCCTTTCATTCCTGTGCTAACACTCTATAATTTTAAGTTACTGAATTCATAATCCAAATAAACATTCTTATTCTATAAGTGCTCAACTAAGGTAACCACACACTTATTCCACTGAAACTTCCAATATCTAAAATATTTATGAATGCTACTATAGGGGCCAATACTAGTAGCCTGTTTCAAGAACCACGTAATTAAATATATCTCATAACTTTATATACTTCAGTTGTGGTTTAAAGTTTTATTATAGAAACCACTAGTTTTTAAAAAAATGAGTCTTGAGATACTTGCTAAGGTTGAATCAGGTTTCTCTTATCATATTTTGTGAAATGTCAGAAGTATATTCTAAACTACATATCAAACTATTCAGTTATAATTAACCAAGAATTGAATGTGCCAAGATAAAAGTTGGAGATCTGTTTATATTCCCTGTGCATAGAAAAAAGTAATATCTTGAATAGAAAGCATCTGAAGCATTTCAGTAAACTCGTATTTCATTTTAATGAATAATTTTCCAGGAGGAGAGAAGGGCATAGGTTATCCTCTCTGCAACAGGTGTGATGGATTCCTTACGTGAGGTGAGAGTAGGGAGCAATATGAGTAAATGACCCGAAGTGACAAGTAATGATAAAAAATTGCCACGTTATCTAAGCAGTACTCATTTATGCCTAGGTGGAAAAGCCAGAAACCCAATTTTGCTTGTGAAAGGAAAGAGTTTTCTGCTCCAAAAAGATTTGTTCCTATTCACTTACTGCTATTGGAAATTTTTTTAGAACCTGTCTAAGCATGTCACAATGATGTTTCAAACAGAAACAGAGCTTAAGCACTTTTAAAGTGTAACTATGACTGAAATCCACCTGAAGTCACAGATGAATGGTCTGAAACTCTTGGCTGGGAGCATTGTTGAGGAGTATGGGGGAGGCGGGAGGAAGAAATAGCCCAGCAGGAAGAGAGTGTGGAAAAAGCAGGTCTTCCTGGAAGGACTGGGCTGAACTTCAGTTTTGTTCTTAAGCCTTGTTCAAAAGTCACTTTCTTCTTAAATTCTGGAAACCAAGCAGAATAACTACAGCAGTGATTATATTTTCATCTACAAAGTCATGCTGTCCAGCTTGAGAAAATTCCCTTGATCCAGAAACAAGTTAGATAGAAAGCTCCTGGGGTAAAGTATTGTGATGTGATTATTGGCTTTCCTAGAAGGACCAGTCACCAAAATCATACAATACCTACCAGGGCCACATTAATGCATGTTTCAGTGGACTCAGTGTAGGTACCATTACTATGGGGGAAAAGTTAGTGTTTAGAAAGAAGGGCTTCACAGCCTATTAAACATAGGCATGGAGAAAGCTAAAGGCAAAAGAAGAAGTTTGTGACTGGACCCTGTTAAATCATCTTCTGAGATGTTTATCTGTTGCCGCTAAGCTTTCTCCACTGACAAAGATAGGATTTTCGTTTTAAATCAAATGCGCTTGACTCTATTTTTCTCTGAGGAGGGCTGACTTGGAGTCTGGATGATGTTGATACCATCTCAGATATTTATTTAATGGGTGCTGCTCAGCTCCATTCTTCAGCAAAGCCATGATTCCTTATCCTTTTCTATCAGTCTCTTGCAAAGGGGTCACCCTCCAGTGAACTATTAATAAAGGGAGTTCTGTAAATTTTGTTGATGATGATGGTAATGATGGTGAAGGATTTATAATTATAAATATAGTATAATTATATTTAGCCTGAGCAAGGACCTTCCTTGAAAATGAAGATATCACATTTTTCTCCATAACTGTAAAAGAATGTTTCTAGTTTCCCATTTTCT
Source organism: Pipistrellus kuhlii (assembly GCF_014108245.1). Taxonomy (NCBI): domain Eukaryota; kingdom Metazoa; phylum Chordata; class Mammalia; order Chiroptera; family Vespertilionidae; genus Pipistrellus; species Pipistrellus kuhlii. Next base: position 12,191,058 of record NW_023425562.1, read on the forward strand.
ACATAAAAATTCTAGAATAGATTATATCTCTAATGCTTATACTTAGTACTTTTTAGCATTCTCTTCTGAGTTCCACAATGCAATGCTTTAGTAAAAGAAATGGGAAAATTTGTTAGTCCATTGGTTTTGATGCAAAAAATAATTTTCTTTTAAACTGGCACAGATTAGAGAAGTATACTAAAATATAGATGTTTAAACTTTTATCTAAGCCATAAATCTCTTCTCAATCTCCAGGACTCTTAAACTTTATCAGGTGCTGGGATTACTGTTGAATTCTCATGGTCACCATTTCTCTCCTCTGAGTTCTCCAAGCCAAAAATGAGATAGATGATTTTCATGTTGATTGGGAAATTTCCTTTTAATGGATGGCATTGTGCAGGCTAGAAATAACTATTTTTGAAATAATCTGGGATAATATTTTAAAACTTGGGCATTGGGAGAGAGAAACAAGCTGCATAGTGGATTGCCTGGGTATAATGGAAGAAAGAAAAGTGGTACACCAACACATTTTATCCTAGGAAACTTATGGAAAGTAAATTTAGAGAAAATGTGTTCCATGCTTATTCAAGTATATTTGATAATAAATGAGGAGAAATAGAAAACTTCTTTCTTTGTAGTTAAAGGATAGAATATTAGGACTCTACAGTTTTTATCTCCTTGCAACCTGCCTGCATGAAAGGCAGACCTGTCACCTATTCATTCATTCTTCCAACAACTCTTAATGGAGCTTAACTATGTATTAGGACTTGGGATAATATTGGGTCGGCAACTAAGTAATTGCGGGTTCCACACATATATGGCTTCAGTTGAATTTTTAGGTTTGCAGACGTAGTACAAATGTAAAACACATTTTGTTATTTGATAGTTGGCTATTCAGCTGTTAATCAGTAAAAAAAGTTTTTTGATATGTTTTATAGTTTTCGTTTGGCGTTCGTTGAAAAATGGAAAATCAAAAGGAACATTTTCGTCATATTTTGCTTTTTTATTTCTGCAAAGGGAAAAACGCATCGCAAGCTCATAAAAAGTTATGTGCTGTTTATGGTGACGAAGCCTTAAAAGAACCGCAGTGTCAAAATTGGTTTGCCAAATTTCGTTCTGGTGATTTTTCACTCAAAGATAAAAAACGCTCTGGTCGTCCAGTTGAAGTTGATGACGCCCTAATCAAAGCAATAATCAATTCGGACTGTCACAGTACAACACGTGAGATTGCAGAGAAGCTTCATGTACCACATACATGCATTGAAAATCACTTAAAACAACTTGGCTATGTTCAAAAACTCGATACATGGGTTCCTCGCGAACTGAAAGAATCACAGTTAACGCAACGCATTAGCAGCTGCGATTTGCTAAAGAAACGTAATGAAAATGATCCATTTTTAAAACGACTGATAACTGGCGATGAAAAATGGGTTGTTTACAACAATATCAAGTGGAAAAGATCGTGGAGCAGGCCAGGTGAACCAACTCAAACAACATCAAAAGCTGATATTCATCAAAAGAAGGTTTTGTTATCAGTTTGGTGGGATTACAAAGGAATTGTCTACTTTGAACTCTTACCACCCAACCGAACGATCAATTCTGATGTCTACATTGAACAACGAACGAAATTAAACAATGCAGTTGAAGAAAAGCGGCCCGAATTGACAAATCGAAAAGGTGTTGTATTCCATCATGACAATGCAAGGCCACACACATCTTTGGTCACTCGGCAAAAATTAATGGAGCTTGGTTGGGATGTTTTGCCACATCCACCATATAGTCCTGACCTTGTACCATCTGATTACTTTTTGTTTCGATCTTTACAAAACTCCTTGAATGGTAAAAATTTCAATAATGATGATGATGTCAAATCGTACCTGATTCAGTTTTTTGCTAATAAAAACCAGAAGTTTTTTTAACGTGGGATTATGATGCTGCCTGAAAGATGGCAAAAGGTCATTGATCAAAATGGGCAATACATTACAGAATAAAGTTATTTAGTTCCATGAAAAAATTGTCTTTGATTTTCTTTAAAAAATCCGCAATTACTTACCTGCCGACCCAATATCTGCTGTATGAAGGCAGAATCAAACACTGTCACTACCTGCAAAGAGCTCTCAGCTTGAAGGAAAGGAAGTAGCTAAGTATGCACTTATGGTAGTGAGATGGATGAGGGAGTGGTTTGTAAAGACCCAGGAGAAGTATCCTATATAATCCTATATAATAAATGGGTAATATGCAAATTGACCCTAAAGGCAGAATGACCAGGAACAACTGGTCACTATGACACACACTGACCACCAGGGGGCATAACTCAATGCAGGACCTGCCTCCTGCTGATAAGTGTGCTTCTACAGGGGGATTGCCACTGAGCCAGAAGCTGGCTAATGGCTAGCCAGTACAGTGGTGTGGTGGGAGCCTCTCCTTCCTCTAAGACAGTGCTCCTCACCTAGGGGGAGCAGGCCTAAGCCAGTAGTTGGACATCCCCCGAGGGCTCTCAAGCTGCGAGACAGATGTCTGACTGCCAGCTTAGGCCTGATCCCCTGGGGAGCAGGCCTAAGCCTGCACGTGGACATCTGTTTAGGGGTCCCAGACTGCAAGAGGGCGCAGGCTGGGCTGAGAGACCCCCCTTGCTCCAAGTGCATAAATTTTTGTTCACTGAGCCTTTAGTAAAGAATAAAAGCACCCATCTGTAAGGTAGGGCACCAAGTGTCAACAGCAACACACAGAGGAGATGCTAACTGAAGTGAAGGATGAGTAGGACTTTATGAAGCAGGGGGGGAAGGCCATTATAGAGCATGAGAGGTGCGTGGCACCTGATTGAGGAAGCTGCATGAAGTCTGCTTTGATTCCAGAGGTGTTCTTTTAAGGATAGTGATTGGTTTTGAGGTTAAAAAGGTGGGCACGCATCACATTATGGAACACTTTCCTTTAAAAACAAAAAAACAAAACATTGTTCAATTACAGTTTGCATTCAATGTTATTTTGTATTAGTTTTAGGTGTATTTGGTTAGACAGTAATATAGGTTAGAAAGTGTTCCCCTCAGCTATTTGCAGTATTCACCTGGTGCCATACATAGTTATTATAATACTGGAGGCCCTGTGCACGAATTCATACACCAGTGGGGTCATTTGGCCTGGCCTGTGGGATTGGGCTAAAACCAGGCTCTCCAACATTCCCCAAGTGGTTCCAGATTGAAAGAGGGCACAGGCTAGGCTGAGGCACCCCAATGATGTACAATCAGGGCTAGGGAGGGATGTGGGAAGTTGGCCAGCTGGAGAGAGACTGCAGGAGGGCTCCAGGCCATGTCTGGCCCATCTCTCTCAGTCCCTATGGGCTGGACCCCAACAGCAAGCTAACCTCCAAGTTGGAGTGTCTGCCCCCTGGTGGTCAGTGCACATGATAGCGATCTTAGCATATCATTAGCATATTACACTTTGGTTGGTTGAACAGCTGACCAGACGACCAGATACTTAGCATATTAGGCTTTTATTATATAGGATTATTGACTATATTCCTGATGTTGTACGTTATATCTCTGTGGTTGTTTTTGTAACTACCAATTTGTACTTCTTAGTATCTTTACCTTTTTCACCCAGTCCCATAAACCTCCTCTCTTCTGGCAATGATCAGTTTGTTCTCTGTAGCTATGAGTCTGTTTTAATTTTGTTTGTTCTTTAGATTCCACACATTCAAATGAATCATATGATGTTTGTCTTTCTCTGACTGACTTATTTTATTTAACATTAGACACTCCAGATCCATCCATGGTAAGATTTTATTCTTTTTTTTATGGCCAAGTAATATTCCATTGTATATGCATGCCACAGATTCTTTATCTATTTGTCTGTTGTTGGCATTTGGGTTGCTCAAGAAATACTTTTTTTTTTTTTTTAAATAAGGTATATGGATTTGAGAATAACACAGTTCTGAATTGTTGCAAATCTGAGAACTCTTCTTAAATTCATTTTTTGGCAGACTCACACATAAAAAACATAGTTACTAAATAAGAACATATGTAATGACACAAAGCTATAATTAATTCAATAATGCACTTATAGGAATTTGTACTTTATTAACCACAACAAAACTATTTATTGAGCACTTAAATTATGCCATCTGAGAGGAAATAAAGAGTTGAAAATATCTTAGTATTTCTTGTAAAGAGTTACAGAATGAGATTGAAGGTAACTTTCAAAAAAATTGTAGGAATTTTCCAGAAAGAAGCATTGCTGTGAAGGATGGTAGAGGCATTCCAGGAGGGGCAACAGCTTGTTCACAGGCTGAAATGCAGGAGAAAATAAAAACTTATTGGAGGAGCAAGGAGGCCAAAGGACTAAGAAACAATCTTTGGGAAATTTTCCAAATTTTATCTAATGTGGAAAATGAAAATAAAAGCAGTGAGTTCTTCAGCTCTATAAGGGTTGGGAAAATCCTTGACCACATAGTTTGTTAGGACTCATCATGGGCATAAAAACTTTTAATTAGAATTCCCAGTTATTACTGGATTCTATAGCATTCTTGGCTTGGTTAAAATGTCACTGTCAAAACAATAGAGGAAGCAGCTTTATAGAATTAAATAATATTATAAAAAGTGGGAATCAAACTGAAAGTATATATGCTGCTAATTTGAAAACACAGATCAGAGAGAAAACATCAAAATGGTAATATCTGCATTTTTAAAGTGTTATTTCTCACCACTCTGCAGCCTACTGTTACTGGACTATTACCTCGATGATTAAACTTTTCAATTACATGTTGCATTATATTAGGCTTTATACAATCATTAATTAGTTCACTCACATAAACCCCATGAGGAAGCAGAGGGATTTTATTACTCACTGTTTCACAGATGAGGAAACAAAGGCAACAAGGTTAAGTGGCTTCCCCAATTCCTTCTATGGAGCCTGGGCTGGCAGGATCCGTGGAGGCCCCCTGCAGTGCCAGCCTGGCACAGCAACTTCAGTTCTGCTCTGAGCCTCACACCCTCCACTAATTGGGAATGGGTGCCCCTGGTGTTCTTGAAAATTAATGATATTCAGAGCTACAAGATGTACCTGTCGCAACCTATGTTTGTTTACTTGTGGCAATTAGCGACCATCTGCTCTGGAGGTGAGGGTAGCAGGCCCTGCTTCTTTGGAGATGTTGACTTTTGGAAGAAAAGAATCTTCAAAGGCCCAGGTTCTCAGGGAAGGAGGGCTGACAAATGAATAACAGCTGGTGTTTATTGAGAGGTAGGGGAGCCTGCTTATCAGGCATGTAGGGAGAAAAGTAGACCACACTGTATCTCTCCTCCTGCTTTTCCTTTTTTCCATCCTCTCCCTTCAAACCGTGCCTCCCTTTCTCAGTCAGAGTTCCAACCAAACTAGGAAAGAGGCTGTTGAAAAGGCAGTGTGGTCTCCTAGATCTTGGCCTTGGACCCAGATGACTGAGTGTGGTAGAGCTCTGAGGACAGTCCAGCCAGCTTGCACACACATCATGCACCATGGGCTGACTGTGGTGTGGGGATGGCGTGGGGAGGAAAAGCACCACACCATACAAGGGATAGGATATGAAGAAGGAATTGCATGGTGAGAAAAATGTCACTAGCTGCTCTGTGGGAATGTTCTGGACTTTCTGGGATGACAAACTTGTCATATACTTGCCATTGGGTTTTTCTATGCCTTTAGGAGGCCTGGCCAGCCTGCGAATAGAACCATCCTGACTACATGGCTGACTTGCAGGGTAACTGAACTGATTCCCAGGATTCCTGGCTCTATTCCCTGTTGTGCCCTGCTAACCTGACCAGCAACTCAGGCAAAGCTATGTGCTCAGGCTCGATCTGCGTCTCAGGCCCAGATCTGGTTCTGGCTGATTGGAATTATGCTTTCCTCTCTACATTATGAATCTCTTCTTCCATTGTCAAGCCTGCCCGTCTTTGCCTCTATGCTTGCCCAATTTTAATTTACAAACAAATAAAACACATCTGTCCTGTGTCTCTTTCCATCATTATTTGGGCTGCCTTCTCAGTGCCCCTTTCACCATTTGTCAGAAACCAACACCAAGGAGAACACCGGCCTCACGTCTAATATTATAGTAACTTGGGAATAAGTACCTCACTTTGCTGCATCCTTTCCAGGTCATTTGCATCCATGGAGATAATGTCCATGGCTGACTTATGAGGTATTTGTTTCAAGGGAAGGATTCAGAATTATTGACCTCTGATGGCCTTGGCAGAGTGTGGTGGCTCTGGCATCTGCTGGCTTGCAAAGCTAATTGTGCATACCTCTTTTCTGGTGATGTTGGTGGTTTGCAGTTGGCTATGTTGTTGTATTTAGACAATGAGAATTGGCAAGCCTTCCACATCAGGTCTTCTTTTCTGGAGAGCCAGTTTACCAGCATGCATTTATGGCCTGCTAGGTGGGCTAGTAGACATGTTCTTGTCTGATTCCCCCTTTATACTCATGACTCAAAGCTGTAAGTGTCCAAAGCATTGAATTGTATACTCATAATGTCCCTGGCTTGACTGTTACTGGAGGCAGGTTGCAGAGTGAGCTCAAGGAACACAGTTTAATCTGAGTGACATTTCAGGTTGCTGGCATATTACCAGAAAGGAACCTGGCCCTGAGTGGGCCTGCCTAGGACCAGCCGGTAGTGTTTGGATTCTTGACTTCATGCAGGGAAAATGTCACAACAGGAGCCCAGGTGACTAAGAGAATATTTATTAAAGCTGGGGACAGTAACATAAAAAAGGGCTTAGCAAACTAGTAGAAGAAGCAATAGGAAAGCCTAGACTTGACTGCCATTGCTCTCTGGGAAGTCAGCAAAAAGGGGGGCTTGGGAACAGGTTCAGGGAACTTACCTATGATGAGCTGCCACTTCCCATTGCTTCCCAGGTTGCAAATTTCATGGGGTCCTTTAGAGTTTAGAAGATTCATGTCTGTGGGGGAAAAGTGGGGGAAGAAGAGGGGAAAGGGAATGGCTGGGACTGCTCCCCAGAGAGAGAGCCTATGCTAGGTCCTGTGTCTTGAGGCTTTTATCTCTTTTTTGTTGGGGGGAAATCTTAGGGGAGTTCTCAGGGGGAGGGTTTTAGTAGAATATTTATCAGTTTTCCAGGTATGTTCCTTCAGGGTTCATGGTCTCCACTGATTGGTCAGTGTCAGCACAATCATTAGTCATTGCTGCTGGTCCTGCTGTCACTCACCTGGTTTTGCTGCTTTTCTGGGTCTGGAGCTGAAAAACAACTGATGCCTAGTTATTTCTAGGGAGCTGACCTTCTGCATCTGCTATAAATTGCTCTGTGGTTTGTTCACTATTTGTCTCAGTTTCCCCATTCCACTGGGCCTGCCATACTGGCCTATCTCAGTTCTAGAGAAAAGAGCTCAGACTTGGAGACATGAGCCCCATGGGCTTGTCTCTATTCTCTTATTAACAAACAATATCTCTTGGCCACACAATATAGGACAATTATTGTGCTCAGCTCTCTTATATGTCAGATGGAGACAATGATTCGCCTCCACATGGCTCATACTAGTTTGTTCTGAGAAGTAAATAGAGTAGAGTCTTGTAAATGAGAGGATTGCGTTTGGCTGGGGAAGAGCATGGGATTGGGAATGAAATGGACTTGATTCAAAACCTAGATTGGCCCTTTGATGAGCCATCTGGCCAGCTCCATCAATTTTCAGATTCAGCTAATGAAAGTAAATAATCAAGGTGGTTGTGACAGTTAAGTGAAATAACCTTTACAAAAATGCTGAGGGCTCAATCAATGGTTGCTATTATTAATACCTCTTTGAACACACTATACAAACCCAAAGGCATTTTTATTTTTTCAGCATATAGGACATCTGTCATTATTGCTTTGTCTAGTATCTATCTGTCTTGGAATAAATGTTCAGTAATTTTTAAAAAGAATTTGTGAAATTCAGGAGGGTTAACTTCAGTACAGTTCAAGTTCAGATGACTGACTTTCCTGACGTCAAACAGAGTTTTTCCTTCAGATAAAACATTTTTGGCAAAGCGACTGCAAGTCGTCCTTCAAAAATCCGAAGAACCTGGGTAAGTAAGGCAGGCTGGTAATAAATTGCCTTAATAGATGTAAGACATTATAGATTTTTATCTTGGGGACTTGAGAGTTGTCATAAAAATGGCACTTTCATTCTGGGGGGTTGTTTGTAAGATTCTTGTAAGTGTCCCCTTGGGAATTAACCATTCACATTCAGGCGGAGAATAGGAATATGTGCTTTGCTGATGTCTCATAGAAATGTAAATCAAGTCAGGAGTTACATATTTATAGGGCACGAGAAAGCAGCCCTCATTCTCTATCACCCCATCATAGAAAGCAAATGGGAATTTGATTATTATTCTGTGTGTATATTGTTGGGAGACAGCAAGTCCTATTCATGGTGAGAAAAATATTTTATGTATCAGGGTCATTAATTTCATTTTTTTAAGGTTAATACCTTACTCCTGAGGAGAAAGTAATCATGAAATAGTTACTAGGCTGCCACACCGAAGACTCCCATTCACTGTGTAAACTAAGGAGAGATGCTGAGCCATACTTTGAAGGCTGGTGGACATGCATCCTGGAATGAGCCTCGAGTTTATGATCCTGCAGAATATTGGGCAACCTTGGGCTTGGTGCTTAGCTCTTTTGAGTTCCAGTTTTCATATATGAAATAAAAGACATTTGCTACTTTCTGGAGTAATGATAAGGATTAAGCTTGCTCATACATGACCAGTAGAATGGTTGGGCACAGATTCTAAACCAATGTTTATCTTCTCCTTAACCCAAATGTATTGATTATGAATTAACTCTGTTAACATGAAACAAAATTAATAACATATGTAAATGTATGGTAAGAGAGACTTTATTGAGGGAGATGGGGGTGGGGTGGCTGTTGAAAAAGGTTTAGGGAACATCGTGATGGAGTTCTGCAGTGGGAAGGACAGATTGGGCTCAACTCTGGAAGTAGGAATTCATAGCCAAGGAGCAGACTGGCATCATTGCATGAAAATGACTGAGAGGAACCATCAAGGGGAAGGGAGGATTTAGCTCATAGGAATCTTCTGGAAGCAGACCAGAGTGATGAGACATTAGTACCTGGGGGTGATAGAGGATGAGGAACCTCATCAGATATGGATGGTGGGGCTTCTGGTTGAACTGACTTAGCCCAATTCTTACTAAATTGGACCAGACAGAGATGAACTCAGAAGTCCAAAAGTCAGACCTAGATGGAAAAGAATTCAGGGGAGTTTGAGTGGCATTTAATCAATGACAGAATCTTACTCCAGGTGGCCAGGATAATATCAGGTTCTGCTTACTGAGCACAGGAAAGGAAGATTCAGAGCTGAGGGCATTTCCTGGAGGGTTGGGTGGGCCTGTGAGGCAAGGTTTGGACTTGCAAATGGCAGGCATGTGACAGGAGTGGGTACAATACCAGAGGGAGGAGCCTCCCCTCCTTGGCAATTTTTGCTTGGGCCATGTTAAGGAACTTGGAGACCCTGTGTTCCTGCAACCATTGCAGAATTTCTTAGAACTTTGGGAGTCTACCCGGTCTTCCACCAGGTAGTGGTTCTAGACCACTTACCAGAGGAAAATAATCTTTTGATTGACAGTTTCATTACCCAAATCAAACACAAAGGAAAAAAGTAGGATATTATAAAAGGTTCCCAGGAAAATATAATTGCTGTTCAAAAAAAAAAAAGAGGCAAGCCTAGTCAGATGGATAAAGATGTATGGGTTAATTGCTAAATCTGTGTCTCACCTGCATCTTTTATGTGGCAGATATGAATGCTTTATAGGTAATGAGGTCCTCACAGGAGAGTTATGGCCTCTCGGCCTGACATTTGTAAAGCTGTAAAATGTAGGGGAGATTTAACAAGCAGGATGAGCTGCCCTCCTGCATATTAACACAATTATGCACCTATGCACATGTCCAGGAGTAAATAGAGTATTTATAGCAATAGGGTTCTCCAAAGGATATTAAGCAGACATTGCCATTTGAATGTTAATTTTCTTATAAGAAAACGTTTCTATCTGTCTTGAAATGTTTAGGAGCTCTAAGCCCTTTTAGCTGCTCCTGCAGCCTCTGCCTTCATCGCTGTACTAGGTTTCAACCCCCCTGATGGTGGGGATGGAGGCTGGGGTAAAGGGTGGCTCAGGCTTTCCAACAAAGAGGGAGGCCAGAGTCCCAAAGTCATGAAATGTCCATACCCACCGCCCATGTTGCTGACTATCAGTTTGTCTATAGTATTTGGATTTTCTGTCTCTTTCTTGACTTCTTTCCCTAAAACCTTTGGGGGACCTAATAGTCTGATAGAATAACCTAACTTTTGAAGTACTTGTCTTTAAAGTGTGAGAAGAAAGTAACATTTTTGGCCAATAGCCAATATGAAATTGATTAGAGAATAACTTAAAAGGGAAAGGGAACATTTTAGCACTGGGTTTCCTTTGGACTCATGTTTTTCTATCGAGAACCAACAACCTCATCTCTATCTGACTTAGGCTTCTCTGAGTTGCAGAAACTTAAATACCTCTGCCTGTTGTCTGAAGAGCCCCTCGTCTGAGGGCCTCACTTATTACCAAAGCTATCAGGGCCCTGGGGGACTGTGGGAAGTTGGAAATCTTTGGTTTATTTCTGTTTGGGTTAAATCAAACTAAGGGGATCTACTTGTAAAGTTGAGAGTTCAGAGTCCTCTGTTCCTTTGCTTATGTATTCCTACCTTTTCAGTGCCCTCCTCATCACCTACATCTCCAAATTCTCACTTTTCCATAGAGATTCCAAAACACCAGAATCCATGTGGCTTTTCCCGACAACCTCAGGTGATGCTGATCTCCCTCACTGAGCATAGCACAAGGAAGTAGGTATGCTTCATCGTATTGTAATCTAACTCAGTCACAAACTGCCATGTGCCTATAAATCATGCGGGGATCTTGGTAAGATACAGGTTTTGGTAATGTCTGGAGTGGGTCTGAGATGCTGCATTTATGGCCAAGCATCAGGGCTATTGATGATGCTGGTTTAGAGTCTGATTGATTTGGGTGTGCTGGTGTTGACTGCCCAACTATGCATTTAATGGTCATGAGCTATGAAAACCTGGTCCTATCCTGCCTGTGGGGCAAGTTGATGAACGAGTGAGGAGGGGGCATGTGCTCCCTGAGGGTGGAACAGGAGGGAAGATAGGTGTTTGGACTGGAAGGCCCACAGTCTCAAGAACTATGAACTAGCTGAGATTTTACCCTACTTGCAACCTAACAAATTAGTCTACTACCGTTTCATAAATGCTGGCAGAAGACACAAGACTCCTGAGTCAGGCAAACAGCAGTTTATTACTCATATCAGCGAGAACCATTTGGCCTGGTTTTCCAAGCCCCAGTTGCCACAGGGCATGGCAACAAGGACAATGTGGCCCCTGTGTATTTGTGGGCTGCATTACAGGAGAGGGACCTGGTGCTTAAGAAATGCCAATCACTTAGAGGCGGAAAGCAAACCTTCTTAACATTGACCCTGGTGACAGACAGTATGTCTGTCATCCTGGACAGTGAACATGTCTGCCTTCTGCCCAAGAGGTAGACTTTGTTTCTCAAAGCTTAGTGCTATTAAGGCATCCTTGAAAAGATAGTCTGGCTCCAAAACTGTCAGTGCCTCTGATCACAAGATATGCAGAAATGTGAGACTCATAAGAAGTGTGTTCCAATACACAGGTGAACGTAATACATAGATTGGATGATACTCGAGATATGAGTTTTCTATTGCCATTACCAATTACCACAAACAAGGGTTTTAAAAACTGAAATTTATTCTCCCTCAGTTCTGGAAATTAACTGTCCAAAATCAAGGTGTCAGCAGGACCGTATGCCCTTGGAAGGTTCTAGGGAAGGACTGTCCTTGCCACTTCTTGGCTTGTTATGACTCCCAGCAATCCTTGTCATTCCTTGGCTTATATCTGTATCACTCTAACCTCTGCCTCTTTATTTCACATGACCCTCTTTCTTTTGTGCCTGGGTCTTAATGTCTCTAAATGTCCATTTCCACATACGTGCTCTGGTCATTGGATTTTAGGGTCCACTCTAAGTCAGCATGACCGTTTTTAAGTTTGATTATATTTGCAAAGACCCTATTTTATAACAAGGCTCTATTCACAGGTACCTGGGGCTAGGATTTCAATATATATTTGGAGAAATACAATTCAACCCACAACATTTGAGTAATGAAAAGAAGTTCACCAATATGAAAAATAAAAGCTGCAAACACATGCCTAGAGAATACTAAGCATAATGCAGAAGCAGCCAATTTTAGAGGAGATGGATGTGTAGCCCTATGTTGTTTCAGCAGGCATTGTCTTTGTTAGAGAATAGTTACTTTAGGTCTGAGAAAAACGGCGAGATAATTGTACATTCACTGCTAATTCTGGAATTCATTCCCAAGCTTCACTGTGCCTTTGCTTGTTGTGCTCTTAAAGATCCCTCCACCCAAAGACTACCTTCTTGGACTCCTCCTATTCCCATTTTATTGTCATATATTTTAAACAAGATTATTATTATTTTTTTGAATATGCTTTTTTATTGATTTTTAGAGAGAGAGGAAGGGAAAGGGAGAGAGACATAGGAACATCAATGGGAGAGGAACATTGATTGACTGTTTCCTGCATACCCCCTACTAGAGATCAAGTCCCCAACCTGCATATGTGCACTGATCAGGAATTGAACTGGTGACCTCTTGATACATGGGTCGACACTCAATCCACTGAGCCACACAGGCTGGGCTGTAATTATCATTTTTAAATAAATTTTAATTTATGGATCTCCCCACCCCACAGGATTAATTGCCATTAAAAGCTTCATTTTATGAAAGGAAATACTCTGGACTTCCTCAAAAGAAAGTATATTAATACAATATATCAGTGAACAGATTAGAAAGGCATTTTGAGGTAAGAAGCTTGTTCTGTTGCTCTTATGATCATCATGGATGCCAGACCTGAGTAATGAACCTTGTTCACGCATGGATAACACACTCAGAGTTAGGGAACTGGACTCTGTCCTTTGCCAGATTGTCTGAGTCTTTTGCTTTTTTTCATCTTGCATTTGTTTGAGAGAAAATCCAGGGATGCAATGGGAAAAGGACAAAACCATAGCCAATTTCCCATTCTTAGGTGCTTCTGGATCACTCTTGTTTCTCAGAAAAGCTTTTTATTGCTTATATAATAGTCCTTGCTCCACTCACAGGGTTCAGTGCTGACAATGGGTGAGCAAATACACATTGGATGAGCAAATATGAAATGAGCTGCCATATTTGCCTTCAATAATCTTATGAGGGGTTGGTACAGGGAAGAACAGTGAATTCTCTTATTGTCTTAACATTTCATGAAAGCAAAGGCCATTCTGACAAAAGTTTCAGGTAACAAAGCCGTGTCTTTGTTTCAGAGCATAAGGCTGTAGTGAAAATTTGCCGATCTGTTATATTTCACTACAATGGAAACCACATGACAGATGATCAGAGGGTTTTATTCTTGGTCCACCCAGGAAGCAGTCACCATCTAAAGCACAAATCCTGTGTTCTTGGCATTGTTTCACAAGATGAGTAAACGATTCTGTGGCTCTCCACCCCCTTTTTATTTTAGCCCTCATTTTTATTCTTCTTAACCCCTCACAACCCAATAGAAAATAAACCCAAATCACCCAAATTGGACTCATATTATTTTTCTATCTTATTCAGAGATCACCTACTCACTCACATAGAGGCAGAAACACATTTATTTTTCCCTCCTTGGTTTTTGGAAGCTCCCACTAGTGGCCAGGCCCTGTACTAAAGAGTGAAGCTAGAAACCTGTGTCTTGGGAGCTGTTCTGTGGGTGTGTAGGTGGGTTGGGTACAGTGAATAGTAAGAGGAGGGAAGATGGAGAGACACACCTGGAATAAGGAAATGGTGCCATGATCACATAGTAGGGGGCATTTGTTATGTACTATATGAGCCAGGGAGATCTTCTAGAAGAAATGGAGCACTGAAATGAGTTATGCAACATACTTTGCAGATAATCAGGTCAAGATGTGGAATGGGGTTTTAGAATAAGGCACATGCAAAGAGCAGGGATCTGTGCTCAGGGTCTGGCAAGTGGTTCAGCGTGCTGTCTGTAGACACTCAATTTATTGAATATTGTTTAGAGAGGCCCTCATTCTAGTTCAATTCCAGCTTAACAAAAGAATGAGAATGCCCAATGGGGTTCATTAAAATGGGTGTGAAATATGTTGCATGCAGAAATGTGAATGTGCATTACGGTAGTTTGCAGTATGTTCACATATATATTAAAAAAATGGAAAGAAAAACCTGGTTTTCTGTGATGGGCTGTGCCGCTCTCTCCCATTTAATGTGATTAAAGACAACACTTAATAGTTCCACAGAGCTTTCTGTGCTGATCCATATCTCCTGGGTAGCAACCATTCACTTTTATTCTACATGTTATGGTACAAGACAAAATGGCAATATGGTATCAGTTATAAAAGATAATCTGGGAGAAAAATAAAGTCATACAGCACTGTGATCTTTGAATTTAGGACCATGAGGTGTGTATCAAACACATGTGTTTCTTTTCCTCTTTTCTTTCTTTGAAAGGCCCCTGCATCTCCAGGTAATAGAGGGAAACACTTGGGTGTTTGTGTTGCTGTGCTCTGTTTTTACATTCAAGATTTGGATGGTCAGCAGCAATGCCCACAGCTGGATCTCTCCACTGTCCCCTACCTGTGTCTTCGAGTCTTTGTACAGAGTGAATGAACTTTAGGGCTGAGTGTGGGGGAGGTGATGCAGGCAGAGACTCCTGGAGGCGTATTACCAAATGAACCTGAAGAGGAGGTCTGTGTGGGTTTAATTGCCCATGTCAGCCAAACTTCAATGGAAAAAAAAAAGAATGGGTGAGATAGCATGAAAGATGATGGGAATTTCCAGAGAAGCACTTTGAAGATTTAAAACAAAATACCCTCTTAATAAATGAGAGAAAGGACCATCTAATGTTTATATAGGCGCGTGCTCTCTCCCTCTCTCTCTCTCTCTCTCTCTCTCTTTCTCTCTCTCTCTCTCCCTCTCTCTCCCTCTCTCTCTCTCTCTCTCTCTCTCTCTCTCTCTCTCTCTCTCTCTCTCTCTCTCTCTCTCTAGAAACTGCCCAGTATATTTTGGAGTCTTCATAAGAAAATTGCTCACTAACACTACACACACTAATGGGCTTGTTCAAGTTTTTAACTCAGTTTCATTGAAAATCCTGGGTGCTTATTGGGCTCAATCCCCAAGTAGGGGGTGGGCAAGAGATAGCAGATCAATGTTTCTCTCTCATTGATGTTTCTCTCTCTCTCTCCCTCTTCCTTCCTCTCTCTCCCTAAAAAAAAAAATAAAACCATTTAAAAAAAGAAAAATATACTAAACAAATCAATAAATAAAGAGTAATCATTTGAGTTCTTTTTTCAGGTTTATGATCACCATTTCAGATGGGGAGGGAACAGTGGGGAAGGGATATGACTTGTCAGGGTTGATGTTTGCCTTCAATATATGACATATGAATCTGGAAAGTCCAGATCT
Organism: Pipistrellus kuhlii; assembly: GCF_014108245.1. Classification (NCBI taxonomy): domain Eukaryota; kingdom Metazoa; phylum Chordata; class Mammalia; order Chiroptera; family Vespertilionidae; genus Pipistrellus; species Pipistrellus kuhlii. The sequence continues at coordinate 12,206,583 of NW_023425562.1, forward strand.
ACAGTCTCCAACATTTCATATTATTTACTTCTTTCAAGACACTACTTATGGGAGATGATCCTGAATAATGCTGCTTCATGTTGCTCATCTTCTCAACCCTAATGATGGCATTTGAAGGCGTAACTTTTTCTGTCTTTGTTTATTCCTAGTGCACACTCTGTATCATGCATTCATGTATGTGTTACTTGTTGAATGATAATACTAGCAATACTATCATTGTATATATAGCTCTTTGAAATTTTCTATCTTCTTATGCCTCCACTATCTCATCTGATTCTCACTATGCCTTTAAGAATTGTAACATTAGCTAGAATTGTATTCAACTACAGTTAAGGATACTGCAACTTAGACAGATGAAGTTATTTGGCCAGGGTCATACAGCTAGCTTGACTCAGAGTCTAGATTTCAGTTCTGTTCTGTTCATCCAACAGTTAATTTTTTCCCACCACATCAAAATATTAGAATAATTTTAGTAAGGTTTAAAGTACATTGACTAGGTCAACTGCTCTGCAGATGTTCATGTTTTAATGAAGACCTTGAATGCTTTAATCTGGGGAGTTATTGCACCTACAGAGATTTTTAGGTGTCATTGCGACCCTGAGGTGAGATGATGACAGAAAGTTCTCATATACTTGGTCTATTGCTTATGCCACTAAGCAACCTGCTTAGAATCTGAGCTGATTTCAATCGGGTGTTCTGAGATATTCCATGAAAAGGGTATACTGTGTGCTAGATTTATAGGCAGGTTTTTAGTAGTTTACATGCATGCTTTTAGTTAAACATGAAATAATTCTGTGGGACCATTTCAAGTGAGATAACTGAGACTAAGGAATATTAATTAACCATACATCAAAGCAGCAGACAGATTCATCTTCACACCCAAGTCTGACTTAATGCACATAAATGCTTATTGTACTTCTAACTAGTCCTGGTCCCCATAATTTCCCACAGCCCAGATTTGGGGGTACATTGCCCAAGACTGTTTCAGAATCACATTCATCCCACTCTCTCTGCTGACATTCCTTACATCCTCCTGAGGTGTTTCTCTTTTGTCACCTGGAGCAGATACTTAGCAACTGTGCTCACAGCCCTGAACCACTGCACAAATGCTGCATGACAATCTTGTCTCATGGGACTATCCTAGGCTGCTCTGTGGTGGGAGCCTCCACACTCCTTGGCCCCACTTTCTCAAAGCAGAACACTAAGTACCTGGAACCCTCCATGTCTGGTGTACTTCACATAGAAGTCAAATCCTTAGCCACAGCTCAGTGATTCTTATAGACAGCAGTTCCTCTAACTAGAATCATGCCTCCCAATTCCTCCCAGCTTTTAAGTTTAAGTCATATTTTTCAATGTAGAAGAGTGACATCCTCATGGCAGAATCTGTCTCTGGCTCCACTGAAGCATAGCAACCTTCAGCTAGAGGACAGGACTTCCATGGCTTGCTCAGCTGCAGTGCTCAATTAGTCTTCCAATAGATATATATTTCCTATTTTCCCCTAACACACTGTCAAACACATCAAACACAGAGCAGTTTTCTGATGCACACATTGGCTCATTAGGCCCTCGCAGAGATCATTAAATTCTGTTTCTGTAAGGCCGATGGAAAGGGCAGATTTATGCTTCTTTTGATAGAGCTGGTCTTAAATTTCCCCCCTATTGTGAGATGAATAGTTGGTGATGAATCAGTGATATTTCAGGTTCCACTGGGGGGCATACTGGTTGCTCAAAGGATTGAGGTTTCTGGGAGAGAACAGCAAACAAGGAGCTGTTGAATGAATACACACATTTCTAGTGATGCCCCCTACAATGGGCCAGACTTAATGGCCTGGCTCTCTTCCTTTAAGACAGTGTTTCTCAATCTTGTCGCTGTTGACATTTGGGCTAATAATTCTTTGTTGTGGGATGTTGTCCTGTGTAGTGTAGGATGTTAGCAGCATGCCTGGCTGCTACCCATTAGATAATAGTGACATACCCTCAAAGTTGTGACAAAAATGTCCCCAGACATTGTCAAGTGTCCTGTGGGGGCAAAACCACACCCACTTGATGAACAATGCGTTCATATATTTCAAGAGTCTAGGGCTCTCTAGAGAGACTCCAACCAGGAGTCTAAGTTGTAAGATGGTGGGTAAGAAAGCATTTGATGATTGTCACTAACATGGCAAGTCTGGTAGAACTGTGAATCTGAGGGAATCATGTTTACCATGACTTCCAAATTCTGTTTGTTTATGTTTGTTTGTTTTTTGTTAATTGTAGTCATCATATTTTCTTTCTATACCTCCCAAAGTCAGTTTATTTTTTTTTAAAGCTGCTTAGACTCGTATCCTGGGTCTACAGCATTTTTCTGTAGCAAGGTCCACAGCATTCATACATTTTAAAAAGAAGTCCTTGGTTCAAAAGATGTTAAGCATTATATGGTGGCCCTTAAGAGTGCTCAAGCATCCATGCAGTGAGCTGTGGTAAAATCTATTCCTTTTTATAAGGATGCAAGGATTCAGAGCAATTCTCTCCTCACATACTGGTCCTTCTTGGTCCCCTGATCCTGAATCATGGGAGTTTTCTCAGCCTTCACCATTCCCCTGTGGTGATCACAAACTAAATCTTTGAATTTTAACTTTGTAAATATATTAGCATGCTAATTTAAACTGTAAGGGATTTTAGAGATACTCTAAAATGCATCTCTTTTCAGAGATGATAAAAGCAGAGCACCGATGATCATCTAGGTTTTCTCCTTGTGTGTCTGTGAGCCACTCTGCTGCTCTCTGAAGGTAGTTTTTATATAGCTGCTTCACCATACAACAGTGTCAATATTAAAAACCAAGAAAAAAATTACAATGACTTAAGGATCTCTAGCATGCACACGTTAAGAAATATAGAGCACACTTCTGGAATTCATCTTGAAGCTTACACAGATCTGAGCAGCTAAACAGAGTCAGTGTAATGGCACCCTCATCATTAAAATGGATGAAAATATTTGGGGAGAAGCAAGTTGAGTTGTGACTAAACCTCTAGTGTATTAAAGAGCTAAGAGGACTCATTTCTTTTAGTCTGTGATGGGACTGCTTTAGAGATGTCATTGGGAGTTGTGCATGTATTTGTGTACACGAACATTCACATATCAGAATAATTTTTAAATGAAAAGAAATGAGGATCAGAATAACTATCAGTGCCTTTTTCCACTGTCACTGAATCATCATTCAACCTGGATTCAAGAGCATTTCTGCTTGTTTCTGAGGCCTGTTCTCATCTGTGTCCCCATAGGTAGGAGGCTGTGGCTGCTGTCATATCTTCTCCCCTGTGTCAGGACGATGGGTAGTGACATGTATGACCACATATCACTACTGAGTTATACTTCTCTCTGCTCAGGGGACTATTGCCTCATGTGGGCCTACTGCTTCCTGTGGTGTAGACATTCATGCCTGGTGTTCAAAACTCATGCCTTCCTTGTTCCTTAGAGCACTGCTCACCCTTAGGGCAACATAGGGACCAGTGCTCCCAGAAGCTTCCATCAGGACTGATAAAGCCGTGATACTCTTATCTGTTGTGCCCAGTGGGATTCTGTCCAAAGAAAGTTTGAAAACTGCTGATTTAGCTCACCATTCTCTGTACCCAGACAGAGTAGGACTTGGATGTACTCACTTTGTAAGCTGCACCTGTACAGACGTAGAGACTTCTAGTTTTGCTTCCCACCAGGCCTTTAATCTGAATAATTTCTCTGTGTTCTATTTTAATTTCGAAGCAAGAATCTTGGTTTATGTCTTAGATGCCCAATCTGAGGTCCCATGGAGAGAAGACACGAAGTAGACCTGGCCTTCAGTTGAGCCAATTTCAACAATGGCTAGTGGGACTGGTAGAGTGAGGCCTGGCTGCAGCCAGCCTAAACGTCAGTGAGTCTAAAACAAGTGCTAATTGTGTTAAGTCATCCATTATTTTTTTTAAATCCAGCATTATTTCAGGAAAAGCTGACTAATATAAACACTTATCATGTGTCAGAGACTGTTCTGAATGGTGGAGAAACAGTATGGAACAGAACAATAAAACGTTCTCCCTCAGAGAGAGTCTCTTCTCTTTCTCCTTCCCCGCCTCCCCGCTCCTCCCTCATCTCTCTATCTGTGCATGTGTGCATGGTGTAATACATTGTCATGAGTGAGTGTTTCTATGCAACATGGATATAAATGTGCGCACATGCCTGAAGACATGCAAGGAAGCACGCTCACTCCTGTGGCAGGAGTGATTGACTCAGGGTGGTGGGGGGAAGACCCACCAGAACACAGGATAAGTTTCTAACCAAGTAAGCCACTCCACAGTCTGTGCTCTGCCCCTCCCTCTACCCAGCTTTCCATTGCTATCTTCACATTCCTTAGACTTAGGAGGCCACTGGGGGAATTCCCAGGTCTGGGAGTCAATTGAGTTTTTCTCACTTCATGAGTTACAGAAGCAGGTCCCCCTTTCTCTCATGATAGCAAGAGCAGTACTGTCAGCTCACAGGCAAGAATAGCAGGGACCGCTTCCATGGAAGGGCAAAGTGCTCCCCTGGCAGCTGCCCATATGCAGCAGCTGGGCAGACCATTGCTAATATTTCGGGACTGGAAAGAAGAAAAACCTTCGCCTGATCCAAGAGTGTCCACCTAATAATATCTTAACATGCTGTGGGAGACTTTTGTTCCCGGGAAGCTGGGAAATGTGCATTATCATGGTTCTGAGAACAGGAAGTGCCACCTCCTTCTGCTGTTCTGGCAGGTTCTAGCCTCCTTGTCTTTATTTACAAGTACATAATGCCCAGGGCAAGGCAATCGCTGTGTTCTTGTAGAAAAAACCTAGGCTGACTGCTAACAATTATATAGATACTATTTCTATAGTTAGAATTCTATCTTTCTCACAATTCAATATACTCGAAGCACACACAGATAAGTCTTTATCTCTATGGAGCATACTGTCCTTTTCAGCCATTTTTATGTATGTTACCCCATTTTATCTTTGTAAGCAGGCTTGTCAGGTAGGTTGAACAGGCTGTATTGTTCATGAATGCGCATGGAAAATTCCAGGAACTGACCAAAGGCAAGATGGCCACAGAGCACAATCTTTAAATAGAAACCCATGTGAAAACTATTTTCACACCCATTGTTTCACCATGTAAGAATGCTTAGCAACCACCACTTTAAAAAAATATTTTTATGAATATCTGAAGACTTAAACATTTTGTAAAATCATAGTTTTCTAAAAGAGAGAATTTCTGTTCATAGGTAAGGGCACTGCTGAACAGCCTCCCCTATAAGGACTGGGAAGAATGAGCTTTATTAATAAAGGGTCTAATATAAGAAAACAGAAGGGTAGAATGGCAGCCTGGAGTGTGGCAGTCTAATCCCACTTACAATGGTTTTGTTGAGCGAGTAAATGTGTAGACGTATGAATAAGTCTTCTAATCTAACAACACATTGGGGTAACCCAATCCAATTCAAGCATTGTGAGGTGCTTACCTGATAAAAACAAGGCACTATTTGAAATAGGGTAAATGCCCTTTTCTAGACAAACAATGATCTCTCAGGAGTAATCCCAGCCAGCCTCTCTAATATTTGCACATACTCTGTTCTCACTGTCTGGCAACCTATTAAAATGGCCTTTCCATAGTTAGTGGTGACTATTTTCCCCTTGGGGTCTCTAGCATCTGCCCTCTTCTCTCCAGACCCATTTGCATCACACGAGTCCATTCTTGCATTGACATCTCTGAGCTATTGCTATGGTATAACTTAGCCACAGAGCCTACCAGATTGTGAGCTATTGTCCCCAATGATGAATGTTTCTTTAGCATCTGTTCATTGGAAACATGGGATGGCCATATAACGTGTTTACCTTCTTATAACACCTTTGCAAGACACTGTTCAGTTTACAGATGATGCTCTTCTGTATTTGATGATCCTCCTCAAAGATTTTGTGCCTCAGAGCAAAGGGGAGGGAAAGCGAGTCCATATGCTCAGATGCCAACTTAGTTCCTGTGATTGCACTAATATTGGCCTGAGTGCAGCCAATATGCCTCTCAAACTCACTGAGGAAAATTGAAGGGCGGGTTTGTGGTAGGAAAGAGAGTACTTTAGCCTTTAAAAAATGTGAAACTATTTAAATGTAAAATAAAAGTTTCTATTGAACATCTATACACATGGTAGGCAATTTTGCTTTTTAAATCTACAATCCTTGCAAAACCCTAAATGGGAGGTTTCCATATTACAGATGAGGAAACAGAGCTCTCTAGTCTGAGGGCTCACCCAGCTCTAGCATATTTGATTGTCGTGGTCATGGTCTTCCTTTTATTGAAAGCATGATTGTACTGGAGCTTCAGAATCTCCTCAAAGAGCAGCTGATCCAAGTCAGCCTTTTTGGTTTGACATTTCAGGCCTTCACAACAATGGTCAAAAGCTCCCATGCCTGACTTCTGAATGTTTTGTGACCTTTTCCTTGACTTCCTAATATGGACTCTGGGCTCTGGCACTACAATTTTAAAGATCATGCCTTCCCCCTCCAAGTTCAATCCAAAAGTAAATACCTGCCTAAGACTTCCCTTCCTTCCTTAAACTTTCACAGAATGTAACATCTAGTCTGGTTGCTTACTTATAATTAAAGTACAAAGGGAACTCAGCTAATTGTCAGTAATATGCTATTGTTTACATTGCTTCTTAGTTTTGCCCTATGTTTTATATTTATTTATATTTTACAAACTAAACTGTAGACTCTAAATAGCAAGGGAAATAAATGATTTTTTAAAAGCCTTTCAATATTTTGCAGAGAACTTTCAATTTTAGACAGCCTTGCTCAATGAATTATTTATCAGAATGTATCTTGAAAGATGGATTTCTCTCACAAAGTTTTGACTCCTCTTTGGTGACACCTACTTGCTCCCTAAAGCTGTTTATTAGTAACACTCTGTGTAAAATATTCCACATTCAATGCCTCCTTTTATGTAACTGCTTAACTCAAGCTTGCAATCGCCTCAGAGGACATCTCCCCTTAGCCTAATTTTGTAGGGGACAAACTGAAGTCTAGTAGCTACATGGAGTGTCCAGGGTTCAACAGTGACTTAGTAAGGGAATGAGAACTGGGATGGAGGTTCTCTGATGTCCACTGCAGAGGACTTCCCCCACTCCACGATGCCTTTCTATCTTTTGTTGTCTTGCACTCAGTGTGGAGTGCTGTCCATATGCACCTTGGCATGGTGGCATTCTTCAAGGTTGGCAATAATTGCATGCACATTAGTGTAATGGAAAGGCAATTTCCAGTGACTAACAAGATCCCTCAAATTTGGAATTCATAATCGTGTTGAGTGAAATCACTCTATGGTTTTTTTTTTGTTGTTTGTTTGTTTTGTGTGTGTGTGTGTGTGTGTGTGTGCGCGCGTACAGGTTATAAGAAAAGTTTTCTGACAATCTGCTGCATAGTAAGCAGGCAAAGCTCATATGTTATCTGCCAGTTCCGACTTTTAGGCTGTCTCCATCTTACTGTGTCCTGGCTCTTCATTGAGGTGCAGTTCACATGTGAGGATGCATTATCATTTCTTCCAGCCCAGCTTTCAGCTCACTGAAGTGCAGTCAGAGGCTTTTCATAGTCACGTGTGTAGTAGATTCATAGGCTATCAATGGAACCACTGGAAAATTACAGGCCTCAATAAAACCCACATATCCGTGAATTCAACCCATGCACTACAGTTTTCAATTTGCTTCTCCCATTATTTCTTATAGGTGTGCTCAGGGTTAGGTGATTAGATGACATTGTACATTTAGAATTTTTTCACTGACCCCATCTTTACTAGATCTGTCCAAGGTAAAGTGTTTTCTAGTGCCACTTAATACTAGAATCTGGGAAGTAATAAGACAAGTTTTAAAATACATATATTTTAAATGTACTCAAAGATATTTAGGATTTTCTGTTGTTTTTGTTGGGGGTGGGTAGATGAAAGACACCACAGTATTATCCTGGAACATCATTCTGAGTTGTCTGAGTTAATCAAGTTAAGGATACTGGAAATTTGACTTAACCATGATTTGGTCACCAAATGTAACTAAGCAAATAATATATATCAATAGAATGTGATTTACAATGTAAATATGTTTATTTTTTAAAAACTATTTCTCTGACTTAGTGTATGTAAATAGGAATACAATGTGAGCCACGCATGTAATTTTACATTTTCTAGTAATCACATTTTTAAAGGTGGCCAAAAGCCCCACAACAGGGACCTTCAAGATTGTTGTTTTTTGCTGTAGATACCCTACATTATTCCCAATATTTTGTACAATCGCAGACACTTCATAGAGTGGTTTAGTGGATAGTCACATCAAGATACTGAGTTCAATGCTGGGTCTACAAAGAGCATTGGAAAGAGATCCACTGTGCAATGGAATCTATAATGTAGTCTAAGCCTGAATGGAAGGAAGACTAGAGGCCACAAATGCTTAGGATTTTATAAGATTTTGGGATTTTACCAAAGTCTTAGAAAAGACATGAGAAATCCCATAGAATGTGCAGGTGAACTGGGCTGGTAGTTTTTCATTCTGTTCTGATGTTTGCTGACATCTAATTTATAATCCATTTTGTGATACCTACCTATTCCCAATTATGTTTTAGGCCAAAAATATATAAACACTCACAGAAGTTGTTCTCTCCTTTATTTTTATGTTCATATTTATTTTATTCCATCCATGATTGTTGAAAACTATGTCTGGGTCTGAATAGTTCTTTGGGGTACAATATTAATAACCCTCCACTGCTTGCTCATTCATTTTGGTGGGTGTCTTTTTCTGCCCTCTGTCCTTTCTCAACTATATCTCTCACCCAAGGTGTATGACTTAGCAAAGCTCTTTCCTAAAGTCCCAATTGAAGATACATACATACATTGAGCCACTTATTTGCAGACTTCATCTGCTCACTGGAATTGAAGTTTGCAAAGGTCTCTTATTGCTCATAATTCAACTAAAACAAAGTACTTTTTAAAGTTATTTTATATTTTGAGAATTTAGTAGTTCATTCTACTTCCACAGGTTATAATATTACCTAACCATTACAGGCAGTCTTCCAAGGGAACAGGCTATGTTCCATCAAATCCATGAGCCTACACAGCCTTTCAAAGAACTAGATCACAGCTTCCCTAAGAGAACCTAATGCTGAATTGGACATCATATGTATCATAGACACACAGACTGATATAATGGCAGGAAGCTGGAAGGCCATGCAATTCAATCATTTAAACAAAGAAACTGAATGGTTCATACACATGGCTAAAGCTACACTATTAAATAATAATTAAAAAAAGGTTTAGACCAGAGACTGTTACTGCTGACTTACAGCAAAGCAGACAAACAGAAGTCAGTAGAGTCTCTATAGATTTTTGGGGAAGGGATTATTTCTCTTTTCCATCTCCATAATCATAATTCCATTATGTACACATTATAAGAAACCTGGGGATGGGGGCATTTATTCTGGTCAAATTCCAATACAAAGACAAAGAGACTATGGTACATTTTAAAAAGCACACAAAAAATGTTTCACAAATAGGAGTATTACTTGGATTTGTTTAAAATGTCCCATGATAATAACTTTAAAAGATATAGCACATTTTGGAAAAAAATAAGTTATTTTCTGTTCAATAAAAGTTAGTCACATACACTTACAGCAGTATCTCATGAGATAATGTGCACTCGACCAATATTTTTAAATATGATTGTTAAATAGGCCCTCCAAGAGAAAGGAAATATCATTAGCACTTTAAGCAGTCTCATTACATGCCATTGTTTTGGGGGCAGATTTTACATCCATTTAAGATGTCAATGTAAAATCAAATAACTATTTATTACATCCCAAGCTAAAGGACCTTGTTCCATATATCAGTTCCTGACACAAAGCCCTAAAATAGAAGAATCTGATGATGGAGAAGGCAAAGGTATCATGGAAGTGACCTTTATGTGTCCTTGGGAGCACATCAATGATGCATTCAGGTTATTCCAAGAAGAGAACAAATGCTATAGACATTGCTTTAAAAAAATTTTGTTTAAATATACTATTTCTTTATGACCCAAAAGCAGAAAGATTCAATTTGTTAGTCAGACTATATAATTTTATTTGTTTTAATTACTATATTTTTCCCATCAGACTATTTTAGTACTTCACTACTATCCCCTCATGGACCTTCAGGAAAAATTGTCAATTCTATCTGCCAGCTCTCTCTGCCATGCTTCCCAAGTCTCCCTCTCTGCACAATTCTTGCTCAGTCCACCTTTTCTAGCTCATCTCTATATTTAGATATGCATCCAAACAATAATTATTGTCATGAGTGGAAGTAGCTTGATATAGTAGGAAAAAACACAAAACTGGGTGGGGAAATGTTAGTGTTTGGTGTCTAAATAGTGCTTTGGGGTACAAAATTAATAACCCTCCACTACTCACTCATTCATTTTGGAGGATGTCTCAGCACTAGTATTAATGAGCCATGTGATTTTTACCAAGATATGTAAAATCACAGATATCTGCTTTCCCATTATTAAAATTGAGATGACATGTTCTCTATATTACACAGAGGGTAGTTATAAGGCTTACAAGAGATGGTAATATGTATAAGACAACTCTGAAAAGTAAATGACATTATCCATATTTGCAAAATGTGGATATTACATTTTGGTCAAAATAATAATTACTCTGACCTTCCTTGGAATCTTTAATTCCTTGTCCTATGAGATGGAAGATCAAGTTTTAATATGATTTTAGATAAAGCTACTTCCTCATCCAGTAAATTAATGAACACCGAAATAGAGCTAAGTGGCTCTAAGGCTGTGGAAGTTAGGGTTCCTGGGACTAGGAAACATAATTATAAGAAAGTGAGAGTCTATACACTGCTCTTCTTTTTTTCCAGGAAAATGATATTTTTAAAAGAAAACACTCTATGTAGTGTGGGGAGAGGTAGTCTTTTATACTGAATACAGATTATTTTTACAACTTCGGGATTGAAAGGGACTATCAAAAATAATCTTTTTATCACATTATGAAGATACACAGGAAGGGAACAGAAAGGGGGAAAGATGAAAGAGAGACAGAGGGAGGGGAAGAGAAGGAAGGAGAAAGAGGAGGAGGGATGAAAGCATAGAGAAATAAAGGCAGAGAAGTAGAAAAGGAAGAAATGAGGAAGGAAAGAAAGAAACTGTGCATTTATAAGCTGAATTACTGAGGTCATTCACCTTTTCTGAGCTTGACTGACAAATAAGAGGACTTGGACTAGAAGACTGCTAAGGTCTTTTCAAAGTCTATGGGGAATTCCACAATTTTAATTCTCTTTTTTGAACTTGATAGGGCCATAAACTACTTTCTTTGCATAAGCAAAGGCTAGAAAAGCATCATTATAGAGCACTGCTCTCCAATATATTTTGTTACAATGAAAAGAAAAAGAGGGTTAAGGATAATTCTGCCATACAGTGTTAAACACTAAATAGTTTTTCACCTTATTAAAAATGAGCAGATCCTTCAGCATACGGCTAATGTGCTGAAAGTGGTGGTTGAAGCTGTCTGTTAACCATTAAACTAAATAGAACGCCATTTCATGCCTGACTTCCCTCAGCTTTATGATGGTTGCAGTGCCATGTGAGAAGAGGTAGTGGGGAATCAGGAAAGAAAAAAAAAAGTCCTCTTTGTGATGGGTGACAGTCTCCTCTGATTTAAACGTCTTTTTAAAAGAGCACCAATTCCCAACTCATGGGAGCAGAACATTTTCGCAGCTGGCATTGCCTACTTGGATGACAGCACAATTGAAATAAAATGAACTAGTAACACAAAGCTTCACAGATAATAAACACAGTGATAACACACTGGTCTAGGGAGGAGACCAATTAAATGAACAGCCTTTAGATTTCACTAAAACATCCTGGCCCAAGGCACAATGGAAAATCAGGTTGGCCCCAAATCCCTCCTGTCCATTTAAGACTTCTCTTCTCACCTCTCTTTCCTCAATCTTCCTTTTCCCTTTGCTCTATACTATGTACCATTTCTTGGGATCTAATATTTTACCATGGTTTTATTGATCTTGCAGCTTATAATTCCCATATTGAAGTGTTAAGAACTTAGTTTTCTCCCCTGAAATGATTTAATTGTAGAATAGAATATTGACAAGTGGAGTGGCTTACCTCAGCGATTTTCAAAAAGTGAGCCACAAGACTTTTTAAAGCATGCAATATCTGACCGGTCAGGAGCACTGACCTCTGTTCCTTTAGATCAGGGGTGGGGAGCCTTTGTTCTGCCAATGGCCATTTGGATATTTATAACATTAATCACAGGACATAAAGTGATCAACTTAAAAAATAGCCCACTATATTTGGATAAACATTTCATTAACTCACCCCTAATGCCTTGGATGGGCAAGCCTGAATAATTTTGTGGGCCTTATATGGTCCTCAGTCTAGACATTCCCCACCCCTGCCTAAGACTGTTGAATTTAAAAAAAAATGACAACAAGCAGCACAATAGCCATCTGGTGCGAATGAATCAAAATTATACTTTTTTTTTTCAGATCAGCAAAAAATACATTTTCTTGTGTGCCACAGAATTTTAGTAATGAGTTTATGTGTGCCATGAGATAAAAAGCGCTGAAAATTACTGGTCTACCCAAATACAACATGATATAATTAAAGCACTGAAGACTTGAATTCAGAGTTTGACCTTAGCTTTGTGGACAAATTGCTGTGTGACCAGGGGCAACATCCCTCCCAAACCGTGGTCTTTCACATGAAAAATGATTGACAATGTTTATAATTCAGAAATTAATAATTAAGGCAGAATTTCAGGCCTCCGTAGAAGAAAATATGAGACTAAAAAAACAACAACAACTAATGACTGTGTCTCCATATTTTCTCACAGAGAAGGCAAGCTTGATTAAAAGAGAATATAAGCATCATCATTTACTATCTAAACATAAGGGGATTATTTCAAATATCTACCTGACAATGTTCCATGATTTAGCAAGATGGCTACCTGATAGGTACAAGGTTACGTTTATTTTGGGCCTGGCAGCACATCCCTGCTGAAATTGGCACAAGTGTCCACTGTCCTGTGTTTTGTCCTGGCAGTGTGAGTAAATCACTAGAGGGTAATTTTTACTGAGCTTGCTTTCGATTGACAATGCAATGCTGTGGCCCATTGATAGTGTCCTACACATTAAGCAAAATATGATAAGTTGACTTTGCAATCCATTGAAATGAAGCCAATGAATTCTTCTTTGTGTCTTGAGAGAGGTTCATCTCAGGATAAATAGCTGGCAAGAGTGAGTGCATTCCCAGGTGGTGCCTAAGGAGACAGGTGAGCTATGCAGACTAACAATCGGAGTTGGGAGTACTGCATGAGAGGAGATAGACATGAGAAAAGATGTATATCCGGGGAAACAGTGCACAGTGACACAGAAAAAGGAATTTCTCCTACTAATGGGACTTTAGTCACAGGCAGGTGGCTTATATTTGGGAAGACCTAAAAGGTCTTTATATTTGAGACCTCTTAATATTCAGTGACTGTACATAAGAAGGTCCAATTCTTGCCCATGAGCAAGACTGATACCCTCAGTTATACAGTCTCTGCTCTGTACAAAGGTACCTGGTCAAGGAAGAGGTAGGTGGGTCTTGAAATCCTGTTAATTCTGTGCTTACCCAGTCCTACATCTTCGCAGAAGTTTGGATCAGTTCTGGGAAAGGACTAGGGCATACCTCTCCCTAATTTCACAAAATGCCATATAAGTTAGCAAGGGCTCTGCCCCCCTCAGAATCACTTGGTAAGCTTTTGTTCATTAGGGTGATTGATTTACTTTGTATATATTTTACACATATATAGACCTATTGTGTTAGACTGTCCAGAGCTGTGTGTGCTTATTAAAGAGCAATGCAAATTATTTCTGATAGGCAGACAGTTTTGTCAATCACTGACCTACTATGTCAACCAATACCCCTTGAACACTAGAACACTACTATTTCCCCAACACATCCTCAAACATCTCCATTTCTCTCTCTCTCTCCATCTCTATCTCCATCTATCTTTCCACCAATGGGAGCCCAGGAACTTAGTATCTGTCAAGAACAAGCCATCAAAGGCACACAATTAGGTTGTTCTCCTGGAAAATATGTCCCTTTGGTGAGAGGAATAAAAATTATGGGATCATTTTCCCCTTGTGGCTCTTCTGTCTTCTTCCTTCCTTCCTTCCTTACAGAGTGACATTAGGTTAGACTTGCTTTCTCCTTGAGAGGCACTTCTATAGTGAAAGCCTTCATGAAGTCAGGGAAGAACCATAGCAGCTGAGTGCTCTGCTTAGGCTCTGGTCCTTGCATTAAAGAAAAAGTGAAGAAGTTCGAGATTTTAGTTCTTTCAACAGGTCTGCAAGGCAGAATATTCTAAGGAAATTCAGAACCTGGTAGAAAACCAAAGTATGCATTTGGAATTATCAAATCCTCAGAAAACAAAGAATGCCAACCATATTGAACAGATCTATATTGAACAGATTTACGGAGTCCACAAGATGAAAGTCTAATTATCTTAGGACTCCTTAATGTACCTTTTGTTTCCAAATACATATCAGCACAATTCCCCACATCAAAAACCTACAAATGACTAGTAGGGAGTCAAAGAAATCCTTTAGGACCTAGTTGCTCTTCAGAGTTTCTAGACACAGTAGACACATTAATAAAATTACACACATTTTTAATGACACATGACTCCACATAGATTTTTCTATTGCTCACTGGGCTCCATCTCTCATCGTGCCCATATAGATTATTATTTTCAAGCACTCCCTCTTATTCTTACCTTTCAATGATTCTAATCCACAGAATAAATACACACTCATGTCTGTGTTTTGATATTAGGCTATATAAATGTTTAATTCATCATCCCCACCCTCCAAATATGTCCAAGTTTCCATTTTTTCTTTGAAAAACATGTTCCTAGTAGAGGGTAGAAATTTTCCAAACACAAGTAACAGGTAATTTGATATCTAGTTAATATACAGTAGACATGGAGTCTACATTTAGAAATACTTTGAAATCTGTATTAGACTAGGAAAAAAAGAATACTTTTTTGTAGTATTTCTGCTAGTGCATATGGTGATTATCACTGTTTAAGAAATGAGTTGTTTAACTCATTGTCACACTATATCCTGAGAAAATGCCTCTCCTTGTCTCCATATCTGGCCATAAGTAATCAACTTTCCACTCACTCAAAAGAAAGCTAACCTTATGATACTATCAGCTGTCTATGAACTCTTAAATTGACAGCATTTCTGTCTGTCTCAGCATCTATTAATGGATACAGAGAACAGGAGAAATGGTAAGTTATGTAGTTTTGATCTTCCCATTTCCCTGTTCTTAAATCTTGGTTTTTCATTCAGAACAAATTTCTTCAAGCATCAAAGCACTTGCACACATCCTCTTCTTGCCAGGTCTATTGCCACTTTCCACCTCAAAACGTCATTATCTCTAGCTCAACCTGCTACAATAACCACCTCTACTAGATTTTACCCTACTTATGACTGTCAAATTTATTTCCCTGAAGTGGAGATGTAATTCCAGCTCTGAAGCTAAAAACCCTTCAGGCTGCGTACTGAACAATTGCTATTGATGTTATATAAATTTCTCACACCTGGCATGGCATCCAGCATTCTCTATGCTCTGCGTTCAACTGACCTCCCACTGTTTCTCATCACATAACTTATATGCTGTAAACAAACGGGATACTGTTCTCTAAAATACAGCATAACCTGTGAAGGTCTTCCACAGCGTTCAGTAGAAACACATCTCCCTCCTTCAACCCCCATGTTCTCCTTCTTTCCCTTCATGACACTTTGCTTGAGGGGTTACTTATCTTACCCTACAATATGTTACAGTTGCGGGTCTTACAGCACACAGGATTTAATGCCTTGGGGAAGGAGTTAATATGCTCACAGAGCCTGTGATGGGAGTTCCATGAATAGGAGCCTATAATGTGTGGTAAATTGAATTCTCCAGCACACTGGAGACAGACTTAAGCCTGTTCTTGCTTGTAGCTACTTTCCAATGTTATTGACCACTCTCCCATTTCCATTCTTTATATTGACTTAGGAGTGTTCTGCATGTAATCACTAATACTGTTCTCTCTGGCTAGAATATTCTTTCAACTTTCTCTGTTCATGCAAATCTCATTTACTTGTTAAATAAAGGCCTGTTTAAATCCCAACCCCTCCATCTTCCAAATTTTGACGATAAAAGTGATTTCTTCTTCTGCCATAATTTCCTCTTCTTCTTCTTCTTTTTTTTTTTTTTCACTTGTACATTACATCCCCAAGACTTATTCACTTTATAACTGGAAATATTTACCTTTGACCTGCTTCATCCATTTTACCCTCCTCTTAAACCCCACCTTGGACAACCACCAATCTGTCATCTATACCCGTGAGCTCCATTTTTTTTTATTACAATAATTTCTTATTTCTAATTTGGCAAGTTAATAGTGAACAGATTTATGGCCTTGCATGAACTTTTTTCATAGTCACTTCAGAAGAATATGTTCATTTATTATTATTTAAAGTTTGTGGTATCTGAAACTTATCTGCCTTCTGGTCAATGAGATAGACATATTGCAGTGCTGAGAGTATGCCTTATGGGTCAAGTTTGGGTTTAAATCTCAATTCTGCTGCTTATTTGTAGCATGGGAATGTTTCTTATTTTATATGTGCTTAAGCTTTCCATATCTGTAAAATATAAAGATTAATTGTCCCTATATCAACCAACTAATGTTGTGAGGGGGAAATGAGCCAGAGCAAGGGAAGCACCTAGAACAGTGCTGGCTCCTGACAGGTACCTAGAAACATCACCTTCCATGATTGTCCCTGGAGAATAAGGTTTTTGTTAGTGCTGTGTTGTGCTGTGTTGTGTTCAGAGTACACATTCATTCCACATTTGTGTATTTACTACACACACAGAATGCTAGCACTGGTATATATTTACTAAGACAGAAAGGTGAACTAAATAATGCTTATATTCTGGTAGGCATATCTGAGCTTTTTTACTTTTCTTCAGTTCTCTATCATTCTTTCCATTTAAACAAAAGAGGCTTTGTTTCTAAGGTTATGATAATTTCTTAAATCCCACCCTCCAAATGAATAAAACAAAACAAAAAAACAGTAAAATCCAGTGAACCTGAAGTTCTAGAGAACTAGTCTCACCTAGAGAGAAAAGCCCATAGACTTTGAATAAGAAAGACCTTAGTTAGCTGATCAGATCTACCATTTAATAGATGGCTGACTATAGACCCAGTTACTTTCCTGGGTTTAAGTTTCCTACTCTTGAGAATCTATGTAACATCTACCACTTAGGATCACTGTGTAAATCAATTGGAATTAATATTTAAAGTGTCTGGTGCATAATTGCATACCCAATAGAAGCAAGCTATCACTGTTTTATAGAAGAGTATGTATTTATTGTAGGCATTAGAGACTTTATAATAAAACATCCTAGAATGGCTAACCAATGATCCTAAAATTAGATTTAATTATTTAAAGGTAATGTATTAGAAGTACATTAGGTAATCTTAAAAACCTCATGAATTATGTGCTTTTAATAAGTGACATTTAATGAAATTTAAGTATAAAAACTAATATCTTAATATAAAATATTTTTCATAAAATTCAACAAAACAGGTAATTATTCTACCTAATAAAAGAGTAATGTGCAAATTTGCCATCACTCTGCTATACCCACAAGCCACGCCCACCAGCCAATCAGAATAAGTATGCAAATAATCCCAACCAGGTTTACCGCCACAGAGAGCAAGAGGGATTGTTCAAACATTACATCTGACAGGAAAGTGTGGTCACAAACAAGTAGCTGAAAGCAAGGAGACTGGGCCATGAAGTCTACTCTTCCTCTCATAGCAAAATGAGCCCTTAGGTTGTTTGGACCACTGTCACCTTATGGCTATGGATTCTAGCTTCCTTTCTTTGCTTATTGTTTTTTTTTTTTTTTTAATTTTTGATGTTTAGTTTTCTCCATCTATTTGAATATTTGAATCTTACTTTCAAAACCATTTTCAATGTAAATTCTTAAAACCTCCTCTGACACAGTTATCTCTCCCCTCCCAACTTTAAGTTACTTTTCCAGTACTGATTTTATTGTTGGCATTATTATTATTCCCAATTTGATCCTGAGCTCCTGCTGGCAGGGATAATGTTTTGTCCACAGGTGCTATCTAAGCACAGGATTACTAGTCAATAAACAGAGAGCCTGCTGTATTGGTCACTTTTCCTGGGAGAAAACATTTTGTTTTATAAATAAAAAATGCATAGATTAAAAAAAGTAATCATCTCATTTTAAATTATCTATTTTCACATTAATTATATGTTTGTTAATTTATCATCTGTCAGATTTCAACATAATGAAAGGTGGGTAAGGAAGTACAAGATAAAGTCAAAAGTATCTTGGACTCCAATCAAGGGTTGGTTTGGAGTCCAAGCCCGGTGAGCAATGACAGGTCATGCAAGCACTCAAGCTTTAGTTCTCTCATTTGCAAAATAAGAGGCCTGAACAGACAATGCTGTTATCTCCTCTGGCTATAACTCTTCTGTGAATGTCTCTGTGCTGTGTAAAGAAAGCACTTCGACATTTTAGAAGTATGCAATTTTCTACCAAGAATCGTCAGTGCTCATTTATAGATAGTTAAAAAGGAAATCTATCACTAGTAAATATTCTTGTACAAAAGTTTCAATGTATTTATAATAACAGATATACTAATTATCTTACAGAGAGCTTGTAAATAATGAATTTGGGAAACACTAGTGGTATAGAAAAATCACTACATCTCCCACAGAAATCTGCTTCAGCACAATATATACAAAAATCAGTCACCAAAACTAATATTATCATGTTCCTGCAACTTGAATTGAATTTTACTTTGTTGCTCCAGTGAAGTCCTCAGAAGCATGCCGTGCTTGGCTAACCCCTGTACACAGTCACACCTATTAAATGTGGAGGAGTTCCTGAATGCCCCTTTCCAAAGTGGACTGAGTGAAAAGCTTTTAGGAAAAGTCACAGCTCTGTGCTTTCTTGAAGATGAATTACCGCTCAGATACTTCCAGCTTTCAAATATACAACTGCATTGAGCATAAATTAACTACCCCCAGGCTGCATAATGGACAGTGGGTAGAGGGCTTTCACCTTTACATCTTTGGTTTGAATCTATCTCCGACTTAAGACTGACTGAAAGTCATTATCTTTTGTCAACTGTTCAGTGACTTATGAAATGAATTATTGGTCTTGGTTAAGTTCTCAGAGTAGGCAAAAAAACACCTTCACAATTGATGCTCTCAGCGGGAGCTGCTGCAACTCGAGAAAGAGGTTTCAAGATAGAATTGGTCATGGAAAGTGAATTTGCATCTCCCTGGTCCACTTTCTAAATGTGCACTGAGGCTTAGAGCTGTGCCTTCCAGAAGAGAAGGATTTGAGTCTCCACAAGGATTTGAGTCTCTCCATTGCATGATGGAGACAATTTATGGCTTGTGCTTCTGGCTAGGACCACACAATTATCCAATCTCTTTCTTCACATCTGAAGAAATCTCCAGGAGAGAGTTTTTGTTTTGTTTTGTTTTAAATTTCACAAAGTACAGAAAAAGCACTGTTTCCATAATCTTTATCATTGTCTCTTTGGGGACAAGAACATTTTGGTGTCAGATTGCTATTTCTATCTTTTTATAATAACATGCGTTAGTAGAAAGCATCTTTCATACTAAGGTTTCTGCTGTTCAAGGTTTAGTTCTTTGTCTGTAAAGCATTGAACACAGTTTGGGGCCTCAGTTTCTTCACACGATGGTAAAGTCCATTAGACTGGATTTTTCACATCAAACTCTCTTCTGACTTGATTGGATCCTGGGACTGACACATTTTTCATTTTCTGGAGGGTTGTGTGGTAATCCTGGTAGTATCTGGAAGCCTGAAGCTTTTCTCCTAAGAGGTTAGTATTATAATTAGGGACTATTAGAGGGACATAGCTCTACTTGGAAATCACTAGCTGAGATACATAGGGGATTTCACATGTAATGAAGAGTAGAGAGTATTGGCAGTGAAAGCTGAGAACAGGTCAATAAAAGTTAGAATTTGAGTTTAAATGGGTAAGAGAAACCTCCTGTAATAAATATCCCCACAGGGTGAGGCTCTAATTGGGAAGAACTGGAAGAATCAGTCATAGAAGAAGCCAAGTGTAAAGGTAACAGTTGATTGAGTGTGAAAAGGTCAGGGGCTAACAATTGGTCCCTGGGAGTTCTTATCATATATGGTAAGAATTATCCCTGCTTCTCCCCTCCTCTACTCTCCCATTCCTTTTCTTCTCCTTTTCTGCTCTCCCTTCTCACTTGGATTTCCTTCCTAAGTAAATTCCTTTATCACAATCAGTCTGAAAGTTTTCTTTATTTGGGTGACTTTCAGAACAATATTTTCAGCCCAGTTACTCCTTCTGACTTCCAAAATCACACATAAAACTAATGATATATCTCCTTGACTTCCTCATCAACAGTTAAAATGTAACATATCCAAAGAGAATTCTAAATCCTTTCTTAAATTATCCCATAGTCTTTCCTATCTCAGTCAATAATACCATCATAAATTAATATATTGAAAACAGAAGAGTCATCCTTGATTCTTATTCTTTCATTCACTCATATAATTTACTGTCTAGTGCATTGGATTTCCCTTTGCTCGTCTATGCTAGTCTATACCCATGGTCAGCAAACTGCGGCTTGTGAGCCACATGCTGCTCTTTGGCCCCTTGAGTGTCGCTCTTCCACAAAATACTATGGCCTGGGGCAAGTCTGTTTTGAAGAAGTGGCATTAGAAGAAGTTTAAATTTAAAAAATTTAGCTTGTAAAAGAAATTTCAATTGTTGTACTGTTGATATTTGGCTCTGTTGACTAATGAGTTTGCCAACCACTGGTCTATACATCTACTATCTCTTACCCAATTTATAGAGATATCTTTTTTCCATGATTCTAATTAGCCTTCTCTCTCATTTTGAAATCTTTTCCCACATAGTAGTATAGTAATCATTTTAAAATGCAAGGTGAAAGACAACACTTTTCTTCTCAAAACCAGGTGTGAGAAATTTATGTTTTATCATTAGTTTTAGATCACAGTCTGTGATAATTTATGACAGCAGCAGTAGGAAGATAGTTCTGTCCTTTTCTTTCTTTTCAAATTATATTTTTACTAGAGGCCCAGTGCATGAAATTTAGTGCCCTGGGGGACATCCCTCAGCATGGCCTGTACCCTCTCACAGTCCAGGACCCTTTGGGGATGTCTGCCTGCTGGTTTAAGCCCACTCCAGGGGACATCCCTCTTGCAGTCTAGGGCCCCTCGCTTCTTACCACCTGCCTGCAGCAGAGGTGGGAGAGGCTCCCAGCTGTGTTCACCAGCCTTGAGCCCAGCTTCTGGCTGAGCAGTACTCCCCTTGCAGGAGTGCCCTGACCACAAGGGAGCAGCTTCTGCATTGAGCTGGTGGTCAGTGCATGTTATAGCAACTGATCATTCTGCAGTTTGGTCAATTTTTATATTAGGGTTTTATTATATAAGACTAGAGGCCCTGTGCATAAAATTCATGCATGGAGGGTATCCCTCAGCCCAGCCTGAACCCACTACAATCTGGGAATACCTCAGGGGATGTCCGATAGCCACAGGGATCGGGCCTAAACTGGCAGTCAGGCATAACTTTCACAATCCGGGACTGCTGGCTCCCAACCGCTCACCTGTCTGCCTGCCTGATTGCCTCTAATTGCTTTTGCCTGCCAGCCTCGTCACCCCCTAACCACTTTCTGCTAGCCTGATCAATGTCTTACTGCTCCCGTGCCGGCCCAATTGTCCCCAATTGCCCTGCCTTGCAGGCCTGGTCATCATCCCCTCCCCCCCTCACCCAACTGCTTTCCCCTGCAGGCCTGGACACACTCAACTGGCCTGATGGCCCACAAATGTTCTTCCCTGGCAGCCATCTTGTGACCACATGGGAGCACCATTTTGTGTGAGGGCATGATTGTCAATTTGCATATTACCTCTTTATTATATAGGATTGATTTTAGAGAGTAAGGGAGAGCAAAAGAGAGATTAAAATATCAATGATGAGAGAGAAACATTGATCGGCTGCCTCCTGCACAGTCCCTACTGGAGATCAATCTAGCAACCTGGGCAAGTGCCCTGACAGGGAATTGAACCATGATCTCCTGGTTCATAGGTTGACACTTAACCACTGAGCACCACCAGAAAGGAAAAAAACACTTTTTCCATTCATCAACTATGCTCTAACTATATGTCTTCTTCTAGTTTTTGCAATATGACACACTGTGTAATTCCTGGGCATCTTTGTACAGGCTGTTAGACTAGCCTTGTATATTTTACTTATAATTGTAGGGCTGGTTCCTTTTGATATCAGTTTAAATGACATCTCTTTAGGAAGATCTTCCCCAAGCTTCTCTTCGATCTCTTTTCATCTTCCTGTTGATGTTGTTTGTTTGTTTTAAATAGAGTGTCTTAGTCCTGGCAGTTGTTTTATTCATCTCTGTAATACTTGGTTTTTCATTTTGTGATTCTTTTTGTTTGCCTTTTTCTTTTCTTCTTTTTCTTGGTCTGTAAATGTAGAATCTAAACTCCATGACAGAACAAACTATATCAATTATGCTTAACACCATATCTTTAGAATGGTTTCTGGCACATAGTCAGTTTTAAATAAATATTCACAGCCTGTATGACAGATTGAATGACTGATTTAAGAAAATTTAGTGTTTGGAGAACCTAGCTGCAGGAAAAGAAAGCTTATAGGTGCTAGCCAAGGATCCTCAGCTCTTAGAAGTCTTTGGGCTTGACCTTGGTGTCACAGTGGAGATTAGGCCTTAAGGAAGACAATAGGGAACACTCTGCATTGTTTTCTGGTGTCAGGATGAAAGCTCAATTTAGAAATTAGATACAAGTGGGGCTGATTTTCAAAGGTATTTTAGGGGCTTGACATTCTGTAGGAATTTGCCTTGGTCAGGTGGGTCTTGGAGGAAATGCAGGAATCCAGCAGGAGGACCAAGGTGTAACTCCTAGGACCCAGCAAATATGCATACAGGTAGAGAAGAGGGCAGGGAGCATTATTTTTGTCCAACGTTGAATCCCAAAATTTTGGTTTAATGTCAGGCACTTATGAAATGCTTAATAAAAATTGCCAAGACATGGATAAGTGTTGAATGAATGAATGAGAGATTACTCTATGTATGGAAAAGTATTTGTGTAATGCCTGCCATATTAGACTTGACTTCCCTCCCCTTTCCTTTTATATATGTTAGCTAACAGAGCTGGCACTGCCTTAAAACTGGTTGGATATGGCCCTGCCAGGGTGCCTGAGTGGTTGAGCATCAACCTATGAACCAGGATAGATAATGGTTCAATTCCCAGTCATGGCACATGCTCAAGTTGCCAGCTCCATCCCTAGTGTGGGGCAGCAGGAGGCAGCCAATCAGTGATTCTCTCTCATCATTGATGATTCTCTCTCTCCCTCCCTCCTTCCCTCCCTTCTTCTTTTCCTCTCTCTCTTTTCCTCTCTAAAATAAATAAAAATATATTTTTAAAAAACACTGGTCATGTAGCTTTGGGAGTGGGATGGGCTCTAGGAGGTCTGTGGCTCCTGCTATGTGGAAGTTGGGGAAGAGAGAGATGATGGGAAATGAGACAGGGGCAGCAATACTGCCTGAAGCAGGGAACAGAATTTCTAAAGAGAACATTAATATCCTCAGTGCTCAAGTGACATTTCTCTAAGACTTCTGCAGTGAAGTGAGTTAGATTAAGTGTTATATAATTAACCCTAAGAAATTAGCTTTAATCAAGTATTCAATTCTATAATTCCATTGTCCCCTGATCTCTCTACTCTTTCTTAGTTCTTTGGTACTCAATGCTATTTTATACTAGATTGATAACTATTGGATCAATTTCTCTGGCTATCTAAATGACATTTGCTCTCAAAGAGAAATAGCAGGTCTTCATTCCATTAGTGTATTCATGTCTAAAGGCTATTACAATACAGAGTCACAAGATGGGAAGCTTGAAACAACAGAAGTATATTTTCTCATTCTCTGGAGGCTAGAAGTCTGAAATCAAATTATTGGCAAGGCCATACACCCTCTGAAGAGTCTAGGGATAGATTATTTTCTCTTCCCAGCTTCTGGTGTTTGCCAGCAACCCTTGGCATTCCTTGGCTTGTCGATGCATCACTCTTGTTTCTGCTTCTGTCTTCAGATGCCCCTTCTCACCATATTTCTCTGTTTCCAGTATTCTCTTTTCTTATAAGACCATCCACCCTAATTCATTATGACCTCCTCTTAATATTATTGTTACATCTGCAAGGTCCCTCTTTCCAACTAAGGTCACATTTTCAGGTTCTGGCTGGGTATGAATTTTGGGAATATACAATTGATTATATGGAGAAAAGAAGTACTATTATGGGACAGGCCTAGGCTGAGGATCTTGTTGAGGAAGGCTTGGGAAGTTTTCACAGTGAATAGTTTTGTTTCTCAGGTAGTTCTCACAAGGGACTGTGCCTTAATCATTTTTTTATTTTCCAATCTTACAAATGGAGTCATACAAGGGGGAACAAATTTGAATAAATGTATTCTATTAATGACCTTCTTGGCTGTCTGCCTCTGTAGCCCTCCATCACCAATCAGAGGCTATGGTGGGAAGTGGCTAGTTCAGATGCCTTGCTCTCTAGATTGCCAAATCTTCGTTCTATCCTGTGATCGATATGTTCATGATTTCTTTGGATTCTTGAATTTTGAGGCAGTAGTCTAAGAGATTATCTGTTCAATGTTACTAAGTGACTGATCATTAAATAAACTTTTTAAATATAATATTTTTATAGACAATTTACTTAAAATATATGAGATGGTTGACACAAATAGTTGTCCTTCAATTAATAGCCAGCTTAGTTAAAATCAACTGTATTATTCTTTAAAAAATGTTTATATAGTATATACCTAAACTTTAAAACAAATTAGCCCGCAGAGAGAGAGAGAATACTAACAATATATTCCATTGGCATGGTATGTTCTAATTATCTCATTTGATCACTATGGGGTAGGCAAGACATGTTCCTTTATTGAACAAAAAGGAAAATGAGGCTCTGAGGGGTTAAATAGCCACATTAAAGTTAACAAGGAAATAGCTCTGGCCCGTGTGGTTTACTGGTTCGAGTGTCGGCCTGTATATAGAAGGATCTCAGGTTTGATTGCTAGTCAGGAGCACATACTTTGGTTGCAGGTTCATCCCCAGCCCTGGTTGGAGTACATGCAGGAGGCAACCAGTAATGTGTCTCTCTCACATTGATGCTTTTCTTTTTCTCTCCCTCCCTGCCTCTTTCTCTCTCCTACCCATTCTCTCTAAAAATTAATGGGAAAGAGTATATTTGGGTGAGAATTTAAAATAAAATTTTTATTAAAAGGTAAGCAAATTAGGGGAGTGTGAGGATTTCATGTCTTCCCATCTTAGTCCCTGCTCTTTCCAGAGTACTCCCCTGTTTTACTCTGCCTTCAGTAGCTAATGGTTAAATTAAATACTTACTTTGGCAATGTCTATTCAACCTAAAGAAGTTATACCTTGCATCTCCAATTTAACTTGGACAGTCTGTGGATTTTGTTTCAGAACTGCCATATTTTTCGGACCATAAGATGCTCCGGACCATAAGACGCACCAGTTTTTAGATGAGGGAAATGAAGAAAAAAATATTCTGAAACAAATAGTGTCCTAAAATATTTTATGTGCATTAAAACCCAACATCACAGTCATAAACACATGTAATCAACCCTGCAAAGTAAACAGCAGCATTTAGAACCATTTTAGAGCCGGGCAAGCACACAGAGACCACACAGAGCCGGGCAAGTAAAAAAACTTTTTTTTTTAAAGTATATGTGTAGGCTATATTTGGACCATAAGATGCAGGGACTTTTTCCCCCCACTTCTGGGGGGAAAAAAGTGCGTCTTATGGTCCGAAAAATACGGTACTATTGATAGATTTTTTTCTTCACATTTAATTAATTTTAACATTATTTTTTTTCAAACTCTTATTTTATCACAATCACAAATAAAAGCCTACTTTTAAAGAAGAGGAAAACCCTGAATATTTGGATGAAAGATATCAGGTTCATAGGCCAATGGCTTGAGTTTAAGTCCTATGTGATTTTGGGTGAAACACTGGCCTCCAAAAGAGCACAAGTGAACTGAGCTAATGTGGGTCTCTGTGCTTGTTGGCTTCATGATATTTCACTATCTGGATGTGAGTGAGGGGGCAAGATCTGGTGGGAAAAATTTGGAAACAAATTGGTCATTCTGGTTGCATTGCCAATTAGACTCTACTCAGCACAGGAACGGCTTTGGGCCTATTGATATTTGCTGTGACACTTAAATGTTCAGCACGGTATTGATTCTGAATGTCAAGCCCTTTGCTTAGGTGCTGTTTCTGTGCGATGAGCAGATTATCACAGAATACTAATTGAACCCTTTAAACACACACACACACACACACACACACACACACACACACACACTATATGCACAGCATTCACAAGCAGCACTTTAAATTTAACCAGCTAATTTCCAATCTTGACAGAAGCAAAATGACAGAGTTTTAAGTCTTACTGAATAGTTTGCATGGACTGAAATATTTTTAAAAAGTGAATTACTTCATACCCAAATACATAATTTACTGTTATAAAATAAGGTGATATGGTTCAAAATGCTACCCTAGTACAGTTAATAATCATATTAGAAACAAAGATGAAATAGAATATTAATCTGAGAGAATAAAGTGTTAATTATTTCTTTATACAATTAAGGGAAGAAAAAAATGAAGTGTAATTGACTTCATAATTACAATAAAAAAATAAGGTTTTAAAAAAAGGACATTTCTAAGTTTTTCTAAAGCATCTATAGAAAAATTGATGACAATATTTTGTAAACATAATTTTAAATACTTGAAAGACTATCTGTTGGCCAATATCTGGAAAAGATAGGTAAGCTGATTCATGTTAGTTTGCATTATTGTAAGATCATTCCTAATTCTATAATTAATGATTTAGTCTCTTGAAAGCATGGGCTAAACTAAGAATCAAAGTTGTTTACATCTACACCGTTCTTGTATTTTCAAGGGTGCACAAAAATCAAATAAAAAAAACTCTCACCACAACCTCAACATCTGTTTCTGTGTTTTCTTTCCTGCCAAATAGATGTCCCCACTAACAATAGCCCACCACCATGGCAAGAATGGCTCCAGCCCTTGCTTTCCTGCCACTCTCTCTGTGGGGCCAATTTCAGTACTTCCCCAGGTCCCTGTGCAGGGTGTGATGTGCCTCCTCCTCTAGGGAGTTGTAATAACAAGCTCTTCTTTCAAAGGGATTGACTTTCTCATGGTATTAGTCAGTCACACCTATAAATTAAATTCCAGGTACATTGAAAGCATTGTTTGAGAGTTTAATTCTAAAAGATCCTATGACAAACTTGTTCATCTTCTTGACATATACATGTATGTAGAAGATTGATAGACATACAAATGGATTAGGTAATTTTACTAGCTATTTCTAGAAGTGCAGTTTAACATTAGCAAGAAAATCTTTAACCCAGGCCTAGTTGCCAAATGCAAGGTCTTTACGTCAATTAACCAGACAAAGCTAATAAAATTAGACTGATATATTTTATGATTTAATAAATTAGCTATAAAGTCCTACCATGTCTATGTATCCTAGGAGAGGCCTTTCTTAGTTCTAGTCTCCTCTGTCTCTGACATGATAATCAGGATCAGAATGACCTACAAATAAGAAACGAGCTCTTCCCTTAACACCAGCCCCCTCTATCGTTCAGGTAGATAGCCCCAAGTTTTTCATACACATGGAATCACAAAGCAACCTTAGGCTTTGGGGAAGCAGAACATGCTGGCTTACTATTGTGCAAAATAAAGAGGCCCACCTAGAAATACTCCCCAGCAAAAATCACTCCATCAGTGTTATCATCTCTGTTAGAGATTTATTTCCATGATTTGAAGTTTGCGGTTCCTCAAAGCTGAGGCAACACTATTGAAAATCTTCAGTGGCTTTTATATAAAAAACACCAATGCAGACATTTTATGGGAAAAAATGCCTTGTTACAACCAGGAGAGCATCCTCTCGAATAGTGATGTGACAAATTTCACCACAAAAGCGCCAAAATCCCCTCTTGAAATAATAACACAAAACCATGAGTGGATATTGAGTGTTAAGGATGTCCTTTTATGTTTCCTCATGAAGCTGTGGATTAACCTTGGCTTGCCAAGCATTTACAGGATAATCTTGTTTTTAACTTCAAAAGTCATGTTAAATGTGATAGCGCCAGATAGCACCTCTCTCTTATTTGCAATGTTATCTTCTTTGGCGCACACAGGCAGCTGATGACTTGTGCTGTTGGGGCACTTTAAGAGGTCATACTGTCAGAAAAAAAAAGGTGGAGTTTTAAAGGCTGTCCTGGGCTCTGCTAAATATAATCCAATACAGTGGGTCTGATCCTGTTGAGAGCATGAAATACTCTGGAGGGTGCCAGGCAGTCTGTGGAGCCCCTGTGAGCTCACTTGCTTCTGGTTCTGTGTGATTATAAAGCCCACATGGCAACTGCCTCCATTCCAGCACCACCAATCACCACCCCTTCTGATCCAGGGATGCAACATTGGAGGTTCATGCTACTTCCCAGAGGACCTTCTGCCTGTTCCCAAGTAGGGCTCCCTCTTCCCATTTTTTAGGTACCATCTTTCCCTCTCCCTCACCCTCATGATCTCCTACTATTTGAATTTCTTGTTGAATTGAAAGTCTTGTAATTGAAACTCCTTGAAAAGAGAGGTTTCAGTCTACAACCAAATGTAAGTTTATGGTGGTTGCTTTGAGTCTAGGATGTTTCTTTCTTGTATATTTTAGCCTGTGGCTGTCTGAGGGCAAATGCTCATTTGTGGAATGAATGAATTCTGCCACTACTCAGGCTGCCATAATGGGGATGCCCGGTTGAGCCAGTAGGGGCTTGTAATTTTATGCAGCTTTGTTGACACACCTTTGCAAGGTCCATCTCTTTTAGATCGTATAAATCCAATTTCTCGAGGGCAGTCTCTTAAATGAAAGGGCACATTTCCTCAAGTCCAGCTGGGAATAAGACTGTCCTCCTGCAGCAGCTGGGCTCTAATTGCTGAACATAAACAAACATTGTCTGGAATAGAGCCATCTTCTCGCTCTGGATGCTATTCCTTTCTAAGACTGCCGTGGTCATTTATTACTAATGACAGGAATCGGTAGCTGGCTGCGGTTGGCAGGCCTGTTCCTATGCAATCAGCATTTCAAAGTGGCAGTGTGCTTTTGGAAAAACAAACAGCCTAAACTTATGGCTTTGCTGCCTCGATCTAATTTCCGTGTCCTACAGGAAGTCTTTCCATGTCAGAATATGATCTATTTGTTGTTCATGTAACCAATTCAAGTAGAGTTGTGCATTATTGCCATATGCTGCTATTTAGATTCTTATATGTCTATGTTATGCACCTTTAAGGGATAAATGAGGTTGTTTAGGAAAGCAACTTTTTCATATTTGAATTATTCAAGGCTGTCAGCCCAGAATTTTGACATTGTTGAATGTCTAGAAATAAATAATCACTGAACTACATAAGGGGTCATCCAGTACAAACTTTCAAGTTGACAAGACAAACAAGGGAGAGGTAAAGCCCAAAGAAGAAGATAATCTACTCAATTTGTTGGACCCCAACTACATTTTTTTTGTTGAAGAAATCAAGGATAATTAGCCCCTAATTACATGCTCAGTCCTGCCATCCACAATGATATTATCCCTGTTTTAGACTAGAAGAAATTTAAGGACAATTACAACTTAAAATTAATAGTTCAGCCTTACCTGGGACATATTCAAATCTTATATCTAAATTTTCAGGTATTTCTTTTTCTTTCTTTTTTTCTATACTTCTTGGGCCAAGTCTCCTAGTGTGTATGCTTAATTTTACAAGCAATTACTAATTTATTTTCCGTTGTAGCTCTAGATAAGATTTCAGGGAATATTTACTATGTGCCACATACTGTTTTAAGTTAATTATGTGTTTCTTTATTTGATCCTCCCAACTACTCCGTGAGGTAAATACTATGGCCCTATTTTACAGTTGAGAAAAATGATGCAGAAAAAAAGTTCCATTTTCGCCAAAGTCTCACACAGCTAGTGAGTAGCTACAACACAATTCAAAGCCACAGCCTGACTTCAGAGCCCATGCCTGAAAAACCTACCGCTGACTTTTACTTGATTAAAAAAATGGTATCAATCGTCATCTTGAATGGACGTATTGTACTTTATGCAGCTTTCACTAGTGGATGAGGGTTCAGATGGCAAGAGTGTCAATCATGAAGGACTTGGCCAAGGTGAAATTGCCTACACTGGTTTACAACTGAATAAAAATGCTTGTTGGGTGTTTTTCTTTGTTGTTTTTTAAGATGAATAAAAAGAGAGGTCTGGTTAAGCATAAATCACAGCACATGTAAGAGGATAATGGTCAGTGTTACAAGAATTGCTTCCTGCATTAGATCTGAGGAGATGGTGCAGTCCATAAATCCATCAGGGAACGAATTCAAACCAGTGCTATGGGCAAGTACTGAGGAAA
The DNA here is from genome assembly GCF_014108245.1 of Pipistrellus kuhlii. NCBI lineage: Eukaryota > Metazoa > Chordata > Mammalia > Chiroptera > Vespertilionidae > Pipistrellus > Pipistrellus kuhlii. The sequence goes on from NW_023425562.1 coordinate 12,237,276, forward strand.
GCTGTAAAAGGGTGGATGGGATGGGACTCACAGGCAGGCCAAACATAGGTAATATGTGTGTATATTGTCTCTATCCTGGAATTTCCTGTGTTAAGAGCAATAAAGTTGACTGCTATGTCAATGAGGCTCTTTTGCACCTAAGATGGAGGCTGGTAGCCAGTGGAACCAACCAAGGGATTCCAGGACTAGAACTCTTGGTCCTATCCCCAGATCTCCTGGAATAGGAGAGGGGCTTCAGATTGAGGACAATCACCAATAGCCAATGATTGGATCAGCCATGCCTATGCAATGAAGCTTGCATAAAAACAAAACAAATGACTTTGAAGAGCTTACAGTTTGGTGAACATGTGGATAGATAGTCTGAGAGAGTGGGTTGCTTCCTAGAGAGGGTATGGAAGCTCCATGCCCCTTACCACATTACTTGCCCAATGCATCTCTTCCACTTGACCGTTATGTATTGTAAGTATTATTTTATATTAAACCAGTAAGCTAGTACAATAAATATAAGATTTTTCTGAGTTCTGTGAGCCCCTCTAGTTAATGAACAGAACTGAAGGGAAGGAACGAGGTCATTGAAAGACAGTTGTTCAGAAGCACAGATAACAACCTGGGCCTGTAATTGGCACTTGTAGTAGGAGTGGTCTTGGAGGACTGAGCCCTTAACCTGTGTGAGTAAATAGATTCAGAAATGTGTTGTCCTGTAGAACATCAAGCTGGTGTCAGTGAATGTGGGGGGAAATCTGCACATTGTAATTGGGAGCAGAATCACACAAGACATAAGAAAGTACAGTCAGGGGCATAGCATGTGGATAGAGAGATAGACAGTGAGCAGCAGGTAAGAAGCAAACCCTATAGGTACTGCTGGATTTCAGACCTAATTCCAATTCTTTTGCCCATCAAGTGGGAATCAGAAAAAGACAAATGCTTTCCCCTTTGGCTCTTTTTCATCGTCCAGCGAGGCCTTGTCTGACCCCAGTTATCTCTGTCACCACTAGTCTCAGGCCACCTGCCTCTTCTTCCCTTTGTATCCACAAATATGTATATACTCATTTATGCCTACTTATTGCCTGTCTTCCCAACTCAAATACAAACATTGTGAAGTTAGCATCCCTTTCTGTTTTATTCAAAATCGAATATCCAGGGCCTGCTCATAAATATGCATCAAATGAATAAATGAATAAACAGGGATCAGGCGCAGGGATAAAAGAGATTAGCCCATTTAATATAATGAATTGGAGCTGAGGAGGAGACAGACAGTGGAGAGAAAAAAGGTTGCTTATGTTGAATTACCACATTACCATCACTTAGCATTGATGAGATCCCCAACTTCTCTAGTACTGGGTACGATGGGTAGATAATGAAGACAGGAGACAGACATGTTTGCGAAGTCCCTTTCAAAATGTCATTGGTGGGAGGAGTTTTGTCCCCTGATAATAAGCTATTTGGAAATTCTTTGCTGTCTTATAGAATGCTCACCAGAAATGGACATGTATTTACCCAATATTTCCAGTAAAACATCTTTGAATGCACAGAATTAAAATGTTAATGGGTTAGCTTATTTCATTTCTGCCTATGTGAAATGAAGCTTCAGAATATCATATTCTTTCTATTTTATCATCAAACAACACACGCACACAGAATATAGCCTCTCCTCTGTTTCCCAGTGGCCTCAATCTTTTCATTAAAGAGAAATTCACTCTTACAGGCCTCTCCCGAGGAAGTGTGATCACAGACGGTGCCAAGAAGCACTCTGGGAGCCTCTAATGGGGAAGACACAAGACAAAGCAAATAGCAGGTAATTTTTTCCAAGAGATGGGCCCCCTGTCATGAGGAAGCTCTCCAGGCTGCCTCTCCTTTTATGTTTTTATTTGATTTCTAATAAAAAATATTAAGACTGTGAGCTGCCTGCCCTCCACAAACCCCCAAACACAGGATTACATTTGAGAGGGTAGAGGGAGGGAATGATAGTCCCTTGGAAAGTGTGCAACCAAGAGAGCAGTCTGCAATGTACTTCTTACCCCTGCTCCTGTCCTGAGGCATGGCAGAAAGAAGGTGCCTCTTATTAAAGGGCTGCCTGCGATGTGGGGGTCTTCTTAGAAGTTTAGGACTGAAGCTCTCAGGCCTGTGCAGATCCTGCTTATCTATTATTGATGCCTGCTTTCACTCTCTTCCTTCTCAGAAAATTCTCCTTTGGTCCACCCCAAACCTCAACCTGTTTTTATTAGACCACAGTCAGAGCTAAAACAAAGGCTGTGTCAAAACAAATAAGCCCTTTTGAGTGAGACCTTATACTCATTCTGTCACTTTTTATTTTTTTTATTAAATCAGAGAAAGTAATGACTTAACATTTTGACAGATCATTTACCTTCTTTCAGATTTTAATGAGACAAGGATGTGGTAAATTCTGAATTTTACTATTTATATTTCAGTTCAGTTCTTGACTTTGTTGTACCATACCTAAGAGATAACGATGGAACTTTTTCATGGTTCTGGAGTGGCAGTCATACCTCCCATCCTCCCTTCCTTCCTTCTTCCATTCCCTTTCAAAGGCACTGACTGGTCCAAGAAAGAGTGGCCAAACTTTGTAAGGCACTTTGCCAGGAAAGGGACACTCCTCTCAAACTCCTGCTGAGGCTTTGCCCAACCCTATTCCCATGTACATTTTTCTCAATAATAGATATTTGCAATTTTATTAGTCAAAATGTTCCTATTTTGTTTTTATATAGAATGATGCTACTGGAGTCTGTTTATACATTGACCAACCTAAAGGACAGAAAAGAAAACTCTGAGGAGAAAGGGTTCTATTGAAGATATATCTTGCATGTCTTGTATACGTATTTTCACAGGCCACAGTGATTAGCTTTGATGTAGAACATAGAAACAATAAGACTGTTTGGTTATGTTAAAGGGCTTCATCTCCCTTTGCTGTTTAAAAAGTACCAAGTAATTTTATGGTATCGATAAATCTTGTTTATGCATTTCAGAATAGTGATCTCTTGGGAAAAATAAAATTTATTTGGGTGAAATTGTAAAATGCACTATTTGTATCTGAAAACCAAAAGTTGACAGCAAGTTTGTATCTTTTTTAAAAAAAAAAAATCATGTGTCTCAAGAAAAAAAGAACATTTCTCATTTTTATAGCTAGAAACAGGGTATCGCATAACGAGGATAGAGCTTTTCAATTGTGAAAAATGATGCCAAAAATGACTGCAAAAGATAAATTCTCCACACACACTCCCAAAATGTTACAACTTTTCATGCTAGGTATATCTATTCTTCTAAGATGGCTTTATGGTATGAGAAAATAAATATTTTCCCACAGAGGATAGGGTCCGTACTGCTTGAGTTAAATACCAGATTTTGCTTTCTGTAAGACCCAGTAGTTATGAGTATGCACCGTAATGCCATGAAATCACATCATAAATCTATGTAACTACTTTCTTTTATATTCATTATTTGGGAACAGAGGCAATACTCAGAATTAGAAGTAGCATCTACCTGGTCTGTTAGGAAGGAAAGGCTATGACATAAACATTTTTTAAACAAACTCAATTTGGCATATTGTACAATGAGAATGTGCTAACCCAGTTATAGGACCCATAATTTGAAACTGCTTTTTATCTGACAAAGTTATTTGACAAATAATGTATTTACCTATGCATTTATATGGTATAATTATTGTTATTTTAATAATGTCAATCACATTTGGCTGCATTCATCTTGTCAGTCAAACATTAAAATCTGAGATACTGTAGAGGCACAAAATAAAAGTGTAGAAACCTTCAGGACCAGTTTCCCATCAAAATCTTATTCAAGTTAAGTCCCTCTTGACTGAGGTTTGCATTCATATTCCTTTTTTATATGACTTTCGGCCAGACTCTGATTCTTCACACCCTTTCCTCAGATTCTCCTCAGATGAGAATGTGCCTCAAAATCCCTTATCTATCTACCTTATTCAAATTGCTTCCTAAATAGGCATTCAACTCCCATTTTAAAGTATATTTCTAACTGTAAAACTTTGGTTTATGGGAATTGAATTCTGGGCATTTAAATTAAAAAGGAGAATATATTTGGGGTAAAAATAATACTTTTAACACCCCCTAGAACCAGTCAAAGAATGTAGCTACCCTATTATATTACAATCATGGCACCCCAACTCTCTTCAAGGAGCATGTGATCTAGAAATAGGATTGACGTAAGAAAATAGTTGTCACACCAATTAACATAGTATTAAGTATTGATTCCGTGGTGTTTTGGACTGCCATGCAGAAGGAGACAGAGAAAGGCGAATCAAAGTGTGCTAGAGAAAGAGGTCAATGTCATTTTGAAGAAAATTAAGAAGTGGCTCATGGTCAATTATGCTCTTACTCTTTCCACCCCATTGTGTACCAAGTGCTTTAGAGTCCCTCAGTGTTCTCCAAAACACCAGTATTATCTTTTAATTATTAGAATCATATCTAGACACCTCTCACATAGGTTGTTGCAAATAAATTCCATGAACTCATCAGTGAATCTCTGTATATTGCACTAGGTGGGTTCTGGATCTACTTGAGAAGTGAGACATTCAGACACTAAAATAGATATCTGGTAGATATCAGCGTTAAGTTTACTGTGTTAAGTGACTTCCTATGTCTTATACACTGAATCCCTCAAATAAAAAGTGTACCTGTCATGTCAGGTGTCATCCATGGGGTCAGAATGGTGACTACAGTTTCTATTAGTTCACCTATGTAGAGAACTGAATTGCTTTGTCCTAGGAGGGAAGCAGGGTGCTTATCCCAATATTTTGAGTGTATTATCTCAAGAACATTTTGCTATTGTTTTGCATTACATGTGTTTCAGAAATGTGTATGTAAGACTGTGTCTCTAACTCTTCCATTCCATCTCATTTCTTTCTCTGTTTCTCTTAGTTGAAAGAAACTCCCATGTTGATAAACAAACAAAATAAACAGTCTTTATCTAATTCCTAAACAAATAGTGTTTAAGGTGACAATAATGGCTTTTCCATTTGTTTTCGGAACAACTTAGCTTCCAAGATTTGCTTTTTATAGTGATTAGCACAGGGTAAGCCATTGCCTATCATCCTGAGAATCTGAGGTTTTGGCCACAAAAGAATCTAGTCATGATGCATTATACTTTCTGGAAAATAAACAAACAAATGAACAAATAAACAAAAAACCCCACCAGCTTTCAGAACAAGATAATTTTTGATAAAGGGTGTTCCTCAGAAACTTAATCATAGGTTGTTGGTTTTTTGATTAACAGAATGAAAAAGTATTATTAAAGCACTTGATTTTGTCAATTTCATTTCCTGGCTGCATCTCCTTCTTTAACCTCCTCTCTCCCTTTTGCTATCTCACTGGTCTAAGTTCTAATATCTTCTAATGGAGAATTGAGGCAATTATTCAGATAATTTAGGTTAAAAAAATGCCACATAATACTGTTGACTGATTTTATTATTTTTCACAATATTGATTTTCTTGGCCTGAAAAGCATTAATATCTAATAAGTGCCCACTTGGCCTTGCAAGTCACATATAAAGACAGCTTCCAGCAATTATCAAACAAAAGATGAAACTTTAAGGCCTTTTGGAGCATTCAATTTCTTTTAGACCTACCACATGAGAGCCAGGCTTTATTTTCATGACCACATCAATTGCTCGTTTCAGATAATACAGTCTGGAAAATACAGGAGTATGATGAAATTATTCTTTAGGCTCTTACTCTTTCTAGACCATGAAGAATTTTAAAATATTTTTTTACTAAAACATAGTTGGCATACAATGTATATTAGTTTCAGTTGTACCAGCACAATGATTCAACATTTATATATCTTACAATGTGACCACATTAAGCCTCATAACCATCTCTCAAGTCTTAAATTATCACAATAATATTATGTTCCCTTTCACCTTTTTCACTCCCTTCTCCCCTCCCACACACACACCTCCCCTCTGGCAACCATCAGTTTGATGTCTGTTTCTATGAGTCTGTTTTTGTTTTGTTTGTTGATTTGTTTGTTTTTTTTTATTCTACATGTAAGTAAAATCAGATGATATTTGTCATTTTTGACTTATTTCACTTAAGATAATACCATATAGGTCCATCCATGCTGTCATAAATGGCAAGATTTAATTCTTTGTATTTCTGGATAATGTTCTATGTCTATCTCTATATCTCTATATCTTTATATCTCTATATCTTTATATCTCTATATCTCTATATTTCTATACTTTCATACCTCTATACCTCTATACTTCTACCTCTATCTCTATCTCTATCTCTCTCTATCTCTATCTCCATCTCTATCTCTATCTATCTCTATCTCTATCTCTATCTCTATCTCTATCTATCTCTATCTCTATCTCTATCTCTATCTCTATCTCTCTATAAATATATCTATATCCATATATCTATCTATCTTCTTTATCCACTCATCCATCAGGGGGCACCTAGTTAATGTCCTTGTCTTGGTTACCCCCCAAGAGGGAATATGCTAATTGACTGCCCCACCCTCAAATATATGCTAATTAACTACCCCACCCTCAAAGATGGCGGTGCCCACAGCCAATAAGGAGGGGATATGCTAATTGACTTCCCTGCTCTCAAAGATGGTAGCACACATAGCCACAAGATGATGTTGCCCAGTCCCCTGCCTCAGGAGACCCCAGTCCCCTCAACCCCCTGCCACCCAGGGCTTTCGATGGCAGCTGCCCAGCTGCCCAGGGCTGGCCAGAGGCACAGACAAGCCTAAGATGGTGGCTGCCCAGCCGCCAGGACTGCCCAAGGCCCAGATAACCAGGGCCAGCAGTGGCAGCAGAGTTGTGATGGGGGCATCGCCTTCCCCTGATTGCCTCCCACCACTGAGGTCTCCCAGACTGAGAGGAGGCAGGCTAGGATGAGGGACCTGCTTCCAGTGCATGAATTTTCATGCACTGGGCCTCTAGTTATAAATAATGCTTCAATAAACAAAGGGGGTTAATATAATTTTTAATTAGTGTTTTTGTTTTCTTTGAATAAATATCAAGAAGTGGAATGGCTGGGTCATATGGTAGCTCTATTTTTAGGTTTTTGAGTCATCTTCATACTATTTTCCATAGTGTCTACACCAATTTACAATTCCACCAACAGTTCATGAGGGTTCATGAAGAATTCCTAACATGAGCCTGATCAGTGCTATATCAGAAGAGGCATTTGTGGAAACTAGTGGTAACATCAAGAGGCCTTCAACATTTACATTTCCCTCTGAAATAGAAAATTAATACTGCCTTCTCCTGAAAATGCTGGCTGTGTGCATATTTAGATAACTTTTATTAGCTAGCGATTTAGAATCCAGTGAAAGTCAGCATCTTCCTAGTCAGTTTACATACTTAATTAAAACTCTATTAACTTTATTTACTATGCGAAATAATGATTTGGGGATTTGTGGATTAGAGGACTTTTGTTAGGGAACTGGAATGTGCTGATATCATGGGCTTTGTTCATAGATTCTGTCAGTCATATACATCGCAACAGCTGTTCCACAAGTCATAAAGGTTTGAAGCAGAGAAAGAATTGCTCATTGTTTGAGGAAAGTAAAATTTTAAATCTTCCCACTTAAATGTACCTAGTCAATTTAGTTTCCAAGAAAAACAAAACAAAGAAACAAATAAACAAACAAACAAAAAAACACCTTAAAATGAAATCCTTTTTCCTTGATTGGAAGGTAACAAGTTCTCTAGGAGTTGTAGATGGGCTCTCTAGTTGACAGAGAACACTTCATAATATAGGGCCAGACTGGGGAAGTGTGAGATCCTGTGTTTTGCAAGATCTTCTTGCTTAAGGAAAACTGTCTCTTCATTTTTTCAATTATTTCTTGGCATTATTTACTGGTTTAAACAATTTTCTATATATTTAAACACGTATATTTTGAATCCTCTTGTTGCTGGTCTGTAAGTTAGGCAGGATAGTTAATGAATTCCAATTTTAAGTGGGAACACTGAGTTCCAAAGATCCTGAGGGTTTGAGACTCTGTGGCCTAAGTCACACAGACAAAGAAGAAATGATCACTCAACTGGATACTGTCTTGAGTCTCCAGGGGCCTGGTATCTGTTGCTTTAGCAAAATGTGTAAGTGTGACTTATTCCATTTGGTCATGTATGGCATATATAGAAGGAAGAACAAGAGTGGACCTAGCCTGGTAGCCAAGTTGGTTAGGGCATCATCTGATTTGCCTCAGTCAGGGTACATACAAGAAGCAACCAATAAATGCATAAATAAGTACCAACAAATTGATTTTTCTCTCTCTCAAAAAAAATATCAATAAACTAATTTTTTTTTAAGTGTGTCTGGAGCATAGGTAGCCATGGTCTTTTTAGAAGAGTCAGGGGAGGGGAGTACTGGAACATTCCAGACATGTTCTTTTTTAGCTATGGTTATGGATGCTGATGTGAGATGTTTTTGTTGTGGTGGTTGTGTTTTTTTAAAGTCATGTTCCTTTTGGACTCTTCACAAAAATATATGCTAGGTAACATACAGATGATAATCTAATTTACATGTGTTTTGTTACATTTATTCCTTTGAATACTTGCATGGATGGATTAGTTCAATAAGTCAGGTTAAGAATAATTGATCCATCGAAATGTATTTATTTAACACTTACTATGTGCCTGGTTCTAAGTTATGTACTGTGCAAGATGTAGAAAAACATGAAACATGGTTCCAGTTTTGGTACTGACTGTTTTCTGAGAGGTCCTGCACTGACATCCCTCCCCAGCATCAACTTGAATGATCCAGGTAAAATGGGCAGGAGCTGTGCTCAGTCTGGGAGGCCAGGTCTACTGGGGTTTCTTCCTAATGAGACCGAAATGTACCGTAACCACGGGGTTCTGTATCACCATAACCATGGTTCCCCACACTGCTACCCTCAGAGCTGGCTTCCTTCCCCCATAGTTGGGAGGTGATTTATGCACCTCTCCAGTGTAGGTCCTATGCTTCAAAGACACAGGGTGATGGGAAGGGCTCAGTGAAGTCCAGTCCCCTATTAGGCAGTTTCAGGCTGTTGGGAATTCCATTTATAGGAGCAGTTAAGATATATGAAATCACACCTGCCTCATGGATAGGAGTCTCTTTTCTTGTTTCTAATAATTATGACTCAGGAAAGGGAGAGAGATGTTTTCTTCTAATTTTTCTTTTAGAAGAACACCCTAAAAAGACCTCTCTCTTCTACATATGGGGTCATTACATGCTTTCTAATGTCTACCGAGATACCCCAAACCTTCTGATCGTTGCCTTCCACTTCCAGGCACAGTCCTCATGTAGAAGTATGTGTGTGTGTGTGTGTGTGTGTGTGTGTGTGTGTATGTGTGTACACCCATGTGCAGGACATATATGTGTATATGCATCTGTGTGTAACAGAGTGTGTTGAGGATATGATACAGGGTAGTGCTTCTTTTTTTGCCTAGGAATAATTAGTGTCATTTTATGTAGAAAGGGCTTTTTGTGTGTGCCCTTTTTCAGAAGTAGAGATTTGAAATGATTGTACTCGGATTGCTGAGTTCCCTCCCAACCCTTTGGGGGTGTGTGTGTGTGGGGGGGTATCAAACAGGAATGCTCTGCATTTTAATTACTTGTTCCCTACCCACCAGGTGTGTTATTTTTAAGGTTGTCAATTTAAAGTAAAAATACTCTTCTAAAGCATTGGGATAAAATGGAAAATGGCACTTTGACATAATTTGGGGAAAAGCTCTTGGATCCTAACATTGTGTATAAAGTTAGGTCCATGTAACAAATGATTATTTAACCAAGTAAAAGCAAAGAGCCAAGCAGCATAGAATATTAAAGTTGCTCTCCAGGGCGCTGGGCACTGTGAGGGATTAACAGAAGTCCCTTTCCTGTGATAGACTGCAAGTGAAAGAGACAGAATATGATTCAGTAACAAACAAAAATAGCAGAGCGTGATCAGGGCACAGAAAGAGCTGGGGAGGCACAGGCGGGTCATCACACCACAGAATTTCAAGTGCTAATGGTTTTACTCTTGCATGTCCCATCAGTGGGACATGCTTTGTACTTTCAGTCGCTGCAACACTTTGAAGGTCTTTGCATTTATCACATTTCTATGTACTGTGTTTCTTTTTATTCCTTTTATTTCATCCCATATACAAAGGACAGAACATGCTTATTGATAACATGGCCCATTGAAATACAGATCTGTTGCAACACAATGCCTACCTCCTATTGGCAGTTTTGTTAGTTTTAAAAATTAATTCACCCACAAACATACATTCCCACCATTATACATGATGATAAAGAGAAACCTCCCTTTCTACAAGAAAAAAATATACTAGGAAAATGACTACATTTGAGAATGAGGAATTGATTACAATTGATTTGCCAGGTGAAATTTCAAGGCCTAAGCATGTATTTTAGGAACAAGCCAAGGTTGGCCATTAAGAAATAACAACATTACACTGAAATTTACAAGTAGATCTGACTATGTGTAATTCCAAGAAAGGATTCCTGTGGTCAGGACAAAGTCCTTCCTGACTCTATAAACAGGGTTAGGAGTGCCCTTGTCAGAGCCCCCTTACATAGTGGGAGGAAAGCAAACAACTTCAGGGAAAAGGATGACTCCAAGTGGATCTTTCCTCAAAATGAAGGGCAGTCCTTCCACTTTTCTCTTGAGACGTTTCCTCCCTATTTTGGGGACTGTACATCCGCTATTCTGGCTGGCACACACGTTCTGCTTGCACTTATGCCAAATCCCTCTCCTGGGTTTCTGCGAGAGTAGTTAATCTACCCAACAGCGTTTTGATTAGACAAGAAGATCGTTTCATCTTATCTGGGGACAAGGAAGTGGCATGAACAAAGGCTCTGCTTATGTCTCTCTTTCTAAATGACTTCCTAATCTGTGGAAGGGCTCCTGATAGAGTGGTCTCCGCTCAGGCGCTCTCTGCTAAGGCAGCCTGTTCCTCAGGGTAAAGGCAGACGGAGTTTTCTGCAGTCCATTTGCAACCGCCTTCTGAATACATTGAAACACAGTATTCAGGTCCAGGAAAAGTGAATTTTGACTCTACATGGTTAAATGAGTAGAGGTTATACTTGGAAGAAAAAGATTGAAAATAAATTCTGGCTTAAAAGGGCTCTTTATAAGAGAGAAAATCAGGAAGAATCTATTTTTTTTTTCCCTCTAGCAGTTATTATAACCCTGAAGAAGAGACTCAAATAGCTGTTGGAAAGGATTATAGCTTTTGTCTCTTAAAGGTATTAGTGGCAAACTGGATTAGCTCTCCTTATCAGTTTTGGATAGAAAAATACTCTTGTAATGACACAGCCATCCATAATGAAGTGCTGCTGTGTTAATACCTATTAGTGGTTGGTCAGACATAAATCTTTGAAGACTGAATAAGATAGTAGCCATATTTCCCAAACTGAAGATGAAGAATCAAATTCTGAAAAGGTGCAAATTCTTAGTTTCAAGTTTACCTACAAATAAATGTGTGAGATTAATGTATATTAATAATATATGTAAGAAATCATACACATTAAAAATAAAATGTATGACATTAGAACACTGAAAAATTTCAGACATATGGTAGCTGTATAGGTGATCTGGGAACAATTATTATTCTAATTTTTATTTTTTAAAATATGTTTATACTAGAGGCCTGGTGCATAAAAATTCATGCACTAGAGGGGGTGTCCCTCAGCCCTGCCTGATCCCTCTCACAGTCCAGGAGCCCTCAGAGACAGGAGGCAACCTGGTGATCAGGGGAAGGCAACACCCCATCACACCTCTGCTGCTGCCACTGCCAGCAGGACAAGCTTCAGCTGGCCCTGGTTAAATGAGCCTTGGCTGTCCCTGGGTGGCTGGGCAGCTGATATCTGAGGCTTGCCTGCTCCTTGGACATGAGCTGGGCAACCACTAGCACAGGCAAACCTTGGGCTGGCTCTGGGCACCTGGGGGACTGAGGGGATTGGGGGACTCTGGAGGCAGTCATGTGGCAAGGTCAGGGACTTGGCTGCTGCCATCTTATGGCTGTGGGCACTGCCATTTTTTGAGGGTGTGACAGTCAATTAGCATATTTCATTCTTATTGGCTGTGGGGGTGCTGCCATCTTTGAGGACGGGATGGTCAATTAGCATATTCCCTCCTTGTTGGCTGTGGGCGCCACCATCTTTGCAACAGCATGAGGGTCAATTAGCATATTCCCTCTTTATTAGATAGGATTGATTTCAGAAAGAGGATAGAAATCTCCTAGCAACCACACTAGTCTAACTCACCTTCACTCTTAGCTGGTTTATTACAAGACTCTGACCTCTTGCATTGCTTCCATTATTGTTAGATCACGTCCACTTTCTATGGTTGGGAGAATTAACTTTTTATAATATAAGCTTATCCTAACACTGCCTATTCATTGCATAGTTAAAAACAAGAACACAAAACCTTACACAATTATACAGGACCAGATATGACCTGTTCACTAACATCACATGTGGCAAAAATGATTCTTTTACTCTGTGAATACACCAGCGACTTTCACATTATTTTATTTCCTCAGATCCACTGATTTATGTTTTATTTGAAGGACATTACACATGTTATTTCCTAGAATTCTCACCTCTTCAGTTAGTCACCTGTACTCCCCTCCCTGCCCACCAGCCTCACATGTATTTCTTGTGGCTTCCTCCTCCTTAACCAATAGCTTTAATCTCAGAACCCAGAATTATGATGACTTTTTATTTCCACTACTAGTTATCATTAAGCTCACTGGTTTTAACTCATTACCTTTTTTAAAAAGAGCTTTATTGAGATATTATTCACATACTATGGAATTCACCCATGTAAAGTAGACAGTTCAATAGAGTAAAAAACCATTGCTACAGTCAATTCTAGAACATTTGCATCACTCCAGTGGTTTTATTCTTCACACTTGCATGATTTGTAATGATATATACTTTTGTTTGTTTAACTCATTTATCTTCTGTCTCCCTCATCAAATGGTAGGCTCTCGGAGGCCATGGGGCAGGTCTCTTTATTCACTACAGTGTATTCAATGCAAAGCCTGGCATATAACAGATATATATTGATTGAATATGAAGAGGAATCTTGGGAGAAGGGGAGTTTTTCATATAGAGGAAACAGTACAATTAAAGGCACCAGATGGGAAATAACATGACAAGTTTAAAGACCTGAAAGAAACTGGAGTAGCTTGAGAGAAGAGAGCAAAGGAGCCAGTGATGTTAAGATTAAGCTGGTGAGGTAGGCAGGAGCCTTTAAGACTTTGTAAGAATTTCAGTTTAATAATTGTGTGCGTTCGATGCTGTTTTCTGCTTGAGGTTCACTGAGAAGCCCTTGTTCTGGTCAAAGAAGTGTTTCCTAGAGTTCACGTAAGTGCTGAGGTATTGCTGGGTTGTCCTTGCAGGAGGAGAGAGACTGAATGTTAAGTATTATAAGTCTTCCAACCTGAAAACAAGAGATGGTTGGCAGCTTGGTTTTTGAGACTGATGGTGAAAATAAGAGCTCAGAAGAAAAATATTTAGTAAATAAAACTGACTAGACACAATAATATAGGGTATATGACAGAGAAGGAAGAGTCATAGATAATAAAAAGATTTCTGACTTGCATGACTGGCTGACTGAATGGTATAAAGTACCATATCACATACACACACATATATTTCAGAATCACCAGAAAATTGACATGTTAACTCCAAATAAATGAAGATCATATCTACACATCCTTTTCCAGGCAAGTTTCTGGATCTGTTTTTTTAAAAAAAGTTATGTTATTCTCAGTAATATTATGTAGGTAGTTTAACTGTATCCAGTCTTTTAGGCCCTTAATTATCAACGTGCATTTTTGCCACTAACCAAATTATAATAAAAAAGGAGAGAAATGTTTATTTTCTTCTCAGTTAGAACAGAAATTCCTCTTCAAGGAGCTCTCCTTAATGAAATTCATTGATGAACTTTTGAGGGAGGATGTGAGACCCTAACACACAGTTTCTGTGTGTGTGTGTGTGGCCCACACATAAGGTCTCTTATGTGAGTCCCATATGATTATTGATATTTACATTCCTGAGTTTTACCCTAATTAAATGAACCAGAATTGTGGGGGAGGAGGTGGGAGGCATATTCTGAGGCACACAGTAGATCATGAATCAAGGTGATTATGCAATTACAATAGTAAATGCTCCCATGTAGTATTTATTCAAAAACAATCATCACACTCATAAGTGTTTTCATTAAGAATGTTTTTGATGTTTTGGGAGGGAAGAGGATGTTGAGTATGTGTGTGTGTGTGTATGTGTATGTGTGTATGTATGTGGTTTACACCTGGCTCAGTGCTGCAGGAACAGAGGAACAGAGGAAGCAACTTTGAAGGAGATGCCTTAAGGCCAAGGAGAGCCTGAGGACTTGGGCCTCTCCAGAGCTAGCAGAGGATTTAGAGTGCTTTGTATGCCGATAGCAGGTGTCAGGGTTTCTAGCCAGGCTCCTCTCAAGGATTTGGTATGGCTGAAGGGCAGCTGGGTCACACAATTGGACACTGAGTACAGCCTCTTTCTCTGTTTTGTGTGGTGTTGGCTGGCCAAGGCCTCCAGGAGCAGTCAGTAGATTTGTCTCACGTCACTTGTCACTTCCTCTACAGAAAAAATCTGCAGAGAGTTGAGAGGAAACATGTCTGTAGCTTGGAAAATTCTTATGCCCAAGTTGCTCACCTACATCCCAGTCACAGGCAGTATTGGCTGGCCCTCTGTGCCTTTCCACCACCCAGTGCCTCAGCCAGCGGTTCTCAGCTCCCTCTTTCTGATTTACTAGAAGCAAAAGAGTACAGTGTAAGGAGCAAGGAAGATAAGAAACCCTTTTATGCGGGCAGAGATAAGAGCCTGGGATATCTTAAAATATCACTGGCATTCTTAAAATTCACTTTGCTGTGCAGGTACTTCAAGAGGTGCTTGAGACCCATTTACTCAGAACAGTGGAAGAAATTATTTCTTTATGGTATGTAAGTAACCATGCCATTCATGTGACAGTCAGTGCAGATAATTTTGTAGGGCAAATAGATTTTAGAGATTAGGGTAGTCCAGTCTCCCTTTAAGAGAAACTAAGCTACAAAGACTTTCCAAAACTCACACAGTTTGATTATAGCCACGGTGGGATAAAACTATTTTTAAAGCAGCTCAGGTTATGATTAATTTTTTCCATTACAAGTCATCCTATGATGTGTCAACAATATGCCTGTCAAGAGAATGCAAACATTAATTTGAGTGTAAATATATTCAAATTCAATTTATGGCAACTCTATGAAAAATATGTTTGAAGCAATGGCCTAGATAATTCCGGACACATAACAAGGGCCTCATTTTTATGCATTTTAAAAACCATGATTTAATAGATTGTTTCTAATTCTGTTTTGCTTGAGCTTTGCCTAAACACAACGTTTTAAAATTTATTGTGTTTTTTTTTAAAAACAGTTTTCTTAGAAGCATTTTTAATTTTCTCTTGTCCCAACCATGATAGTTGCTTCCAAATGAGTATGTTTGCACAAAAAAAAAAAAAAAATTGCTTTGTTTAAAATCCTTGATAATTTTACTCTTCTAAAAGTTTGGTCTGAAAGCCACATTCATATTAGTTCAAACCTAAATAATCTCAGTTTATCACCACAGAATCTTTAGAGACAACAGTAAATTTAGGTTAATCATATAAACTACTGACGATAATTTTTGTTGTTGTTCTATTCCTCTATCACTTATCTCTTTTCATCATAGGTTTTACATGCATGCATATGTGGCTAATGCAGATAATTTTCATGTAATTTTCCCTGGTTGAATTGGGTTGTACAGAGTAGAGTCCTAAAGCTTCTTGGTGAAAATTAACTTGAATCGAATGGCCTCTCTTTCTCCAAACATTATTATGTGCTTTGCTTGCCAATAAACTCTTACAGAAGTGTATTTTAAAGTGAGATAAACTTGGAGAATCTTTATTTTATTGGAATCTCAGCCTGCTAATTTTCACACAGGGCAGGAGAGCTATTGCTAACATCACTCAAGTCGATTTTCCATTTGCCTGACTCCCACATGTCACTAATAGTGGAAAGGGTCACTTGCCCATATACTTGATACCCTGCCCCCTTTGGGGGATCCCCTGCTATGTAGAATTGATCTGAAGACACTTTATTGCTCTTTCTCCTCTTGGAGCAATGCATAAACTCCCCCTCCTCTCTCATCAAATGAGGTCTCTGACCCTCCTAAAACAGGATGAATTAATCTCATTAACTAATTCAAATGTAAATTGCAGTCACTTGATAGGTTACCCTTTCTAGAATATGCACCTTAAACTTTATACAGCATTATTTATATACGAGTAGCAAATAACTTTTGGTCAGGACAATTTCTGAATCATATTTTATAGATTACAATAGTATTTGTGTCTGCTTTACTATTTGAGTAATAGATTTATTGAGTGACATCTACAAAGATCATTTATTTGTAGAGGGCTACTCATCAATATACTGATTTATACTGACTATGATAATATCTTGGTTATATGAAATACATAAAATTATTACTTTATATCCCATGTGATGGCATCCAGAGGAAAATGGGGGTTTGTTTTATAAGTTAGGGATATTATTTTCAACAGATTTTACTAGTCTTGGTATAGTATGAAATGGGTTACATGCATATTTTGGATCAGTCACTAGGAAGGGGGATGAATTATCAAATGCTGGCAAGAGAAAAATAGTATCTATATAATAAAATAAAATGCAATGCCCAATATTTGTATCATAACATAACATTCCCTAAATATTTTCACATGTTCTGTTTTATAATATATGATATTCACAATCACCACTGGTAATATCTGGAGTAGTTACTCATTTATTTATTTTTCTAACCTTATTTTTCTTCCCTTTTAACCTATACTGCATCCATCCTTATTTTTCAATCCCATTTCTGAAGACAAAACCATCTTCATTCTTTATGCTTTTCATTGTCTGTAATGGGTTTACTTTATTCTTTATCTTCTGTTGATTCTTTAGGACCTTGGCCGTTCTAAGTAAAATTTAGACCTCTATAACTTGGTGCTACTAGTACTTGGTAAAAATCTCTGTGATAGCATTTGTAAGTTTCTTTTATAATTACCTATTTTCACATTTATTTCACTTTCTATAATATGAAGCTGAAGGTGAGTGGGCAAGGCAGGGAGAGTAGAACCTTATTTTAATTACCTTTGCTTTTCCAGTAGCTAGTAATTACTGATAGATAAGCATTCAATAATTGCTAAATAGAAAAATGAGACAAAACATGTGTGTAGTTCTTAAACTTTGATCAAATCTATGTTTTTCATTTCTTTCATTTCCAAATGGTAAAAAATGATGCTGATATGAAGAGTGAATGATGAGTGTTATCTTACAAGGGTATAATATTAAAATTGGATACGTGCAAAAATCTTTTGGAGAGTGGAATTTACAAAGATAAAATGTAATAGTAATAATAATGTTATGATCATTCAATCATCCAGTAAATATTTATTTTACAATAGGCTACATAAGGCAGAGCATGTAGGGTAAGTAGCCTGGGAAATATAGTCACTTTTTCTAAACATCTGTACCTATTATTTATCCAGATAAAAATACCCATTTGGAATGTTTTCAGAGAAGCCTGAATCTCTCCATTAACAATCAGGCATTCTTCTAAAATGTGGACTTTCAAGGCCAAAGACTTCAATACGAAGTGGACTATGGGGAACCTCTGGTTTCCCCCCAGATAACCAAACCCATGCATCCCTGCATTTGGATGGACGGTTACCCATAGGGGCCTGGGGCAGATTGGACCCAGCATTGGCACAAACTTGGCTTGAAGGAATAAGCTCCTGGAAACCTCAATTAGTGTTCAGTGTATGAACATTAAACAATGCTCAGGCTAGAAACAATACATCACACGGCAGGTCCCAGGAAATAAGCAGACGGCTGGCAGCCAGCCAGGGCAAGGGGCCAAGATACTTGTCAAGGCCAATTCCTCATAGAGAAATGACAGCAGGTTTGAGGACAGCAGGTATGACCTGAAGAGATAATGATATTAATTACACTTTGAAAATAGGAAGAAGACACAAAGAAAGTGGTTTTTATTTGTCTATCTAATAACAGACTTTACCTTTTTGCCCCCTCCCCAGTTTTCTTGAGAGTCTGAAAGAAATGAATGCAGTGAAAAATAAATATTTTAAGCCATGTTAACATATAGTAAGCATCAATGCACATCAGATTTTGTTACACATAGAGGATAACGAGGTTAGGCAACATGTCCTAGGAAACTCAACTAACAGTATGGAACTGAACTAGAAATCAAACCAAGATAATTTGGCTTCAGAGTTCAGTTTTCTAAGCATAATGCTGCACTGTCTCTGTATTCTGTTATAATAATTAGGAAAGGAAAAAAAAAACACAAAAAAAACCCAACTACCCCGGGATAGAGAAATTACCCAATAAAACATAAAACAGAACTCAGAGACAGACTCTGGCTTATCCAGAATCTTGCTATCTGACAGAAGGGAGAAAATACTTCTATTGAAAAGGAAGGCCTATTTAACAGCACTAGCACACTGTTAGAGGGGGGAAGAACAATGGACCAGGGGGTAGCAGATAGGCCTTTTACACATGGCTCTCCCGCTGGCTCTCACTACCACTGTCTATGTATCAAGTAACTTATTGACTTATGTTTCTTTGGCTTTAAAATGATGGAATTAGAATCAATGGGAACCTCGTTAGTTCCTTTCTTATATAAATGTTCAAAAAGAAAAATTTCTTTCTATTGATGTTAGTTATTTCTTCTCACTGGGAACAATAGAGTTATAATTAGTTAGCTGCAAACCAATTAAACATATAAACTTTGTAATCACTTTATCTGAAAAATCTTAAGATTCTAAGTGGAATATTACAAGAATGTTTAAACTTTGAACCAGAAAAAATAATCAAGAATCAGGCTGACATCTACTGTGTTAGCTTGTTGTTCTTAAAACCTACTGCATAACAGTAACTCCCAGCAAGCCAGACTATGGCATCTCTTTCTTCACTAGTTGATGCCTAACTTTTAAGCAATTGCCATATGCTTCAGGATTTTGTTTCAATGGAACTTCCATTTGGGTAGTATTTTTTTTAATAATTGAGGCTACTATGCAGCAATAACCTTATCCCCCCCAAAAAATCTCATGGCTTACATGATCTTACTTCTTAGTGTGCTTAGTGTGCTTAGGGTGGAGAAGAATTTTCTGGATAACACCTTTCCAAGAAAAGATGCAGGACTTTGGCTTCTTTTTGAGAATGGCCCCATTACTTCATGCATGCAGATGAGGAAAATGCATATATGAAAAATCAGAAACCCTAGAGTTTCTGTATAGATAATAGGCTATAGGAGACAAGATAGGAGACTCTTTTAGGAGATGATTGTGTCAAAAAAGGTGGGTGAGAAGTGATGATGGAGAAGAGTTAGAAGTGGAAATGAGAAGAGACAGGATGTTAGAAAAATATATCAGAGACAACCAATAAAATTCGGTGAATGAGTGAGGAGTCAATATTGACTTGAAGGTTTCTGGCATGAATAACTAGAGAGAAGATTTGGGGTAGAGCAGATTTTTATAGAAAGATCAGAAGATACTTTTTTTTTTTTTTTAGTTCTCACATGAGGATATCTTTTTATTGATTTTTAGAGAGAGGGATAGACAGAGAAATATCAATGTGAAAGAAACATATCAATTGGTTGCCTCCCACACATGCTGGGATGAGCCTGCAACCAAGGTACATGTCCTTTACCAGAATCAAACCCCAGACCCTTCAGTCTACAGGCCAATGCTCTATACACTGAGAAAAACTGGCTAGGGCAGAATATTAATTTGAAAAATACATTTTTATTGATTTCAGAAAGAAAGAGAGAGAGAGAGAAACATCAATGATGAGAGAGAATCATTGATTAGTTGCCCCCTGCAAGCACATACTGGGAATCAAGCCTACAACACAGGCATGCCCTGACTGGGTATCAAACTGGGACCTCCCGGTTCATAGGTCCACACTTAACCACTGAGCCATGTCTGCCAGGGCATAAAATGAATTTCAAACATATTAAGTTTGAGATGTTTAATAGGTAAGCATTTGAGGTTTTGAGTAAACAACTGGATTTATGAATCTGAAGTTGAGGGGAGGTATCTTTACCATCAAGTTGAATCCACAGCTTTAAATACCATCCTATGTAATAAAAGTTTAGTATCGATATGTAAATTGTCCCCTCAACCGGGAGTTGGGCCAGGGGGTGGAGCCAGCCAGGGGAAGGGAAGGAGGCCCTAGCTGGCAGCTGGCAGCCTCTAGGGACCCTACTAGTGCGCTATTTTGTGCACTGGGCCTCTACTATATAAATAGATCTAAGAGAACAAAAAAGAAAAAAGAAAAAAAAAAGAAAGGCTAAGGCAAGGTAAAGGATTGATAAAACATTAAAATACTCTTATTAGGTGAGTAAATTATCCAAAGATAACACTTCACTTTTTATTTTACTAGTTAGAAAACAAACATGTAGATATAAGAGTATTTTGAAAAACTTAAAGGTTAATTTTAGTAGAATCCAACTTATGTTGTGCCTTATACATTCAGGGAAATGAAGAAAGCAAAGATAATTCATAAAATACAAAAATAAGTAAAATTAAGCAAAAAGCAAAGAAATTTTGAAGTTCATATTATACAGGAAATTATTATAATAATAGGTGATTGATTGAAAATGTAGATATAACTGTTATCACTTACTTGAAGCAGATTAAAACATGAAGATTCTCAGGAGTTATTTTTAAAACGTTATTCTGTTTACAAAGCCAGCTATTAAGAATAAAGTGGCATACAATAGCTATAAATATAAATGAAATGGAGCCCTGGCTGTGTGGTTCTGTTGGTTGGAGCTTCCTTCCATTCACCAAAAAGGGTTGGGTTCACTTCCTGGTAAGGGCATATAGCTAGGTTACCAGAGGCAAAAAGAAGTTTTGGAGTATATCCATAATATAATCCCAAATTTACATGAGTATATAGATCCATATCAAATTATGAATCATACAGATTATTCTCCTGCATTTAAAAAATGCTTTGTGTACTAGGCCCTGAATAGATAAAGTGGCTATTATTTCCCAAGACCCTGCTATGTGCCAGCACCTGTGTAGGATATTTTATGTTCATTATCTCTTAAATTTTTAATCTTCTTACAACTCTATGGGATTGATGCTACTACTCTTGTTCTACACAGAGGCTCTAAGAACACCAGCCTAAGTTATACAGGTAATAGGAGGCAGAATACAGATTCAAACCCCGAAGTGCTTATTCTACAATCTGTGTGTGTTGCATTATTCCATGTGGCATTAAATTTACTCTTTCACTTATGTGTTGGAAAAACAAATACTTTAGGCTCAAAAGATAAATCCCCCCTGTTCTGTTGAGTCCTGGCCAGCATTCTGACAATCTAGTCATTTGTTGGATGAGGAAGGGCTGTCACCCATTGTCACTACTCATGCTTCTTGTTAGCAAATAAGTCTCATCATTCATCTGCTCTGTCAAGTGTTTTTCCCCTTAATCATCATTTTCTCATTTCCCAAGAAGCATATCAGCTGTGTGGACTCTCCTCTGACTGGACTCAAGAGGAGGTGACTAAATTCAACTCCATCACTGAGGCAGTGTACAACCTTTGTTCCTTAATTACTCCTACTTACCTTCACCATGTATCCTGCTTCATTTGCGTAAAGCCACTGCAGTAGTAGCTGCCATAGCAAATGCTCTCCTGAGCATCAGATTAATGTTCCCCTTTGTTTCCAGCTTATCTGCAGCCTGTCTATAGTAATATACTCAACCCAAACAAGCCTATTTTTCACTCCCAGCCCTCCTTTTATGAGTCCCACTGACAGTTTCTTAATAAATAATGCAGTTCTAAATGTTCCTAAGCTTTTCTCCTTATTAATAATTCCAGCAGCTTTCCCATGGCTGAAGGGTTTTATTTGGTTGCTAGCTAGATTTTATTCTTGCTGGTTTCCCTGTATTTTACTTCTTTAGACTACTGTCTGGGCAAGCAGCATGTTACAATAGTGCCATATTCATAGCAGATGTTCAATATGAGTTATTGCACACTATACTTTCAGACCTATAGCATAGACTTCCTTTTTTTTTTTGTTTTTAGGTCTGGCTCTTTTGTCATGAAAACAAAAAACAGTCTTTGGGTTTCATTGAGAGAAATCTTGGGGCTGGTTCTCTGGAGACACATTTGACATCATATTTGCAAAACACATATTAGAGTTCAATTATTACCTTTACATAGAGAACTTTATTTTTGGTGTTTGCGCCAATCTATTCTTTATTTTATCTATAATGTGAGATATTATAACTAATGCCTGGACACACACCTTTGTCACCAAAAAAGCTATGGCTCAATTTATTCAGAAAATCACTGGTAAACACATGGAAAAATAACAACAAAGTTTTGCTTTCTGTGTGGCATGTATCATGGTTCCCTGTTCCAGAATCACTCAGTTATGTGCTACTCAATGTATGAACTGAACGTGTGCTCTTTTGTAGAATTCTCTTGTTTCCCTGTTATGGTTTCCTCCAAGTATATTGCAAATTTCAGGAAGGAGAAGGCTTTGGTTAAGTCGTATGCATTTAATATGTGTTTTAATACAAAAAGTGCACTCATCAAATATATTCTAATTAATTGATTTGTTTGCATATATTTATGTTTTACTACTGGTGTGTTTTGTATCTTTTTTGTGTGTGCTTGTCAAGATTTTTCTTCTTTGGTGGAAATACCACAACCAGCAATTATGTGTTCAGGTTGTTCTGTATCTATGCTGACAACCAGTTATCCTACATACAGTAGTTACTAATAGGAGAGAGGGTAAATTTCACCATGAAAATGTAGTTATTAGATTAAATAGATTTTTACTAACTACAACATGTAATTTGCATCATAAACTTCCTTGTGCTATTGTAAAACCAGTTCAGCACCTAAACTGAATACATATGCTCAGCTTACAAAAAGGGAAGGACTGTTGAAAAAACAAACAATGGAAGTTTTTACTTGAAACATAATTCTGATAATTCTATTTCTGATAGTGTATGGCACATATAATAATCCCAAGCACTCAGACTTTGGAGAGTAGATGCCATCAATTCCCCACTTAGATTCTGCAACCTTATCTCCTCAGTGGACACCAATCACCTTCCAACTGCCAACACCTTGGTTTCTGTACTTGAGTGATTTTCCTCACCATGGGAAACCTCAGCTCTGCACCCTTTCATTGGGATAATTCTGAGGCATGTGTGATACACTAGCTCCCAAAGTTACCCTGTTGGTTTTCATCTTCTATGGAGCAGGTTGGCTTGAAAATTTACCCTTTATTGTTTTTCTTCCCTTTATTCTCTTCCTTGTTTCAATTCCCCACTTTCATATCAGCTTTTCCATCACTGTACTAATAAAATAGTTATACTTGAATTTGTGAATCTGTGCCTAGTTCTGGGGGAATCCAAATCAGGATACTGGCTTATTTCCTTATTGTTACAATAATATACTATGTATTTCAATAAAAATTCAACCTTGAAAAATTTAGAGTTCTTGGGAGCTTCTTAGGAGGCCTTTAAAAAAGTTACTTATGATCTTGAAATAAGCTTCCCCAGTAGGAGGATCAGCTGACCAAGATCACTTCTTATTCTGCTTGAGACAGAGCCTCCTTCCTGCAGGATTGCTGAAGAAGTCAAATCGCTCTGGCTTGGAAAGAAGCACTCACCTTCAGAGATAGGAATTGTTTCAGTCTTCATGTTTATCCCTGGGTTACTGAGGGGATAGAAGCAAAGCAAAGTGCTGATGCCGTGAGCACCACATCACTGAGACAAAAATGCAAACCTAAGTGATGCTCCCCAAGTCCTATTCTCATGCAACCCTCTAAATTACCTTCATTTCCCAGGTCTGATCCGAAGCCAACGCTTCTTAGGAAAAGATGGAAAAAGGTGGTCTCTAAATGTGAGGCACTAGCTCAGTAAAATAATGGGGTGGCATGAGGTACCCTGGAGCTGATTTTTCCCCCCTGACTATGCATCAGAGCTTGATTTATCACTCAGCTAATTTATAATTAGAGTGTGGAGTGCTCAGCCCATTCACTAAGAATGCAAGAAAGCTAACATGTTATATGTTGTTGTTGTTTTTTAATATACTTTTATTGATTGCAGAGAGGAAGGGAGAGGGAGAGATAGAAACTTCAGTTATGAGAGAGAATCATAGATCAGCTGCCTTCTGCATGCCCACATGGGGATGGAGCCCACAACCTGGGAACTGAACCGTGATCTCCTGGTTCATAGGTTGACCCTCAATCATACCAGTCAGGCCTAACACCTTGCATGTTACACAAGATGTGAGTTTCAGATTAGAGACCACAATATCTTGTTTTTAGGGTCCAATGTTGTTAAGTATGACATTCTGTGTACATAGCATAAATTAATATTTTGTATGTATGACGTATGTGTGTATACACATATGCTCACAACACACACACACATATGCAAAACCTGTCTTCTTTCTTTCTTTTTTCTTTTTTTATTAATCCTCACCTGAGGATATTTTTCCATTGCTTTTTAGAGAGAGTGGAAGGAAGGGAGAGAGATATAGAGTAAGAAACATAGAAGTGAGAGAGACACATTGATTGGTTACCTCTGGCACATATCCCAAACAGGGCCAGGAATTGAGCCTGCAAGCAAGGTATGTGTCCTTGACTGGAGTCAAACCTGGGGTCCTTCAGTCCACTGGCTGATGCTCTATCCACAGAGCCAAACTGGTTAGGGCAAAACCTGTCTTATTTCTGTAAGCCTTTTTGAAGTCCACTACTCTCTCCCCTATCCCTCTCTCCTTTCATCCCCCAATGAGCACTTTCTCTACTGCCCCTTTCTTAACACATATAACATTTCAACCTCTGCAACTTTGTTCCTCACACAACTTTTGCCTCACCCTCTACTGCTTTTCTATCTGTTGAAAGTTTACATGTTATCTACATTGCAATGCCCAAGATCAGATTTCTCAACCCAATGGAGAATTCTATTACTTCCCATGTTTTTCCTACTATACTGAATATCAGAGCCACTCACTGGTGTCTCTTATGGGGAGCTTAGTTTCATGGGTGCATGCAAATCCCTTTCAACTTGACCATAAACCACATGAATATCTTGACTTACTTAGTATTTTTACTATCTTCATGTCAGTACTGTCTGGGTAGTTAGTTTCTCAATATTTTTTTAAAATAAATAAGCCACCTTTTATTTTTAAGCACTAGCTGGACCCTCGGTATCACTCACTCTTATTTTTCTTTTTTTCTGAACATCCTCCTCAACTATAATTTCAAAATATTTTCAATTTCCACAAACCCTATACTCAACTTCTATGCTTCCCCCATCAGCAGAGAACCTTGTCTTTCATTACATCAAAAATGTTGTTACTAAAGATAATCATCTTGAACTTCCTGGCCAATATATACACCCATTTTCACATGCAGCCAAAGTTCAGAAATAATTCTTTGGTTTTAGAGAAGAAGATGTTCCTTCTCCTGCTCAAGGGCAGCCTTTCCAACTGTGCCTTTTGTCTCATGATTGTTTCTCTTCCTTTTCTCAATCTCTCTGTCTACATTGCTTTATTGATTTCCTGCTCAACCCTTGCAATTCTCTATATCCATTATATTAATATTCTATACCCATTTAATTCATTTTCCATCTTCTGTATCTCTTCACATGACTAGAATCAACTATTAATCCTAACTTTGAGCATGTTCTAAGAGGTTCTCATCAAAGAGAATGATTGTCAAATGCAGAAGGCATTTTAGATTCTTATTTACTGGACTGCTGTGCTGCAATGATTTTGCTCATCACTTTCCAAATGTTCGACATTTCTTTGATTCTTTTCTCCTATGACATAGCACTGTTGTATAGTTGTAGCATTTTCCTTCTCTGTGATGATTCTTTCTCTTCCCAATTGTGCTATTTAGGGTTTTGCCCTTAGCATATTCCTCTTCTCTGTGTGTTCTGCCTCCATTGTTGACCTCATTACTCCTCATGGCATCAATTAATGTTCATATACTAAATCCAAATCAACATCTGAACTCTAGAGGTCAACTTGAAGCTTCAGTTTCAGGTATATGTTCATGTGTTAGTACATTCAGCAGGTATCTCAACTCAAGTCCAAAATGAGCTCACAATCTTTCTCTTTAAATAAGTTGCCTTTTTATCAACCACCAACTGACACAGAGTTGTCCTCACAAGTATCTCTCTACT
Source organism: Pipistrellus kuhlii (assembly GCF_014108245.1). Taxonomy (NCBI): domain Eukaryota; kingdom Metazoa; phylum Chordata; class Mammalia; order Chiroptera; family Vespertilionidae; genus Pipistrellus; species Pipistrellus kuhlii. The sequence continues at coordinate 12,263,578 of NW_023425562.1, forward strand.
TCTCCTTTTTTTTCTCAATTCTTATTATATTACTCTGTCATCTTTCACTTGAACTGCTGTGTCAGATTCTCAAATTGGCTGCTTATCTATTGGGCTTATTTTTCAAATCCAATTCTACTCTCTCACTAAAACAATCATTTTAAAGCAGACCATGTTGTTCTGCTGAAAATCATAATAAAGCATAGCTTACTTAAGTGCCATATAATGCTGCCCACAATCAGCTGTCAGCCCATCTTTACAGATTTATTTTTCTCTAATTTTTATTCCAAAATTTTGTTGTAGCAACTTAAAACTCACCAGAGTTCCTCACACTTTTTAAACCATCACTCTGTGTGTCTGCTATTTCTCTGCTCTGTTCTGAGTACCATACTCACCTCCCCCATGTCAACAGAGCACACTCATTCTTAGAGACAGTGCAGGGTATATGAATAGAACACTCTGCTGAGAAGTATTTTTAACTACAGAAATTTAGTTTATATTGAAGGTTACAAATGAAATCAATAGGGAAAAATAATTAAGTAATAAGTATTGTTGAGTGAAACTAGTTGCCATTAAAATGAAATGGTTCCCTAGATTTTATACCAAAATAAAGTATTGCTGGATTAATTATTTAATTATCAAAACAATGAAATTATAAAAGGAATACAAGTAAAAATGAAGGAATTAATGCTTCTAATTATATTAAGAGTATGAGAGGCCTTTCCCAGCCTAATGCCAAATCAATAACTTGTAAAGAAAACTAACAAATAAATCCCTGACATATATGGTTACATAAAAAGAAAAATGACTATATGGTAACACACACAATATAGAAGCACACACACTCATTTCATATGTTCCAGAAAAACAAAGATAAAATACAAATGTGAAAGTATTTGCAGCTGATATAACATGTATGGCTAATTCTTTAATTTTTTAGTTCTATAAATCAATCAACAGAATGATAAACAATGGCAATAAACAGAGTTCACAGAAAACAAAGTGCTAATAATTTATAAGCTTAATATAGGACAATATTTAGACCTGAGCTGCTCAATATGCTAGTCATTTTCAGATAGAACTGTGGGGCACTTGAAATGTAGGTAGAAATGAATTTTTAATTTTAGTTTATCAAAATTTAAACATGATACTTGATTCAGTTATTGGAAACTATAAGTATGCTTGAAATGACTTGCATATATGAATACTTTTTTTGCCAAATGTCTTTCAATTTATTTTATCATTTAAAATTTTTTCAATTACAGTTGACATAGGTAATTATATTAGTTCAGTGCACATCCCAGGATGCCAGTAGGAACAGTTTTCACTTTCTTTTTATCTTCCTTGCTCTGTGGCCACCACACACCTCTGTGTTGTTACATTCTTGATGTACTTTATGTCAAAGAGGAATGAGACCATTGGTGTGCCCATCCATTCTGCTCTTTAGAGCCCCAAACCATGGGGGATCTAGATAAAATACCAGAGAAGGACCAATCCACCCAGCTTCCTGGCAGCTACTTCACTTGTTCTCTTGCCTATGACTTTTACCTATTGGTCTCAGCTCTATCCCTTCCAGCCAAGAACATTCCAACTTCTGTTTCACAAGGTGACCCCTTGTAACTTGGGAAAGTTACTTTGGTTGAAACTCAGGGTTCATACCTTTCTAGGCAAAGTGATTTGGCATAGCATTAGGAATTAGGAATGCCCATCTGTAGCTTACCAATTTGCTTCAAGACTTTTAATTTCTGTCATAGGAAAGTTTGCTTTGTCTTTATATCTATTTTATATTATCTTTTAGCAAATAAATGTCTTTTGGCACTCTCGTCTTTAGGCTGTCAATTCAGCACTTAAATTGATTTGCCTTTTTCTCTTTTTTAAAGAAAAATATCACTGGGAACAAAGGGAGCAATCAATTTCACATCAGTGAAAGAGCTAAGGTTTCACCTTCTAGTTTGATTATCCCGGCACATTTTTCTGAAAAGGTAATTGGAAAATTGTGCACTTAAGTAGTTAAAGACTTTTTCAGCCAAAAAGAAATATTTTATACTCTGTTAAGCACAGCATTTGCTAGGAATTGAGAGAGAGAGAGAGAGAGAGAGAGAGAGAGAGAGAGAGAGAGAGAGAGAGTGATTATCATTGACTGTAGGGATTTAGGAGAAATGGTTTTTAAAGAGACTAGGAGGAAAGATAAATCAATTCTAGGTCAAGCATCTTCTTACTGGGTGTGTGGTTTCTTTTAGAACTAAATTTACTCAATTTATGTATCAAAATGAAATTGTGCTTTTAAGGATACTTCCCTGATTCTTCCCTATCATGAGCAATCAAACAGTATAGAGACATTACACTTATTTTACAGTTACACAGCTTCTCCTCTTACATAAGTGAACTTTGTAATATTTTATTTGAGCAAACTATTCATAGCTGAAAAATCCTTTAAGAACTAATATAATTAATAAATATTGCTAATCATTTAAAATTATTTAATGTATTCCCATTTATGATATAAAGGTAATTACCTATAAAAGCCGTATAATATGGTGCTCATAGATTCTCAAGAAAGAAAATGTGTGTAACTGAGTTTTGACATAAGCACCAGTGGCACCAGATAATTAGATTGACTTGGCAATTCTTCACATCATACTAGAATTTGCTTTCATCAAAAGCAATAGTTAAATACATACATTTTATTGAGCAGTTGGTAGGAGAAATGGAAGAACATTTTGCATAACAGTCCCTAATGGATTCCCAGTGTATATCTCTTATCACCAGTCATTTTCTCTTTCAAGCCACCAGCTCTTGGTTGACATTTCTTTTTAATCTTGTCCTTGTAACACTTACTCACCAATGGAGAGTTTATCTCAATCTTCTTTTTATGTAGAGCACTCAAATTTAAAAAGCAAAGAAACTTTGTGACCATTCTTTTTAGAAAGATTATAAAAGTCATTAAGAATAAAATAGGTGCCACACATGCATTCTTTTACATACAGAGGTAGAATTCATGTAATGGCTAAATATCAAGATAAGTTTATGTAGATGGAGATTATTTTCTATTATACAGGTATCACTGAATTAGAATTTTCCCTACCAGCCTTTCACTAGACTTAGTGGGGAAAGGGAAAACAGATCTCACTAGGTAAACTATATCATTGCTCAGATTTGAATTTCAAATAAGACCTCTTAGAGTTCTCAATCTATGTATATAAAAGTCTAATCAACCGGTCACTGTGATGCACACTGACCAGGGTGTAGTCAACTTGGACAGAGGAAAAGAGAAACAGGTGATTGAGTCTATGAAAGATCACAAGCAGGTGGGGCTGAGCTGCAGTTTGCATTGGCAGGCTGGGCCATTGTCCCAAATTCCGCTGCTCTCCTGGCACCACTCTGGAGGTGTGGTGCCCATGACCTCATCAATCCCTCCAGCCAGTCCTCCCCAGGCAGATGGATCAAGGGACAGAGGGGGAAAAAAGACCAGGAACTCTACCCCTAGTGTCTGCCTCCTCTTATCAGACCAGAGCAGGACTGTGCACAAAGTGGGTGGCCTTGCAGCACAGCTACCAGACTTTCCTGCCAGCCCCAGGTGCCCCTAGGACACTCACCACAACTCTCTGAGCCTTAGTCTATACCACTAGCAAGGCAATTGAAGCTGTGCCATAGGGACCCACTTCTCTATAGCTGTGTGTGGTAGAATTGGAGATGACGGGTGTGGGGGTGGGGGGAAGAGATGCAGACACTAGGCTAATCTGATGAGCAGAAGTTTCACCTCCATGGCCACCTGCTGTTTCCCTCACTACTACATCCCTGAGGGAGATGTTGGATGCAGGTTTCAGCCTAATCCTAGCAGGCCTCTCAAGGGATCCCCCCAGTGTACATATGCGTGCTCTGGGCCTCTATTAAAATAATAAATCTTAAAGACCAGCTATTTTTGCTTGGAAATCTAGGACTTGCAATAGAGCAAGAGTAATTATTTGGTACACAAAACAGGCAGAAACAAATATAAAAATGGGATTAGTAAATCTTTATCTATCAGTAATCACTTTAAATGTAAATGGATTATATTCTCCAATAAAAAATCTAGAGTAGCAAAATATATAAAAAATAAGATATAATGATATACTACCTACAAGATAGTCACTTTAGCAGCAAAGACACATAGACTAAGTGTAAAGAAATAGAAAGAGAATATTTCGAGCAAATGGTAATGGAACAAAACCACAGGGATAGCTATACTTATATAAAGTAGAGTTTAAATTAAAAATAGTGAAAAGAGACATTATTATATAATGATAAAGGAGCCAATACATAAAAAAGATATAACAATTGTATTTTTGCACCCAACATCAGAGTACATAGATATATAAAGCAAAAACTAACAGAACTAAAAGGAGAAATAAATAGCAATACAATAATAGTTGGGGACTTTAATATCCCACTCTCAACAATGGATAGATCATCCAGAGAGAGAATCAATAAGAAACAGCAGCTTTGAGCAACATTATAAACCAAATGGCCCTAACAGACACATATAGTACATTCTATTCCACAACAGCAGAACATGCATTTTTTGTAAATGCACATGAAGCATTTTGTAGGATAGACCACACACAGACACACACACACACACACACACACACACACACACACACACACACACATGCACACACACACACACACACACACACACACACACACACATATATATATATATATATATATGTATAAATATATATGTTAGGTTATAAAACAAGTGTTAGCATATTCAGGAAGATTGAAACCATACAAAATACTGTCGTTTTAACAGTGGTTTGAAACTAGAAATCAATAACAGTAGGAAAACTGGTAAAACTCACAAATACATTTCTATGTATTTGACAACACTCTCCGGAACAAGCAATGAATCAAGAAAGAATTAATGGCGAAATAAAAAATGTATCTTGAGACAAGCAAAATGGAAACACAACATAACAAAACTTATGTGCTGCAGAGAAATCAATTTTAAGAGAAATGTTTATAACAATAAGTGCCTACATTAAGAAACAAAGATCTCAAATAAACAACCTAACTTTACACCTCTAGGAACTAGAAAAAGAACAAATGAGCTCAGAGTTAGACAAAGGCAATAATAAATATTAAAGCCAAAATAAATAAAACAGAGAAAAAAGAGCACCTATTTGGAGGATTGACCATATTGTAGCCAATGCATAGGAATGGCAAAAGAATAGTAAATAGGTGGAGTTTGTTTCACACAGGGAATGGGAAATATTTCTTGTCAGTGGGATTTGGTACCAGGAGAGAGAGAAAGTGATGTGCAAGAGGTCAGAGGTATATGTGAGGGTGTATAAGGAATAGGAAATGAGGATAATTGGGGAAGATTTAAGAACATGTCTGTGTCTGCATACATGCATATAAGTTAATTGGTTAATTTCTTCCCACCCTTTTTACCCACTCTTGGTGGAACAGACTGAAGAATCTCAGTAGGAAGAGGGGTGGGAAGGCTGGGAGAGACTAAACAAAGAATTTATATGCATAACCCATGGACACAGAGGGCCTGGGGAGGGGGTTGGTGTGGGGTAGAGGGGATTAATGGGGGAAAAGAGAGCCATCTGTAATACTTTCAATAATAAAAATAAAACAATGACAAAAGCAATAAAAACAAACAAACATTTAAAGTTAAGAGTTAAAATGAATTGTCAAAAAGAGATATGATATGAGCTGGGAGTAAATACATGTTATGACAAAGAGAGAAGGAGAAACAAAAGGAGTGATTATGAACTTGAGTTTACCATCATTTAGAACTATGAACTCAAAGTACCAGACAAGTTCAGAGAGAAACAAATCAGAAGTTAATACAAGGAAAGCAGCAGTAAAGGGAGGTGATCAATATAGCAAAAACCTTATGAAGTTTTGAATGTTTTCTCCTTTGTTTTCCAGGCTTGGGCTTACATTCAGCAAGTAAGAAAAGTCTTCACAATAGCAAATGCCAAGCTTTCTGGAAAGGGATGCCCTCAGCTAAAAATGGCTGACTATTAATTGTCTTTTCTCATCTCTCTAGATCTGGGTTCTTTTCTATAATAAATTTTCTTCAATTGAAATAAAACCTCCACTTTTCACAGATTCCTTAGTGAGAACAGTCCTTAAGTTATCAAGGCTGACAAATTTCCTTTGGGCAAAGTAGCTGACAAAGCACTGAAAGCATTTCTTTACTTACAGTTTTGCATAATTGTGTAAAATTATAAGTAATTTGTTGTTCAAAAGTACTAAACTGAACACAATAGAAAAATATATACTTGCAAATAAAGACTTAATTTTTATCACAATGGGCATATAGCTATGCCAATTTGAAATTAAGTAGAAATATGACTTGTTTTATTTATTAAAAAAATTATTGGGGTGACATCTCTATATACAAAAGGCTAATATGCTGTGTCCAATTGTCAGACCAGTCACTATGATGTGCACTGACCACCAGGAGGAAGGTGCTCAATGCAGGAGTTGCTGTGATGCACACTGGCTACTTACAGAGAAATGGCACCCAGGATCTGGTGCCCACAAAGCAACACTCAGCTTTTCCAAGTGGGACCCAGTCCCCACCATCACTCTGGAGTGACAGCCCACAAAATCACAACCAATGCTGCAGAGACCCCTTGGCACAAAATGTGGCCCACAGCCCAGCATGGAAATGGTGGCTGTGGGTGCTAGGTAATGATTTCATGTAGCAACACCCACTTCCTCTCCCTAGTGACTAGCCTCATTGGAGTTTCTTCAGCCTAGGGACATGGCTTGCTTTTCAGCCAGGTGCAAACATTTTACACTTTTAACCAAATGTCTGTGGGCCATTTTCCTGTGCCTCATCTCATTTTATCCTCACAGAAGTCCTGGAGTAGGTAGATAGGAGACTCAATAGAATACCATTTTCTTCTCATTAGCCAGAAAACAGAAATTTAGAAAGCTTAGAAACTTGACCTGACTGAAAAGAAATAAGAAATGGTGGACCTTGAAAATTACTTCAGGTTTTCTCACTGTGCAGAATATAGTCAAACACTGCTGCAGTTAAATATTTTACCTTTGTTTTCCCTATGTGATCTATGATAATAATCTCCTTTGTATTGATATTTTCTGCTGTGTTGCTGACAATTATCTGAAAGAGAAGTTGGGGTGCTTCACTGGGCTGCAAAAAGTTAAGCTAAATCAGAAATCAGGTCTAATTTAGCAAATTTATCTATCTATCTATCTATCTATCTATCTATCTATCTATCTATCAAGCTCTCACTTGCACCAATCACATGCATCTATATCCATTTGTCATTATTGATTGTGAATTTGTTGACACTTCTATTATAGAAAAAGGGTGAATAGCAATATTAAAATATTTCTTCTAATTAATTTTCTTTCAATGTGCATGAATCCATGCACTTGGCCACTGGTTGGTTAATAAAATTGTATAGGTTTCACATAGATAATTCTAAAATACATCACTTGTATATTGCATTGTGTGCTCACTACCCCAAGTCAAGTCTCCTTCTGTCACCATTTATCCCCTTTACCATCTTCTACCTCTCCTGACCCCCCTTCCCTCTGCCAATCACCATACTGTTATCTGTATCTATAAATTTTTTCTTTGCTTAATCCCTTCACCTTTACCCCCAAATTTTCTCCCCTCTGATAGTTGTCAGTCTGTTTGTTTGTATCTACTTATTGTATAAGTTGTGTTTCCGCACATTCCTTCACAGTAATTTCTTCTGATTCTAAGAGAATTGCTCTTTTTAAAATTGAGATTGTTGTTAAATTTTTATTTTTTATTTTTTTAAATTAAGATATTACATGTGTACATATCTTTTCATTGCCCCCCATGCCCATACATGCCCCCCCTGTTGTTAATTTTTATGTTAATTTTTAAGCATGTGTTGATTTAGATTACTGTCCACACATAGTTTACTCTTCAAGCACAACTGGATGGCTCTTTGTTATTAATATTGTTGTTTCATTCTGATTTTATCATCTAGTCTTTGGAATCAGCATCTCTTCAACAACACTCACTGGGGCTACTTCCCAAAAGGTCCCAATTCCACATCTTAGAATTTCAGGCTGCCATCCTCAACACTGGGCATCTTGCTCCTAATCTGGCAGCACCATCCTTGTCTGTCCATAATCTTAACATCTGAAATTTTCTATCCAAACAGCTATTTACTCTGCCTCTTAGCTACATATGCGGATACTGCTACTAAAGCCAACTCTCTCTTGCTATGGTTAAAATGAGATTCATTCTTAAAGCCCTGCACATCACAACATAATATTTCTTAAACACATTATATCCATATGCATATTTACTCATCCAGAGCAGGAGGCCTATTCTCATTTCTTTCTACATGGTATAGGAGGAGCCTTGGACAGATCCACCACCACATACTACACCTGTGATTTTCTGCTTAAGAATACTCCCTCATTCCCAAGACTCTCAAAAATTAGAAGCTCTTCAAATGCAAACTTTTTAATAAAAAGTTCACTAAAACTATTAGCCACTGTGTAATCTAATAATAATAAGCTGAATGTCACTTGCCATTAATTGCTCTTCAAATGAGCATCATTTGGGGAAGGAATGTGAACTAAAACCCTTAGGTTTTAGCCAATACTGGTTTGGCTTAGTGGATAGAGCATCAGTCTGTGGACTGAAAGGTCCTAGGTTTGATTCCTGTCAAGGGCATGTACCTTGGTTGTGCGCACATCCCCAGTAGGGGTTGTGCAGAAGGCAGCTGGTCCATGCTTCTCTCTCATTGATGTTTCTAGCTTTCTATCCCTCTCCCTTCCTCTCTGCAAAAGATCAATAAAATATATCAAAAGAATAAAACCCTTAGGTTTTAGGTTTTACTTAATAGGAGTTAAGTACTTATTGATGCTGTTAAACATCACTGCGGTCTTTGATAAATCATTTCTCAACTACGAATTTCACTTTCATTGTCTGCAAAATCACTACCATATTGTACAAGCTGTGGTTGGGTTGAAGAAGGTCATAGTTGAAAAGGTATTCTGAAAGACAATATTCGTATAAGGCATTGTTATATTTTTAATCATATGGATTATCACAGTCAATTTAGCTATAGAATCATATAAAATATTTCAAGTCCAGTTAAAATAATTTCTAGATATTTATCAATAACTAGAATTTTTGAGACAGGAAGGATTGAAGATATATGGTCAATAGTCCTTGGGAAATAACTTCCATAAAGTTGCAGTTTTAAAGAGAGTCCAGGATTTTCTAGTTTATAACAATGGTTATTCTACCACCACTGGATACTTAAATAGTATGTCTGAATTCCATATCTCTGATCCTTATATACATGTTAGTATTTATTTATGCTTGCTGAGTTTATTCATTAAAATATTTTTATATAGTTTCATGTTATTCTTAGATATTTCTTGCTATTAAGGTTTTGTCATTATTTGTTTTCAAGTTCAATTATTTTGTTGTTTCACCTTTATACATTTATAAGAATATCTGCTTCATAACTGAATGTTTTTGTTTTGTTTGTTTTAGAAAGTTCAGTTTCTTGTTCTGTTTTATTTCAATTATTTTTGTTTAAAATATTTCAAATATAGACTATATAGTGTTTGTTTGTTTTTAGAAAGTATCAAACCAAATTCTTATTGCTCTCAGGTGATTGATTATATACACAGAAAATCCAAAATCATTTACAAATTATTTAGGTTAGTAAAATAGTTGAATTGTTATTAGATCTATATTTTTAATTGTCTTTTTATAGGTCAAGAGACAAACAAGTTGAGAAAAAGAGATTACATTTACCAAAGCAAGAACAGAAACACTAAGTTTTTCAATGGACTCTCCCAGAGCACAGTTCCCAAGGTCACTGTGGCAAAGGTCTGAGATCCCACCTCGCCTGTGATGAACTGATAAAAGGATGGATCCTATGCTGACAATGCAAACCTACATAACTGCAACAAGGTAAGTGTTTCATACCTCAGCTTCAGTGATCACATCGGAAGTCTGGTGGAAATGGTAAGTTATTCATTTTCATTGCTGACTATCTAATGGCTTGTCCATTTCACTATTAATGGACAACTGAGCTGGTTTTGCTGCTTGTGTGTTTGCATAGTTTTTGGTCTCTTGAGTTAATATTTTGGACTTAGATTTTGAGATTTTGAGGTCACAGGTGGATATGTCATAAGCTGAATTTCAAACTGTCTAATGCCCTCCATGATGCTGAGTGACTAGGATGAATGACATATTTCTTGGTCTCTGGCTGCATCTCTTCAATTGAATTCATGAAATCATGTATCACACATTCTAAAATGATCATAGATTTAATGAACTAATTGGGGCAATGCTACATTTGTATATCTGCATAGCTAGATTTTCCCACTTATCATCCTTTTTAAAAATATATATTTTTATTGATTTTTTACAGAGAGGAAGAGAGAGGGACAGAGAGTTAGAAACATCGATGAGAGAGAGTCATCGATCAGCTGCCTTTTGCACACCCCCCACTGGGGATATGCCCGCAACCAAGGTACATGCCCTTGACCGGAATCGAACCCGGGACCTTTTAGTCCACAGGCCGACGCTCTATCCACTGAGCCAAACTGGTTTCGGCCTTATCATCCTTAAAGACTCTGAAATTAAACCTGTATTTTCAGTGAGCATTAAAAAATTATGGTGTCAGGGAAGGGCTAAGTTGTATTATTGTGTGAGGGACATGTTTGGGCTGGTATATAAATTGTGGTCATCCCAGAGCCTTTCAAGGTACCAAGGGGAACGGATAGATCTATTTTTTAATCAGTTTAGACAGCTGTCTACACAGCTGCATTGTGGCTATTCTTCTTCGCCTGGTCACGTGCCTCAGGACATCTGTCTGTGCTACTCCCCACATCTGAGAAGACTAATGAGGCTGTCTGACACACATTCCAGCCAGATCTGGAGAGGCTCAGCTAGCACTGGGATGACTGTTGGTCTTTATTTTATTTTATTATTATTACATTGTAGGCACATGTTTTGTAAAATATCTCATTATTTTCAGGCTGGCAATTTCAAGGCACTGTGACACAGCACGTCATTTGTTTAGCATCAATATAGCATTTGTTTCTCATTTTGTTTCCAAAGTTGGCTACTGCTACTGAAAAAGGGTGTATTTTTGATAATGAAAGAAATGGTCTCTCTCCCTTCTAGAAAGGGCCTTCCTGAGAATGTTTGCTTAATGAAGACATAGGGAATTTCTCTCAAATTTGCAACAGTGGAAAAAGTGATATGTCCATCACCACTCTGGACCAAAATCCTGATTCCTAAAAATTAATCAGTGTTTATTTTCTTTGTTTTCCTCACCTGCCAAATGTCTTTCCCTCAACCTCACTGACTTCCACTGTTGACTTTTGTATCTCAGCTCTTCCCTTCCAAACTTTGCTCATTCTTCACATCCAGTCAACACATCATCACCAATGTTAAACCTTCTTTGCTCCTTAAGTATGCTCATATTCATTTTTATCTTTTTTTTTTTGGTAATTGTGTTCCTCATATCCATTATCCTTACTAGTGATGAAGGCTGAGGCAATACTTTATTCATATTTGTGTCTGATTATCAATGTCTTCATACCTGTAGAATTATTTTATACTTCTGTGTTACTTATGAAATAATCCACTAAAACCATTTTACTTTGTGTAAAATCCTGAAAAAAATATATGCTATCATATCTGCAATATCATTGGACAGACTAACACACTAATGTTGTTATATTCAGAATAATTATGTCATTATTTGAAACCTTTAAACTGAATGTAATCTATCCCATTAAGACCAGTGACAAATTAAAGAATCAAGCCAAGAGATGGGCTGAAGAGGTAAAACTCATAAGAATGTGAATGCAGAATGATATATTCCCAGAAACAAGTTGTGAACAAAGTAATGTCTCAGGGACAAGTTGTTATTAAAAGATTCCTTGGGCGTGTTTCTATATTAATCTATGGGTCTTTTGGAAAATATTCATGCTGCTGGGTCTTTTGGTTTTGCCTAAGTCCTCTGTAATGGAGGTGGCCCAGAAAACAAGGCATTAATGTGCAGGTAATTATAATAGAAACATCTGCCATCAGTGCTTCAGAGTGACATCTCAGTGTCATCAACTATAGGATGTCCTTGGTAGGCTGATGAAAATAGAGCAGGGGAAGTGAGACATTCTTTTTTGTTGGGTCTAAAAGAGGTTTGGAGGTCTGTATTTTCAATTGAGGGGGTGATGGTCAAAATTTTTCATCTGTTGAAGATAGGATCACCCCTACCACCACCACCTCCACGACCAGAAATACATCCATAAAATACCTGACAATGTAGTGAAAGGCAGAGTGCTAAGGGAAGAGAAGCCCAGGAGGAAGCCTTTGGTAGATGGAACTATGTCAGTGGATTCTGGGAATAATATCCAAGAATACCCAGTTTTCCTTATCTCATCCCTAGGTCTTTAGAAAGGTTTGACAAATCTTCAGCCTATTGTCTGTTGTTCTGGCAGAAATAATGGAAGAAATGTTTAGCCATGCCTGGGATAAAAGGGAACAAGGAGAGCCAAAGCTGTGGAACAGGAGAGCAAGTATGAAACAATAAAAAGGAGCCTTAGAGAGATCAGAGATAGATAACTACCATGAATGTTCAGTTTCCCTGGCCAGACACCTACTCAGTGCTACCTGGTGATAAAGCTGTGAGCAGTGAATCAGTGCCAGGGATTAACTGATAGTAACTGGATGTCACAGGGAAGATGACTTCCTGAAGGCTGGAAAACTCAGGGACATTTGATTTTATTTCCATAATGAGAGAAAATAGATAAAACTCTGGGAACACTGCTCATCCACTCCTTTTCTCTTAAATGGTCAGGCCATAAGTAGGAAACATGAGAACATCCTGGAGGAACTAATATTATATAATATAAATGGCTGACTGCAAGGAGGCAGGTGACATCTCAAGAGTGGATCCCTCTGACACTGATATTGACATAGACTGGAGAGTGGAGAGATGTGGAAACCTGTCAGTAATTTTCTTTCTGAAAAGCCAAGGAGAAATTAATCAGTAGTCCTATCAGTGAGGATATCTCTGCCCATTTTATCAGCAACAGGTAAATACAAAACAAAACTCACCCTAGCTTGTTTGGCTCAGTAGATAGACCATAAGCCTGCAGACTGAAAGGTACTGGGTTTGGGTTTGATTCAGGTCAAGGTCACATGCCCAGGTTGTGGGCTCAATCCCCAGCAGGGGGCATGCAGGAGGCAGCCTATCAATGATTCTCTCTCATCATTGATGTTTCTATCTCTCTCCTTCCCAGTTTCTCTCTGAAATAAATAAAAATATATTTAAAAAAATACAAAACAAAACTTGAAATATTGAGGCAATATGTAATGAGAAGTTCGTTTATATATAAATTGATTTCAGAGAGGAAGAAAGAGTGGGAGAGAGAAGAAACATCAATGATGAGAGAATTATTTTTCTGCTGTTGCCTGCATGTCCCCCCTACTGGGGATCTAGCTTACAACCTGGGCATATGCTTTGACCAGGAATTGAGCCATAACTTCCTGGTTTATAGGTCCATGCTCAACTGCTGAGCCACAACAGCTGGGCAGATGATCATATATTTTTATAGTTTGACCTAAAGCAATTGGGTTTGCTCAACTGCGTGGGAAAACATCTGAGTCCAGACATCCTCCTGGTTTTAATGGTGGTGGACTTTGGTGTTTTGTTATGATTCTTCTGGCTCAGGCCCTGGTGAGGTCTGGTTGGCACAGATGCTATCTTCTGAAAGTGCTTAGATGAGCCAAAGCGAGAGGCTCCTGGCTCTGCACATGGGAACAGCATAATGGTGGAAAATTTGGCATAATTTCATTCCTGCCATCCAAACCAAATGACCTTTAAAACTCTGCATATGGATTTTTAGTCCCTTTTTGATTGTTATGGTTTTCAGATGCATCTGTGGGCACTTGTGGAGATGCAAAGCAGGTGCTATTGTGCTGTCCATATAGGTTTTGTCTTCTTGTAGAGAAAACGCTGAGTTTGCAGGTTTAAAGCTTGGGTTTGAGTGCCATTTCTGCTTAGTAAACATGTTGGTATTGGAAAATTTCCATAGTTCTGACCCTTAGAGTCCACATGTGTACAATAAAATAGCAACATGTTTTACAAAGCAAATAAACCTTGCTGAGAAAAAAAAAAAAAAAGACACTTAAGGACCGTATGGCAACTTCCTATGCAGGACAAAGTCTAAATTACAAAACTGAGTGTTGGGAGATCCTCTCCATACCCCTCTAACCTTACTTCTTACTCCCGGTCTTCCACCCCTTTTGTCAAAAGGCTCCCTTCTCTCCAGCCATGCATCCTTGTTTCCTGTCTTTGCTTTAGCTGCCAGTGTTCTCTGGGACTAAAGTAGGACTTTTCTTCCTTGTCTTTGGTCAGCTTGATATCACTAGGTCCATTTGGGGCCTTTAAATTTTATCTCTTACATTTAAGCTCTCTACTCGTCTTAGGTTTTTTTTTTTTTTTTTTCCTTTTTTTCTTTTTTTTTTATTTTTTTTATCAAGTTTCCAAAAAGAAGCAACCATGTTTCTTTTGAGTTCTTTTTGACGTAAGGTTTTTGTTTTCCCTCATGTAACATGGAACGTGGCATGCTGAAAGCTTTTGTTGAATAGATGAATAGGGGATGAAACATTACAGGATCAGAGATTCATAATGCTCATTCTATATTGTTTACTGCCCTAGCCTTTTACACCCTCTCTTCTACAGCATCAACATCAAGAACCATGAGCTGATAGAGTCAGGAGCTCACAAGTCAGTCTTCTCCTTTTCAGAAAACCCCCACCCACTTAGCCTCATTGTGGGATCACTTATTTTCCAATCTAACTTCTCCAAGAACACCTTCTCCTGTAACCCCAGACTATTGGTCTGAACTTGAAGCTACATGGAGATGTTTTCTTTGGCACGGGCTATATACACAATATTACTCTTTCCTCCCAAGATGAGAGAGAACAAGCCAGGCCCAAAGTCAACACAACAAAAGTGGGTGGGTTTGAATGCTGCCTGCTTCCTCCCCAATGTACATAAGTGCATCTATGTCCTGCTCACTTCATCCAGCATATTGCCTGCCTGGCCCAGAAGGCTTTGGAGATTTCATTCCTGATTTAGAACTTAAAGGGTTGGATATTGTTCTTTCAGGAAAGGGGAAAAAAAGTTTGTAGGAGAATAGGTGATAGGTGGAGGAATAAATTCATCAGAACAAAATGGGAATTGTGAGTTCATATAATTATTACCCTTTAAAAATGTTCAGATTAAATTAAACATTAAATTTTTTTTTAGTGTTCTATACAATTTTACTTTCTACCTTCAACCATAATAATATGATATCCAAACTTTGTCTTAATTGACGGGGGGGGGGGGGTGGTCTATAAACACAGGCTTGTCCAGCCCACTTACAACAAAGCAAATGTTTCTTTGAAATGGTCAACGATGGACCCTCTGGTCAGCCAACCCAAGTCACCCCATTGTCTGGCTTTATGTGTGACCATTTCATTGAATATTATTTCAAACTTTAATGTTTCCAAGGCTTCCATTTTTCCATGTTTTTCACACAAATTTTCTGACCTTACTGCATTGCCATCACCTTTGGGACCCTGAAACTTCTTGTCAGAACTGTCACTCCCAAATGCTGTTCCCCCTTTTCCACCCTTTCCAGAACCACTTTTTCCTTTGGGAGGCATGTAGGAAACTTGATGTTGAACTCTCAACTGTCTAAACACTATATAACTTTTAATGAAGTTTCTGGTGCCTTTCTATGGAAATATAGAATCTAAGTATCAAAGCTTAACATCTATTTATCTGCACAATTATATCAAATTGAACTCTCTGGCTCTTCAGAAATTGACTACAGATAGTGTGAAGTCTCTTGTCACTTGACAAGTCTATTTTCTAGGATCTGCAGCAAATCCTTGTTAAAACTGAGGCTATATTTTCACAATGCCAAAAACTCATCAAATTAATTCCCAAATCAATCACTCAAGATATTCGCCTCATGAATTAAGAAAAGCAATTGTTGATGGACATATTTGAACCTCTCAATAAGCCCTTTGTGTGCTATATAGACTCAGCCATAGAAAAAGCTACATGTGTGAGTTAAAGGAAAAAATTATTCTTGTAGCCACAATTCATCATACCATAACAGTGTTGAGTTTCCTGACACCAGTCTAGCTCAACCAGGAAAATAAATGATGCATGAAGCATAGTGAATTCTCCAGAGATCTGAGGTATTTGGAAGTATGACCTTGTATGACCTACATCATATTGGGCATCTATTGGGGCAATGCACACCTCTTCGTTTTATTTGATACCTAGAAACAAAAAACATAAATCCATCTTTCAAAATCTACAGAGCAGCTGTGTGAAGCAAACAGGATGCTTCCATCACCCATGTTTGCTTTCCAGCTCAGTGAACATCTCAGCTGTATTTTAAATTGTATTTTCTCTTACAGAAGGGAGGAAAGACATGCTTCCATTGAGACTTGAGTTTACTTTCAGTTGGTGAGAATAGATGTTTTTTTGTGTTTTTTCTTTTTCTTTTTTCCTTTTTTTAATGTGAGCTTCACTGAATGTGCAGAGCAATGCAATTTATTTTGGTCAGCTCCATTTGCCTATCATTTTATATCCTTTAAATGAAGAATGCTGGGGAATCGGGCAACATATTTTTAGCTATAATCAGGTTCTACAATGTGACTTTCAGTGGTCTAATGTAAGCTGTGTGCATATTTCAGTTTTAGAAATATTTCTTTTTTCAGAAATGGGTTCATGTACAAATACTGTTTCATTGATATCCACTTACTCAGTGGTTATAAAGGACAACTATTTTGAAAATTATTTTAATTTTAATGAAGAAATGCTGGATTTGATTAAATACTAAAATCTCAGTCCACAGATTTTTTTTTTTTAATTATTGAAGTTGTCAGAGGTTCAGTTGTTATTTTGGGGTAAAATAATTTAGAATGGAAAAGGACATTTCATAATTCTCTAAAAAATGCTCCATAAAGAATGAAAATCACTTAAATGGCTAACAGATATATTCATGTCAGCATCATAAAAGACTTAAGAACTAGGGTTTGATGAATGAAACTGTGTGCCTGGTGCCACCTCATTCTACTCATCTCAGTTACCACTTGGAGTTGGAACTTTTACTGATTGTCCTCTGAGTCCCATTTGCTTGGATTCCTGACTCTCTTGTCTTCCAAACTCTAACACTGAATCTGACTGTCCAATGCAATTCTGTGAGTTTTGTTTGTTGGTGTATTTGTTTGTTTGTTTGTTTGTTTGTTTTGTGCAATGGAAGAGTATCAGGTTTGAGATCAAGATTCCAAGGGCAGCTCTTAAAGGTTGTGTCATATTGAGATATTCAGATATTTTGAGAATAAAGTTGCTGTGAGATTCAAATGAGCTAATTCATGTGTAATTGTAGATTACCATTAAAAAAAACTGGGTGGGGCAAAGTAGGTTTATATTGATAGTTGTTTGTATGAAAAATAATCTAATATAATATTTCATGAATAACACAGGAAGAAACACTGTGTTTCACATACTCACAACTGCAAAACTGCTTTTATCCTACCCTGTATTAATTTCTTGGATTGCTCTCCAGTTGTCAGCAAACTTATTAGTCAACAGAGCCAAATATCAACGGTAGAATGATTGAAATTTCTTTTGACAGCCAAATTTTTTAAACTTAAACTTGTTCTAATGCCACTTCTTCGAAATAGACTTGCCTAGACCATGGTATTTTGTGGAAAAGCCACATTCAAGGGGCCAAAAAACCGCATGTGGCTCATGAGCAGCAGTTTGCTGACCACGGCTCTGCCTTATAGTAGGGAGTGAGTGACATTCAATTAAGTGACATTGGAGGGAAGTATAGTCAGAGACTTTGGCAAAGTAGAATATGCTTTTTCAGTAACATTCAACCTAAAGTTGTCCTCTCAGTGCCACAAGTCAGAGATATTTGTGACAGTTTTTCCCAAAATATGGTTTACAGTCCAATAGCACTTAGAATGGTAGTTCCTAACTGATGTCATAAGAAAAACTGTTCCTACCAGCAGGGCTTACTTTTGACATACAGACATTTAAAACTGTATGGCTCCATAAAAATGTACCACAGAGTTAGAATAAACTTGAATTGTTTCATGAGTTTGACCTTTGAGTCCATGGTGTTAACTTGACCCATAGCCTCTCCCCAAGACAAATGTGTCCTTTTATTTAACAGAAATTTATTATGAACATTGAAGTGTTGAAAATCGAATTATACTTTTCCTCCATTTTTCATGAGTCAAACTTGTTATCTTTCAGTTGTCAAACTTGCTATCTTTATTTTCCTCTGTTGACATGGCTTTTCTGGGAGGGGAGGTAGTGGGGAAAAGGTGCAGGTGGCCCTCCCTAAGGGTGGCCCACTTCTTGCTCTTGGACTTGGATAGTGTCCATCTTTGCCTGCTTCACCTGTATGAGAGGACATGACCGGGCAGTGGTAGTGGTACTCTGTCATCTCACAAATAAGCCTAAGTATATTAGATTTTTGAGCTCAGTACCATAAGAACGAAGCTCAGCTATATCAGACAACAAAAGGCTGGTTCTGTGCCAAAGTAGAGCCAGGGAGTGGCCATTTCACGGTCAGATTACTCCAGTTGTCTTAACCTCTAAATTGTTTCCAACTTGTCAGGATAAGATGAATTGCTGGGAGGCTGACTTGCAAATAGCCAAGCCAGTCAGCCATACAGACACAGGCCATGTGGAATGGAGGTCAGCTATGCACACTCCCTGGCAGGGGGTGACAGGCTTTGTTGTTCCAGGTCATTTATATAAAATCAGCCACATGGTGAGAGGAAGAAGGAAATAGCTTTTTAGTCAAGAGCCTAAAGTTGGGAATTTCTAAAGATCTGAAAGGAGTCTTGGCTTCCAACGCTTTCTGTTACATATAGTGTGCACCACTGAACAATGAGGATACATTCTAAGAAATGCATCCTTAGGCAAACTCATCACTGTACAAACATCATAAAGTGCATTTATGCTGACCTAGATGGACCAGCCCATCACACATGGAGGCTCTATGGTACACAAACCTGCACAGTATGTTACTGTACAAAACAAGAGATGAAATCTAGCTCAGGAGAGAATGATGTGATTAAGAGGCATGGCAAATACTAGATGCATGAGGATTCTGCCTGTGGAACATGAATACTGTTTCATAGCATTTTTTTTTTTTTGGTAAGTAGGAATAGTGCACACTGAAATAACAATAAAAAATATAGTATAGAAAATACAGAAACCAGCAATGGTCATTTATTATCATTGTCAAAAATTGTGTGTCATGCATACTGATAATTGTATGTGCTAGTAGACCTTTGTATGAGCGGCAGTGCAGTGAGTTTGTTTATGGCAGCATTACCACAAACACATGAGTAATCATTCCATTACTATGTTCTGATGACTATGGGCTATGACATCACTAGGCATTAGGAATTTTTCAGCTGATATAATCTAATGGGACCTCTGTTGTATAAACAGTCTGTCATTAACTGAAATGTTGTTATGTGGTACATGACTATAGAAACTAAAGGTCTGGTGCATGAAATTCATGCACTTAGGACGGGGGTCCCCTCAGCCTGGATTGTGAGAGGCAGCAGGCCAAGGGACTCTTTTGATGCATGATTGGGGCCAGGGAGGGACATGGGAGGTTGACTGGCAAGGGAGGGATCAATGGAGGGTTCCAGGGTGTATCTGACCCATCTCACTCAGTCCCAATCAGCTGGGCTTCAGCAGCTAAGCTAACCTACTGGTCAGGGCATCTGCCTCTTGGTGGTCAGTGCACATCATAGCGCCTGGTTGACCAGTCAACTGTCTGTCCCCTGGTGGTCAGTGCATGTCATAGCGAGTGGTTGAGTGACCTTAACATATCTATAATAATAAAAATATAATATACTAATTAGACTAGACATCTTTCTGTCCTTCCAGAAGAAGCCAGGGCTGCAAGGAAAGGCTGGGTCCTGGGTGCCTGATGGTTGCCAGAGTGATGACTGGGCCCCGAGTGCCAAAGGGAAGCCTGTGCTGGCAGCCAGGGAAAGGAAGGCCTACATTTGCATGAATTTCATGCATTGGGCATCTAGTCATTAGCATATTATGTTTTGATTGGTTGAATGGACAACCAGGTGATCAGACACTTATAATATTAAACTTTTGTTATATGATAAGGGTAAAGTGAGATTAAGGAATTAGTCAGCATCACTGTAGTTAAGGAAAGAGTCATAAGCAGAATTCCAATTTTGAATTCAGTCCTCTTACCATACACCATTAAATGTTCAATGTAAACCAGCAGTAGGGCATCCTTCGAGGGGTCCCAGATTGGAGAGGGTGCAGGACAGGCTGAGGGATGAATTTTGTGCAATGGGTCACTAGTATTCAATAATCAGCAAACAAGAAACAATATCAAACAAATAAGCAAAAATCCCTGACAATCTAAATAATGCAATTTATTGGCCATATGTCTTTTTATTTGACTCTTGTGCAGTAAACAAACCTCCCCATATTTTTATATTTTTTAGTTGCTTGAAAAATGTTATAAATCTTGAAAATATTTAAAATTGTATTTATTTTTCTTTTCTCATTTTGCCAAATTATTGGGCGAACCATATGTTTTTAACTTCTAAAAGCTTATGATCTTTACCTCTTTCTCATCTATTATTTAACTAAGTTAGTTGCTCGATTATATTTAGGTCATTTACCTTGCCTAAGACCTTAACTAAAAAGTCACAAAGGAATCAGAAAAGCTGTTGAATACCTGTAAGAAAAAGTTCACATTTTCCTGATCACTGCTACTGTAAACTTGGGAGTTTTAAGAGGAAAAAAAATAAACACCAGGAATGACTTTTATAGCCATGCTGCTGAAACTGCATTTATCGTAAGTGTCAGAACACTATCAGTGACAATGTCTTACCGAATAAACAGGTAGCTCACCCCATCTCCATCTCCACAGCACCTAATAGATATTGTGAGCACACAGATAAATCTCATTTTATGTTATGCTTGGTCACAAAAAAGAATTAGGTTGTGTTGTTCTAAGGCGCACAAGGATATATATACATTGTAATCATCTGTAAAAATTACTCCAAGTCGAGCCACTATGAGTTTGTCGGGCACCTGCAAAATACGGATAGTGTGTTTTGGCCCATTTCCTGCTGACTTGCAAAATAATTTATACCTCTGAGTGATTTGCTACCAGGCCTGTAGAAATGAGACTAATTTGTGAATTTTCTTTCTGAGAAACATATTACAAAGGAGAAATATTGATTTTATCTCATTGAGGCAAAATTGGTTATTTATTTTTACTTATGACCATTATAAAACAGGACTGAACTGCCTTGTTATGATCAAATAAGAATGATCTATAATGTTTTCGTAGGTATTGACTAGAATCCAAATCATATTGGGGTCAGCAGTGTTAGGCAATTTCCCAGTGTTGGGAGGTGGCCAGGGGACGAAGGCAGCTTGTGGTCAGCATGTCTGAGTCCTTGCAGTAAATGTCGCCGGGCACGCACTTTTATTAGGAGCACAAAGGAATCAGAGGCTTCATTTCAGAAACAATAATGTGGGCTAGATGACCATAATACATTTGTAATTATTTTTCAGTCGTTTTGTCTATTTGATGATTCCTAGAATGAAACACTCTACCAACTCAATATTTGTAACTCACACACAAACACACACCCACCCACCCACACACCCCTAAATAAAGCAGTATATTAGTTTCAAATGCCTTTGACTTTTAGTATCCCAAAGGACAGTGCATCTAAACTGATATAAAATGAAATTTTATACATATTTATAGAAAATTTGATTTTATTATTCCATTCCCTAACATTAAAGATAAGGAAATAGAAGGATATTTATCTGTTGGCTCTATTATTTATGTCTCCCATGTCCCAAACCAGTGCTCATGCTGCAAAACAATACTGGGATCTATTGTAGATATTGTGGGAAGTAACTCAGGACAATCATTATCCACAGTGCTCCAATCTGGGTTCATTTTACTCCACCTTGTTCACCCATTTCAGGTCTCTGTTTCAATTTCACCCTTTAGCGAGAGTTTCATTGATGATTCTATCACCCATCTCTCTATTACTCATTCATTATATTTCACCAGTTTTCCTCCCAGCATTTAGAAGAAAAAGGTCTATTTTGTTTATATATTTGTATGTAGGTTTATCTCATTCTTTCTAGCAGAGGCAAGTTCTCTGTGAAGTATCCTCATCTGTGTTTCTCAATGCTCTTTCTCCTGGGACTATGTAGGTGCTCAACTCATATTTCTTAGTTGAATGAAGAAACGAGAGTGAGAGTAAAAGAGAAAAAAAAATTCTGTTTAGTACAGATACGAAGAAATCAAGAAGGTTAATTGGTATAATACTAAGTAGAATAGTTATATAATCTATAAAGACATACAAATCAGAGGTGTGTATGTGTGTTATTTATATATTTATGCACATGACAGGCAGGGAGTGGTGAATGAAGACTAAAACAGGAGAGAAATTGAGAGAAGCAGGAAAGATCAAGAATGTTTGAAAGACATCAGAAAGGCCTGATGAACAGTGTCTGTGGTAGGATGAATAAATGCCTCCCACCAAAGATGTCCACATCCCTGAACATGTTTCCTTCCATGGCCAAAGGGACTTTGCAGACAGGATTAATATAAGGATATTGAGATGTATCCTGAATTATCCAGGTGAGCCCAAT
Organism: Pipistrellus kuhlii; assembly: GCF_014108245.1. Lineage (NCBI taxonomy): Eukaryota > Metazoa > Chordata > Mammalia > Chiroptera > Vespertilionidae > Pipistrellus > Pipistrellus kuhlii. The sequence goes on from NW_023425562.1 coordinate 12,286,326, forward strand.
AGAATCATAAGGATCTTTAGAAATTGAAAGCAAAAAAGATGTGACAATGGAAGCAGAGGTGAGAGAGAGAGAGAGAGAGAGAGAGAGAGAGAGAGAGAGAGAGAGAGAGAGAGAGAGAGAGAGAGAGAGAGAGAGAGGAAAATGCTACAGGCTTTGAAGATGGAGGAAGGGGCTGTGAACTGAGAAGTGCAGGTGGCTATGGAAGCTGGAGTAGACATGGAAGTTGGTTCTCCTTTAGAGCTTCCAGGAGCACTGTGGTTCTGCCACCCCCCATGTTTGAACATCTGACTTCCAGAACTATAAGATCATGCATTTGTGTTGTTTTAAACCACCAACTCTATGGTCATTTATTATAATTTGTTACAGAACCAATAGAAAACTAATATGGATCCTATTAAAAATGTTCGCTAAAGGAAAGTTCCTCTTCTATTTTTAAAATTTAGCTTTTGAATCAAGTAATGCATGCTCACTGTAGAAAACTTAGAAAATTAAAAAAAAATACATATATAAGATAACCCTTTAATCCCATCACTCAGGTAAGGAGTATTAACATCGTGTGTTTTCTTTTCATAAAAGGACTTTTGATCAATGAAGACAGGGAAGGAGGATATTAGAGTTGACATTAAAAGCACTTTGCCATATTAAAATGCACATTTAGTTAATTTTGAAATTGTAGGTCATATTTAATTATTATTTCTCTCCCCCAAGTATAATAGAAATTATTGTGATAAAAATTATTAAAGAAAGCTTATATCTTATAGAACCCTTTTTTTATCTGGGTGAATTCCTCTTATAAAGGCCTGGGCATGGCAGAGATGACATTTGTCTACTTTGTTCATTTCACCATCCTGTCTCATCCAGGGAGCATGGTGAGGGTCAGCCCAGAGACACAGAATGAACTTGGCTGGCCTGACACCCAGCTCTGTTCCTGTCAATCCATGTGACTCTCAAGTCCTTTCTCTTCCCTGGATCTCAGCTTATTCATAACATATCTCAGTTTATCATCAAGGCCCCTTCCCTCTTCTTATCCATAACATATCTCAGTTTATCATCAAGGCCCCTTCCAGGTCTAACTTCCTAGAGCCAATTTAAAGTCGTCTAAAACTTGTGTTATTTCAATTTCTGTTTGTCTCACTTTGTTTGCAAGTGAGTACTAATGTTTCCTGAAATCACTAGGTAGGTGGATTTTATTTCTGAGTGAATTAAAGAAAGAAATCCTAGTTTTCTGGGAGACATTAAAGAGAGTGTGAAGAAAGTTTTACCACAAGAAACTTATCTGAGCCTACCACATTTTCACCTGATTACAAACTAGGGTTATTTTCAAATAACCATTTGTTTTCCAGACTTGTTCAGAGAGTCAAAAAGTGTCCAAAGAAATGTTGAATTTAGTATTTAGTAATACTGTCTATAATATTGTTTATATATCTCCACTTACTATAGTCATTTCAAGCTCACATGGCCAGGAATGGCAAAAGAAGCACTAAAAACACAACTCAAACCTGCATTCACTTGGGATCTCTAAAACGGGAGTTCTCAATGTGCCTGGCCCTAAGCTTTTGATACAAATCCAAAGTCTAAGCGGATAGAGAGAGAGGTCAGAAACAGACTTAACTTGCCACTATATACACAAACTGGTTTTGGGGGATTCAGGATGGAATTAAGTTAAGCAGTTATTTAGAATAGAGTTATAAATATTCAAATTCAAAATAATGGGTCTCGTTGAATTCAACTCCACCTTCTCTGAATTCTGTATTTGCAGGTGATGATCCTAAAATTAGTGCAAAACCCCTGTACTCTTTGCACATTTCCCACTCCAGTCTTTCTAGAGGGAAGAGCTGCTCCCTGGTGTGGCAGAGAGTAGATGAGTGTTTTGAAGAGCCTTTCAGTTCTTTATTTGCAATAATTATGGAAACATTGTGTTGAATAATTTAAAGGTTTGGATGAGTCATTTAAAACTAAGATCTGCATGGCAACCATTGGCATTTGAAACAATTCTAAGCTTTAACTAAGTAGGTTAGAGCAAGAAAAAAGTTAAAGGGATGATAAAGCTATCAAGAAAATGTATTTAGAAATCTGAGAGATATGCTTTGAAACACAGGTCTTTATTGCCTGGGTAGAGAAGAATGTCAAGGGCACTGCTGTTTGGTAAGAAGAACATTCTTCATCTAAAGTACAAGAAGGACAACTTATATTATTCATTTCATTATAGTGAAGGGCTTAGGAGCCCAAGCTCTGGGCTAGTACATCCAGGATGATGCCTATTATGGCCCTACTGTAAGTGTAACATCAGGGAAATGACGTATCTTCATTTTCTTGTCTGTACAATGGGACATGAAAAGAAGGTTCAAGGAACAAGCATGGTCTTTACTGGAAATGAAAACTTAGATGTTACACCTGCATTTAACTAAATGAAAAAGTAAATAGAGTAGAATGCAAATGAGGTGGAACTGGTGGATTTCTATAGAGATCACATTGAAGTTCTTTGTACTATTCTTATAACTTTTCTCTAAATTTGAAATTATATCAAAATGAAAATGTTACAAACACACCTTCTTCATAATTATATCAACAGAAACCCTCCTAAACATTTACTCATAAATGATTTCAAATCTAAAATTTTGTGTAAGATGGAGCAAATTAAACAGATGAATGAAATATTTTCCTTTATTTGTATTGCTTTCCCCCCTCCAAATGTTGCCAATATAAAAGTTTAGCTTCAATGTTAAGCTCTCTGATGAGAATTAATGAAGTTGACTACTTGTATGATACTATGATATGCCTCATCATTTACAGTGAGGGATTAAGTGGGCTTGTGTTCTTTCCAGTCATTGAATATCAAGTCAATTTGTTCATGAAAATGTAGGAAGGATTGGAGGGATCAGGTTATCTAAACTGAAAAAGTGCAGGTATAGGATTTCAAGTCTGTGAGTTTGCTGCTGTTAGGGGAATGTTCATATTAACAGGTCTCATCTCATTTTCATTCTCTGACTTGGGCCTCTTACTTGGTAAATGCCACACAAAATGACATAGTCCATTATTTTCTGGAACACTTTCCCATTTCTTAGCTTGAGAAAATCTATTGGATCCTAAGCGCTTAGAAGAACAAGATACTCTTATCTGTTCTTTGGGAGGATGTGCATAGAGGCATGCTGTTTAGATTCTGGGAATGGTCATAATGTACCAGCCAGCAGGGCTTCATCACAGCTTTCCCCATACACGATGAAGGGGGTTTTGTTATTAGAATATCAGTTCTAGTAGAGATATCTTAAAATTTTTCCATTTAATAATGTCCCCTGCCATCTGGCCTTTAAACACAACCATATCCTTTTTGGGGAAAATCCAGAAAATATATTTTAATGAATTATAATATCTGAAATAACAATTTCATTTAAACTTACTAAGAGTCTCAAAAAAAAAGCATCTTAATAATGAAATTTTATGTGCTATGGAAAAAAATGTCATCATTTACATTGGCCCTCACCTTTCTTCTCAATAACCTCATCCCCTAATGTGATGTATGACCTAATTATTTTGTGTACAGTTTTTAGTCTCATTTCTTGGTTGCAAACCTCAACTGCTACATGATCCTGTGTGAGTTATGTAACAATACTAAACCCCAGTTTCTCCTAAATAAGAATAGTAACTTTAGTTCTATCATTAGCATATTGTATTAGATGAGAGAATATATTTGTAATACTTAGCATGTTGCTATCTGTTCTATGTGAGCAATATACATGAGCTATTATCTTGTTAAAATGAACACGTTAGCAATTTTACCCTTTTTGATTAAATATATTTTTAGTTTAATAGAACGATGAATCAAAATGCTCACAATGATGGGTGCTCTGAATTTATTCTTTCTTTTTAGTTCTCTGACCAATTTAAGTGAACTCAGTATCATTTTATATAATAATCACTTAATCATATAGTCATGAAATTTTTGTGAAAATCACCCGTATGTTCCCTGTCTTAGCCATTGCAGAAGATACAGTATTCATGCTTCTCCCTCAGGGCTACCCTGTTAGCTGGGCACTAAACACCCACCTATTCTTTGAATGTTTCATAATGACCTTGCTACCCCTCTCAAATATTTCCATTTTATTTAACTCAACAAATAGAGCATGCTCTACTTTTATGTGAAAGGGATATATAGGTTATAAAGCCTTAGACTCTACCCTTAATAGTCAGCAAAGAAATGATACTAGTGTAGTATAACATATAGTATAATAAAAGTACATAAATAGCCCTGGCCGGTTTGTCTCAGTGGATAGAACATCACCCATGGACTGAAGGGTCCTGGGCTTGATTCCAGTCAGGACATGTATCTTGGCTGCAGGCTAGATCCCTGGAGTGAGTGTAGGAGGCAACCCGTCAATGTGTCTCTCTCACGTAGATGTTTTGATGCTTCTCTGTCTATTTTCCTCTTTCCACTAACTCTAAAAATCAATGGAAAAATAATATTAACAACAACAACAGAAAAAAGAACATAACTGGTAAGATACTATTTGAGGGTAACAGAGGCAAAAATAATTAATTATTTCTAGTACGTCCAAGAGGGCTAGATTGGGAATGGAGAGCTTGAACTGGGATCTATAGGGTGAATAAGAACTTGATTTGGAATTCCAGACAGAAGGAAGCAATTAGGTAAATACATGGTAAATGCATGAAATAGATAGCATATGCAGGAAAAGAACTAACTATTATTTGGTTGCAGAAAAAAAATATTAAGTGGTTGGGGAGAGTAAATGGGAATGGGTGATATAGGCAGAATAATATGGTATATCTTGTTTATTTCCATTTCCACCACATTTCTTTATTGTAAGTCTAGTTTTCTTTCTCTTTGGTTTACAGCAAAATGCATTTTCCCTTTGACATTCTTTCAAAGCATCATGTAAAATGATAAAATATGTATTCTATCATGGGTAAAAGGATGGGAAAATGGAGCTTACCAAACAATAAAACATTCTCTTCCTAATGTCTTTCTGCTGATCTCAAATGGAGCTTCTATTCATTATTCCATTATTCACTGAGTGACAGTGGCTGCTCCTATTGGAGTCTGAGAGGTTCTTATCTGCTCCAATAGTGTTAAATGAACCCTCAATCTTTCTGGAAGACTATTCTGAAGGGATATTTTGGAACTGCTGGACACCTGTCACTTTTGGGGATATTGTCCAGTCTTTCCTATTCACACGTCTGAGGAGAAAAAATCTGTGAAACAGTCCATGTAGTCACATTCTTTCTTGATTTTAGCTCTTTTATTTATTTATTAAATTTTATTTTTTACTCTGGTCCAAGTCCAGTTAAATTTTACTATGTTAACAAATAGAACATTCTAAAGTTATCTAGAGGAACCTAATGAGGGGAATGATTTCTTAGGAAGTCAGAGATTCAGTGTTGGATGTTTGTCCAAAGCAGAGTTTATCCCCCCACTTACAGAGGACAGAGAAGCATCTGTAAAAATGCCTAGAAACAGTCCTGGGTTTCCCATCTTTCTTCAAATTGCATAGGAAACCAAGGATATATTTCTGGGTTTGCTCTTGACTTACCACATCAACATTTCAAATAGGAGACATCGAATCTCCTTCCTCAAACAGTACCTGTCCTTTAGTGATCTTTCAGCTTGCTCAAATTTGAAGAGGTATGACATAAAGTAAGAACTCAGAAACTATGGAGGAATTTGAAAGTTGTAGAAATATTAACGTGTGAGTGTGGTACAAGATAGTTTGGGTCAAAGAGAAATCAGGGGCTATGACATAGGAGAAAAATTATTGCACTTCTAATGCAGGTATAAGGTCACGAGAACAGATATTAATCTTGCTGTTTGGATGGCTCTAAATCATGGTAATGAATATAGGACATTGCTCTATAAATGTTTATTTTGATGTACTTAAAAGGCATCCTCTAGCATATCAGACTCTGCCCCATAATTTAAAAACAGTGAAGGGATGGGCATGTGCTAAACTTTAAAAGGGCCAAATGTTCCCCATGAGTGTTGACAGGAAAGTTGGAATTGAATATGACCCTCCATCTTCTCAAAGAAAGACATGCTCTGAATTAATAAGATTGAGAAAGTGTCATCTTGCCATGGTTGTGAATGGGACCAGATGGCCAGTCACACATGCCACTGAAATACGTGTTTTCTTTTTTTTTTAAACTAGCTTTTGATTATCTCAAGATGAAATATGTTATGGGAGAAGTCCATAGAGATAGTTCAACAATAAAACCAGCAGAGAAAGCATAAGAATTAGAAATTACAGTTCCCATGGGGATAGGCATAGAGAAGGTGCAGAACTCTGCTCTAGTTATTGAGGTAAATGTAATTTGAGAATATAATTCCTGAAGGTTCAATGCCTTTCATTCTACTGAGGAGAAAACAACAACCCAGAGAAGTCATGGGACTATTGTTAAAACTGCAAAATAATGAATGACAAAGCCACAGCTAAGCCCCATCTCTTGATGACTTTTTGCATTCTTTCATCTGCATTACTTGTTCTTGTATATCACCCATACATGCCATGAACATGTATGTGCTTTTAACTTTATTGATTTAAAAAAATAAACTTTTTACTAAAATATAGCATAGATACATGAAAACAACATACACATTATAAGCTCTCTAATTAAATATTTACAAAATTAATCAGTTAAAAATAATGCAGCAAAGAAATAGAACTTTTTCAGTAACTCATAGTTCTTCTCGTCTTCTTCCCCATTCATGAATATCTACCCTGTTCTCCCTACATAGATATATTTAAGTTTTGACAACATGAATTTTACTTGTTTATATCTTAGATAAAGTAATCATACAGTATATATTTTTTACTCTTTTTGGACAAAATTATATTAATAAGATTTGTTCCTGAAATAGATAATTCCGTTCATCATTTTTATTGTTGCTTAGTTTTTTCATTGTATAGATACTTATAACATACATTTATATACTGTATTTATTCTTGCTCCTATTGATGATTACTTAGCTTATTTCTAATTTAGATCTGTTAAAAGCAATACTGTTTAGAAATATTTTTATACGTGTCTTTTATACATATACTAGAGGCCTGATGCAGAAAATTCCTGTAAGGGGCTCAGCCCTCACAGCCCAGCTTCCTCTGGAAGGTTGTCCAGAAAGAAGGTTGTTTGGAAGGTCGTTCAGCTATCTGGTCTAATTAGTATATTATGTTTTTATTATCATAGATATACTTCTCTATTGATAATACACTAAAAGCATAATTGCTACATTGTAAAATATAAATACATCCAGTTTTTTGGCAGATACTTGCATATATGAATGTTTGATTTAAAATGAAGTCAGCACTGGAGATCTGTGAGGAAAAGAAGTCTTCTAATAAATATCACTAGAACAATTAGATATATGTATTTTAAAGTGAATATATATTAGTATATCAAGAAGTGAATCTTGATCTCTCCCTCACAATATATACAAAATCAGTGTCAGGTGAATGATTGCAGTTTAAATATTTGAAGTTTAAAAACTAAGTTATAGTAAAAAATATTGCCATGTAGTGTTATGACTTTTAGGCAGGTATAGAAAATAAAATATTTCACTCTTTTTAAAAATATTTTATTGATTTTCTACAGAGAGGAAGGGAGAGAGATCCAGAAACATCAATGAGAGAGAATCATTTATCAGCTGCCTCCTGCACACCCCCTACTGGGGATGTGCCCGTAACCAAGGTACATCCCCCCGACTAGATTGGAACCTGGGACCCTTGAGTCTGCAGGCTGACGCTCTATCCACTGAGCCAAACCAGTCAGGGCAAAATATTTCAATCTTATTTGATGATCTAAATATATGCAAGTGACTGAATATACAAATGGATAACACCCAGGCCATATATAAAAGTAGTACATTGACCCATTGCCTACAGCAACCTGCCTATGAAAGCAACCTCTTACCTGCAATAACCCTCCCAGGAAGCCAGGCTGCTACAAATCATACTTGCTGGAAGCCGGATTGCTCATTAGCAACAATTCAGGAAACTACTAATAAACAGTAATTTCTATAACAGTTCAGCCTGAATGGCCGGAGCCTGACAAATACCTGGCAGTTTCCCTATTTTTTGTATCCACTTCTAACTTGGGGCCACCCAGAGAAAGCCAATTTAGCACCCTTACCTAGTCAGAAAAGATGCCTGGCTTCTGGTTGGCCTACCTAGCACTTTCCCATGCTAACAGGTTCTAATCACTGGCTACCTGAAACAGCCCCGATTTTCCATTATTAAGCTTCCCCAGTTATTTGTTGATCTCTGAGTCTCTGCCAAAACATAAGTTGCTGCCTCTATTGCTATAGCAATCTCTGAATAAATAGACTTTCTTTTCCCATTTGGTTGTTCTTCATTTACTTCTACATATGTGATGCTCATACATTTTTGCTATCTCAGAACATGATAAACACTATACACTTTAAAACTGCTCTAGTGTTCTTTTTTTTTTTGTAATAAGGAACCATGTGGAAACATGGTAACAATTTATAGGATATTTCCTTTATTTTTAGAGGGCAGATGACTATATTTAGAATCTAGTTGGATTCTGATTTAATATATCTCTTTTCAGTTCTTTCATTCTTGCTCTTCTGATTACCTAGTTACTCATTGCAGTTTTAATTATACTCTCATTTTTTCCAAAGGTCAGGGATCTCTCTAAGAGAGAGAGAGAAAAAAAAAGGACTTAATTGTCTGCTCACAAAGGATCCCCAAATATGTTTTCTCTCATGAACCAGCCATCGCCAGTTGTTCTTTCTTCAGGGGCCTTGTTTGAAAAGTTGCTTGATAGATGAGGAAACCCCTGTGCAGAGTGCTAGAATATGCAAGCTGTATGTGCTTAGAGATGGAAAATTACAGAGTAAACTGCTGTGATGCACAATCTGCGAGCAGCAGCAGACTAGAATGCCATTAGGCTTAATTGTTACCCGTGGTGGATGGCTCTCTGGGGTTGCTATTTTGGAATCACCCTTCTCCTGGGAGTAATGATCATGAGCTCCCTTCACAGCTAGTCTGCTGACACGTACGTCATAGACTTAATCAAATGAAATGCTCTGAATGCCAGCTAGGTTGAGGACTCCAGGCTGCTGCTACCGAATTACACATGCTTTGTGAATTTTTCTTTTTCTTTCACAGAATGTACTTAAGAGAAGATGAATCTTCTTTGAACTAGAATTGTGTATCAGAGGAAGGGTTTGCCCTTGATAATGTGATGCAAGCCCTGGTCCCCAGATTTAATGTAAAAAAATAAATAAAATAAAATAGATATTACGCCTTTACTTTCAAATTGACAAAACTTTTAGTCCCGACTGTGGTCTTTTACTATGTTAGGCCATGAAGGGATTGAAAAGGGTTTATGTTTTGTTTGAAGAAAAAGACATGCAAATGCAACCAACTGAGAGGACTCGGTATTTTGTCTTTGTGCACCCCTCCCTCTCTTTTTCCATTGTAACCATTCAGAACACCTGCAGATGTCCTCCACAACACAACACCTACCTCTTTTGAGGTCTTTACTCCATGTTTTTTGCAGTTGAGTAATTCACTAAAGACCAAAAAGTTCTTTCTTGGGCAATTCCCTATGCTTCAGACTTTTCTATTCTTCTCCTAAGTAAAAACTTAAATCGTATTTTATTCCCCTGGGACATACACTTGTGGTTCCAAACCAATAGACACTAGAATTTTTAGGGATCATCTGGATTTTACTCATTCTACATTAAAATACATTAAAAATAAATGTATTTTCTATTGATTTCAGAGATATAGGGAGAGGTTGAGAGAGATAGAAACATTAATGATAAGAGAGAATTATTTTTTTAATATATTTTATTGATTTTTTTACAGAGAGGAAGGGAGAGAGATAGAGAGCTGGAAACATCGATGAGAGAGAAACATCAACCAGCTGCCTCTTGCACACCCCCTACTGGGAATGTGCCCACAACCAATGTACATGCCCTCGACCGGAATCGAACCTGGGACCTTTCAGTCCGCAGACCGACGCTCTACACTGAGCCAAACCAGCTTCGGCAGATAAGAGAGAATTATTGATCAGCTTGTTTCTGCATGCCCTCTACTGAGATTATGTGCCCCTGACTGGAATCAAACCTGGGACCCTTAATTCCACAAGCCATGTACTATCCACTGAGCAAAACCAGCTTGTGCATGAATTAATATTTCAATAGTGAGCTCTTGAGAAAGGCATGTTGCCTCATGATGGAAATTTAAATACCTATAAGAGGCCAGAAATGGAAATATAAGAGGCTGTTGGCCTCCCCTCAAATGGCAAAATGACGTGCTAACTTATCTGTGCAGATTAATCCCATTTTGTCCTTATAGATATAGAGAATAAAATGTGATCCCAGAAAGCCTGAGGGGTTTTCCACTCAAAACCAATAATGCTAAGCAATGCATAGAATGACCAGAGTAATTATTTGATATGCCCTTATTCCCTTTGACATATTATTTCTTTCCATTCCATCTCTAGGCACTTCTTCATGATGAAATTTTAGAAGAAATTCCTTTTAGAAGAAATCCCCTGACCATTTTCATACAGACACAGTTGAGTGAACATTTGCTCACCCACCCCTAGCAGAATTTATAATAACAGAGAGTCTGTAGTCTTGCTTGCAGTGTTAGGATTAATTTTTAGTGTTACTATGTATAGGCTCTTTTCTTGATCTATCTACAGTTGTATTGTGCTTGACTGGGGACCAAGAGTAGCTTCTGGAACAGTCTAGAACCCTCCTGCTCTGTTCTAGTCTTATTCTGCTCTTGGCCCTTCCTACTATGTACCATATCTGTGGGATTCAGAACTTTCTAGTATATTCAAGCCACCTACCTTCTGATCACAAGGGGATTCAAAGTCACACAGAACTGAGAGCTATTCACACTTTGGAGGTTCATTGTGTGACTTTGCTAGTAGATCACTTAACCTTTCTCAGCATTGTGTTGTTAATTTTCAAATTGGAGCTAATAATAGCCATCTTTTAGGGTCTTTTTAAAGAATTAAAATATTAGTTGTATAAAGTGCATAATTTGGTACATATATTCACAAAGCATAATAAATGGTGGTTCTCATGGCTGATATATTTGATTCTGATAGCAGATACAATTAATAAAGTACCCCTTTTCCTTTATATTGAATTAAAAGTTCTAAGCTAAAAAAAATCACAAAAATCAAACTAGCACATTCTAAAACTAGGACAAAGAACTACTCCAATTCTTCTGAGTCATTACTGAATGATTGAATGATATGGGATACTTCATATGCCATGATTGAATTTGTGGGTGGTACCCAAAAGGTCAAAAATGACTGACTGTATGTTCAATTTTGAAAGGTAGAGAATGAACCACTTGTTCTGAGATCTCCACCCACTATAAACCAGCTAGAGTTAGGAGTGGCTAAATGATGTGTGGAGAATGAGTTATTGGCTTAAAAGATGTAAAATTCATGAAGTTTTTCTTTGGTATCTTGTCCTCCCCTCTTTGTCCTGTCCAGTGGCCTCATTTTCTCTTCTCTCCCTTCTGAAAAATTCATTAGAAATTGATAATAGTTATTCAAACACCAGACATTATAAATCACTAGTTTCCTTCCCTTGAGGACATTTGCATTTTGAACTTTATCTGTAGGTGAAAAAAGATTGACCCTGATTGAAGAGATTTAAGCCTTTTCCAAGCAGGACTAGGACTTGTTTTGAGAACAAAGGTAAGAAGTCATTTCCTAAATCCCCCAAAATTCACCAGTTATGTTCAGATTTGATTGTTTTATGAATCTGTCCAATTGAAAAGATGAGCAATTTTGAATGCAAGCATGGTGTTTTAAGAACTATGCATGCCCTAAAAAGACCAAGAGAATGAATCCCAGCAAACATACAGCAAATCCACATATGGAACAGTACAGATGTTTTATGTAGTAGTTTCCATAATTATAAAATTAAGATAAAATCATAAAATGTGAAAAAAATATGACACCAAATATGAATATGCTTTAAAAGCCTGTCATGCCATGGGACTGAAGAAATGAAGTGGTGATGGATCAGAAACCAATGCAAGTAAGACCTCAGAAGATAATTTGGTTTCAAGAGACTTGGCTGAAGTTGAGGGACAAATCTCCTTTGATCTCGTGTAAGGTCAAAGGAGATTCTAAGATAGGAGAAGAAAAGAAGGAATACTTACATGATCCATAGCACCTCAGTTTCATCAGTGATTACAGGAAATCCCATTTTATACAACATTCTAAACGTAACTCCACTTCGAATCCTTAAACAATCTCTGTGCTTTATCCTAAATGCTAAAAAGGTTAGGTTTTAAACTTCTTCAATGGAGGTCTGTCTTCTTCTATCTGTTCCCCTGAGCTAAATGGAGATTGGACACACCATAAAAATGTATTAGATATTTTACTGATGTATAATTACTATAGACATTGAGACTGCTAAATTGGAAAATGTGAGTCTGAAGAAAATACATGGTATTAGATTTTAGACATAGGAATTTAAAATCTATCTATCTATCTATCTATCTATCTATCTATCTATCTGAAGCCTAAGTGGCCTCTCCACAGTTCAACCATTTAATCAGTACTATGATGTACACTGACCACCAGGGGTAAGACACTCAACACACAGGCATAGGAACATGTAACAGACTGATGAATCTCAAAGGGAAAGGGAGAAGGACTGGCAGGAAGAGATTAACCAAAGATTTTTATATGCATACTAGAGGCCCAGTGCATGGATTCCTGCACCTGTGGGGTCTCTTGGCCTGGCCTGCAGGGATCAGGTTGAAATCACTCTCTGATATCCCCTGAGGGGTCTAGAATTTCTAAAGGGTTCAGGCCAGGCCCAGGGACCCTACTGGTACACAAATGGGTGCACCAGGCCTCTAGTAGAAATTATAAAAGAAAAATTCCAATTTCCCATAACTTGGGTGAACTTTTCCAGGGAATTTTAGAACATTCTTCTGTTATTATTTTTAGCATAAGTTTCCAGGCCAGGTATAAATAAATATGTACTGTGCAGAATAGAAAACTGCAGCTGTATTATGTAATAAAACACTTCTATATTCCTATAATTTTATTTTTCCTACCTTTTTATTTTTGTTTCATCTATTCATAACATACTAACAAACTGTAATAAGATCACCTTCACTTATAAAGTGATTTGTTATAAGCAATTATAGTTCAACTTTCATATTAGTTATGTATTCTGACACAGCCTGGGGAGCAAGGCAAGAAAGATACATTTATTTCTACTTAGTGACAGGTCTGGGATTAGAGTTCAGCTTCTCTACTTCCCAGTGCAAGGATCTTGGCTATAATAAGCTCAATCAATGCACTTGTGACATTTACATCTCAAGTGTTTAGCTCATACAGTCTTGCCAGTTTTTGTATCTGCCTTTCTTTCCTTGCTTCCTTTGACATGGTTGAAATGAAAAATAAGGACTCTCACCTAAATAGAAATAACTATTTAACACACCCATCAAACATTTATTTGGTATAAGGCTTAGTGATAGTGAGGGTTTGAGGAACACCTCCATATGAGGTACCCATTCAAATTGTCTGAAACCTTTTTCCTTGGGCAGGCTGGTACTTAAGGTCTTGATTCCATGTTCAGCCTCAGGGTACTCTGGGCACCACACTGCCCTTGAAGAATCTTAGAAGTTCCACTGCTCTTGCAATAACCTCGTTCAGTTGGCAGGTGGGGACCAGGAGGGCAGAGCTATTCTCTTTCTCTTTGCCCCTGGAGTCACCCAGTGCTATTTGTTGTATATAACTGCCTACTACAAAGCTTATTGGACACAGAGAAAACTGATCTAGGACAAATCACTGAATTGATTATCGAGGAAACTATTAATTACAAACTATGGCAAATTTTAATTTTCAGAGACTGTGTCAAGAATTGCATTTATATTTGAAAGAATATGCAATTAGCTGCAATTATAATAAAATAACTATTATTTCAGTAATACACTGCATCTTAGTTGTCTTCTGTCCAATTGCAGATAATGACCTGTTCTCATGAAAATAGAAGAAAATAAGCCTTTGAAAATAAACAGAAAGGAACATGGTCTAATTGAGCTGCCAAGTTTGCCCCCAATTCTGTACTCTAAATGGCATATTCTTAGTGGATTGGTATTTTCAAATATTATTTTTAAATAATGGAAAAGGTAATTGTCAGCTGGAGATATTTCAGAGTTTTCCATGACAATTTTGACCTAGATCTTAACCCCAACTTTCCTAGAGAAGATTAAGTCTCCAAGAAAGGAACAGCCTGAAGGATTACAACACAAGTTTTCAATGAAGAATCTGGACCTTTAAGAAGGTGGGCATTTTACAATCAGATCCACCATCAGATAGCTATTCATTTTTTGACACAAATTATCTAAATTCTCAATGTCAGTTTTCTTCCCTATACAGTGGGAAAATAATGCCTGTTCTGGTACCCTTTACAGGAATTCTAAGGTGTCAAATGTACATTTTTAATGAAATTAATTAGAAAACATAATTATATTTAGCAATGCAGGGCTTGCATTATTATGTGCTGTATAGAATCAAAATCTACTCACTATTGTGGACCTGGTTGACACAAAATATGATATATTTTTTAAGTTTCTATTTTCAAGATTGGCTTACAGCTTGGATATATTTTAGTAAAGCAGCTCTTCCTTATGTCCCCAGTCATATGGCTCTTGAGCATATAGGGAAGAGTGTGAAAGGAGAGGGTGGGGAACCTATTAAAAATTCAAACTCCCTAGAGATGTTTTGGCTTTAAGTATATTCTCTAAAAAGAAAAAAGAAAAAAAAAAAGAAAAAGGAAAGAAAAGAAAAAGACCAGAGTCTCTTTCCTTGTCTATTAAGATATTTTCTATGACCAGATTTACCATTTTCTTTTTAATTTTTTTTTTACTTTCATTAAGTGCCCCTAATAAGTAAATTAAATTTTATTAATGACTTCTGAGCTCTGATTGAATATATAAACCATCTGAAGCAGGTATCTGCCTTTAAAGAAATAAATGCTTTCTTTTATTGATTGTTGCTCTGTTTCAGAATCTGCTTTTCATTTATGTAATTTGTCAGTGTGTATGGGATCACAGAAATGATCATTCAGGGAACGGGCACTGTTTGGGTATCAGTAGCTCAAGGAAGCCAACCAACAAGTAACATTTGGTTTCTGAGATCAGGATGCCATCTTCCTGGCACTGATGAAGATAATGAAATATTCATGAGTTTCTTAAAGGCTTTTGGAAAGAATGTGTGCTGAGATGGAACATTAGTGAGCCAATCTTTTCTGGTTTCGTGCCAGGCAGGGGCTGTTAAATAATTAAGGTGTGACAAGCCAGAGTGTACACAGGAGTATGTGGAGAGAAGCAGTCCTTCAGCATTGGAAATGTTTCCTGCCCTATGAAAATGAAGACCCATCTGGTCCAAGTTCTCATATTTCTTGGAATTTTCTCTTTAAAAGCCTCATAGCACCCAATGAATTGAATTGCTTTTGATAAAAAGCTGGTGAAGGAACACTGAACTGCTTCAAACATGTTTGGGTATCATTCAGTTAGTCTTTACTGAGTGTGAACAGCACTATGTTAGGCACTGGGGAGAAATCAAGGACTATTGTACCTCAAGATTTGTGTCTTCTAGTACCCCCAGATGAAGTAAAAAAGTACGGGGAAAATCACTCTGTAATTAATTGTTAAATTGTGTAGGGATTTATTTACTTATTTGTTTATCTTCATTGGGTTTATTGGGATGACATCCTCGCCAACACTTGTTTGTTGATTGATTGATGATAGCCATTCTGACAGGCATGAAGTGATATCTCATTATGGATTTAAATTTGCATTTCTCTGATGATTAGTGACACTGAGCATCTTTTCATATGACTGTCTGTTGGCCATCTGTCTGTCCTCTTGGATAAATGTCTAGTCAGGTCCTTTGCCCATTTTTTAATTGAATTGTTTGTTTTCTTAGTGTTGAGTTATATAAGTTTTTTTAAAAAAACAAAATTTTGGAGATTAACCCCTTATCAGGTGTATATATGTTCTCCCAATCAGTGGGTTGTTTTCATTTTGTTGATGGTTTTTTGTTTGTTTGTTTGTTTGCTGTGCAAAAGGTGTTTGTTTGATGAAGCTCCTTTGTTTATTTATTTTTTCTTTTGTTTCCCTTGCCCAAGGAGCTCTATCAGAAAACATATTGCTGTGCAAAATATATGAGATGCTATTGCCTATGTTTTACTCTAGGATTTTTATAGTTTTGCAACTTACATCTAAATCTTTAATCTCTTTTGAGTTTATTCTTATGTATGGCGTATGGAGGTGGTGTAGTTTCATTTTTTGCATGTACCTGTTCAATTTCCCCAATACTATTTATTAAATAGACTGTCTTCACTCCATTGTATGTTCTTGCCTCCTTCGTCAAATATTAATTGACCATAGGCATGAGTTTATTTCTGGGCTCTCTATTTTGTTTGGGTTATCTATATGACTTTTTATGCTGGTACTATGCTGTTTTTATTACCACGTCCTTATACTAAAGTTTGCTATTAGATAGGGTTATACCTACAACTTTGTTCTTCTTTCCCAGGATTGCTAAGGCTTTTCAGGGTCCAGTGTTGTTTCATATAAGTTTTTGGAATAGTTTTTCTAAAATTATATAGAGATTAAATGCTTAAGGGAGAGATATTCTGAGCTTGTTGAGTCAAGGAAGTTTTGACCAATGATGGGAGACTTATCTTGGACCTTTGGAGAAGGTATTAGACTTGTAAGAGCAGAGGAAAAAAATAAGGGTTCATCTTAAGAGGAATAAGAAAATGAACAAAAATACAGAGAAAGGAGTGCAGAAAACATAAAAAGAGTGCAAGTAGTATATGATGCCAGATCCTCAGCAGACATAGAAAATAACACCCATAATCCTAGCCAGTTTGGCTCAGTGGATAGAGTATCAGCTTGCAGACTGGTGGGTCCTGGGCTCAATTCCAGTCAAGGGCACAAGCCTGGTTTGCAGGCTCAGTTCCCAATGGTGGGTATGCAAGAGGCAGCTGTTCAGTGATTCTCTCTCATCATTGACGTTTCTATCTCTCTCTTCCTCTCCCTTTCTCTATGAATACATTTTTTAAAAATCCCTATTTTTCACAGAAAAAATAAATAAATAAAATGAGTCTATGTTCTAAAGAAACATTGAATTATGGGAGCAAAGTGTTGGCTCTCTAGAATGTTCAGACTCTGATAGGTAAGGTGTCTCCACAGGAGAGACTGACTCAGTTGCTCAGCAAGGAGAAAAATTGAACCCTGAGGAGTTTTTATGTGTGTGGGTCTTTCATAGCAGATCATGAAAGCAGACATTTTTACAGCTTTGCATTAAGTATGCAAAATCTCCTGGTCAATTCATAAGAGAAAATATTCATGCTGTTTCCCTTGGCCACCTGTACATTTTTCTCAGAGTTGTCAGTCATGGTTTTTCTCTGCAAGTCTAGGCTTTGTAGATATTTAATAGTTACATTTGCTTTGCTTTCACTTAAATATGATAGCTAAGCATTCACTCTGCACAGGTTTTAAAAACCCACCTCTCTCCCACTCTTTAGCTTATAATATAGTTGGGAGAAATATATGAATAACAATATTTATAAAATGTCATCCATCATTTATCAGTCAAATAAATTATAGCTATTCCCATCTGGGTAGTTCAGATCCTTGAAGTGTCATTCTGATGAGACAAAGTTGCAATTTGGATCCCGGGTCAGAGCACATACAAGAATCAACCAGTACCTACATGAATTAGTGGAACAATAGGCTGATGTTTCTGTCCTTTCTTTTTCCCTTCCTATCTCTCTCTAAATTAAATTAAAAAAAATACAGCTAATATTTTTGTGAATTTTCTTTTAGCTATTTTTTCTATGTCATGCTTAGATTATTTATTTACTGATTTAGTACAATTGTAATCTTGCCAAATAAACAATTGGTAACCTAATTTTTTTCCATTCATGTTACTCTAAAAATGTTTACTTAATCTCTATAAAACATACCATAATTTATTAAAATAGTTCTTATTCTTAAATATTTAAATGTTTATACAATTTCATTATTGCAGTTAAGACTTTGATAAGTATCACTGAAAATCAATCCATAGTTCAGTGCTTATTTTACTGGAGTAAATTGCCAGATGCAAAGTGTTTGGATCAAGTAGTATCAACATTTTTGGTGCTTTGGGCACATATTGTCAAACTATTGTCCTAAAAAATATCAATTTGTTATCTGTTCAATGTATGAGAAGGTACAGCTATTTCATAAAAGATTCTTTGTCAAATGGATTTTATGTTTTAAATGAATATTTACCAACTTGATAGATAAAATAAAGTTGAACATTTTTCTTTTATTTAATGGATATTTATGTATTTGTGTTTGTATGCGTATGTGTTTGTGTATAACTGAGTTGTTTCATCATAATCTTTGCCCACTTTTCTATTTCTGTGAGTAAACTTTAGTAACTATCATACAACAATTTCTGTTTTAAGGTCCCCATAAAACTTCTAATAATAATAAATTTGATCTGGGGATTAATTAAAATTAGAGCATCATTCCTCAAGGGTATAATTTCATTCTTTTATTACTTTTACCCCTTATTTTTTCATTACTCCATGAAGTAGAGTCCATTTTTTTTGCTAACCTAATTGTGTAAAAATATCATTTTCATCATTTCCTATATCATTTCCTATATCATTCACAGGTTAAAAATAAAAGTATTTCCTTGAGAAAGAGAAACAGGGGCTCAGACCTCACCATAACTTGCACATTTAAAAAAAAAAATAACATCTAATTTGCAAAGCTGGCAAGATAGAATCTTATTACTCCAAAATGGACTAAATCATCCATTATAATGTGGCAACAAAAAATAATAGTGTTTTTATGTTAAAAGAATGTATATGGAGACTCATAGGTAAGACCCCTAATGGACCAACTAACACCATTGTTGTCATTTAAATATCTCATTATAAGAAAATTATCAGTTTTCAGTGAAATAATGTCAGAGACCTTGGAAATCAAGACTATTTGGCATTAAACTCTAAATAACTTTCCTCTGTGGTGGGGTAACAAAATTCAGCCTTGGTTTTAGTCATGTGGTAGGAGCAACATATGAGAGGTCTGGATAGAAAGATCTCAAATTTCTCACAGCTTCAAAATGTCTATTGTCATTGGCAATGTCAGAAAAAAACATCCAGATGGAAATGCTATCATATTCATGAAGAAACACACAAGGTCCTAGCAGGTTTGGCTCATTGGATAGAGTGTCAGGCTGCAAACTGAAGGATCCCCTGTTCAATTCCTGTGGAGAGCACATGCCCTGGTTGAGGGCTTGATCCCCAGTAGGGGGTGTGCAGGAGGCAGCCTACCAATGATTCTCTCTCATCACTGATGTTTTTACCTCTCTCTCTCCTCTTTTCCTCTCTCTGAAATCAATAAAAATATATGAAAGAAAGAAAGAAAGAAAGAAAGAAAGAAAGAAAGAAAGAAAGAAAGAAAGAAAGAAGAAGGAAGGAAGGAAGGAAGGAAGGAAGGAAGGAAGGAAGGAAGGAAGAAAGAAAGAAAGAAAGAAAGAAAGAAAGAAAGAAAGAAGAAAGAAAGAAAGAAAGAAAGGTACACATGAGTAAAAATAACTACCTTCACTATTACAAATTAACTCCAGAGAATTCACCTTAAGATGGATTGGTCATGAAACCCACATAAGAAAGAATATATTAGTGGTAGTTACTTTGCTCAGGGGTTACTCATAACACTTTTTAAAATATATTATTTTTCAATTATTATTGGCATTCAATGTTATTTGTAAGCCAGTTTTCTCAGTAAGAAAGGTCCAAGGGCAGCCTTTTCTAAGTTCCTTCTAATGAAGTAATGTATCCGTATAAGGCAGTGGAGGGTTGTTGGTTCTGCAGTTATAGTCAGTAGCTCCTGGTCATTGATAATAAGCACGTAGCTCTCCTGTCCTTTTACACTTAAAATCAAGCTGCTCCTGACCCTAAAATCACTTTCTGTATCTTGTCCTTACTCCATTCTTTACCAGCTCCCTCTTTATTCCTGGCTTTTACCTAAATCCTCATTTCTGAACTCAGGGTTCCCCTAGCTTGACTTGTACTTATCTAACCTAATGTTGCTCAACTTAGTCAACTTGATTAGTCTTCTCTATTTTTTATTCACAAACTAAAAATCTGGCTGTTCATACCCAACATCATATCTATTAGCCAACCCTCTCAATTTACCTTTAAAATATCTCTGCAACCTAATTATGTTTCAACATCTCCACTGTTGCCACTCTTGTCTAAGTCCCAGCATTGCTTACCTAGTTTGTTTCAAATATTCCCTGAAATGGTCACCCTGTTTCCACCCCTGCTCCATAGGATATTCTGCAAGATCCTTACCTTCCTGACCTCAGTTTTTTTTTGTTTTGTTTTGTTTTTAAGTTAAAGAGTTGACAATTTTATTTTCACATTTCATAATACAAATGATTTTTTTAAATCCCACTACTCCCCTCCAAAACTACTTTCTCTTAGATAGGAAGAGGGAGTGAGTCTTCCTTGTCTGCAGTTAGAAAACACCCAGAGTCACAGCACTATGATCTCCTGATGAAGTAGAACAAGTAATAGAAGTCTGATAGAAAAAGGCTCCCCTTTCTCCTTATCTGTCTGGTCTAGTCATTCTGGGCTGAGTGCGTACCATCATGGGATGGACAGCATTGGGGGCCCAAGTATCATTGGCATATGCCCTCCCATAGGCGGCCTTATTCAGGAGCAGGTCCCACTGGCATCATCCCAGGAGGAGGAGGACCCATCACTGGCATCATGGGAGGGTCCCCCATATGGGGTGTTGGGCATCATACCAGGGTGAGGTGGACCTGGAACACTGAGGGGAGGTGGGAGCAGAGAATGGACTAGGAGGTATCTATCTTCTCTTGCTGAAATACTGTGGTTTTGTTAATTACTAGGCTCTGAGCCTGCCCTTCCATCTGTTTCTTTTCTTTTCTTTTTAAATATATTTTATTGATTTTTTACAGAGGGGAAGAGAGTTAGAAACATCGATGAGAGAGAATCATCGATCAGCTGCCTCCTGCACACCCCCCACTGGGGATGTGTCCGCAACCAATGTACATGCCCTTGACCAGAATCGAACCCGGGACCTTTCAGTCTGCAGGCCGATGCTCTATCCACTGAGCCAAACCGGTCTCGGCTCCATTTGTTTCTGATAGCAGTCTTTCACATTCTCTTTGTGTTTCCTACCACTGCATTGTGTCTTTCTCACAGACGGAGAGTCATGGGTGAGGTATGTATCACAGTGGTCTCAATAAGACTTAGGCATGTTGTTCGGCAGGCTGTTGGCCACTCTGCAATTGTGCCACCAGAAATGACCCTGACTTCATTTTCTATTAACTTTCATCATTTCCATTTCAGTTACAGTGAACTCCTCAGGATTAGTCAAACTTGACAACACAATACTGGTATTAAAATCTTTGCTGTGCTGTTCCCTCCACTGGGAAGGTTCTTCCCTGGAAAACTTCATGACTATTTTTAAATAAATATTTCTTAGGTATCTCTGTCCCACTTCTCTGCATTATCTTTTATCATAATATTTCTTATCATCAAACAGAGCTTGTACTTATTATTTGTGTCTTCTAGATTGCAGTCTGAATGATGGCAAGGATTCTTAACTTTTTAAAAAATGTGTGCTACTTAAACTCCCAGTGTTGCCCTATAATGAAAAAGTGTGAATGAAGGCAGGTATTAGTGAATAAACAAATGTCTTCTACCTCTATCTTATACCATTGTGTTGAAAGTTATACACCTAGGCCTCTAAAACACTTAAATATTAAAAGAGAATTTCAGTCTTACCCTCAGTCTACTAGTTGTCCAGGAAGAAAAAGAAATAGATAAGACAATTTGCTATGTATCAAGTACCAGATGCCCAATAGTTAAGAGGAGTATTTATGGGATAATATATTTATTTACTCAAATCTCATCTTTTCCCACTCCCTGAGGCAACTTATAAAAGTTAAGAGAATGAAGTTAATAGTGAGGGAAGTGAGCAAATAGAAAACAAGATCAGGAAAGTATTTAATTAGAACATACAACTGCAGGCAGTTTGCTCCTCGAGCTTTAATTGTCTCAGTTTAAGAGCTAAGAGGGAATATAGATCAGCTCTGGATTCACAGTGCCCATGAAGACAAACAGGGCACTGCAAGAAGTAGAACTCGATCATCTTTTCATATCTTTTGGCCATCTGTATGTCCTTTGGAGAAGTATCTATTCAGGTCCCTTGCCCATTTTTTTTAAATTGGATTGTGTGCTTTCTTGGTGCTGAGTTGTATAAGTTATTTATAAGTTTTGGAACTTAAACCCTTATTAGATGTACTATTGACAAAAGTGTTCGCCCATTCAGTGGATTGTGTTTTCATTTTGTTGATTTCCTTTGCTGTGCAAAAGCATTTTAGTTTAATGCAAATTAAAACCACAATGAGGTATCATCTTATGCCTATCAAAATAGATATCTGAATTCTAACCTTGACTTTTGCCCTCTGTTTTGCTTGAATTTGGTCACGTTTATATTTCATTTATTGAGAATCTTACTTTTTAGCAAGCATGTCTGGATATTTGGGAGAAAGTGAGGAATAGATCTACATTCTGCCATCACATAGCTGAGTTCATAGAATTGTGTGGCAAATAAAGTTGAAAATTTGAAATTTTCCTGTAGCTTATGGAATGATTTCTGGGCTAACTCAGTGACCTTCTTGACAGTCCTCAAGACTATTTACCGTATTTTTCGGACCATAAGACGCACCGGACCATAAGACGCACCAGTTTTTAGAGAAGGGAAATGAAGAAAAAAAGATTCTGAAACAAATAGTGTCCTAAAATATTTTATGTGCATTAAAACCCAACATCACAGTCATAAACACATGTAATCAACCCTGTAAAGTAAACAGCAGCATTTAGAACCATTTTAGAGCAGGGCAAGCACACAGAGACCACAGAGAGCCGGGCAAGTAAAAAAACTTTTTTTTTAAAGTATATGTGTAGGCTATATTTGGACCATAAAATGCAGGGACTTTTTCCCCCCACTTCTGGGGGGGGAAAAAAGTGCGTCTTATGGTCCAAAAAATACGGTAGTTTTTTGCTTCAAGTTGCCAACTCAAATGAGAGTCTTATTTCCCTCAGGTCAGCCTTTCATGTCAGGCTCCCTAGTGCTCACCCTGAGAACCAGCCCTGTGGTAACTTGTATTAACCAGTCTGAGGGTCATTTCAGGCATCTCAGCCATGGTCCTCCCTTGGGCCCTTTCCCATTCTCCTGGCCTATGCTCTGCGGTTGCTACCCTAGAGAGATGGTTCCCTGTACTTGAAAGACAGGATGAATTCAGCACAACTCAGCTCTAACACTCATCAGGAATATGACCTTGCAAATTTATTTAACCTTTCTGATCCACAGTCTGTAGACAAGATGATATTCCTTCCTCCAAAGGTTTCTATGAAGGTCGGAGAAGATGAGATAATATTCTGTCACAATGCCTGGCATAGCAGCTTCTGTTTCTCTTTTTCTCAGTTTTTATGAACATAAGTATGGCTGGCACATGATGCCCGAAGGATGGAAATAGAAACCTAGGATAGTAAAAGAGAGTTCACTGAATTTATAAATTGGAGTGATTTTGCTGGAGAGTTCCCTTAAGTAAGTTATTGAAAGCTCTGAGTTATTAGTAATATTTGGGACAGAATGACCTATACTTGGGGAAATGCATACAGTGATGAAGTTTTCATAATTATTCTTGCTTATTATCTTGTATTCACTTTACACTACAGAATGCAGTGACCTAAATTCTGCATAGGAATAAATCTACAATAACTAAGAACCACCATGACTTAATTGCTTTGAATTCAAATCTATCAAGATGTTTATTAACCTATCTCTGCATAGCACCCATGTGAAACATTTGGCAATTAAATATAAAATTACAGAAGAAAAAGCTTTTCTAGAGAGGGAAAAAGATAATTTCACCTCATTTTTCTTTGAATAATACCAGTTTCTGTGGATGTATTTTTGAATAGCACTGAAGTTTGGGATGCCATTGTACTCTTTAACTGTTGATTTGCAATTGAAATCCTTCAAGTAGTGTAGTCTGAAGTGACAATTTAGCTATATTTTTATTCAGTCACTTGCTGTTCCTGAGGCTCTGAGTCTTTATTAAGGTTATAAAATGCTTTGACCTTCTTAAAGGGCACAATGACTTCCCTTGAGGTCCACAGCATTAATGATGAGGTGAAATGCAAAATCATTATCTGAGCGCAGCATCTCTCCTACCACAGAAGCCATTCAAATCATCCAATTGAAAGGCAAACCCATCCACAAGCTAATAAAGAATTCTCGCTGGCAGTTGAAATGTTGGCCAGATTGCTGTTCAACCTATGATAGGATGCTAACTGGGCGACAGCCAAATGATGATGCTGGTTCACTCTATCCCACCCCTGCATGCTGGGTAATAGATGCTCTTTGGATCCAGAGGTCAAAAGTTGTTGGTGAGTCTGCATTGAGAAACTTCACTGTGGCAAAGGACCAGTGGTGAGTGTTTAATTCTTGCAGTTGTTTCAGCACCAAAGGCTTGGAGAGGAAAGTCATGCTTCATTCAGGGTTAGCGTCACAGTTGCATTCAACTGTTCATGAGAACTTGTAAGTGCATCGGCGGAAAATTAAATACTGACAGCATGAGAAAAATGTCACTTCTGTGAAAACCAGTTTAAAACAGAAGATCTTACTCTTTTCTTCCTAAGACAAGCAGTGTGCACTTATGTATGCCATGCCCATAGGTATTGTGAAGACGAATACATGTCTCTAGCAAAACCAAACTGTTTATTTCAGCTCAGATATGAGGACTATATTAAAAAGTGGTTCAAGTATTTGAGAGCTGGAAAGTTTATCGAATCAGTCTTTGCCCTACCTTCAGAATATTTTAAAAGAGTTCTTTATGAATAAATCAGAATCCAAATTCCTTTTTGTCAATTAGCATATTTATAAAGAGGTAGGTGTTCTTGGGCTTCTATTGAATAACACAGATGATTTTAAATATACTATAAAAAACAAGAATGGTCAGGCCAGTGTGGCTCAGTAGTTGAGTGTTGACCTATGAACCAGGAGGTCATGTTTCAATTCCCAGTCGGGGCATATGCTTGGGTTACAGGCTTGATCCCCAGAGTGGGCAGTATAGGAGGCAATCAATTAATGATTCTCTCTCATCATTGATGTTTCTTTAGTTCGCTCTTTCTCCCTTCTCTGAAATCAATAAAATATTTTTATAAAAAACAAACAAAGAATGTCCTAGTTAAAGGGCTCTAAAAAATCAAGTTTATGGGTTTTCATGTAGTTTATGACTTCCTGGAAAACCACCTGTCCATAAAGGTGAAAATGTAGGTTGATAATAATTTTTAATATTTCATAAAATTTGCTTGGTGTGAGAATCAATTTCATTTGTTTTTGACTGGCTTGTTACCAACTCAGGGCACAAGTACCACTATTATCTGTGTTCTCCGTGCAATTTAGAAGCTCTGGTTGGTATAAAAGGAACTTATAGGGAAATATAGAAAATCTGAGTTTTTTTTAGACTAAAGAGCTAAATAATTAATGACTATGTATTTCTTGATTCCATTGAAACATTTTCTCACATATACTAGGCATTAAAACATTAAAAAAATAGCTCTGGTATTGCTTCAGCAGCACATTCTAAAATAAAAATGATACAGAGAAGATTGCATGGTCCCCTGAGCAACGATGACCAATTCATGCATTTAATATTTTTAAAAGGAAAGACTATTTTAAAACATGGACTATTTTTGTATTAGAATTTTCTAACTTGTAATATGGAATTTTTCTTACTGCCCTATAAGTCACCTGGGCATTTGTCAATTATAAAATATTTCAATTTTAGTAATTATGGGCTATATTGAAAAATAATTGTACTAAAATTAATTTCCCTATTTTTATTTGATTTTAAATTTTAAATGTTTGTAAAAATAGACTGGTTTGGGAGAGAATGAGGCAGAGGGCTTTTGCAAGTGTAAAATAAATGGACACACATTGCATGAAACAAAACAAACAAACAAAAAACAACATAAAAATAGCCTTCAAATGACCTTCGAGTTATTTCTGTTGGGATTTTGGACATATTGAAAATAGAAAATCTGAGTCCTAAAGACCCAACAATCTCACTTGTGGCAGTAATACTTTTTTTTTTTTTTAAGGGAATAAATGAATAAATTGTCAATAAGGATAATTTTAAGGAAAATTAACCTTGAACCTAAAGATATATTTTTATGCTAAATGCCACAAGTCAAAATGAAGATATGAAATTCATGAATATAAACTGTAGATGATAGATAAAAATCCATAATAATAGAGCAATCTCTTATCAAGACAGATCAAGTGGACAGACCACAAATAATTAAGGAGCCAGAAGACTTAAATAACATAGTCAATAAAATAGATGTTATCATCATACACCAAATTGTAGGCTCTGATAATAGAAAAGAGACTTACTTCCTTCTCAGGTGCTTATGGAACATTTACAAAAAAAATTTCATACACTAGTTTACAAAGAACACAACAAAATATTCTATTACCAATACTATTTTCTGATTACAATGCTGTATAACTAGCAATTATTAACAAATAAAAAAATTAAAAGCCCCTTCCACCAGGAAATATTTTTAAAACCTTCTATTAGAAACTCTTGGATGGAACAAGAAAATATAGATTAAAACTAAAGAATTTAATCAAATAACCAAAGCACTTCATAAGCAATCTCTGGGTACTTAAAGCAGTGGTCAGAGGAGAATTTGTAACACAAACTCTTTGAGTAAAATGAAAGAATGAAAACAAATTAAATACCCCCCAAAAAACAAAAACACAGAGGAAAAAGTCAAGCAAAAGAAAACTTAAGAGGGGGAATTAAAAAATCATAAGTTAAGAAGGTGTTATTACAGAAAAACGTTACATTTGGATGTGCGAGTGTCCCCATATAAGTGTGTGTGTTTGTGCAAGTGTGTGTATGGGTGGATGGTGGAGAATGAAGCAGTAATCTCTTTCAGACTTCTATGGAAAATACAGGTTTCATTAGGTAAGAAAAAGTATGTATGTGTGTGAAAAAATATGTATGTGTATACACACACATCCATGTGTGTGTGTGTTGTTTTTTCCCCCCTGTAATTCATTGTTTTACAGCTTGAAGTTGTTAACGTATGTATTTTTCATACCTGGACTCTGATAACTTCTACTGAAATGGCAAGTGAGCACTGACACACAAATGCCCCAGCGAGTGGCTATGTTTATCTCTGGGGCAGTGATAATTGATTAAGGGATCCATGATGTGTAATATCTGTACTAGCTACAGGGCTGGTGGTAATAAGAAAACAATGGACATTACTCCTGAGCAAATGAGAGAGTCAATGTCAAATTTCTTCAGTTATGTGTGGGTTTCAGAATTATATCCTTAGAGGTTTCTTAGCGCCTATTTTACTAAGATTCTTGAATAGAGTGTGAAGCACTTTATTCTCACACCCTCTTTTACTCAAAGCACTTTCACAAAGTGCTTTATTTAAAAATACTAGAAGCCCGATGCACAAAGATTCGTGCTAGAATGGACTTTCCTTTCCCTGGTGGCCGGCACCGCCTTTCCACTCTGGCCCAGCTCCTTTCCAATCAGGCCCCAGAGCCACCTCTTTCTGCTCCAGCCCCACCTTCCCACTCTGCTGGGAGGCCCTGCGATGGGGGTGGGCAGAATGCCTGTGTCATCACCATGGTGACAATTCGAGTGCCTGGCCCAATCAGCCACTTGGCACCTGTATATTCAAATTAGCCACCATCTTTGTTGCATTAATTTGCATATCACTCCTGATTGGCTGGTGGCATAGTGGAGGTATGGTAAATTTACCTGTTTGTCTATTATTAGGTAAGATGATTGGCTGGTGGCATAGTGGAGGTATGGTCAATTTACATGTTTGTCTATTATTAGACATAGCAGAGAAAACATTTTGATTGGATAAGAAGAAAAAAGATGACATAGCCCAGTGGTGGCAGTGGGTCAATGATTGAGCATTGATTTATAAACCAGGATGTCATGTTTTGATCCCTTGCCAGGGCATATGCCCAGATTGGGGACTGAATCCCCAGTGTGGGCATGCAGGAGATAGCCAATCAATGTTTCTCTCTCATCATTAAAGTTTCTAACTCAATCTCCCTCTCCCTTCCTCTCTGAAAACAATCAATCAATCTATCTATCATCTATCTAACTATCTACCTACCTACCTATCTATCTATATATGCATATATATATGCATATATATATTTTTATTTTATTTTATGATGACATAGAATATTACTGTAACTCAAATCTGAGAATTGCTCTGAGGGTTGAAATCTTATCTTATAGATCAGGATTCTGAATATTACAGACTTTCAGAATATCTATTAACTAAATATACCAGCATGAGCAATTGTTCATTTTTAACAATTCAGTTTTTCCTTCTTCAGACCATTACAAATCATCATTTTCTTTTATTGTTTATATCTCCACAAAATTACTATAATCCCTCATGAACAGAGGAACTTGAGTTCTTCAGCACTAGGCTGAAATTAGGTTTCCTAAGCCAAAAAACAGTTTAATTAATTCATAAACTTTTCTCATTTAAAACAAATTTATCCTGTGTCTTTGATGCTCACTATAAATTGTAGCCATGCTTCATTCTAATATATTCTATTACAATTTGGGGCCTCAGAAGATTTAAAGGATGCCAATTTCTTGTACAATTTATCAGAAAATATTCAGCAGTGCTGTTTAGAGCAAACTTATAAAATATAACTTACAAAAGATTTATCACATTGCTTGCATTTTAACATGTTTCCAGATTCAGTAACCTAGTTCCTTTCTGCCTTCTTTTGACAAGAGTAGGTTTATATTAAATATTAACTCTCTTCTCCATAAAAATACATACATATTATTTATTTAGGATGCATGTGTTATACATTTATTTAGATATTTTTATACTCTACTGCAATTCTTATATAAGAATCATTTATCCTTATTTGATATGATTGGCTTTCCTCATAAATTTTATTTGGCAGCCCAGTCACCCACCCCTGCAAAAAAAAAAAAAAAAAAGAAAAGAAAAAGAGAAGAAGAAGAAGAAGAAGAAGAAGAAAAAGAAGAAGAAGAAGAAGAAGAAGAAGAAGAATAGGACCCTCCTTCCTTGGTAGGTGAGGGAAGTGTCTGCTTTGCTTTAGCACCCCCCTATTTGCTTCTCCAGAAAAATTATCTAATTAATTTGATGAGTCCCATTCCAAGAGACTGGCCTGTGTGTGCATGCTCAGATGTTAGGTTTCTATGTGTTCAAACGGTATTCTCTGCTGTGATGTTTCATTTCAGGTATCAATTTGGCTGGGCTATGGTGCCATGTTGTTAAATATATATAAATATTAGAGACTCAGTGCATGAAATTTGTGCATGAGGGTGGAGGGGGGCGGGGGGAGGCTGTGCCTCAGCCCAGCCTGCACCTTCTTCAATCTGAGACCTCTTGAGGGATGTCTGATCACGGTGGTTGGACATCCCTCTCACAATCTAGGACTGCTAGCTCCCAACTGCTTGCCTGCCTCTGCTTGATTACCCCTAACTGCTTCTGTCTACCAGCCTGATCAGCCCCTAAACACTCCTCCTGCCAGCCTGACTGACACCTAACTGCTCCCCGACTGGCCTGATTGCCACCCCCTGCCAGCCTAGTCACCCCTAACTTCCCTGTTCTGCTGGCCTGGTCACTCCTAACTGTCCTCCCTGCTGGCCATCTTGTGTTCACATGCGGGAAACTATTTTGTGTCTTGGAATGACAGTCAATTTTCATATTACTCTTTTATTAGTTAGGATATTCTCTCCCAAGGATGTTTTTTTCCCATTGATTTTTAGAGAGAATGGAAGGGAAGGGGAGAGAAATAATTTTGATGTGAAAGGAACACATCAATTGGTTGCCTCCCACATGTGCCCTGACCCAGGACCAGGGATTGAGCTTGCAACCAAGTTATATACCCTTGGCCAGAATTGAACCTAAACGCTCCAGTCCATAGGCCAATGCTCTAACCACTGAACAAACCATCCAGGGCTGTAATATATATTTTTGACATGATTTTCTGTAATGTCTTTTAAAAAGGGCATTACTGACCAGTTTGGTGAAAAACCTGAACCATGAATATATGAGCATTTCTAACTTCCTATGACTATTTCATGGATATTTTCATGTAATAATTATTACAGAAAGATGTTTTAAACTTACAATTTTTTTGTTTCCTCACACAACAGCTTAATCTAGTGTCTCGACAATAAGCTTAATTTTGCTTTAATAATCTTGGAACAGGTGGGTACATATTAGAAAATGTCAAATTCCATCAGCCTGACTGAATATAGATATTCCATGTGGTGATTTTCAATGCAGTTAAAGGGGGAAAATGATGATCTGCCAAAATAGCAACATAGTAGTGAGTGATTTTAGTTGTCATATATCACTTTACCCCAACTAATTTTTATTTTATTTTTTCCATCTTCTACATTTATTCTTCATATTGGCTCTGGGATTCTCAGCTGTGCTATATAAGTTATGAAAATGTCCATTGGATCCTATCACACTTTTAATCAAACCCATTGATTGCATCTGGAAAAAAAAAAAACACTCAAAAACCTTCAAGTTGTCCCACATGGTTAGATCCATGCCTCCATAACTCCATATTGTGTTACTATATGTTTTTATCATTCTCTAGACATATTTTGGTCATTGTTTTAATTGTCTGAGCATTCAAAAAGGCTTTTCTGAAACTTTTAATAAGGTATTCTGTTCTAGCTGAGCACTTAAAAAGTTGCAATTTACTTTTGGATCTGATAGTTTGTTTCATATTTGTCAATTTTATTCAGTGAATGCCTACTGCTTTTCCTGCTATACATTTCCTGCGAGCAAAAATATCTTTCTAAAAACTTCCTCCCCACCCCAGCTATGTAATTTCTTCCAGAAATGTATTTTATGTAGTTTAACTCTACCACAATTACACTTTTCTAGTAGAGCAATGGACACCTAATCCGTGCACCTTCCTCTGATCACAGTTGGTTGGAAAACAGACCAATCAGAATTCTTCCTAGGATTTCTGAAACTGCAGTTATTAGAGTCCACCCTTTCCCAGTAGAATTCTGTTGCTTTACCGCCATTTCCCCATAATTTGGTGACATTCTGGGAAATCTACAATGGGAGAGAATGAGGCTGTCATGCAGAAAGAATCAGATGTGAGAAAGGATTGAGAGCACTAGTGGTATTTGAGTGTCAGATGTCAGTTGTTCCAGAATCTGGTATCAACACTGACCTCATAAAAGGTGCTCCAGTAACTGTTGATTTTACTCAAGTGAGTTTGAGTTGGATTGCTGTTATTGGCAAGTAAGCTCCACAAAATAACTTTTTGGCCAGGATTCTCAATTACCCATCTCCCCTCCCCTGCCCTAGAACAAATATCTTCATGTGGTTTTGTAAAGGAGGCACTATTGCTAAGCATGTATTGAACTACAGAGCAACCAACTATTAACAATCTTACTTCTATGATTTCTTCACTTCACTCTACAGCTTGAATACTTGTGTGAAGGTTTTTCTTTTCTTTTCTTTTGTTTTATTTAAAAAGTGTCCAGACTGTGGAAATTTCTTTAACCAATGAATTTGATACCTTATTCTAAAGCCAACCACTCTAGATTTTTTGTGTGTGTCCTCTTCTTTTCTTATACATATATTATTTATGTTCAGAATATTTTTGTGCGTACTCTTCTATCCTCCCAAAATGTGAATAAACCCTTACTTGAAAACAGATTGAAAAATTTTCTGCTTGATAAAATTTGTTTTTCTGATTTTTCACATTTAAACTTCCCAAGTTCTGTTGTCCTAGGGAAGAGTAGAAAGAATCCCAGTTATTTTGGTACTTCTTCCTGAAAATATCCCACTAATGAAGGCTCCAGGGACCCAATTGAGCAATGTAAAAATGTAGACTCTCCCTATCTCTCAAAATTCCCAACCTGGGACCAGGCTCTTGCTACCTCGCCATATGCTTAGAATATTTCAGGAGGGCTGGAACCATGTTTCCTACTGTTTCACTGTGATTTTTTATACAACAGATGCAGGCAGTCCATAAACCTCAGGAATAACTACGAGGAAACGGCTCTCATGACCAAAGGCACCAAGATTCAGTCTCAAATGCTTGCTTAAAAAGCAACATAGAGCATTCTTTTGACCATTTAAAATGTTATTTTTTTTAAATAATATGCTTGGAAGTTGATAAAATATAAATAAAGGTTGCATAATTAGATCAGAAAATAATTGTAATAATTTCTATAATAGCATGTGATTGATCTCTTATAGTTTGAAAAACACTTTCTTAGCCATTCACACATTTAATATGTTCAGAAGTTTATCAGGGGATAATATTTTAGAGATGAGGAAAATAAATTTAGTTGGAAAAATTGATTGAGTAACTATTGATGGATAAAATTCAGGGCATTAAGTTAAATTTGAATTTCAAATAAACATTTTTTTAGTTAAATATGCTCTAAATATTGCATACTTATCTGAAATTTAAATTTAGTTGAGTGGTCTGAATTTTATTTGCAAAGTCTTGGAACCCCAGATAAAATTACAGTCACAAAGTTAGTAATTAATAAAGCAGGAGGGTCTCTATTGTTAGTGTTAAAGGTGATGGTTGATGTGAACTTTGAAAATATTTTAGTATATGCTCATATGAAATTATTATCATTGTCAGGACATTACAAGAGACATAAATAATTTCTTCACATCCCAAATCAGATGTGAAGTGAGTAAAATTGTTCATGAACAGGCACCAATCTAGTTGCGACTGTTTGAAATACGTGGGGTATATTGATTTATTGCCAAGCATTAACCAGCATATTTCTTCACACGCTACCCTCTAGATTTGTGTGTATGTTCTCTTATTTTCTTTTACATATATTTTTATGTTCAAATATTTTTGTTAATGATTTCTTTGAGGACAGTGTGTGCTCTGGAATGGTCAACTTGCCACTCTGGAGCCCACTTGGCTAACAGCAAGTCGGGGAAACATGCACCTTGCAGAAAGGGCTTGGAAGTCCTTCTTGTCTTACCTCTTTATGAAGCAGAGATGATAAAGAAAAGAAAGGAATTGTCTTTAAACGTAAGTACAGACTTTAGTCCAAATGTAAGTGGCTTCTGTGCCTATAACTCTTCTGAATATGCTGTTTATCTCCCAAAGCATGAAGGACTAAAGGAGCCAGATATGCTATTATCCAGGATAGAGAAAGTTCATGGGAAGGAGAAAATTTTCAAGGAGGACCTTAGGGAGAAATTTTTAGAAAGCAGAGAGATATCTATCCATTGCCCAAACCTACTTAAATAGCTCCTGCTCTATCATGCAGGGTAAAGAAACCACCCACATAGCTTGGGGCATGCATTTCAGGGGGTTGATGTCTCTGGGAACAACTTAATAGACTGCCCACATCTCCACTTTCCAAGAAGGATTTTTTTCAATGGGTTTTATCTAGATACCTTAGGCCCAGTGTACAAAATTCTTGAACTCATGGTGTGTGGTAGGGGAGGGTAGGAGATCCGTCAGCCCGGCCTGTGCCTTCTTGCAGTCTGGGAGCCTCAGAGGACATCTGTAGTGCTGCCTCGGAGGTGGGAGAAGATCCCTCCTGCCACCGCAGCTGCTTTTGCCAGCTATGAACCTGGCTTGTGGCTGAGTGGTGACTACTAGGGGGAAGCTCCTGCTTTGAGCATTTGCCCCCTGGTAGTCAGTGAATGCCATAGCAACCTGGGGTTCCATGGTTCTGTCGATTTGCATGTTAGCCTTTTATTATATAGGATTAAAATAATTATTGCCAGGAGTGAATGGCAGGTAGATTCATGGATGCTGACTATGTGTGACCAATTTGTAGTGTATATTTACCAGAAGTCTACTTCTCTACGGGGGTGGGAAACCTCACTGGAGACACTTTCTCTGAAGGGAAGGATCAAATACCAAAATGTGACACAACCCTAGTCATGAGAGGGTTCATTTGCTTCTTGAATTTGAAATAAGGCTTAGAGTACAACCTAAAAGGTAGGAATTGAGAATTGGGAGAAAACATCTGAAAAAGTTGCTTTTAGTAAGATCTAAGTCAGATACTAAAGAATAAGATGGCTTCCATCTCTAAACCTCTAATAGAACATCACAGAGAAAGAAGTAGTGAAATGCCCTTGCATTAGTCTTTGGTTGACTAAAGAACATCAACCCAATTTGGCTTATTAGAGGTCCATTTCCATCTGTATATTAGTAATAACAATAACAGGATGTTGTGCTATATGGGGTAATGTGCTATGCAGTGATACTTGGTATATAATGCTGGGAGTGGAATGAGTAATAGAGACTACCTATTCAATAAATGAGGAAGAAGGAGAAGGAGAACAAGAAGAAGGAGAAAATGAAAAGGACAGAAAAAAAGGTAGAAGGAAGAAATGAAGGAAACTGTAACTGGAATTGAGTAACTTTTCTAAGAACATACATATTACTAGTAAGAAATTCATCAGTAGAGTTTAGTTTTATTTATTCTCAAGTCCAGTATTTTTCAATATTCTTTCTAGCTTATGATAACTATATTTTACTTTAAAATATTCTATATTTTAATATTTTGAATATTTTAATATTTTGACAGTGAGATATTCTGTATATTCTAGAAAGAATTTAATTTTTAATATTTTGAGAATTTTAATATTTAAAGAATTTAGTATTTTAATATTTTGACAGTGAGATATTCTGTATATGTTAGACAGTTTTCGCTTTTGCTTGAGCAGTTTTCCTCACTGAGAATCCTCACTGCAGGGATAGTAGCTAGCAGTGTGTGAAAAAGTCTGTATTTTACATGCAGCTACTACAAGATCTGGTGAGAAACACCTCATGCTATGTTTAAGTTAGACTAGTGAATTACAGAAACATTTTTATAGGTAAATGAATTATTTTGTAATTGAGTGGTAAGTGATAAAAATAGTTGCTCATTGGTGATTTTGAAAGGTGTTCAAAGTATATAGATTGATAAAAACATTCAGAGCCACTCCCCACCTTGCAAAAACAGAGGATACAGATTCAGTGAGATCAGTATCTTCATAACAAGGATGGCACAAGACCATATGGTCCTACTATTGGTTCAAGAGAATGAATGGCTGACCCGTGATGATGGTTTGGAGGAATGGCTTGTGTGTCTTGAGTGGACCTTTAGGTAGAGTGAGGAGGCAGTCACAGCATGGGAAGAGTGTGGGACTGTAAGCTTGTAGAACAGGGGAATGGATGGCTTCAGTCTGCTTACAATAAAAGTATAAATGTGTTTTTATTTTTAAAGTAAACATTGTTTATTAGGCAAAATTTGGTCTATTACTGGTTTTTCGTGTAAGGCTGATTATAAGGATGTGAAGGGAGATTGCAGGGTCTCAAATACATTAGTGGCTCTTATTGTCCCTAAAAGACTTAAGAGTCAGGCATGGTCCGACAGGCTTGAGTCAGTTCCCAGCAGTTAGGAATGACAATGAGTGTTTGAAGCTGACAAGAGGAGAGAGATTTGGAGGAAGGGATTGAGTTTGGCTGCAACTTTATTCAGAGTCTGAAAGAGGCCTCCTACTGCATGCACTCCCAAGGTGTATGCAGAGCTCACACTGGAAAAGTTGCCTTTTTATCAACAAATAAACACAGTTGAAGATGGAGAATCTAAGGGAAGTGCCAAAGGAAAAAAAAAGCCATGTTATTAAATGAGGATATGGATTTGAAGAAATCACAGTAATGCTTCTTTGAAGCACACTTGAGAAGCTCCTTTTTCCAGAGGAATATCGACACCTGGGAAGTGGCATTAAATAAGTAATGCTGCCAAATGCACGTCAGGGCTGAGATGCATGCTGAGCACAGATTCACAGAACTGAATTAATGAGGACATCTTGTATTAAATCATTTGACAACCTGGATGCTATTTGTCATTGAAATGTAACTTAATATACATTTTATGTGCTATAAAATGCTCACCTGAAGAACGTGTGTACACACTGGGAATATGCATGTGATGTGGATGTGTGTATTTTTCTTAGCCTAATTCTCTGAGGGGATGCTTGCTGTTAGAAGGACATACCTTAAATGGTGAGCAGGGAGGGCAGGGCAGTCAAAGGGCTTCCACAAGTGTCACTGGACAGTCCGCTGAAGAATTTCTACAAATGGGGAAGGCTGTAGGGCCCCATATGTGAAATATTAATATTACTTTAACACACTCCTTCCTCTCAACCTGTCCATCGGTACACTGTTGCCAGATTCATCTTCTTCAGTCTCAATTTGTCATATTCCTGTCCAATTTCCAGCCTAGAAACAGCTATCTCTCACAGAGGAAATCCAAATACCTTCGCCAGGATGTTCAGACTTGACTAGATATGGTCTTCAGAAACCCTTCTTGCTGTACAAGATAGGTATTTTAATATTTGATGCAAACACCTTAAATGTGCTTGGCTGCCTTTCTCAAGCCATTTCTCTGATTAGTTCTAAAGGAAAAGAAAGAGGAAAATTTTAAAACAAAACAAACAAACTCCTTCGATTCATAAGAAAAGAGCTTGCCCACAAACTCTGTGGAGGTATTCATAAGAAATTTACATCATCAACATGTATTCCAAGTATCTTGGCGCTTGATTAAATTCGATAAAAACAGTTTGCTCAATATAAATTCAGTTGGCTCTCCCACTGCCCATTTCCAGTTAAGGAAAATCTCTCTTTACCTTAAGTGAAAAAAGGATATTCTAGGATCTGAAATGTGTATCAACGTGCCAACATATTGACATTGTACATGCTCTTCCTAAAATTGTCAGTTATTCAGGCTTGAGTAGTGCCAGTGCCATGGAAACATCTAAGGAAAGCAGAGAGAGTGAGCCAGGAATGACGGGGAAATAGGTCTAAGCAGATCCAAATGGAAAAGGGCCTGGGCACTGGGCCCCTGTGGGCTGTGCCATCCTCCATCTGTGGCCAGGCTCACGTGCAGTAAGATAAAAAAAAAAAATGCATACTTTGAAATATGTGCCATGTGCCTGTTTGTGTTTCTCCTTCCTTTTTTTTCTAGTTAAAGATGATTTACCACTTCAGACTAAGGTGGCAACAATGTTTTTGCTTTATCTGATACGTTAATTAGGGGAACAGTCCATTTTTGGAGGCTTGTTATGGGGCAGAAGCAAGAGGGACAGCTTAGGACACAAAAAGAATTTGGAAAGCAGGGATAGAAAAAAATATATATTCTTTAATCTCCCAATGAAGGCATGTGCATGTTTAGAATCCTACAGCTGGCCAGAAGGGTACTAAAGTTCACATCCTGCATTGTCTTCACATTAAAAAAATAAAAAATAAAAATAATATATATATTTTGTTGTTGATGATTTCAGAGAGAAAGGAGAGGAAGAAAGAGAAAAATCATTGATTGGCTGTCTCTTGCACTTGAGCCTGAAAACTGGACATGTGCCCTGACCTGGGAATCGAACTGTGATATCCTGGTTCATAGGTTGATGTTTAACCACTGAGCCAATGCTGACTTGGCTCTGTCTTCACTTAATATGTCCAATTTATTCCCTAAAATCCATGTTGATTTCACACCCTTCTTTCTCCACCCCAACCCTCATCCACATGAGCCTTAGTAAACATGAGGCACTCACTATTGTTCAGATTTCAATGGTGGTGGTGGCCAAGGAAGGAGTGTGTTTGAGGAAGAAGACACATCTATTCTTCCTTTCCTATCACTTCTCAGGTGCTTTTGTGTGGCATTGTTCCTGGCAAGATTTGAAAAGGCACAATGAGTGATAGGTGCTTCAGAGAAGTTAAGAGCCTTGAGGCCTGAAGGAAGATGAAGCATTAGCAGTATTGGAGACTTTGAAGGTTATCATTGTTTTTAGTTCAGTTTCCCAGATTAGGAATGAGGACCAGGACTTGAATCAGAGACTGGCAAAGAATAGATCTTTCTTTATCTGGAGAATCAACTATTATACTACTGACACCACTTATAAGAATGAAACACTCTCTTTTATCCCATCAACTAAGGGCTGGGCTGGGGGCTGGGTGGTGAGATGTTGCTAATTTTGTTTTTGTGGCTCATAAGATTTGGGTAATATGTTTTCTAGTTGTTGTTGTTGTTCTTCTTCTTCTTGTTCTTGTTCTTCTTCCTCCTCCTCCTCCTCCTCCTCCTCCTCCTCCTCCTCCTCCTCCTCCTCCTTCTTCTCTTTCTCTCTCTCTCTCTCTCTCTCTCTCTCTCTCTCTCTCTCTCTCTCTCTCTCTCTCTTTTCCTCTTAATTAATAGATATTAGAATACATACCATCTATCATCAGCATAATTTAGTAACCTACAGGTCATTTTAACATAAAAGTTGTGATAAAATAATATTTTTAAAAAATTAGTAAATTTGGCTTCAAAACAAATCTTATGTATCAGATTTCTGCTGTTCAGGTGCAAACTTCGTCATTTCTGAAGTCAAGGGTCTGGAAGGGAAAGTTCATTGATAGGGGGAGGCGGGGAACAGATTATCTCTCAGAGATCTCAGAAGGAACTGTGATCTTAGACTTCCAGGCTCCAGAACTGAGAGACAATCCATTTCCAATAGATTTTGGTTATTTAAGCTGCCAGTTCTTGTACATTGTTGCAGCAGCCCTAGGGAACTGACAAGAGGGAGGTCAAGAGTACATTCCTCCAGATTAATATAGCTTGGCCTGGAGCAAAAGTTGATAATAATCTCTTATTTGAGACACACCGATGTCTGGGTTTAGTAAATACATATAGTTTATATTATAACTGATAAATGCTAGCAGAATCCTTATTGAAAAATGACTTATTGAGGGTCAGTGATTCCTGTGTTTTAGATAGCATTCCCTGGATTCAGCCTGAAAAGTGTGATGATAGGAAAGGTAGAAATAGCAGAGAATTGCTCTAAAATGTGAGAAAAATAATTACAGGTAATTGGTGTATGTTAGAATAGAGATTTCAGGAAAGACACTAATAGAGGTAAGGGTGTCATCATCTCTACCACGTGGAGTTCCATGAATGCCTAGACCAGGAAATAAGAAAAACGTTACCTACAGGATTATTTCCATAATGCTTTGGCAATTATTTCATTAAAAAAAATGATGGCTAATGCTATATAGGAGTTTTCTAAGTGCTTTGTATATGAGCTTTAAACAACAACTAACTAGGGAAATTAAATAAAATGGGCCAAGTTTAAAGTATTCTACAGCAAAGTCCTTTGTGTCAGCATTGCAAATATTTCATGAAAAGAAATACCCTGTTAAATTCACCATTTCATTAAAAGCCATCATAATTCTGGAATTAATTTTTTATGTCCTCCTTTGTTCTCACTCATACCGCCACCCATGACTTTCAGCTGTCTTTTGTTTGCACATGTTTTTGATACTTATTTAACGGGATATTAAGGATGTGTTGAATAGCTGAAATTTAAAAAGAAGAAAACAAAACAAAACACTTTACATTACTAACTAGATCCATTGCATTTAAATCGCTACTCCAAAATTGTCAGAACAAGAGTTTGAATTCCCTGAAAAGACCAACCTCACAGGTAAAAAATGATGAGCCCATGGAAACATTTAATTTTTAGCTTCCTTGTATTTCAGCTAATTGAGGCAAATGACCCAAGTGTGGAATTTGCCAGCAGCATGGGTTTTATTTAATATAAAAACTTTTCTTATCTATAGAGCACAGTGAGAAGAGCCTTTGGCACACACATTTGTCTATGAAGCAATAGCATCTTCGCTGGTCTTGCCCTTTAGGGAGAAAAAAGCAGAACAAAGAATAGGCATCTTGAATTTTGAACAGATGCATATTCAGCGGCAGTTGTAGGTTACCTACAGGCTGTGTGTCTCTAATTATTTTCTCTTATAAATTCTAATTTGTCTTCTGGGATTTGAAAAAAAAAAAGGGGGGGGGGGAGATTAATGAGTATTTTGAGGGAAGGAGACCAGGCACACTTTCTTAGAATGTCACATAACCTTTCAGCATTTTCTCATATTCTCTGGTTAATTTAATCTGGTAATTTTTATGAAGGCAGAACCTCACTAGAGAAAAATACAAATAATAGGTCGGAGCTCTCTCTACTTTGTTAAAAAGCCATTTTCATGATGTATTGTTACTCCTGGGCTATTTTTTTTCTTTTGAACTTAGGTGTTTAAATTTTAAGTTTTGTGAATCCAAAGGGAAAGAATGTATTACATTCAACTCCACAAATATTTACTAAGCGCCTATGTGTACCAAACATGTACAAAACCCTGGGAATACCAGGATAAATAAGGCACAGTTCATTCCTCAAGACATGCTCATCCTGGCTGGGATGACCGAAGTGCTTCCCATCGTGAGAGCTGTGTACATGGCATGAGAAAGTGCCAGGGAGTCCCAGAGAAAGCAACAATTTTTCCTTGTAGCCTTTGTATTCCCCTTCACCACTACTTAACAACAACAACGAAATGAAATCTCACGAGAGCAGTGAACTTGAACGTAATAGACAGCTTCTGAGGCAACAGTAAGCTGGCGGTCTGCAATTTGCCTTAGGAAGAGGACACCCTGAGTTTGATTTATCCATAGCTTGAAGATACAGTCAGCTCAGCCTGGAGGATCCCACAGAGCAAGCACAGTGTAAATCCAAAGTCATCTTCATCCTAGGCTGAAGCACTTTGTTCTGCACGCATCCTTGCATCTTCATAACTTTATACACCTTTGGAAAATTTATTATCTGGACGTTATCAGTGTTGCTCTGGGAAGAAGTTACTATGAGTTTTGGAGAGAAAGAGATAACACAGTTGATGACAAATGACTCGAGAGATTTTAATCTACTTTATTTGTTTCTTATTGTACCCTGGGGAGATGATTACATGGGTAAAAATGCAGGTGCACCAACTTTTTTTCTTTTCCTTTCTTATTTTTGTGTGCATAGTTTCAGGTTTATTGATTTTTTAAAATTAAATTTATTGGGGTGACACTGGTTTATTGATTTTTTTTTAAAGAAACAGACAAGAAAGAAAATATAGTTAGCTAGTGAAAACTTTGGTTCTTAAAACAATTTCTGTGTACTAAATGTAATCTACTTAAATGCATATAATTTAGGTTTAAAATAACAAGGGCAATTTCTTCTCTAACTATATAGGATTCATTGTTTACTGAGGTCTGGAAGGTACTGGAGTGCAGAGACTTTTTTTTAAATCAACAAATAATAGTTCTTAGAACCTTATACACGGTGATTAATATTCCATGAATAATACATGAGAATTTTTAAATAATTCTTTTTTAACTTAATCAGAGAGTCCCAAATTCTAGGATTAAGAGCAAGAGTGAGGACTCATGCTCCTGCAACGTTTATAAAAATGATTTGTTTTACCAGTATTATTCATTTTAACTATTTATTTCAAAATGCTTTGGAATCCACAGGACAGTTGCAGGAGTACAGAGAGCTCCTGTGCACCCTTTACATAGCTCCCCCGCTGCGCACTCTCACCACGTTTGTCTCAGTGTTGTTTGCCGTCGGTTCTGTTCTCGCTTGTGTACCATGTGAGAGTCAGCTACACACGTGGGACCCTATTAGCCTTTACTGCTTCAATATATATATATATTTGCATAAAAGAGTCTCCTCACATTGAAATCAGAAAATCAATATTATCCAGTTTTAACGTTTTATCAACTTACCCCATTCAAATTTTACTCATCGCCTCAGGTATTTATGCATCCAGGATCTTGGATTGCATTGTCATAATATCCCTTTAATCTTTTCAGTCTAGAATAGGGCCTCAGTCTTTCCTTATCTTTGCCCAAAGGACAGAGGACAGAAGAGCCCTCCCAGCAATCTATGTCTTTAAAAATTGTTATATGTATTGCCATCATTGCATTTGCTATCTTGCATGTTACTTACTTGCTTGGGCATTATATAACCCCCACTAATAGGACTCAGCCTGCCTGAGGGTAGATGTTTTCTCTGGAATAGTGCTAGAGACACAGGACCAGCTATACACATTCACATAAATTTCAAAACAGTATGAAGGGAGCATGAAAATATCACCTAGTACCTGAGCAGCCTTACATCTTACTTGAGCTAATAATCAGTGCCCTACTTTCCTCAAATGATATTTATGAGAAACAAATAAGACACACATCTATTATAACTCTGAAATAGACATTGTTTTTATTAGTATCATCACCCTAACCATCATCTCAGCTGTTATTATCACTAAGTTACAAAATACATTTTTTCCTTGTTCCTGTCAACATCATTTATGTGAGGTCAGTCATCTGGCAACCGGATGCTGTAATCATTCCTAATGTCCTCTCTTCAGGGATATAGAGACACTATTTACTACTTGCCTAAAATCCAAGATTATTACTCTCATATTTTCCCACCATGTGACAGTGTCAAACATGTTTATGTGTATTTTGTGGCCTTGTAAACAGACGAACAAGACCCAACAGGAGAACTGCAGTGGTTGTGCTGGGATGATAGGCTAGTTTGCTTTTTAAAAGCCATCAACAAGAAATACGGGGCAGCATGAGAGCCAGTTGTAAATGGGAGGCATCTGAGACACAAGCAATCTGCCCATGAATGTAGGTGAGCGCCCATAAACCAGCAATAAGAAGAAATGTGTGTGGGCACAGGAGACACATCAAAGCATTCACTTCTAATAAAGCTGGAAAATTTTGATGTTTAAAAAGGTATCCCGGGATGGGATCGTTCTCAAAGTTTTGGTTGGTTAATGTTTCATGAATTTCTCATAGATACATTACTTATTTATCAAACTAAATATCCAGACTTATGCAGTACTCAGAAGGTGCCAAGTCATGTTTTGGTTGTTCTGAAAGCTACAAGGATAATCAACTATGGTTCAGAGCTGAAGTATGAAAAATGGCAAAAACATTTTGCATATACATTTGAATGGTTTTAGGTATATTATTTGACTCAGAACAAATTCTTTATATGTATAGGACTACAAAACCAGGCTGTCTAAGCAAATGAATTTACCCAAGGTCATTCAAATAGGCGGTGAAGTCTAGAGGTGAATCCAGGTCATCTGCTTCCCAGCCTAGTTATCTGCCCTGTCCATCGCTCACATTCTTGCTGTCCAGCTACTTGGCTGGAGAAAGAAGTTACCTGGAAGGTTTGGGATTTCAACAAAATTTGAAAATATGAAACAGCTCCAACTAAAAGCCCATGACCGTTTTGGTCTTACAGTCTAGTCCATATCTAAAATCACTGCAGAGCTATCAGCAGAAGCAGCAAGAGTGAACTCAGAGGAGTAAGGTGATGTCTGCAAAAAATGCCAAAGGAGGGCGTTAATAAGAAGGAACAAT
Source organism: Pipistrellus kuhlii (assembly GCF_014108245.1). NCBI lineage: Eukaryota > Metazoa > Chordata > Mammalia > Chiroptera > Vespertilionidae > Pipistrellus > Pipistrellus kuhlii. Next base: position 12,329,763 of record NW_023425562.1, read on the forward strand.
AGGCAGGAGCCATACTCAGGAAACCTTCATGGCATTGGATCTTGAACTGGATGCCTGACCTGATGGGTAGTTGGTAGGACAATGGAGTTGAAACTGAAAATAACAATAGATATTCCTGTAATTATCATTTGGTTTCTTCTGAAATAACCAGGCTAAAAAGAATTAACCAAATAAATCTTATGATACTATTTCATTAGTTTTATTAGTGTGCTACAATGGCAATTCACCTTGGCAGGGAGCTCAGGCTGGTTTTAAAGCAATCAAGTGAGAATTTATAATGGAGGAGAGCTGATACTTCCAGGTTTCCCTAATGAAACCTCTATCTAGATGGCTAGTCAAATAGAAACTATTATGCAGAATTTAACATTTTATTTCTTAAAAAAGAAGAAGAAGAAGAAGAAGAAGAAGAAGAAGAAGAAGAAGAAGAAGAAGAAGAAGAAAATCAGTTGTCAGCCCTGGCTGAGTGGCTCAATTGGCTGGAGCATTGTCCCAGACACCAAAAATGTTGCAGGTTTATTCCAGGCAGGGCACATACCTGGGTTGCAGGTTTGATCCCAGGTCGCTGTGCATATGGGAGGCAACCAATCAATATTTCTCTTACATCAATGTTTCTCTCTCTCTTCCTCTCCCTCTTCTCCTTCCTCTCCCTCTAAAAATCAATAAACATATACTTAGTTGAGGATTAAGAAATTAAAAGAAATAGATGCCAATTGTGGAAAATTTAGAAAAAATCTAACATTTAAATAATTTATAATGTTTCATCATGAATATAAGCCCATTGCTTAGAGTATTAAATTCCTGTCATTAAATTCTAGTCTTTTATTTATAAGCTGTGTATTATGCATGTGTATAAAATGGTATTATCTATATATTATGCATAGTTATAAACAAATGTATATGTAATTATATAAAGCATATATATATATATATTATATAAAGAGATATTTAGAAAGTGATCATGCTTTATTTAAAACACACTTAATGCACACTTAACAATTGTGGCAATTGTAATGATTTATGTAATCCCACGTGTTAGCCTCACCACTTTCAAGGGTCATCTTCTTCTAGCAGACATTTGAGTGGATGAGAATTTTCCAGACAATTATCCCTGAGTCCATTAATTTCGTAAACACTCTTTTTGGCAAGTTTGCTGCCCTTCCTGTGCCACTGTTCCTTCTGCAGAGACTCAAAGACTAATTTCACAGTAATGCTCTCCTCATACAAGGGTAGCCACCACTGTGCTGACCTTGCCAAAGGGGTATTGCAGAGAAGGGCACACTCCTTGATGCCCATCTATGAATTTTCCATAATCCCACCAAAGCATTACTATAGGAGCACAGCACCCTTTACTACAGGATGGAGAATAACCAGAGGTGATCAGGGTTCTGGGATGGAGTAGTATGGATGCTGAACATAACCTGGATGCCGGATATGGCAGTTCCTGAGATCTAAGGCAAAGAAGCAAAGATGAAAACCTCCCTAAGTTCCCCAAAGCCTTGATTTGCTGCACTGTCTTGAGATGCTCTCCCTTACCCTGCCACTCTCCCCAAAAGGACACAACATCCTAAGGCAGCGATTTTCATCTGGTGTGCTGCAAGAATTTTTCAAACATGCAATACCTGTTTAGTCAGGGGCACTTACCTCTTTTCCTTTAGATTGTCAAATAAACACTTGACAACATCCAACACAACAATAGCTGCCCAGTGTGAATGAATCAAAATTATGCCTATTTTTTGTCAGCTCAGCAAGAAATAGAATACATTCTTTGGTGTGCTACATAATTTTAGCAATTAGTTTATGTGCCATGAGATGATAAAAAAAAAAAGTTTGAAAATCACTGCCCTGAGGTATTCCATTTCCCAGAAATCACATTTTTCAGAAATCCATATACAGACATGGGGCTAAGGTGGCCAGGAGAAGAGGTACTAAAGTCTGTTCTACACTTTAATCCAGGCTTGGAGTAAGGATGCTCTGGGATGTTGCCCTGTGTGATCTCTGCCAGTGTCAGGAGAAGATAAATCTTCCTACTTCTCATCTTTCTCTAGTCTTCATGGATGAAACATTTTGATCAAACTCACTGTATACATTTTTTCATATGTACGTACACATACACACTATAAATACTAATTCTCACAAGAAGGACCATCTACATTCATTTGACAAGAGGCATTTTCCACTCCTAGTGCAGATAACCCACCCAACTTCTGCTGGTCTCAGTGGACATAGAGCTTTACATGGTTCTATAGATATCTTTCAGGACACATCCAAGGCCTACTGATTCATAATGAGGTCTCATAACTGTGCTTTTGAAATAGTAGGCCATCTCCAGAAATTGTAGTTTATCTTCACATAGAAAAATTTCTTAAGTTTGATATGTTTTCTCTCTGAGTATCAGTATTAACTACAAACCTGTTTTTATGTTGTTTTCATCTCTCTTGTTTACAAAGGAGTCATCTTCTAAGGCTCCTTTCACTTCACACATTCTTCACAAAAGACATGTCAGAGTTAGTGATAAGCTAATTGGTAAAACAGTGAACCAGCTCTTGAAAAACTAGAATTCTGATCTTTTTACTACTTTATTAGCTACCTTAGGAACATTGGACAAATCACTTAGACTTTATGTGCTTTGGCCTCTGTTTGCAAAATTATGGATATGAGGAAAGCAGTGTTTATGTGTTTTTCCCCGCCAAATACTAGTTTTAAGTCAGTAATTCTTAGCCCTTAGCCTACTTATCTCCCAATACTTTGAACTGTTAGTGGTATTAAATAATTATTATGCATAAACCTAATTATCTTTTACTTTATTCATCTATCATTGTTATTTGGGAAGAATAACTATTTTTAAAGTCAAGGTAGGGGAGATAAATTCTGGAAAAGTTGGTAATCAGGGAGTAGCTTGCTCATCTGGGTCATTTATTTCTATGGCTTCCTCCATATTTTTCATCACTTACCTTTCCTTGTTGAGCTCTTGTAATGAGCTGGGCACAGGCGTAAGCCCTAGGGATCCAGCAGTAAATGAAACAAAAATGTCCCTGCCTCAGAGACTTTAAAGTCTAAATCTAAAGAATCATAATGGGATAGACTAAGAAGCTTGTTAATGACAACTTAGGGAAGTTGTCATAACTGTGCAGGTGGGAGGTGGAAGAATTTGGTCCTTATATAGTATTTGTGGGAGGAGAGTATTAAGAAAAGGGGGAGAGTATTCTCTTTATTAAAATAAAGCAAAAACCTCTTCAGCCTCAATAACTTGTATTTTTGCCCCAGTTTGGGTAATACGGTCTTACCTCTTTAGATAACTCAAAGTTACTAATTTGTTTGTTTATATATTGCTTGCCTCTATCATGAAATGCTGACCAGTAAATTTTGGTTTCTGATCCTATTTCTTCCTTAAAAGCCTTCTGGGTTATTCAAAATTCCACTCTGAGAGAGATAGTGGCAAGGGCCTATTGGCTAGCATTTACTTGTAGCTCTCATTCAAATAACCCCCCTGCCTTCCAATCTTTGCCTGAGCAGGATTCACATGTTATGATACTCACTTTGCTCTTCTAACTATGATATGTGCTCTCAACCAAAGTTTAGGTAAGCTTTCAATTCCACTGGAAATCGAACTGTTTTCAGACTAAAAAGTAACAGTGGAAATTAAAAAAGCAATAAGATAAATTAAAATAACTTAGATTCAAATTGATAAAGTTGAGAAGGAGAATCAGTGATTAAAGAGCCCATGAAATGGTGAGATAATGAAATAGAAATAGACACAGGTCCAGATTCTAATGCTGATATGACTACCAGTTCCTCAAGCTTGATAAATCATGGTAAATCTTTGAACTTTAGTATCTTCAGCCCTTAAATTAAACAGTTGGCTTAGAATATCTCTAGTGCTTAAATATATCTTGCTGGAATGGTTTAAGCAGTCTTATTTAGAGCAGATGACCCCTGAACTATTTCAGAGCCACAATTCTATCATTTGTATTTCTCCTGTGATGTGACACAATTAGTATTTCTTCAAATCTATCTTTATTATTGAAAGTATTACAGATGTTCCTCTTTTTCCCCCATTAACCCCTTCCACCCGCAGCTGCACACCCCCCTCCACCCCTGGCCAAGCCTTGTGCCTATACATTCCTCAGTTAATCTCTCCCCATCCTAAATATATCCCTGCTTTCCCTCTGAGATCCATCAGTCTGTTTCTTGCTTATATGTCTCTGGATCTGTTTTGTTTATCAGTGTATGTTGTTCATTAGAGTCCACATATGATTGAGGTCATGTGATATTTGTCTTTCTCTGACTGGTTTATTTCGTTTAGCATAATACTCTCCAGGTCACTCATGCTGATATTTGTCTTTCTCTGACTGGTTTATTTCGTTTAGCATAATACTCTCCAGGTCTCTCAAAGGGTAAGAGAGCATTCTCCTCTAAAATATATATATATTGATTTTAGAGAGGAAGGAAGAAGGATAGAGAGATAGAAACATCAATGATGCATGCCCCCTAGTGGTGATTGAGCCCACAACCCAGACATGTGCCTTTGGCTGGAATTGAACCTGGGACCCTTCAGTCTGCAGGCAGACACTATCCACTGAGCCAAACTGGTTAGAACAGTGTATTGGTCAAACTCATTAGTCAACAGAGCCAAATATCAACAGTACAATGATTGAAAATTTTTTTTTTTTGAGAAACAAATTTTTTAAACTTAAACTTCTTCTAACGCCACTTCTTCAAAATAGACTCGCCCAAGTTGTGGTATTTTGTGGAAGGGCCACACTCAAGGGGCCAAAGAGCCACATGTGGCTAATGAGCCACAATTTGATCACCATGGGACTAGGGCAAGATCCTTCTTTGTACTGCTGCATAATATTCCATGGTGTAAATCTACTATACCTTTCTTATCCACCCATCTACTGATGGGCACTTGGGCTGCTTTCAGTACTGAGCTCTAGTAAATATGCACTGCTATGAACATAGAGATGCATACATTCTTTCTGGTTGGTGTGACAGGTTTCTTAATATATATTCCTAGAAGTGAGTTATTTTTTTAAGGACAGGAAGTTCTTATAAAGTACATATATGATTCCCCTCCCCCACAATTTTCTGAACAAAGAAAACAGCCTAAATTTTTGAAGCAGAGGCACCTTGACTCTCTGTATGACAGGTCAAATATTACCTAAGTGTATGACAGGTGGAGCTACTCAACTTCTTGAACTTAGTATCTTCAACTTCAATGTTCCATTTAGATCAACATGTTTAAATTCCCTTTCACTTCTGACTTCTGAAAGCCGTCCTTTTCTCATATATAATCCATCTTTTGTTTAGGCCTAATCTACACTACACAAAGATATTGCCTTTTTAGTGTTTCTGTCTCTTTGGGCCTTTCTGGCCTGTCTTATAAGAAATCATTTCCTTGTGGGCTAAATAAAATTGACTTTTTAAAATGCCCAATTTGGTCTCCTTCCTTTGATTTTACAACATGAGCAGTCTGACATGGAAATTTAATGACACAGATAAAATCTGGACACATTCACACAAAATCTGCTTTTATGTGTGTTCTGGTACCTGAGCAAACTGAAAGCATATGTGCTATTCAAAGAAACAAAGGGGAAAATGGCTATTTGAAAGGTAGTAAAGGTTTATTTTATGTCTTGGTCTCATTTATGCCACTAGCTGTGATTACCTTAAAATCTCTGTGTGTTTGTCTCTGTGTGTGTGTGTGTGTGTGTGTGTGTACATGTATATATATATAAATATTTTGCGAGTAATAAAAAGCTAAGAAAAATGTTTTTGTTTCTGGCAAATTGTACTATTTCTCACATATGTGTATTGATAGAATATATTAAAATCATCAATTTAGAAGAGAGGAAGAGAGATTTGGGATTATTTTATCTAGTGATTCCTAATCAGGGTTCCTGAAGAGGTATTTTTAAAGCCCAATATAAATTATAAGAGAGCTATGATATAAATACTCAGAAAAACAATTTTTGCAGATAATTCAGACTAGAAGAGTAGGAATAATAACAGAAGATGTTTGGGCTGGTAGATTTCTTTTCTGACCTTTTATAGAAAAGGAAATTAAGCCAAAATGTATTCATTTGTTGAACCAGGATGCTGGTTTCAGGTCTCCTAAGCCATTTGCTGACTCTTGTTCAAAAATTTTTTCTTACCTTTTGACTAAAAACCATCCAGAGTCTGAACTAGTTCTTTGTGGTCGCCTTAGCCAGACCCTTATACTCCTATCTGTGGGCCCGAGAGTGCCCAGTAAAAGCCTTTAGAAAAGTGGACTCTGTTTTGTTGGTTGGCCTCATACCACTGCATTTATAACTGTCTGAAAGTCACTGCCATTTCCATTTTTGCTCTTATTTCTCACTTCTTTGAATCTCCATGTTATGTCTCCCTGTCTGATGTATTCACATTTAAAGTTATTATTACCATTATTATTATACAAAATGGCCATTTTATTAAGTATTTCGAACTCTACTTTATTCAAAATTCATATTCATCCCATGAGGTTTCAAAAATAATTTATAAGTAACGTGGTCCAGGATTACTACCATTCAGGCATTCTGATTCTAAAGCTAAAGTATTCTCAGTCTAAAATAGAAATATCGTAGATGTACAAAAATCACTTTCTTAAAAATACAATCAAGATCAAGGTTGTCAAAATTATAAAATAGAAAAATATTGGTAGATCATTTAACATATATATTAAACTATTATGTTTAGGTGTGTTTTTTAAACACCCTGCTTCAACCAGATTTTTCACTTAACAACTTACCAATTATCACAAGAGGTGAGCCGTGCTCTATGATATATGAATTGATTTCTTAGAAGCTTGTCTCTTTACCTTGGAAATGGCTTACAGAGTATGGTTAAAGTTTCATTTTGTTAGGTCATACATAGTACTAACATGTTCATTCTGTTTCAGGATTGTTTATTTCTGTATTACTTAGATATATTATGATCATATCACAAAAAGAAATATTCTTGTCAATCTTTAGAGCATCGTAGAAGTTTTTTCCCCCCCTAACAATTCGTATACCAACTTTGAGTATCTATAAACTCCATGAAATTGTTTATAAACATATATAAGTATCTGTATCTGTAGGTATAGTTGTAGATGTAGTATGGTAGGTGGAGGCTTAGATATAGGTGTACATGTATGTGTAGGTACATATACGTGTATGTATATTTTTCTTGAGACTCCATAGCTTTCACCAGACCCTTACAACTAATCCAGGACCAAAATGCCTTAAAGAACCCAGCCTTATAAGAAATTTAGCACCTTTCTTTTCCATAATGATTACATCTAAACCCAAGCATATCCTGCCTCACTTACGTCTAAGGATTTATAACTATCCTCCCATCTCTTCTTGTGCACCTAACATCCTTTAAGCTATCATGTAGATCCATTTTATTAGATTCAGAGCACTTTGTAAAAATAAAAATATTTTTTGCAATTGTACTCTTTTTACCTCTTCTTGTCCTATTCATTCTACTTGATTTCTCTAAACACTTGATTACCATTTCTTTATGCATTTCTCCTCTCACCAAATTTGATTATCAGGGATTGTTATCCATAAGAATTAGAATTGCAGAATCAAACTTGTCAGAAGCTCTGGCTTGCCTGCATTTTTCTTCTGTAGTAATAATCTCCTCTCCGCCTTCCCGGCCTTTTCTCCTCCACCTGGAACTACCATTCTGTTCAGCATTAACAGAAGATCACTAACAATTTACTTGAATCTAAGAAATATAATACCAAACTTTTCCTAATGAGATAACTTTACCTTATGATTATTTTTTAACCTCATTTCTCACCATACAAATTAGGGATACTAATAGGATTCACTTTCTCTGATTTTTAAATGAAGTCAAAACCCAAAGAAATGTAAAATATTTTCATAATAAAAACTTTAGTAAGTGATACATAGGGTGGGTAAAAAGTAGGTTTACAGTAGTGAGTACACAAAACACGGAAATTCTTGTAATATTGTTTATTAATTATTATGTTATTTTCCACACAAATAACTGTCAACTTACTTTTATCACACCCTATACTTGACAACATGTTCCACATCTCTTAATTATTGATCTAAGTCTAGCAGCAGACCTCTACACAGCTAGTACTGGAATAGACAGTGTATTTGAAATAAAGAGGACCTAGGTTCAAGTGATAGTTACTTATTAGATTTGTGACTTTATTCAAATAACTTATCTTATATGGATGTTATTTCTTCATCTGTTAAAAGAAACAGGAGGGTGTGTGTCTAATTTTCTTTTTGTGTAAATACTTATTGTTGAAAGTATTACATATGTTCCCTTTTTCCCCTCATTCCCCCCTTTGGGCCCTCCCCCACCCTCCTACCACAGGCCTTCACCACCCTATTATCTGTGTCTATGGGCTATGCATATATGCATACAAGTTCTCTAATTTCTTTAGTCTCTGACTACTCTAACACTTTTATCAGTCTGTGGTTTACTGACTGCTATTCTGCTGGATGGGAAGTTGGTAACAATAAGGCAAGGTGTGTGAGTAGCTTCATTGTGCTCTTTGGCATTGAGGGTAAGAACATTCTCAATTCCTTGAAAGAAAGAAATAAATTTTCCCACAGAATAGGCTTCTAGGCCTCATTTCAGCCTTTGGCATATATGACCCTAAATATCGCAGCATTAATTTTGTAAGGGGTACAGGGTACCTAATGGCTTGGAGCAGGATTGTGATTCGTCTGTCTTCACTAATTCCCTCTAAATTGCAGATACTGTTTCTCTTTGTGAATCATTCCACACTCGCTCAATTGTGCCATGGCCAACTGCTCCTGTTGGCAGGGCCCTCTGAGGACTTCACAGGCCACTATTTGTGCCAAATGGATTGTGGGATGGATGATTGCCGCCCAAATAAGCATCCTGCCTTGTGGTGGCACATAACGCAACTGTTATTATTATGTATGGAGCCTTTCACAACACCATGCTAAATAACCCAGGTGAAAGGAAATTAACACCAAATTACTAATAGGAGCTACTGTGAAATTAGATGAATTGAGAGGCTAAGCATGCTCACTTCTAATCAATCACCAAGATTTTTCTCATTTCTACTTCTTTCATGTCTTGCATAGTTCAGTTACTCATCATTTATCTAGTAACTTGCTGTAAGAGCCTCTTAACCAGGCTATTACTCTTGGTTTGATCCATTCCAATCTGTTTCCTACATTGCTATATCTTTCTGCAAATTACCTATATTGTTCAAAATCAAATCTAATATGCTTGACATTATGTAAAATATCTTTCCTAACAAAGGCCATTCAAACTCTTTAGCTTCATCCTTTGCCCATCTCACTGCTCACCTTATGTCTATCAGTCTATTGGTAGTTTTTTCAACAAATGCAAATCCTTAATAACCATGAATACTTAAGTGCAAAGTTTTAATGAAATAAATTATTTATCTTGCAGAGTCCTGTTAGATATTCCTAAAAGGTTCATTTTTGGTTGAGCCTGAATGTATGCTATTGGCTCTGAGCATGGGCTGAATAGTGCCCTTGGAGAAGATATATCTGTTCACTAATTTATGGAACCTGTACATATCACTTTATATGAAAACAGTGAATATTAATGTCTGGCTTAATCAGTTTGGGATGCTGTAATAAAATATCATATACTGGGGGACTTAAATAACCTAAGTTTATTTTTCATGATTTGGAAGCTGAGAAGTCTTAAATCACAGTCCTGGCCCATCCAGTGTGTTCTGAGGGCACTCTTCCTGGATTGTCAATGACTATTTTCTTGTTTCTCACATGGGAGAATGCAGAGAGAGAAGCAAGCTTTCATGTCTCTCTTGTAAAGGTCAACAAGCCCTATTCAGGAAGGTTTCATATGAATGACATATCTACCACATTGGAATTGGGGATTAAGATTTCAATATACAAATTTTGGTGGGAACACAACATTTAGCCCATAACACTGCATGTAGTAAAACATGCAATTAAGAGTGACCTTGAGAGGAAGTGCTTCTCCTGAATGACCTGAGTTTGGTCTAACTGAAATTCTATGTGTCCTTAGAGTACAGCAGCATAGGGAGTTTTGCGATAGAAGAGGAGAAAGCAATGTTACCAGGGAGACAGAGATTGGAATGACGTAACAAGTTCAAGAATTCCGGGGCAACTAGAAGCTGGAAGAGGCAGTGACAAATTCTCTCCTAGAGTCTTTGGAGAGAAGATGGCTTTTTCCATTCCTCAGATGCTGCTCAGGAGTCCATATGAAGACATTTTATCTATATTTTATCTGAGGATTTGGTTAGGGGTTTGGTATTAAGGGCAATTGCAAAATAGGAGATAAAGTAAGAATGAACAACCAATAAGCAAGAATAAATATGGTAGATAGATTAGAAAAAAAGGAAGAGCAGAAACACTGGCTAGAAAAAGGCAAGTTTGGGGATGGGCCTTGAATAACTTCCCAGTAAGCTGGCTATGTATATCATGATTTGTGTTGCCCTTATTAATTCCAAAAAACACATAGATGATTTTGAAGGCTCAAAGTTTTTCTTTAGGTTAGAATCTAACCGTTAGATCACAGACAAGGCAGTCCATGAAAGTATAGTATAAACAACATGGAAATACACTTTTCATGATGAGGGAGTTTGCTGAATGCTGTCTTACCATGGAGGGGGTGGATGGAGATTGAAGAAAGAGGCAGGAGTGGCCTAGCCTGAGCACAGGAGAGAATTCATTCAGAAGTGTGTACACATCTATGCCTGTATTCATGTGAACTTTAACCTTTGCTTTACCCACTGGCTTAGAAGTTTAGTGAGGCAAAATTTTCAGTAAGTGTTGACTTTTTATTTGGAATCTTTTTTTAAATTTATTTTTTGAATCAAATTTATTGGGATTATGTTGGTTAATAAAACAATCTAGGTTTCAAGTGTACAATTCTATGATACATCATCTGTGTATTGTAGTGTGTGCCCATTACCCAAAGTCAAATCTTTCTTCACCATATATTTGACCCTCTTTACCTTTTACTCCCCGTCGTATTCCTCCTTTCGAAATCACCATAGTGTTGTCTGTGTCTACGAGTTTTTGTTTGCTTGTTTTTCGCTTGTTCATTTGTTGCTTTCAATTTTATATGAATGCGGATTTTTGAACCAGAGGGGAAAGAGAATCTAAAACACTCCACTCTGAAACTAGAATGATAAGGATAATGTAAATCTCTTTGAGAAATTACTAGTGTTTTTATACCTTTCCTTGTGGCAAGTTGTATCTGAAATAAATAGCTGAAATAAATGATTATTCATAGCACCTTTTGGAGAGTGTAAATTGATATGATGTGACTGTACCAGAAACAATTTGGCACATTTAGCAATTTGTCCAAAAATCTTGAGGACATAATTTGAAAGGCAGACAAGAATCGTGTATAAATATGCCATCACAGTGATATTCATAATATTGAAAACTGAGAAATAAATTGAGTATCCAAAATTAGATGAACGATTAAGTGATATATAGTTTATAGATATGATAGACTTCCTTATAGTCCTTAAGAATCATGTTTATAAATACTATATTGAAGAAAGATAAGATATTAAATTATACATAAAACTTTATATGTTAAGTATAGATGATTTTTATACACATATGCATGCATATACACAAAATCCTTTGAAGGGCATCTTTCTTATTGTAAATTTATAAAATTAAAGGTATGCATACCACATTTCAAGGACATAACTACTCTCTATAATGAGATATATCAGTAATGTCATATTCACCTGTCTCTTTATAAAGTAATGGAAAACATTTTTTCAGTATAAAAAGGTAAAAAATATTGAAGATAAAGATATAGAATAACTAGAGAAATGGATTAAATAAACATCAAAATAAAAAATTTTCTTTTTTTTTTTTAAAAAAAAGAATGACATATACAGATAGACCTCACTTGCCTTGTCTATATTTTAGCAACACACTGCATATTTAATACAGTTTTAAATTCTTTGAACTTGAAAATAGTTCTTTGTAGTTCTGGATCTAAGAAGAGACAAAACGTGAATGAAAACATTCTAGCTAATATTCTTTGAGGTATGCCTTAACACTCACTCACACACTAGGACAGGAAAAATTTACAACAAATAACAATGTTCAATTTTCTGCATTTCCAGTGATGACTTTTTCCACATTTACCTTCCCTGGAGGACTACCTGACTGGCACAGAAATACTTCATGGCTTATAGAGGGTGTTGAGCCATTTTTGTGTCCTACTCTAAAGGTTACTTTCTACTCTTCTGTCCCACAGAGACATGTATAATCTTTATTCAAATATAAAATATGTTATATTTTATAAAGAAGAGATACTGAGAGAAACATTGAAACATTGATTGGTTGCTTTCTATACACCGCCTCTCTGTTGTTCAGATTGGGTGAATTCTATTAATCTGTTTTCCAGTTCACTGATTCTATCCTCTGTCTTCTTCATTTTATTCTTGAGATCATCCTGTGTGGTTTTCTATTATTTTAATTTCACTTATTGTATTTTTCAGTGCCATAAATTCCATTTGTTTTTCCCTCCACATTTTATTCTTTTGCTGATATTATTTATTTATTTGTTTCAAGAGAATTTATAATTTATTATTGAAATGTTATTTATAATAGGTGCTTTAAAACAATGTCAGAAAATTTTAACATGCAATGCATCATCATATCAGCATCAGTTGATTGTCTTTTCTTATTCATTTCATGATTTTCTACATTTTTGGTATGACAAGTGATGTTCTATTATAGCCTAGCCATTTTAGTTATAATATGATCCTATTTGATTTCCTGTTTCAGGTGGTCACCCTGCTTAGGGGTAGAGCGTGAGTTCTGTCTTACTTCCATGGGCTTTCATTCCAATAGCGATTTCGTTTATAGAGCCTTTGCAGTTATTTTGGTTTGCTCCATTTTTCTGGTAGTGCCAGGCTCAGTCTCTGCTGGTGCCATCTGCATGGGCAAAAGCCAATTCCCTGCTCTACCTTATATGACTAGACAATCTGGGGGTGGAATCACTGAGCCTGTGTCTCCACTAGGTGCTGGACAGAGAGAAACAGAGCTTTGCTGATGCTGTCACTGTCAGCAGATTAGACTCATGGCTAGGGCCCCAGTTATAGGGGAGGGGTTTGTAGTGTTTTTATGTTTTGGCATAAGAAATACAGGAATTTACAACAACATGTATGGCTCTTGAGAATATCCCAGATTCTTTTGAATCAATACCTGTCTGCTTTGGGTCTTTATCTGAAATTTCTATATCACTCATACAACACACCATTGGTTTTTATATAATAGCTTACAAGAGATTACACCAACCTTTTACCTATCTCTGCCTTAGTCTTATTGAAACCATCCATGACTTAAAAAAGAACCTTCTCTTTAATTTATTTATTTGTGTCCTCTCTCTTTTTTCCTTCATGAGTTCCAGCTAAAGGTTTGTCAATTTTGTTTATCTTTTCAAAAAACCAGCTCTAAGTTTCATTGATCTTTCCTAACGTGTTTCTAGTCTCTATTTCATTTATTTCTGCTCTGATATTTCTATACTAATTTTGCTTAGCTCCTTTTTCTGGATAAGAGGAGATTAAAGAAAGGAGAATGGAGACTGAGATGAGCCTATGATTGAAGCTGGGAACAAGCCCTAAACAAACCTGAAGAGAAAGTACAGGGTGGGGTGAAGTAGGTTTATACTTATTCTTATGAAAAATAAATCTATAATTGATAAATACAATAATGCAAGAATAAACTGTTTTGTATACTCACAAGTGTAAACCTACATTTGCCCCACGTTGTATATACTTTTTTATACAAGTAAGGGGTTAATCTAATAGAAAATGTAACCTATACTTTTGCGACCATCACTGTATTCTTTGTCATATACTTTTTTAACTTTCTTTCCTATTCTTCCTCAGATTCTATAGGGATACACCTCTTTAGCAAAATACAAGTCCATTTATGTTATGCTAACTTAGAGAACTAGAAGAAGGTGCTTAAAGCAAGAAGATATAATAAAATATCAAAATATTCACCTTTCTTTCTTCTTCTGAGATCAAAAGGTTCAAGCCAGTGGCTTAGAAAAACTTTGAGGGAAAAAACACCAAATACCACAATTCTATGTTTTTCCCTGATGTTATAGATTCTCATCTCATTTGTTTCCAATAGACACACCTCTTAAGAGCTGCTGGCCTTCTTTCTCTATCAAAACAAGTTCCAGTTATTGAGCAAGCATATCCTGTTTTCTGTCATCAAGGCTTGCTATCTTTTCCTTCTTCTTCTTTACAAGCCTGATTGGCTTCTCAGTGACAAGGAAACAATACACCTCAACTCAGCACAACCCAACAAAATCATCTCTTCTCAGTCAATTTCTACAGTTGTGGTCTTACTCTCCAAGAAAGTGGCCTTAATGAATTGGGGTGGGCTGCAGAAACCATGATGCCATAAGCAAATGATTGATCTGTGGCACACCAATATATTAAGGAACCCTGTGAAGATGTTCAATCAAATTGTGACATGCAATCGATATACTTTCCTAGATATAGTTGAAAGAATTCTGAAAAAACACTAACTTTTTGGTCTGTTTAGAGAAAGACTCTGTAAAAGTCCATGTAGAATGTATGCTACTTGCAATGAAAATGACAGCATTACATTTTTCCAGAAAGGGATCAGTTCTTTTACATTTTTATCCAGCCCTGAGTAAATGATAGTTATTAAATTATGTAACCTCTGATAAAATAAAACAGAATTATGGTGTTTTACTCTGGTTTTTTTCCAATCTATTCTCCAGAATTGCCATTTTAAAGCAAATAATTGTTACTTCATCCACTGTTTAAATCCTTTCAACAGTCTCTCACTTTTCTAAGGATAAAGGCCACACTCCTAACTGTCACTTAAATAGACCTGCATGGTTTTGTTCTAAACTTTCCCTCCTGTCTCATCATTATAAACCCCTTTTTTCTTTTCCGTCCCTGTCATGCTGGTCACCTTTACTTATCATGCCTCCACCTGCCACAGAACTGATGCTCATGCTCTACTTATTGGCTGAAACACCTTAACAACTTCTCTTTCTTCTTGGCCTAAAAATATGATATCCAATATATCCCAAACCAATCTTCATGATTTTCAGAGAGCTCTTTACCACCTTAACTGGGCCAAATCTTCCTATTATAGGGGGATTTATACCCCAATCTCTCCATATTAGCATTGGTTATAGTCCTTACCAGTTTTAAAATCATAAGTCTAAATATTTTATTGCTATAATCTTAATTGACTGTAAGTGACAAGAGACCAAGCACCATAGCTATCTTTGTATATTCATATCCCCAGAGTTCCGTTCATTACTTGACACAGAGCAGTTGCTCAGAGAATATCTTCTTAATGTACTTATAGAGTTTGGTTATTATATGATTGCTGAGGCGTTAATAAAACAATGCCAAGCAGGGTGTGTAGAACACAACAGGAGCTCAAAATATTAGTGAATTAATACATTAATAAATGAATATTGAATTATCAGTGAGTCAATTAACTACTTGTGGATTAGTGAATCATTGGTCATTTTAGTGTAATGTTTTGGCCATATGGTTACTATAGAATTCTCTTTTCTCCTATTGATAGTCAAAAGGATACAAATAATTTATATTATTGTGAACCTATTTAAAAAACCTATTAAGTTCAGAGGACATTCTATAAAATAAATTATATAGTCTGTGCCAAAGATCAAGATAAACCATTCAAAGTATAGCCTTTTTTCCCCCTGGTCCCATCCCAATTTATTTGAAAACTGATTAGTGCTCAGAGGGGTGAAGGACTTAATGGACCCAAAGTCACAGAGTCTGTCTATGATTACAGCACTATGAGAACAGAAAGCTCTTGAGTGTACTATATATAATTCATATTTGTTTTGTGATTTCCAGACATCTCCATGGTAGTGGCATGCTGATAGTGCATTTATTTCTCTCTTTACCTCTTCTACACATACATATACACTCTAATTGCTGTAAGGCCAGCACTTCTCACCAGCAATAAATTAAAAACCTTTGGCAAACTCTCCCTAATTGATGTTCTCGCCCTCTTGTCTAATGCACTACCCTAGAGGGAATGATTTACAATAGTGTTATTTTCAGCATCCTATTTGCCTAACCTAGAAAGGGAAGTAAACAACCATCATATTTTAAAGAGACACTATGGATCTATTCCAGGAACCATATTTTTATTTTATTTATTAGCTGGTTGTAATTACACCTCTAGAGAAAGCTGAATGATGCCCAAATTGCAGCACAGAAAGGACAGGGAAGGACACTGAAGGAGGACCAGAGAGATGATGAGGGGACCTGACTGACCCACTCAGACTTGGCATTTTATCTTTGCTCTAGTTCTTAGTGTCTTCATCTCTATGAGGGAACCATGTCATGATTTATATGGTTGCTTAAATCACTAGTATTTTATTTATTTATAATTCAATTTCACTTCTTTAGATATAAACGTTAGATACTCTGGAATTATTTTAATGAATAAAATATAAATTACACTGACATTATCATTAAAATATTGTACTATAGCCCGGCTGGTGTTGCTCAGTGGTTGAACGCCAACTTATTAACCAGAAGGTCACAGTTTGATTCTTAGTCAGGGTCTCCATCTCCAGTATGGATTGTGGAGGCAGTTGATCTATGATTCTCTCTCATAATTGATGTTTCTATCTCTTCTCCTCCTCCCTTCCCCTCTGAAATGAATAAAAATACATTAAAAACAAAACAAAACAAAAAACATTGTACCAGAATTTTATTCGAATAAATCATAGGCTTATTGATGTGCTTTTCCCCCCATACAATTTAATGATGTGCACCAGTGCTTTGAAGGGAGTCAGCTACATCTGGTGATGGAGTACTTGAGGCAGAACTGGACAGAAGCACATGGATGAATGGACTAGGATGTAGTTTATCCATGTGAGTTTTGTGTTGCACTCTTGTTTCCTACCCTGCTGTGGTTTCAGCATCCTTTGTTCCTTTAGAAATCCTTTCATCCTGTGGCCTGGTTCCTTTGTTCTATCCTGTATATCCATGGTTTCCAAGAATGGTAGGCTATGTAGACCTTAAAATGATATATGGTCTAGATCCTTATTTCACCCATAGAAATTCACACTTTCTTTGTTCCTTTCACCACAAGCTACTTCACCATGCTTTCAAAAGTGGCCAGTAGATCTTTATGTTGTTTACATTTTATTGAGATAGTTAATTTTTCTACTTTTTTTTTGCATCTAAGTTTAATAGTAGATAGATGGTCTGAAAAAAATGACCTTTGCCATTTAATCCCAAATAGAAACTTGAATGGGAAAAAGGCCATGTAGAAATGCTCACATGCAAGCTAAAGGTAGAGGATTAGGACAGGTGGATTTTACAGTATTCTTAATATCATGTAAAGACCCAAACCAAAAGGACTACAAACTTAATTTCTATAAAGATACTCAGGAGTCTTAGTCTTAGATGTTGCATCTGTAACGAGGCTCATTATGTTTTGAAGTATTTTATATATTCCCCTATCTCTAATTTTTTTGACCTATGGATTTTTCTATCTTCTAAAATGTATTTAGTTTTATTTATATGGAGTTTCCATCCTTTAAAGCAATGTGTTTTGATGCCTCAGCAGAACAGATGCCATGCAAAACAAGAAAGTCATTTTTCACCTTTGATCACTGAATTTTGTCCCCTTGTTTCTTTTGGATTCTAGTATGTTGTTGCAGGACTACTTAGAGAAAGGAAAAGCATATAACCTTGTGAAAGCGAGCCACTAATAAAGCAAGTAGATTAAACAGCAGGGTCCTTTTTTTAACCCCACCACCCCAGACCCTTCTGGCTAATGGTGGGAAGTTGCTTACAAGCAACCACAGGGAAATTGGAGAAGACTTGGGCTCCTTACCAGGTTTCCAATAATCATGGGCACACTTACTCTTTACAGCTAATCTCCACACTGATTGGTCTGTGTTTGTATAGCACTTTTGCCATGGAATGCCAGCAATAGTCTGGACTCCTTGGTGTAGTCCACGTGAGCTAGTCAGAGATGGAGGCAGAACGACTTAACAGCTTTATTGAGGCAGATCTCAGGAATTTATATGGCCTGTGTATGCCATGCAAGGGATCCCCATGGGAGGCAGAATTTCTGGCAGAGGTGGACTGGCAGAGACTTAGGGTCAGAATAAAGAGGCTTTTTTGGGAAAGACCTTAAGACTCTAATGTAAAGGGGGAAGCTCATGGACTCTAGGAGAAAGTGCCTATTAATCATGGCCCCACTCGTCTCTATCCAACATACCTTAGAGTCAACCAATCTGGTAAATAGAATCAAGTGGTTTGCCAGGGGCTTGAAGGAGGGAGAAATGGTGAGTTACCAATCAAGAGGCATAATGTTTCAAGCAAGATGAATAAACTTTAGGGATGTGATGCACAACATTGTACCTCTAGTCAGCATTAAACTAAAAAATGTTTGTAAAGAGGGTAGATCTCATGTTAAATATTCTTATGATAATAAAAATAAATGTTTAAAAATCAGGCCAGACACTTGGTTAAAAAGATCAAAGAGGATGCAGAGGATACTATAGAAATTAAAAGATGAGAGGTGGGAACTCTACTGCCATGTGGTCACATAAGCATGCCTTCCCCTTATACCCAGATGCAATTTTAGAAAGAAGAATAAATAGGGCAAAACATTGGCTGATCAAACACTGACCTAAGTGTACCCAGCAGAGGTCATGTTATTTAAATATATTTCTTATATTATTGCTTCAGATTAGCACTAAATTACTGGACTGAACTAAAATTTGGTCCCCTCTGCCCCCATCTATCCATTAGTCAGAGACTCATGAGAAAGAACAGATGAGTTATAGAGAAATAAAGCAGCTATCTATTTCTTACACATCTGAGTGTGAAATAAATAATGTTTGGCCTAACTGCCATGTTTCCTACTAACTGGCATTTTCTACAGATATTTCTAACCTCAACTGTTGCCCACTAAATACAAAATATAATATTTTAGACTGACATTTGTCTCTGATCTGATAAATTATTTTATCATAGGGAAACACAAAATAAGTTAATGAAGAATACCTAAAAATAGATAGATGAGCCTAATATATGGCGAGGGAAGAAGATATAATGTTGGGTGACAGGCACACAATGTCATATACAGATCTTGTATCATATAAATCTATACCTGACACCTATGTGATCCTATTAACCAATATTGCCCAGTAAATTTAATAAAAAATAGATGATACAGTTCTGGAGAGCAGAAATTATATTCAGAATTGCCTACTGTCTTATCAAACACACACACACACACACACACACACACACACACACACTCCTCACCTATGCATAAATGTGTTTTCTATTATAGAACAGTGCTATTTGATAAATTGTGTTAGGTGACTACACATTTGTCTACCATGGACCTTATTCTTGTTTTCAATAGTTCCTTGACACTCTCTTGGCAAGGCCACACTGTGGTTCTCTTCTATGAAAGTTTGAGATTGACATAGATATCCTAGGTCTGGTCAGAAGTCTCAGGAAGAGTGATAATCAGATTCTGGCATTTTGGTATTATGCCAAAGAGAATGGATCAATAGTCCTTGGGCAGAAATACTAGGCTCTATTTTTCTGCACATTGTCTCTGGCCCAGACTTCTAGAAAGAAGACCGATTTAAAACAATGCTTAAAGTCTGCCTCTATTTCTGCCATTGACAAGTTTCTCAAATTCATGCTGTCCCTTGAGTGATAATTTACAGACCTTTTTCCTTCTATAGAATGAAGTGGTGGGTCTTGGTAACTGTTCCCCAATCTAAATCTCACTAAGAATTTCTAAACTGCATACATTATTCATTAAAGATTGAGAAGAATAAAGGAAGAGAAGGAAGGGGAGAGAGAGAAATGAGATACAGATCTCTAGAGCTAAAGGCAGGAAAGCTGACATTAAAATTTACAAAGACTTAGCTGTGTTAGGAAACATACCAGCCACTATTATTATTCATAGACAGGGCAGTTATCAGCTTTTCAAACATGTAGTTTCATCGTATGTAACTAGATCACATTTTCTGTTTCCTAGATCACATTTTCTAGCTCACACAGGAGTCTGATGAATGCAGTATTCATAGGGTCTCCCCAGGTTTGGAAGGGTTCTGGGCTTCAGGGGCTGTAGCAGGCAACAAACATACTAACATATTTTTATGGAACTAAAAAGTAATAAATATCGAAAACTGCCCAGCTGGTGTGGCTTAGTGGTTGAGTATTAACCTATGAACCAGGAGGTTATGCTTCAATTCCCAGTCAAGGTACATGCCCGGGTTGTGGGCTCAATCGCTAGTGTGGGTTGTGCAAGAGGCAGCCAATTAATGATTCTCTCTCATCTTTGATGTTTCTACCTCTCTCTCCTTCTCCCTTCCTCTCTGAAATAAATAAAATTTATTTCTAAAAATGTTAAAAACCAAGGAGAGGAGGAAGCAAATATTGTTTCTTTGCTTGTAAGACCCTTTCTGTCTTGATGTTATCTCCGCATCTGTTCTTGAATGGTTTGATTTTTTTTCTACCTAATTATGAATTTCTTTTGAAAAGATTGTGTAAATTGACTTTAGGGGCCGCGTAGGATGGGGGAAACTGACTAGTTTATGCCCTAGTCCATCTAAAATGAGGTTTGAGAAAAATTCCAGACTGAATGGCAATAGTTAGTAACAAGTGATGATTTTGTGTTCAGTGCCTTGGCTCCAGGGCCTAGAGCAAGAACAGTGAAGTATTTGTGGGTCTCAGAAAGGCCCTGGTCCCTACACAGTAAAGGACCCACAAGAACACGATTCTGAAAGGCTGAGATTTTAGTACGCCAGCTGAAAAACTATAATCTCTAAATTCTCAGTTGTATCCATGTTACTATGTAAAATGTGTGTTCCCATCTAAGATTGTAATATCCCACTGCTCTTTAACCACAGTGGTATCATCACTAGATGTTAGGCTGCCTTGATTCATTTCTGCATTCTCAGTGATTAGCAAGTACCCAGGGTATTGCGAGTCATAGAAAAGTGCATGTTGCATGATAAGCTCCTCATCCTTCCTTGTTTCTAATTTATAATAAAAACTGTCCCAACCCATAAAGATTGGCTTGCTGGGTTCCTTCTCAAGCTTAGTTGTCTGTTCATGGCTTTCCTTGTAACATCTGTCAGTTAAACATTCATAACAGTTCTTTCTGGTAGGGTGCTTTTTGAGCTAGATTTGAATAAGCCAATTCACCCAATGGGGTAAAAGAGTTTATGGACAATTGCATTTTACTTTGTGATCCTTTGTAAAACAAACGAGGAAAAGGTCCTCTGATTGGTGGTGGTGCATGGTTTGAGTCGGAGAAGATCAGAAATGTTGGCAAAATAAAGGAACTTAGGGTCTCTGGAGCTAACAAGCCTCTTGCTCTGCAGATATCCCCACCACAGGTGAGGCAGCCCTAAGAGGGACACCAGTAGGGTGTCCTTTTATGAGTATATGAGCGACCCAATTCACAGTAGCCACCTCTCCTTAATACAAAGTGGATACCCCTTTGCCTCAGCCCAGTGACTTCACTGATAATTTCCCCCAAACACTGTAAATATGGGGATATTTCCCTTCAGTCCTCCAGTGATCCTCAATCAGTTTCTGTTATTAATTATTCCTCTGAGGGTCATCGATGGAGCCTTCCAGAGACAGCACCACAACTCCAGCCTTTAGGAAGCTCCAGGCTGCAGAGGCCTGCTCTGCACCCCTGCCTGAGCAGCTTCATTATTTACTGAAGTTCCTAGAATGCAAACAACCAGAGGCTTATCAGGCAGAGGCAGGTCCCCGGAGCCTTTTATCATTCTGTCTGCATTTTTGAATATTCCCTCTATAACCAGACAGCATACCAAATGAAGCTAGACTCTTTGAAGGGAAATGAGTCAATTGGAATGTCAATTTTATTTAGTCATATATTATAAAAACTAAACAGCATATCCAACTGATTGACAAAACTCATCCAACTGTTAAGGGCAAAACAAAACTATCTCAGGAGGTACAGTTATGCAGATCTTGCTTTTACCTACAGGCAGATTGAGAGAGAGAGAGAGAGAGAGAGAGAGAGAGAGAGAGAGAGAGAGAGAGAGAGAGAGAGAGAGAGAGAGAGAGAGAGAGAGAGAGAATTGAAGTAGAGTGAAACATCTGGAATTGTCTAACTGATAAAATTCAGAAAGAGAGAGAGGAAAGAGGGGGAGTTAGAAGTGAGGCTAGCTAGCATGCCAGGTTTTCTCTTTTCTTCTTCAATGAGCCCTTTAGCTTCTTCCACAGGCTGTCTTTCCTCTTCAGTTTCTTTCCTGCCAGAGATGGCACAGACTCCTTCTTGCGAATTTCTCTCACTAAACCGTGAAAGGCATCATCGATGCAGAATCTGAGGGCTGCTGAGGTCTCGAAGAAAGCACAGTTATATTCTCGGGCCAGACCCAGCCCTTCTTCTGTAGAGACCTAGGGGAAAATAAATGATGTTAGAAAGAGAGGAAAAGAGATACTTAGATCAAAAAGCATGTTCTCTACCATGGCTGAGAGCCAGTTACATTAAAAAAAAAAATAAAAAAATAAAAAAAAAAAAGGTAAAATGTGACTATGTTTTAAGGGAAATTTTGTAGAATTTCTGAACCTGAAGGAAAAATGAAAATCAGAATCTCTATAAAGGCAACAGGTTAGAACTTAAAAGTGGAAGTGGAAATTAACCCCTCGGACCAGCATAGTGGTAAAAACAAAACAAAACAAAACAAAACAAAAACCCCCCACACAAAAATATGGCTTTAGATTCAATCTGCTTGGTTTCCAATCCCAGATCTCCTTCTGTTTACTAACTTTGAAGCTTGGAGAAATTTCTTAACCTTCTGGCCTCAGTTTTCTCATAGGTAACACAATATAATAATAATACCTGAAAGGCTCTTTGTTACAGTTAAATCAGGCTTCAATACAAAATGCTTTGAACATACTGATTACACAAAGCTCTGCAACCATTCGTTATTAATTATAGTTTAGAGCTTTCAGTTAAGAATAAGTCAGAATGAAGTTGTCATAAAACTCAAAATATAATTTTTAGGTGAAAACACTCAAACAAACAACAAAACGCCACGAATAGGATAAATAAACTTTCCTCTAGCAGAGTTCTTCAGAGCCACTTAGAATGTGTTTGTGTGAGTGTGTGTGTGTGTGTGTGTGCGCGTGTATGACTTAGTGTGTTGTGGCTCATGCTATTGCAATAGGTCCTCTATAGATGATAAACTGACAGAAAGTCAGAGACTATGCCTCATTTATCATTCCTCTAATGTCTACTGTAGTGCCTGGTGCCTAAATCACCATTAGATCATATGTGGATTCAATAAGTATTAAGATATAAAAATAAATGGTGCACAAATATTTAAACAGTGGATTATATGTCATTGTAGCTGGGTGCTAATATGTCACTGTAGCTGGGTGCTAATAATCTTGTTCAAAATTTAGCACTCCCGTTAAGTTCTACTAGAATATTCACATGGGCTCTAAGAAAGCAGGACCAGGCTGCCTTTATTCACTATGCCTGAGAGCCTTTAGCTTATACTGGTCTATTGTTTTCTTAAAGTTAACTTGATGTTTGTATATTTCTATGTTCCCTTTTTTTCGGCCAAATGGAAGTCTATGGTGAACTGAAAACTCCATCAGTCTCAAAGGGTGTGAGTGGGACCATGACGAGTCGAGTTTCAGTTCACCCATGTTGGATATGCAGCATAAATAAGAAATAAACTTTGGTTTTTTAAGCTACTGATATTTTGGAGTTGCTTATAAACTGAGTTAAATCACCCCTTCTTAACTGGTAAGAGCACATTATATTTCCAACAGGTGTCTGAATAGGGAGGTGGAAACAGGTCTATGTGATTCCAAAGCCAGGGCCTTTCTAGTCTGTGTTAGGTTAACCTCACAAGGGCAGATAAACAGATGAGTACAAAGAATGTCTGAATTCTCTTTTCTCTTTTATACTTCCTGGCAAATACACCAATTCTTTTCTGTGCATATTTCTGTCTTATAATAACATAAGAATACAGCTAAAAGTATCCAACTGAAGTGATTAACATTCTCTCTTACTAGCAAATAAACAAAATCATAGGTTTATTAAGTAACTGGATTTATTCCCAAGTAATCACAGGTGATAATCTTACCAAATGTTTTCACACCCTGTAACGTGTGTTGTCCTTTATTTTTTAGTCTCCTGTAACAGTTTTCTCCACCCAAGAGCCAATGACACATGCTTTACGTTTTTCTATAGCAACAGCAAATGTATGGTGACATTTTTAAAATTACAATAATTAACTCTTATTAGACTATATAAAGACACAAAAAAACCCTCAAAATCCATAGCTTGTAAAAATATTTATGTCTTGCTTCTGCAGCCCATTAGCAACTGGAGCATAGACTATGCCAACTGAGCTCATTGAGCTCACACTGTTTGTTGGTTGGGCTCTGGTTTGCCTCTCCTGTCTCCTTAGTCTGGGACTCAGACTAGAAGAGCAATATTCCTGGGATATGGTGTTCCCATGACACAAAGCAGGTGGTCAAAAGGGAGATATCATTTTACGTACATCCCAATGATCAATGACAAATGGAGAAACCTAAGGTCAATAAAGCAGTATGTATACTCACTCACATGAAGGATGGCATGATGGCCGGGGGGAGGGACAATTTTAAAGAAATGATAGAATGTAGCAAAATCAGTTATATGTAAATACAGTACACTTTCCAATTAAATGAGACAAAGATTGTCAGATCAGATATTTTATTTTTAATCAACTTGAAACACCTTCATATAAGGACACGAAAGACTAAAATTTGAATGGAAATGAATACAAAGCTAAGCTAGTATACTGACATAATATTAAACAAAGCAGACAGTTTAAAAATTACTAGAGTTAAAGGACAATATTTTAAAATTATAAAACAATAAATCTATCATGAAGATGTTATACTTATAAATTTATATATACTAAAAATTATAGCCTTAGTTTGTAGGAAAAAAAGTGGATAGAACTACAATGAAAAATTTTAATGAAAGATTTTAACAGATCTCCATCAGCAGTTGAAAGAGTAAGTAGACAAAATGTCAATAAAAATATAGAAAGTTTGAACAAAACACCATCAATCTAATTCATATATATATCGATATATATATATATATATATATATATATATATATATATATATATATATATAATGCTATACTGAAAAGTTTACATTCTTTTCAAGTGATCCAGGAGCATTCATAGAAATTGACTTCATGCTAAACTATAGGGAAAGTCTTAAACATTGCAAAGAATCAAAATCACAGCATATTCCTCCAAAACAAGGAATTAAGCTATAAATTAGTTTTATAGTTTTAATAGGAAGATAACAAGGAAATTACCAAATATTTTGAAATAATATACTTAGTCAATAAGTAAAAAAGATATTACACAAAAATTATAAAATATTTGAAACTGAATGATAATGAAAGTACATCATATTACAACTTGTGGAATATCAAAACTTTCTTTAAAATGATCTTTATAGAAGTATATGCATGTTTTAGGGAAATAGAAACACTCAAATTTAATAATCAAAGTAGAAATGTTAAAAAGTTACAAAAAATGCCCAGCAAATTTAACACAAAGCAGAAAAAAAGGAAATTAAAAAAAAATAAACACAAAAATAAATAAGTAGAATACAATCATGGAAGAGAGAAAACAAAACCTGAGGTTTTTTGTTGTTTTTTTTTGTAAAGTTGTTAAGTTAGATGCATCCTTTTAAGACTTTCTCAAGAGCAATAACAGTTCAGGCATATTTCCCAGATGAGGAATGAGTGTTAGATAAGGGCTAGACAGACAGACCAATACAATGAAATATAGAAGCCAGAAACAAGACCAGATATATATGGGCTTAATATATTATTAGGCTGGCATTTGTAAATCACTGGGAGAAATGAAAGTTCATCCAATGGCACCCTGACATTGGCCTATCATTTTGGATTATTTTTGACATATGGAGATTATTTCTACCAGAACAGGAAGAAAATTTTTCTTTGTGGAGAATAGAAATAAAAAGGAATTTGAGCGAAGTCTTTAAATATACAATATTTTTTACACATTTGACAAACACATCCTATATATAATATATAACATCCTATATAATAAAAGCCTAATATGCTAAGTGTCCAATCATCCAGTCATCCATTCAACCAATCAAAGCGTAATATAATAATAATATGTAAGGCCTCTTAACTACTCACTATGACATGCACTGACCAACAGAAGCAGACAGTCAACTGGTCAACCAGTCACTATGACATGCACTTACCACAGGGTGGGTGTGGGTGGGCAGACTCTCCTACCAGTAGATTAACTTGCTGCTGGTATCTAGTTGACATGGACTGAGCAAGATGAGTCAAACATGCCCTGGTTCCCTCCTCAGCTGGCCAAACTCCTGCGTCCCTTATTAACCCTGATCATGCACCAGTGGGGTCCTTTGACCTGGCCTGTGCTTTCTCACAATCTGGGACCTCCTCAGAAGAGCACATTGATTGTCAGGTAGTTTCATCTCTATAATAAAAGCCACAGTAACTGTTGTTGCAGAACAACTGGAACAGCTGATAACTGTGATACAAACTGACCACCTAGGGGCAGACACTCAATGCAGGGACTGCCCCTTTTGTGGTCAGTGTGCTCCCACAAGGGGAGCACTGCTCAGCCAGAAGCTGGGCTCAGGGCTAGTAAGTGTAACAGTTGTGGTGGGAGCAAGCAGGTGGGTGGTAAGGAGAGAAGGGTCCCAGACTGCAAGAGTGCACAGGCCAGGATGAGGGATCTCCTCCAGTGCATGAATTTTGTGCACTGAGCCTCTACTATATTTATGAAATGTTTCCTATTTATAAAAATTCAAACATTACAAATTAGTCATTGGGAACATCAAAATTCAGTTAAAAGTTCAATTTAACAGCTAATATAATCCTACCTTATAAAAGAGTAATAAGCAAATTAACCATCACTCTGCTCAAGCCACGCCCACCAGCCACACCCACAGACAATCAGAGTGAATATGCAAATTAAGCCCGACCAAGATAGCTGCAGACACAGAGGGGAGTTGAGAGGCTTGGGTTTCCCAGCAACAGAAGAAGCCAAGCTTTCCACACACCCTGGCCGGCCTAGACCTCCACCCAAGGATGCAAAGTTTCAATTATAGAAGACACATAAAACCAAACAGAAATGGCAGCAGCCATGGAGCAAGCAGGAGGCTTGGCTCTGCTCCAGGCTACAAAGTTTCAATTGTAAAAGGTAAATCAATTCCAGATAGCAGGGCCTCTGCTGGGGTCCCGGAGGCATGGCTGGCCTGCAAACCACCACAGGCCTCTCACCCAGGCCACCCCACATCCCAAGGGAATCCCCCACCCTGATCTAGGACACTCTTCAGGGCAAACCAGCTGGCTCCCACCCATGCACCAAGCCTCTCTCCTATCTAATAAAAGAGTAATATTCAGATTGACCATCACTCCAACACACAACATGGCTGCCTTCATGTGGTCAAAGATCCTGTCCCTATGTGGACACAAGATGGCCACCACAAGATAGCCAGCAAGGAAGGGCAATTGGGAGGCACCAGGCCTGCAAGGAAGGGCAGTTGGGGGTGATCAAGCCTTCAGAGGAGTGCAGTTAGGGGTGACCAGGCTGTCAGAGGAGGAAACTTGGGGGCAAACAGGCTGGCAGGGGAGCAGTGAGGCATCAATCAGTCTGGCATGGATTGGTTAGGGGGCAATCAGGAAGGCAGGCAGGTGAGCAGTTGGGAGCCAGCAGTCCTGGATTGTGAGAGGGATTGGGTCTAAATGGGCAGCTTAACATCCCTCCAGGGGTCCCAGATTGAAGAGGGTTCAGGCTGGGATGATGTACAGCCCCCACCCCGTGCACTGGGCCTCTAGTTTTAAATAAAATTGGAAGACAAATTCCATGCAAAAAATCTTATTGAAATCATACACAGTGCAAACCTATAACAGATGACTTAACTGCCTATTTTATTAATTGCAGCAGGTTGAAGTATATTTAACTTGGTAGCAGATAATGAGTAAGTGAAGTAGGAGTTAGAAACCCTCTATTTAAAAGCATGAAATATATTCCTAGATTCATTATCAGAATATTAATTTTATGTTATTTAATTAATAACTAGATAATTTTCATATTCGTTATAGAGAAATCTAAATGGAAATTAAACTTAGAACAAAATATTTAATCTATATTCCTTTGCAATTTTTTATTAGATTAGTGACCTAAAGTTTTTACTTTTTAAGAAAAAAGTGAAAACATACTTTAAAAGCAAATTTCCTAAATTCAATAAATTCCATCTCACACCAATATTGAAAAACCATAAGTTTTATATCCCTACCTGTAATGTTAGAATTGATATACTATAAACTGAATATAAGAACTTGAGTCCAAACATGTAAGAAAAAATTATTTTTACAGATTCTGGGTTTTATGCTTAGTAATCATGATCAGTTTGAAGTTCGTAAATATTTCAACAGTATCATTAGGAATAATTTTAATCCACTAATGGTCTTCTGATTGGTTCAGAACCAGAATAACATAATAAGAAGTAACAACTTTTACATTTGGGTTTAAAACAAGGGCAATTAACATAATATATTATAATTAATATACCTTATTTATCCAAATTTTAAGTAAAATTAAATATTTTTAAATTATGAGATTTTATGCACGTTATAAAGTAACTGCTAAGAAAAAAGTACAGTGTTATGAAGGAATTACATTTTTTTTCTCTCAATGAGTAATTTCAAGCCCAGAATCCCTAAACAAATGTGTCAAGGTCACACATGTATTTAAGTAAAACAACCATCGAGTTTTAGTCTCTTCCATCAAGTGTTGTTTCCAGGTCTGTTGGCTCTTTTTCATGGGATCTGTCCAGTTCTCTTTGCTAGTCTCCTATATATGCAATTAATTATTCTGATGTGATGTGTTTCAACATCAGATGATTCTTAAATGGTAAACAAATGGCATAGAATAGCTTACATTGCAGTTACATAAAAATAATTTAAATAAATACAGAAACATGGGGAAGTAAATATTATAAAAAGATTATTTAGAGTGGGGGAGGAGCAGTCATTGTAGCTACCATTATGCCACCATGTCCCTCAATTGGAAAAAAGGGGGCATCTGTGATTAAAGATGCCAACTGGAGGCCCTAGGAAGCACTGGCAGAAAAAAAGAGGAATAAAGGAAAATGTTTCATACAAGTAACAGCACATTTCAATGACCCAGGGGAGCCATCTTTCTAATATATATGACCTCCTTCACGGAGGAAGATCACTGTGGAATATACCAGAGGAGGTATTAGAACACAGCCACAGCTGCTTGGGGGGCTAATGAGACTCCTGAGCAAGCAGAGCCTGTTCTACTCCCTGCTCAGCTACTAGTGGGCAATGCAATTATGTTGGCCAGTTAGAGCTTTGTTCCCAATAATTTGCTGAATTCAGGAGATTCATTGCTCTTTACAACTTTTAATATTTTATCTGAACTCTGGCAAAAGTAAATTTAGATTAAGTTATTGTTACGGTATTCAGGGTAATGGTGGTTGTCTAGTAGGTGATATAATTCTTAAGAGCACAAAAGGAAACTGCTCAGCTGTAATTGCTAACCTTGAATGAGGAGAGATTGGCAGAATGATGGGTCTGGCTCTCCCAGGAGAAGCTTCATAAGCAAAATATCTTCACAGCTAAGCCTTCTGGGCACTGTTAAAACATTTAGTGCATAGAACAAAGTCTTCACAATTTGTTTTATATATTTTTGATGTGTCCCTGTCTATATTCCACTTGATTCCTACCCCTGGAGTTATTAATTTTCATTATAGAGCCTACATATTCAAGGTAGCAGGAATCATAGTTTGCTGGCAAATTTGGAACCAAGCATTTTATCTGTTAACTTAAAGGAAAAGCTTCCCAAACTCATATTGTTCCATTTTCCTTTTGCATAGTTGTATAATCAGTTTTGATCAGTTTCAGCAATAGGAGTAGCTTTGCCGATTTCCTTGACCAGGTCCAATGGAAATGCATTTGATTTACTTAACCTAATTTATTTGTTTGCTTGTTTAGCCTGTGAATTATTTATTATTTTCTTTTATAATTTAAAGGTATGTGCATAGATGTCATATCAAACTCCTTGCAGGGAAAATCAAAACAAACAAAGCACTGACAAGAAAGTCCTTCCCTCAGCTGCAGTCACTGACCCGTGGGGAATTCATTGTTGACAGACCAACAACTGGGCTTACAGGGTGTTTCATCCCAGGGTGTTCTCTCTGTCCTGCTATTTTCTCCAATTCTCTTTTCTAGATAGGTGAAAAACAAGTGTGACCTATAGTAAGCAGAGGTTCAGCTGGAAAAGAGATGTCCATCCCTTCCTAGCAAGTTACTCTAACTTTAGGAGAAATTGTCAAGGAGGAGGGCCAGCATCTCTCTACCCTTCTCCAGGGTGGAAGAAGGGGAAACACTCCACACCTTAGCTTTGAGAATGCAGATTCCCACCCCCTCTAACTTCAACTTCCCAGTCCCTGAAATTGTCCGTTATAGCCTGGGAAGGGGGTGGAGATCAAGAAAAGGTAGAATAGGAGTCAACTAAGCCATTTGGTTGCCCTTTGTATTATGGAGTACCTTTTACACCTATGATCCACATCTCTTCTACACAAATCTTTTCATTTTGCTGTTTTCCCTGCTTTTCTTATAATAGCTCATTGAACCCCATTAACAACTCTAAAAGATAGGATTTTAACAATGAGAAAACTGAAGTACAGAAGTAAGTTTTCCATTTTCCTTCTTTCACACTTCTTTCAGAGCTACTCAAGTCTTCACAGGTCATTCCAGTCTTAGTGATCTACTTGGCTTATGCTCGCTCTGTAATTTATAATCCAACCGCCAGGTAGCTACATTCTGTTCATTTGTATCCCCATCCTGACTAGCCACAAACTTTGCTGGTGACAAATATTTAATTTTAATGATTGTGATAATGAAATCCCATCAACAGTGGCTGGTGACTGAAAGAGTTCAATGTAATGAATTCATTAAACTGAAATTCCAACAGTCATGGTATTAATTCCAAATTTATTTGTGTCATAGTGTGGCTTTTATCAAGACACTTGACAAAGTCTTGCTACAGTGGATGTGAGTATGGATTCTGGAATCAGATTGCTAAAATCCAAATTCTGGTTATACCACTTCTTAGCTATGGGCTCTTGGATAGTTGTTTAGTCTTTCTTCTGTACTTCAGTTTTCTCATTGTTAAAATCCTATCTTTTAGAATTGTTAATGGGGTTCAATGAGCTATTATAAGAAAAGCACTTAATGTAGTTCCTGGCATACTGTGCATTCTCAATAAATGTTACCTTTTTATGTCTGAAGAGATCAGAGGAAATTTCCAACTCTTTTAGATCAAATGTTGGCCCTGCTTAATTTTTTTTCTATTTTCCACCATGACCTATAAATCTTACCTGATGTTACCTTTGTCCATTTCCCTATGCTTAATTCACACTACTCTCCCCTCATGCATTATATCCAGCCATATACTAGTCCTTCCACACATGCCCAGTGCAATCTTCTTGACTTCAAGTATTAGCACATGTTATTTTCTCTGCCAAGGATTGTGCTCTCCTTGGTACTTATTTTTTTAATCAATTGTATTCTTGTTATCATTCATTTTCCAGCTTAGGTGTACCTTCACTGAGATACCTTGCCTAGCTTTTCTCTAAAAAATATTCTCAATATAGCCTGTAATTCTATCCCATTTCTCTATCTTATTTCTTTTTGGGCATTTAATTACTCTCTGAAACCCATATTTTGTTCATGTGTTTATTTGCTTTCTTCCTCCAGGGCAGTATAAGATTTATTAGAGCAGGAATTTTTTTTTTTTTTATTTATCACTGTGCCTCATCTCCAACATAGTGGATGGCACTAGGTAGGAACTCAATATTTGTAGATTGACACTATTGGAATAATGGCCATGGAATACAGATGGGGTTACAAATGATAGAGGAACTAGTTGTTGGTTAGGGAAATGGAAAGACATAAAGGAAATTTCAGGTCCCTGTGATCATTACCATGATTGTAGCACTGAGGCAGCATTTATAAGTAGTGTCCAGGCCCTTATGAGTGGTTCTTGGCTTCCTGAGGGAGGGATCCTTTGTATGAGACTTCAATGACAAGTAAGAATTACCTAGGTTGGTGGGAGGTGAATGGTGTTCAGGGCAGAACTGAGTCTAAGATAGAAGGACTAACTAAGGCCCGAGGCAAAGGGATAATGAAGCATTTGTGAAAGTATCAGTATTTAACAGATTTAGAACAGAGCATGAGAGAAGAGGAGTGAACAAAGAATACAATTAGAAGAAATTAGTGAGCTCAAATGCCTAATTCACTTAGATTCATATGAAATTTGTTTGGTTCCCATCAATTGAGTAATTTTAAAGAAGAGCCTATATCTTGAGTGCCTCATCTGTGCAAGAAGATGTAAAATTTTTTTCACTCCTGCTATTCTGAAAATATATTGATTGGATGGAGGGAAAAGCAAGACATAATAAATTAAATGGCATAGCCAGTCCTTTGGAGACACAGGATGGTAATGGCTCTAGAGTAAAGGGTTTAGACTGCTTTGTACAAGAGACATTTGAAGTCTCCAAGGCCTTGTGCTTTTCATCCAAGAAGCCCTGGTATGCTGGGGGGAAAGTTGCCATGGCAGCCAGTAGTTGCTATGAAGGCAAAAAAGACAAGGTTAATGCTCAATATTTTGCTAACAGCAACATCTACCTTCTTCTTTGAATTTTTCTCCTAAGGGCTTTACTTTTAAAATATCTTGTTAAAATTATAAATAAATAAACCTAGGCAGGATATGAAATATATATGCTGGAGTATGTATTCAAAAGTATACATATATGTATGTGCATGCCTAATAATATTTTCCCATATTTTTATACTAATAAATTCATGTATATTTGATGTGTATTAAAAGTAGGAGTCTTCTGAACCATCAGGGGATTAGTTATTAGGAATAATTAAGTTTTGAAATGACCCAAAATTTTATGTTTTAAGCATGAAAAAATATCTGAGTGGTTAATTTATTACATTAATAAATGTATATTGGGTAAAAATAGAAGGAACTTATGTATCATAATTTTAATACAAATAAAATTATAATTAAGCAATAAATTATATAACTGTATAAAGTCTGGATCCCTGTGTGGTATAAGACCATGAGGGCAAGGAATGTTGCATTCCCAATACCATCTGTGTTTGCATGTGAGTCATGCTTAGTAAACATCTTTCCCTTCCCTTCTTTGAATGCATGAGTGAATTAAATATAAAAAAGATGACTAAGGAAGAACCAACTAATTATTACAGCAAAAATTCTCCGCTAATGAATTAGAGAGCTCAGAAATTAGAATATCACTATAATTGCTGAAGGTTTTAGGTCATTTACGTTCTAATATATTTCTGGTGTTAAAAAATGCCCTATTACATATACTCTAAATAAAACATGTGTGATGCAGAAACTCTAAGCAGGAAAGAAGCCTGAGTCATGATGCTTTCTTGTATGGAGTCTATGCATCACGGGGGCAGATGGTTCTGATGAGGTCCAAAGGAAAGCCAGAGGTATGAGGGTTCCTCAAGCCCATGGTCAACCTGTGTATTTTTTTGGATTATATTTGGTGATGATAGACCATGAAAAGAAGGATGATCCTGAACAAAATAAGTTTGATATAAGTTCTAAAGCTGAGATCTACAGAAGGCAAAAATGATGTAGAGCTCCTTTGGTTCTGATCCATACACAGGGACCTGGGTATTTTATGAAAAATGCATAAGCTTGGGCTTGTTGGCACTACTGTAAATTTTTTTTTCCAAACCTAACAGAGCCATCAACGCCCTCAATGATCCTTTAACTTATTATTAGCCAGTACTCTCTTCTATTCCTCATTTAGTTTATCAAAATCTTCACTTCTCTTCTCAAGTCTTTGTTCTCACCCTCATTTCCAGCAGATGCTCTTTTGCTCTTCCTTCACCTCAGTGAGGAAATAAAAGCTTCCAAATAGAATGACTTTAACATCTAGGACTAGCACCTAAAAGTTCACCTGTGTTCCTAGATAGCTCATCTACTCTCTCCAGTCTCAGATGAAGAGACATTACTGAATGTGTAAAGTCTAATCCTCTATCTAATTTCTGAGCCCTTAATATCCACATCCATCTTGCAACATTTGTTCTACATCTTATGTCCCATATTTTCAGCCTTCCTCTCTAACAGACCCTCCTTTCCCCACAAAAATATGCAAGTCACCTATTTTAGGACTCCAATTCTAGTTACTTCTTATATCTGTTCTTTCATTTACCGTCAAATGTGGATTATTCAGGAAAGTATTTGTATGGGTTAAAAAGAAGAATAATGGGGCTGAGGCAGGCAAGTGAGTAGGAAAAGGATGCACAATCTCAAAAATAATACATCCCAGATTTATATGCTGATTTTTCTTAATCTCTTCTCTTTTGCACATCCACATTCACAATCTGGATTCTGCCTCCTTCCCACTCACTCTCCTAAAATGATTTTCAAAGGTATGACTATCACCCTTGCTGCCAAACTCAAAGATGCTTCCAATAATCTTTCACCATCTGTAACACTTGATAAGTTGGCTGCTCCCTTTTTAAACTCTTCTCCTTTTTTCTTGATTTTTCTATTCTCCAATTACTCTTTCAAAATATCTTATCTGAATATCCAGAAAATCCTACTATTCACTCACTTTTCTCATAATCATATGCATGTCCATGGACTCTGTCCTGACATTGTTTTTATTCTCATTTGACATTCCCTTGTTATATATTCTTTTTAAGATCCATAGCTTTAGTCAACATTATTGTGCTCATGAGTCACATATTGATGTCTTCACACCTCAGTTCTCAGTTTAAGTCCAGAATAACACATACAACTCTCTGCTGGGGAGTTCCTCTGGAATGTCCCATAGGACTACAAAATTAATGTGATCAAATGATGTTTTCTCCGAAAATGTTCTCTCTTGGCAATGGCACCAATACTCCCAGTAATCCAGGTGAGAATCTTTGAAGTCCTTCTAGATCCTTCTAGCTCCCATATCACTAAATCAAGTCATTTTTTCTATTCCTTTAATATTAGTATATGCTGACATCTCTCTCCATTCGCATGGCTATTGCCTTAAGCCAGGGTTTTGTTTATTCCCTAAATAATTTTTACTTCTTCAGATTTGACAGCTTCAAATCTATCCCTTAGCACTGTGTAACCAGAGGGACATTTCTATGGTATAAAGGCAAATATGTAGCTCTCCAGTTTAGGTTACTTCTGTGATTCTTCATTACCAGTAACATAGTGGGTAACCCATAATACATAATAAAAAAAATAGTGATATTCTTCTGACAGCTACTAGTACTAGATGAAGTCAGGTTCATCTCTTACTGTGGATAAGTAACTCTCAATTTCCCTTTTTTATGATAAAAGAATGATCATATCTCCTTCATAGGGTTCTCATGATGATTACTGTTGATTATATAGTAATAAAACCAGTAAATTTCTAGCACACAGAGAATACTTAATAAAAATGCACTCAGTAAAAATTACTAACGAAGCACTCTGGACCTATAGAAGAACAAAGGACATCCGATGAGCTACCAGAATTAAAGTGTATGGGATACCTTAAAGCAAAAGAATTCAGGATTGCTATGGCCTTTAGGGTCATCTTTAAGCCCCCAAATCATTATGCTTGTCTCCTCCACAACATCTGCCAATGTTTAGTTTCTATAGGCACACACTTACCCTGCACATCCCTCTGCAAAGTGGCCCCTCGATCAAAGGTTCTTATATTTGCACAGAAGGGAATTGAAATGTTAGAACTGAAGTTGTCCCTAGGTAGCCTACATGCCAAATTCATCTTTATGTAAATGCAATAAACTGAAGCAGTTTGGGATTACCCAGATTCCCAAGAGAGTAGATTTCTTCCGTGTTTTCATAGCACTAAAACCCAGGACTCTCTTCACCACCTTGTATGCCTCTTTGTCTGTCACACAGACTCTGGGGCTGATGTGGCATGAGACACATGAGTTTGGGAAAGGAGTGTCCTGGAGGAAAGGTTTAGGGAAGAAACCTCCTCAGACAATCAGGCTTGCATGGTTACAGGATGACAGAGACCAGGGCCTGCTGCCTTGTCCTCCTATTTAGAGCAGCAACAGACTGTGGGTACCTGGATCTGGGGCTTTCACTTTAGTAAGTTCATTTTAATTTTTACATTTGAATTCTTCACATTTCTTGTATCATAGAATGTATATCTGAAAGTCCTCATCCCTTTGAGTTTGAAACATAGAATGTGTAGATTCAAGTGGCTGCACAGATGACAGCTATTAACAGTTGCAGGAAACCAGTCTTTGGCCTTAGAAACTCCTTCTGTTTGTTTCCTATGCCCGTTGCCCCTCTCCCCCCCCCCCCCAGGTGGACAGTATGACCTGCCTCCGTGGCTGCTTGCGACTGCTTCTCCGAGTGGGTGACACCTGTTTTCTCTTGGAGATGCTGGTCAAGTCAGAGCACATAGCAAACAGCACTATCTCAGCAGTGACTTGTCAGCTCACTGACTTTATCTGCTCCATCCTCCCCAGATGCAGCTGAGAACAAAGTATCCTTGGTCAAAACAGCAGGTCTCACTAAGGTAACAAAGGTGAAAAGTGTCCTATTTAAGAGGATGGTTTCTGAAATCACATGGTCTGAGTTCTAATCCCATTTCTGCTATCTACTAATTGAGTGACCTTAACTATAATATGTGGCCTTTCTGATACTTAATGTCCGCATATAAAACGAGGTTACTAAAAGATTTAATTAGTTAACAAACAGAGAGCCCTATGCTTATTACATAGTCAAGGTAGTATAATTTGATCTTTGGATTTGTTTATTCTTTTAATATAAATGAATGGTGTATAGTGCTGATGAATGAATGATCAGTTTGTTTCTTGTCTTTATAAAGGTCACCAGGAGTGGAGACTTTCTATTGTTGAAAATATTTTGATAATGTTGACTCTGTTACCATCTGTAACCTCAAAACAGTTGAAACCTCCTTTGGGCATATTTTATTGAAAGTATCATAAAAGCATTTTGCTAAAACCACATTACCCTCCCAAAGCAACCGGTTATTTTTAATCAACACAGGAATGCAGGGTGGAGTTGCCTTTTCCTATAGAAGTAAAGCTGTGGGTATTGCTTTAGTTCCCCTGTTGTTGTATTTCCTCACCTTTCCTGTTTTCTTCTATTATCCTATTTTATTTCTATTTTTTAAAATTTACAAATAATATAATACTTTATTAATACATTTAATATTAAGATCTAGTGGCAGGTTTAAAACTAAGATCTTATTTTTTAATTACAATTATTTAAAAATTGCAATTGAAAAATATGTAAATATATGTGTGTTTCAGATTAACAACATAGTGCTTAGACACATATAACTTACAAAGTGACCCGTGATCCCCCAGGTAAATCTAGTACCCATCTGTCACCATACATATTTATTACAACATTATTGACTATAATCCCTAAGCTGAACTGTATATCTTGTGACTGTTTTATAACTGGCCATTTAAAAATAATTTTAAAATACATTTGTATTGATTTTTTTTAGAAATAAAGGGAGAGATATAGAGAGATGGAAACATTGATGAAAAATAAATATCATCGATTGGCTGCCTCCTGCATGCCCCCCACAGGGTTCCAGCCCACAATCTGGGAATGTGCCCTGACTGGGAATTGAAACAGTGGCTTCTTGGTTCCTGGGTCGATGCTCAGCTGCTTAGCTACACTGACTGGGCATCCCTCACCATTTTTACATCTTAATTTCTTCACATTTCCTCCTGTATGCCCAACACCATTCCTATATGGCAACCATCTATTTATTCTCCATTTCTATGAGTGTGTTTCTGTTTTGTTTATTTGTTTACTTTGCTATTTAGAGTCCACATGTAAGTGAAATCATGTGGTGTTTGTCTTTCTCTGACTGACTTGTTTTACTTAGCATTATGCACTCTAGGCCCATTCATGCCATTATAAATGGAGAGATTTTATTCTTTTTATGGCTAAGTAGTATTTTATTATGTATTCATATGCCATATCTTTATCCATTCATCCATCAATGGACACTTAGGTTGCTTCTATATAAAAATACAACTTCTGAATATTGATTTTGTGTTCTGTATTAATGACAGTTTCACTCTTTTCTTTCCATTTGGGATTTTTAAAAATTTCTTTGTGTGATTGTTGTGGCTAGTACTTCCAATATTATGTTAAACACAAGTGGTGAAAATGTACATCCTTGTTCTATTCCTGATCTTAAACAAAATGCTTTTAGCTTTTTATGATCAATTATGATATTATCTATGGGTTTGTCATATATGACCTTTATTATATTGAGAGTAGAGACTACCATATTCATTTTGTATTATCTAAATTTATCCATTGCAATGATTTGATAAATATTTGTTGAATGAATTAGATTCACAAATGAAGTCACAGCATCATTTATGGTGCCCTCTCCGCTGCGGAATAGAACAAGAGATTACTATGAGAACATTTTCTACTAACCTTTTCTATTTCCCTAAGTTGTGCCATCTCTTAGAAAGCTATGAAGTATTATCATAAATAATTAAAACTGAAGCTCACTTATCATACTACTATGTGATGCAATCTTATTTAGTTTACAGTGTTTATTTGAAATTTGACATTCCATTTTTCAGCTATCTCGAAAAGTCATTATTGCCTTAATATTTAGGAGCACTCATCAGCAAGCTGCCCTGGCCTACATTTTCCTCTCACGGAGGGTCTGGGATATACACTGATCTTGCCCTTAGTTTCTGGGTCTATTGTTTGAAATGCACTTGCAAAAATAGTAAAGTGAATATTTTGCATGTGTCAGAAGACAACATTCTTTCAAGAATCAGGCATTCCATAGCAAGAAATGTATACCTGTGCCAAAGCTATAACTATGTGTAAAAGGAATTACTTCAGAAGAGTAAGGCAAATAATCTAATCCATGCACATTTTAAATACAATAAAGGGTAACTTGAAAAATGTCTGCCTTTTCTGAGACCAGTTGACATACAGCCTGTCCTCATGAAATAGGAAATATTTACTGTTTCCATAGGTATTTTACAACATTAAAATTCTGGCTTGGGCTTTTGTAAACCTCCCCTGGAAATTAAAAGTGAGATTAAAAGGAACTCTCAGCAGTCTGCGGAGTAATTGATAGATAACCTGCCATATTTAAGACAGTCACTCACTGCTAAGGTCAGCTCTCACACACTGAGAAGACTAAAATGAAACACGAGGTCTAGGGAGAGCAGGGAGGCTGAAAGAACAAAGTGTGTCCACATCAGTGATCTCCCATCCTGGCCTAAGGAGAAAGACTTTATTTTTTACGTATTGGCATATATACATGTGAATGTTTAAGCACATATATTTTATAAATACGTTATATATATCTGATATAGTATATTGTGTACATGTATACATATATCCATAGGCAGGTAAAACAATGCAGGGTTATTCCATGTCCTTGACCTATCCTCACAGGAGATTTCTCCTCCATATCCTCACTGCTCCAGTTGAGTTTGTACAATTATCTTCCTGAATGAATTTGTCAGAATGATACTGGGATCAGCCCAAGATCAATTTTGGTGGGGAACTACCATTAACAAAAATCATCTAAATCATAATGGCAGGCCCAAATACTGGTCTGAATGCAGCCTAGCAATAAATAGCCCTCTGGGTGCCTGAGCCTGCCAACCACCAGTCATTAGAGGTTCAAGGTTTCCATGGATACCTCATCCTGGGTACAGGTACAATGATAACTCTTCAGAAACTCTTTGCACAAACACGATAGCTTGGAGTTCAGTGGAGGTTAGCCTAATTAGTTACCAGAGAGAAGCAGGTTTCTATGAACAGCTTCCAAACCCCGCTTTAATTAAAGAACAGAAAGGGATGAGTAAGTGAAATTGTGGAAGGCAGTAGTATAAAAGTTTAACTCGGGTTTGATTTTATTGCTCCTCTAATACTATTGACTGGTTCCCTGTTGCCTAAAACAGAGAGTAGATATGACCTAGACAAAGTTAATGAGACCCCTTCCTAGGAATTTTACTAGCACTATTTGGAAGTAGGCGTTTTTCTTTATAAAAATGCTAATTCTGTGAAGTACAAGGGCCTATCAAAGTAAAAATCAATAGGAAGATAAGACAAACAAGGAAACGGTAAGATAATGTTGATGTAGTTAGTGGTTCTGAATCTAGTTAGGCCTAAAACCAAATAAATTAGGCTTTCCAGTTACATGAGCTACTAAATTAATTGTTTCTGTTTATTGTTGTTGTTTAAACTACAATATAGAGAGTTCTGTAAAAACTGAATGGGTTCTGACAAATATGGTTGTCAAGTTTTTATTTCAGTAAACATAACACAGTGATGTAAAGCATTACAGAGACTCCTTTCTGGTCTCCTGGGGTTACCAATGACTATAGGAATTACTGTGAAAGGACCCACAGTTGGAGGCAAGGAAGATAAATTTCAGATGGCCAGGTTCAGTGGGAGCCTGATTTCTGGTGTTAGAGATTCAAATGTTGCATCAAATTTCATGGACTAGCTAGGTAATGTTTGCCTTCATAAATACTTAAAATAGGTTTAAGAATTCTTGGCACAACAGAAATTAGTGAGCAGTACTCTGTTTACTCTGTTTTTTCTCTTTCCCATCTCATGTGACTTAGAGGGTCACTCTGTTATATCACCTATAAGAATGGCATTCCACTCCTTAGCTGGAGATTGGATGTTTTCTGAGCTACAGGATATGTTGCTATGCTCAGATCCACTGGACTATGGATGGGGGATGAACCTTAGGGAAAGAGCAGGGTGACATAAAGCATTGAGATAACTCCAAGGCAGCCGAGATCTGATATAGATCCAATACTGTCATGGCCGAAATTACTAGGTTTTCTTAAGGCCTACACCAGGTTTGGAAAGAAATTGCAGTTTCTGGTTGGCCACAAAGAGACCCAGAGAGCCAGGGACTGGTATTTAAGAGATATGCAAGATCACTGGATGAGAAAAGGAAAGAAGGGTAACTGGTATCTCCAATGGTATAATTCTTTTAGATCATGCGGGCATTGGAAAACAAGCTTATACAGCACAACTAGTGTAGGCCATTGTCAATGAAAAGGCCCGCAGAGAAGTCACAGTGACCTAGAAGCCGATCTTTCTATCCAGATATAAGCAGCAGATACAAAACCCTTTTCCATCTCTTTCTTCCTTACTACACATACATACTCATCAACTTCTGTAGTGAAAGAAGGTTAGTGGAACAGGAAGGGATTGGGGGAGAAAGAAGGTAGCATTCCTTCCTTCAGCATGAAGGAATATTTTTGGGGAACACCCTATATTTACCTTTTCAAAATAATCTCCCACAATGTCCCTGCTCTCTTGGCTAAAGCAACATAAATAGTTTTAGATTTTAAATAACATTGATTTTTTTAATGCCTAGATTTGCTAGTCTTTATTATTTCTGTACCTCTCTTCATTTAACTGGAATTATATTTTATTTTTGTCTGTGTGAACAACTAATAATCTTATATGAAGAAAGGAAGGAAATGTCAGTTTTATTGCAATGCCAT